>NC_090925.1:84196996-84863479 GCF_040938575.1 Ambystoma mexicanum
CTCGACACCGGACGGGTCTGCCTCTCTGGGACCTGGAGGTGGAGCGCTGGGTGTATACATTCCAGGACCCTCATCTGGTTGTTGGTTAGGCAGACCCGGCACCCCTCAGTATCCGCTGCCTTCAAGAGGCGCCGGGCCTTGTTGAGGGTCCAGAACCTGAAGTCCTCCCAGCGCTTCCGGACGTATTGAATGTCGCGGGCTGCCACCCCCTCCACGTTGATAGCAGCCACAATGGTGCCAGATGGTTTTGTGTCTGACATGCCAACCCCCGAGGTAGGTGTGGGTGGGCACTGGGTCCTGGGGCTGGGCTGTGGAGCAATGGAATCCCAGTTGGGAGTCTTCTGTTCCAGCAGGGGTGGTCACAGCAACTGGACCCCTGCAGAAGGCTGACGTGCAGGCACCAAACAGCAGGGCACTTGGCGAGCAGGCAGGCAGGCAGGCAGCAGCAGATGGCAGGTGGGAGTGTGCTCGGGCCTCTGGGGGGCATGAAAATGGCCTTCTGGGCGGGTGCGTGGTCTTCCGTGTGTTGTTGTATGGCCAGATTGATACAGAGTGATTTGGCACGTGAAAAAACTGCACTCGAGGAAAGGCCCTTAGTGCGTAAGTACGTCTGTGACGTGATGCGCAAGGGCGTTTCCCTCAACACGGGTGCATGTTGATTGTACACGTGCAAAAACTGCACGTCCGGGTGTAATTGGAGGAAAGGCCCTTAGTGCGTACGGGCGTAAGGTGTCGCACGTGTCCACTCCGGCACATCAAGGAAGCCTAGTTTCAATGATGCAGAACTAGACGCACTTGTGGGCTACGTGCCGGCCCATGACCGTGAAATGGTGGTGACTGCATGGTGCAAGACTACTACTGCTCAACGTAGGGACCACTGGCAGTGCATCGCGGACCAAATTAGTTCCCTTGGATTTGTGAGGCGCACAGCTAATGATTGCTCTAAGCGGTGGAATGACCTCAAACACAGAGCAAAGAACAATCTGGCTTCCAATTATGCCTCTACTCTGGTGACTGGCAGTAGGTCTCCACCAAAGGAGGATGAACTAACAGAACATGAGGCAAAAGCTGGAGAGTTCATCACAGAGGATCAGATCCAAGGCGTGGGAGACCTACCAGATCTTGAGGCAATGTCCGGTGAGTGGCCATGCATGTGTGTGCAAACCATGTGTATGCTGCTTGGGTGATGTGTTGTGATTGAGTGCCAGGTGAGGCTGTGTAGTCATGAATGCTAAGCGTCACCCATGTGGTGCCTCCAAACCATCCCCCAGCCTGGGTTAGGGTTATCAAGTATCCCTTCTGACCGCAGCAGACAATTAGCACCACATTACTGCACTTGCCCTTCAACTGTCATCTTGCCACAACATTGTTCATACTGTTTTCCTGTTCATTCTGCCTGATTGATGAAATCCTTAGCATTTTTACCACATATTTTTGTGCTGTACTGCCCCAAATGTAACATACTTCAGTCATAGATTACACCCCACAATGGCCCACATTTGTTACCTTATTATGGGAATGATTTCATCAATCAGGCTGATTGAGTAATGTGCACCTACACATGGCCTGCACACAATCATTTTGGGGCCCTGTTTGAATGTTGACACTTGTCTCCTGTCATGTC
Organism: Ambystoma mexicanum; assembly: GCF_040938575.1. Lineage (NCBI taxonomy): Eukaryota > Metazoa > Chordata > Amphibia > Caudata > Ambystomatidae > Ambystoma > Ambystoma mexicanum. The sequence continues at coordinate 84,198,621 of NC_090925.1, forward strand.
GAAGTGACCAACCATTGATGTATCCATGTGCCTGCCATCACTGCATCAGTGAACACTGGCTTTGTTGCAGCGCGTGGCACATGCGTGTTTTGTCACACTAGTTTTCATTTTCGATTTCATTATGTCCACCTCACATGGATGGGTGACAGTACTGATTTGCTACCATCTGGGTGTCCTTGTCAAATCTGCCATGGCTATGGTACGTGCCATCTGTGTACTGGCATGTGTCATGTATGTGGATTGTCCATGCCACTCATAGGCTAATGTGTGATGCCAGTGCTATCCAGCATGCAGCACATGTGTTGCTTTTCCATCTTGGAGTCCTCTTGGAGTCCTCAGTGTCTGCTTTTTGCCTCCCCTTCCAACTCATTGCCAGTGCATGCATGCCAGTGTTATTGTCATGTATGACATGTGTCTTTTACGTACTGGATGTCTGCCTTGTCATGCCTATGTGTGTGGGCTATGGTGTTCCTGCCTGTTTTAATTACTTTTCTTTTATGATTTTGCAGGTGATGAGGCACTTTGAATCTTTTGAGGAGGAGGAGATGGCACAGAGGCAGCAGTACTCACAGCCACAACCAGGCACCAGTGGAGGACGTGGGGTGGTGATGGGTGAAACCCCATTAATCATGCAGACCATACTCTCCACGGGTGTCTCTGGGTACACCTCCAGAGACCTCTATGAATCAGGTAATGAATTGGAACATTGAGACATGTGTCCCGTCGCAGGTTAGTGTTTCTGGCAGGGATGCTGTTCTGTCCAACCCACCTGCACATTCAGTGTTGGAAAGTCCACCTGTGGCAGTTACGGATGCAGGGTCACACTCCACAATATTTGCTCCTGTTCCTGTGCCAGCAGATCAAAGGAGGAATGCAGTCCTGCAGCCTCAGGCAGTGCCAGCACAACAAGGTGCACATCACCTTGCCCCAAACAGGTGTGGTGCCCGCCAACACGGTGGCTGTGCGCCACCAGGTAATACTGTGTGGGAGAACTCCATGTACACTATAGCAGCACAACACGGGTCATCGTGTGAGATGATGGCTCAAGCCGTGGATAGGTTGGCCACTTCCATTCTCCCCCCTGAAAGGCACATAGAGCTCCAGCAGCAGACAACAGAGTCCATTTGCCACTCACACAGGGAGGACATGTTGGCGTCCACCAGGGACCGACGGTCTGGACTGGAGACTCTGGGCACAGCCATATCTGAGAAGTCACAGGCCCACAGGGATGCCCTGAGGTTAAAACACAGTTCCCTCAGAGATACTCTGGTTGAACTTGAGGTGTCCCGGAGTACAAGATCAGAACAGCAGCTGGAGCAGCTGACACGCATACTCTCAGCTGAGCTCCAGGCAACCCGTCAGGAGATCCGGGCATCATGCGAGGCCATGCAGGCAGAAATGCGTGTTACCCGTGAGGTGCTGCATGGGGATCTCCATACCATCATCCTGCAGAACCAAACCTTCCACACCTGACATGCTTGCTGCCATGGAGGAGCATGCCAGGGCTTTGTGTGGTCTGCCTCCCATATCACGCCCACCTTCTGATGTAGCACCAGAGAGTGATGACAGCGACGGCAGTTCTTCCACTGTAGCGTAGCCGTGCAGGCCATGAGCCCATGGAGTTTTTTTTTTCTCAACATCCACGAATGTGGCTGTTGAGGTGCATCCTGTACCTCATCCCTCCAGGGTGGCCTCCCCCACAACCCCCTGTCCCACACATGGATGGCCATTTTTGAATTTTTTATGTTAAAGTGTGTTGCCTTGTGTGGCTCCCATAGGCATCCACTGTGTATTCCAGCTGGGCACATGCAGGCTTGTCCTGTCTTTGGGTTAGAAACTTGGGTTCCTGACACTCACACCCCTCCTGCTTCCCCTTTCCATGGGCTTGCAAAGGGTGTGACCAAGTGACAGTAACTTACACAGTGACATTGGGCTCCCATAAATTGTGTGGGCAGTCTGTAGTATAAACTGTGTATACATCCCTAGTGGGGATTGTTGTTGAATTCTCAACTGCATGGTGGATTTATATATAGTTCTACATCCATTACTTTTTCCTTATATACATGTACCTTCTTCATATCTTAAAAAGCCCCTCTCCTTTGCAGATGCAGTTCATGTTGTATGCAGTACACTGACATAGTTGCCTACCAGCAACACTCTGCAGTTGGAAGGGGTCGATGTGCTGCCTTAGTCAGGTTGTGACACTTGCACTACTTTCATTTTTTACTGTCATATGGTGCCACTGTTTGATCCTGTACTGATGTTTTGTCTTGCTGGTAAGTATTTGTTCATGTGTGTGTTTTTAATTCATTACTGAGAGGAAATTGTCTATGGCCTGTTTCCATTTGGGACAGTGCACTTTGTGACACTTGTGTCATGTCTTGTGCATTCATTTGGTTGCTTTCACATTGCATGCAATGCCATGGTGTGTTGGGTAAATGAGATGGGGAGGGGTAGGGTGACATGCACTATTTTGATTTTGTATTTTGCAAGGGCGTAGTACTTCAGGCTGCATGAATGTGTGTCTTTTTGTCACACAGAATTGGTTGGCTTTAAGTAGGTAGGGATGCACACAATGTAACACTTCCAGGTGACCAATCTCAGGCGGGTATGGTTGTGACAGTTGACTGTCCCTTTTGTCATCATCATTGATTGTCAGCTGGTATGTGCCAGGACTGTGTGCACTCCGCAGGGGTGGGATTTTACGTGAAGTAATTTGCCACAAGCTGGGTACAGGCTGCCTCACCACGTGCCCTTTCACCTCCCATGTGCAGGGGCCGGGCATGTGGTTGGGGATGTGGGGCCACCAACTTATCCACCGACACGCCCCACCGGGTTGCAACGTTGTGCAGGACACATGCTGCCACTATGATCCTGCACACTGCTGGGGGCGCATATAGCAGCTGCCCACCACAGCGGTCAAGGGAGCGAAAGCGTGACTTGAGCACTCCGAATGTGCACTCCACTATGCCCCTGGTTGCAATATGGGCTATGTTCTATCTTACCTCGAGTGGTGTGGTGGGGTTCCGAATCATGTAGGTCGTCAGAGGGTAGGCACTGTCCCCTGGGGAGGTGATAATGGTTGTCATTAGTGGGGTTTTCACATTTATCAGTGTCTGATATGCATGCATGTGCAGAGGCATTTATACTCACCAATTAGCTATGTGTTGCCATGCCGCCCAGCTTCCAGGTCCCGGTTTAGGGGTGATTTTCTGAATATGAAACTATCATGGCTGGACTCTGGATAGTTGGCATATACTGAGGTGATGATTCCCTTGGCATCACATACTACCTGTACGTTGATGGAATGCCAGTGCTTGCGGTTTTGATAGATGTGCTCAGTGGCACTGGGAGGATGTAGAGCCACATGGGTGCAATCAATCGCACCTAGCACTTTGGGGAAGTGTGCACCCCATAAAAGTCCTGGACGACAGCCTGCCTTTCTGCAGGTGTTCTGGGCATGTATATGTGCCTGCGGACTGAGGGACGTGCAGTCATGAGGGCCAACACCTGGTGTAGGCAGCGTGACTGCATGGCCTGTGAGACACCCCCAACTATGGCACTTGTCCACTGAAATGACCCAGTAGCCAAGAAGTGCAGTACATTGAGCACCTGTTTCAAGGGGCTCAGTGCTTGGGAGCACAGGGTGGGTGATGTGAGGTCATCCTCCCACTCCCTGACCAGTCTAGGATTATTAGAGTTGGAAACCTGTACCTCCCATACACCTGGTCATCAGGCATCCCAAAAAGGCTGGTCCTGGGGAAAAAAATGTGGGCCTTGCTATCCTCCTCATGCGGTGTCCCACGACCACTGCTGCGAGGAACGGTATATTCATCATAGCGTATGAGCTTGTTTGTTGTTTGCGTGCACTTTTATGCTGCGCGGGGCCGCTTACACCTGCTTCAAGCTGGCTAACGTGTTTCCGGATTAGCGTGTCTATTTTGGCGCACGGCTTTCCCTTGTTCAATTCCATGAATACGTGGTGTTAGCGCACGTGTGGGCGTTGCGAGCATTTTCCTCCTGTGCTTCCCCCGTAACGCCCACATTTTCATTTCTTGTGTGTGCCACACGATGTGTGCTTTCCCTGTGCTTTCACACACACCGTTTAGTGACGTGTGCGCCCGCGGATTTGGCACACCTACCAGGTTTTACAAGTGCAGCGCATTCCATGAATCGATGAACGGCTGCGTGCGCGGCTTTAGCACGAGTGCGCTGCGATTTTCACGCTTGTGCTCCCTTTTTTCTGCACACATTTATTCCATGAATTACCCTGAAAATCTGGACCAGCACATTTTTTTACTAAGATACATTCCCAGGTCCGCTCTTCAATATTACAGAGTAATTCATGATTACTTCCACCCAGTATGATCTTATAATTTGCCCACATTTTCTGATTGTTGTCCTCAAATAGTATTTTAACCATATTCTGCCAGACCACATTCCTTTCAGAACTAAAATATATGTTCCTCCAGTTTCTGTAACCATTTCTGATAATATGTTTCCTCTTAAGGTTTTCTGCTAGCCCTACATTGAGCCGATCAATAGTTCTAATAGCTTGCCTCCTTCTCTTCTTGGCTGCTGCTATCACTTTGTCATATGGTTTTCTAGGCTTATGTCCACACTTAACTGAGGATATTTTACCCCTAGATGCCACCTATACATACAGGCAGTTAGCCAATCCACTATTTCTTGTGCAGACTTCATACGCTGGTAGTTGTCAATTTCTCCTCTACTCTAGATTTTAACCTTTTCCAATTCCCCATGATTTGAGAGTTTTTTTTTAGGGAGTTTAAATTTTGGTATATAAGTGTTGCGTGAGTGTGAAAGCGTTTGGAGAAGCCACTACCCCACCTCCGTGGTTATGTAGATCATTATTGTTTTCACACAAATACAGTGCACCATACGTTATTTTATTTAAAAATCTTTGATTTATAGTTCAACAGGTTGTATCCAATCTCCCAACGGAGATTGTGGTGGCACCATTGTGGACACCACATTCTAACCCGGGACCTTTAGGAAATCAAGATTTAACTCATCAATGAATGAACACTAATTGGACATATGTGACTGGAATATATGCCCTGTTTTGAAAAAGGCTCTTGTGAAGCCGAAACACATGTCATGTAAAAGGGCACTCCGTTGGGAGATTGGATACAACATGTTGAACTATAAATTAAAGATTTTGAAATCAAATAATGTGTGGCGCAGTGTATTTGTGTGAAAACAATAATTTTCCAAGTTCCCGTCTGACCACCCACTCTGTTACGCTGCTATTTATTTTTAACTCGCCCGTCCTATCTTTAATTACAGTCCTTATAACCCTGTTAGTAAAGCTAAAACATAGTGTTGCTTGATCACTAAACTCATTAAGGTGAACCTGCAGTTCCAAAACCTTGTTTAGAATCACAGTGTTAACAAAAATGGAGTTCAGAATTGAGGTACAATTATTATTATGCCATGTTGGCCCCATAGGAATATCCGTTTTAACTGTACCATTCACCATCTTTAGCTCTAACTCTTCAAAGAACATTTTCCACCTATGGTTTTTGTTACTATTCTTTTCCTTACTCCTAGTGCAGATGTGACCCTTGTTGTTCATGATTTTAGAATTTAGGTCCCCAGCAATTATAATATCCATTTCACCACCATCAGAATAACTATTAGCGATCAACTCAAAGATGGTACCCTGAATACCTAGTGTGAGTACATCCCCCGGAGGGTCATACACATTTATTACCAGCATCTTTTGTAATCCTCCAATTAAGATTTCAGCGCTGTATACATTTGTATCACTAATCATAGTGCAGATTTCTTTAGAAGGAATATCACTGGCCACCAGTGTGATCAATCCCCCAAACGGTCTCCCTTTCAAGCCTCTACTGGCACCACAACCATAAGATGAAAAGCCATCAAAATATGATGATGCCATAAGCCAGGTCTCATGGAGGAGGATACTATCAGCCACAGATATTAGATTGTGAGATCCATCCTTCTTAAAAAGTTGCTTGTAGCCTCTCGTATTTCATTAAATAATCTTGGTGTCAACTCAGTTATTAGTAATCATTGGAGGAAGAAAGGAGCAAAGCCATTCCCAATCTGATCTTATATTAGGGTCCCCTATATTATCTGTTTTGGTTTTTTCATATTGCACACCCTTTCTATCCACTTTTTTGATTAAACTTGTTGCTATTCGGGTTCTTGTTTTTGGTCAGATCGCTCACAAATTCACAATCCAATTCAAAGCCCCTTTTAATGCGCTCCCCCGAATGATCTTTAATTAGACCAACAACCACGTCTGCATAGCAGTGGACCTTTGTTATCATATTATCACGTTGTTCAAAAAATGTAAGATCCTCACTTTTGATTAAACTTAGTGGCAATATCTGATTGAAAGTATCCAGCAAACAACTTTGGTTAATAACTTTCCTCCGTCCTTTTGTAATACCCCTGATGTTGAATGATTTAAGTGGGAGAACACTCTTTTTTCTTCCACCAAACTCAACCTTATTACATTTGGAAGGCTTATTAGCACTTATCACTTCCCTTTGCGCATTTTTAGGTTCAAAATTATATTCACATGTAGAAGTTTCAATAGAGATTGCGCTACCATTAAGAGAAGATTTAGACCTATCAAAGGAGCTTTCCAAAATGTCTTCTTCGTTTTCTGGTATTTCTTTAACCACTTTACATTTTCCTGTTGTTGCTCCTATAAGACAGTTAGTGAGGTTTCCTGATTTAGAGGCTTCTCTTTTAGCTCTTGTATCTGCTTTCTTCCTCAAACGCTTTGAGGAACGTTTAATGATCTGGGGTTTTGCTGCATCATAACATTTACCACTCTCGCCTACAGCCTTGGGTATATTCCTCTCACTTTTGACCAACTTTTTTTTTCCTGCTTCTTTCTCTATTTGTTAATCAGACCACCCAGCTTATGGCGATTTTGCGATTTGCAAAAAAAAAACGCAAAATTTGCCTTTTCCCGCTGTGGCCGCAATAAATCATTAAATGAGCACAAAAAAGACACATTAGCTTTATGTATCTTTTTCACGCTCATTTAATGATTTATAGCATCCACAGAGGGGTTGCCAATTGCAGCAGCTCAAAGGTTAACAACTCCACTGAGCAAAAAGCAAATAAACCGAGGGGCTTCAGTTCAAAGGTGTGAACCAGGGTTGACACCTTTGAATTCAAGCCCCACCATGGAGCTGATCGAGCTGTAGCCCTCTCCCCTTTCCACACCCCAAAATGTTAGGCTGTGGTGACTCAGCCTGGCTGTCCTAAAGAGCGTGGCCAGACAGAACGGGACACAAATGACAAAGGCCTTGCAATTAATTACCATAGCAGCAGCTGGCAATTCCTATACACAGTTATGTTAAAATCAAGTCAATACTGTTGGATTTGCAAATGCTTGTTTTTAGCAGGACTTCAGTGAAGGACACTCATAGAAACTATCTTGGGGAAGGAACCCACGTTTTGTGTTTGGCAGAGGTACTGGTCCTGATTAAGTGTAACAGAGTTATTCTAGGGAGGGTCTGCACTGACACCAAGCTTGCCGAGACCAAGCTTCAGCAACAGCAGTATCCCATATCCTCTTCACATGGCAGCAAGCTCCTGTAAAGCGCATTGCTGCCACAGCTGTGCTGTGACCCTCACCAGTGGTGTGGCCTGTCCACCGCACTAAATGACTTAAAGGATTTAAGGTGCCAGGAAACCTGGCAGGATTACTGGCAAGAGCGCTTACTGGATCCCTTGAGCTTAAGAAGCATCTTGAGGAACCCCTTCCACAAATAACACAGTGTTGCTGTGGAGGATTAAGGCTTTGGGAGCAACTCACAGAACACTAGTAGCAATGGACGGACTGTGGGAGCACCTCAGAGCGTTATGCGGTTTCGAGAGTGCTTCCAGAGGAGCAGGCAGTGAATCTGGTAGAAAGCTGGAATAGGAACTGGGAAGGAGGTGATTTTCAGACGCAGGTGACCCACAGTGAAGACTAAGAGCTAAAGGAATTACATAAATGCCCTGATTTATGCAAAACAATTCTAGCAGTGCGCAGCAACGGACTGGGAGTATAGATCTGGGGCACGAATGCTGGCGAGGGAAGTGCCTTCAGCCTTGGAGGCAAGCCAGATGGCCTGCAGAGGATGCTCCTGTCCTCCGCTGAAGGGAGGATTCTCATGGCTCATTTGGATGGGAGACTAAGTCTTTTTGAGATTATCGTATCGACATTGTCATCTTTAATTAAGATACACCTTCCATTTACTTTTATAGGGATCCCACCACCCCCATGCCATCTTTGGATTTCCTCTTTCTTCACTGCACTCACCCACTATCTATACCCAACGCTTCACTCCCCAGTCTTTTAAAATTTTCGATTTTGGTACTTATCTGCCAATTTAGGCTTTGAGGGTGTTTAGCTCCACTTCAATGTCATTGTTTTGAAATGTGTGGACCTAACCCCGGAGGACTGCCCGTACACATTGGGTTCACATGCCATAACTAAAAAGTGGTAGTGAAGCAGTGATGGGCTTCCAGAAATGGACCATAAGGGTTACCTTAATGTGTGCCTGGACATACCTGTGTGAGAGGATCTCAGTAGGGGGATAGCAGAAGGGGCGCATTTTAGAAATTAGGTAGATCAGCAGAGCTGTGTGCGTGTGTGCCTGTATGTGTCTACATCCCAGTACTGAAAATGCAGGGGTTATAGCTGGGCAGCATTATGAAGGTACCAAAGCAGGAGTTGCGTAGATGGCTGAAAGTCAGCACCGAGGTCGACTGGTAGAGCTATATTTAGGAACCCACAGAATAAAAGAGGAGCTGCAAGTCAGGACTGATGTGATTAGGGGAGATGGGATTGAGACTAAGTACTGAAACTGATGTAGCTCAGGAATGGACGGGGGTACTCAGAAAGCTATGCAATCAGTGCCATTATAGTGCTTATAAATCAAGTGGCAAAAGGCATTAACTCAGAAAACTGCTTTGAAAAAAACAATGACGGGCATTTCAGGCTCACAGTTTGATGCTATTGCTCGATAAAGTTAGCTCAAAGGTTTGTTAAAAGTTCTCCACATCACCTCAAACATTCCTGTTTCAATGTGCAACACTCTGTACTGTTCAAGTTCTCTGTTTTTGGATAAAAAAGATGTTAAATGATGTATTTTTCGACAATAAATAATGCCGCAAAAAATGCAGTTGTGTGCCACAGTTTTTTCTTTTTTGTGCCGCAAAATTTTCCATTTCATGCCGCAATATCCTGGAGGGTCTGGTTAATTGGACATCTTCACTACCCCCATCATTGCCACTACCCAGTAGTATCTCTGCTTTCGTTGATTCCAGATTATCTGATAGGATAGGTCAATTATCTTTGGTAGAATGTACCTCCACATTTGCATCCAGCATTGCTGGTCCAATACTGCCAGCTGACTGTCTAGTAGGATTTCCCTTTTCCAAACCTGCCAGAAGAGCCGCATTGATTTGTATCTGGCATGCAATATTGTGAGATAATTTTTAAAGGATTTTAAGAGAGAAACTGGTTGCTTCATAATGTGCTTCATGTTCCTTAAATGTTTCCCCTATCAGGGATTCCCATATCTCCCGGTCATTCCTTGAAATATTAAGGTCTTGATCTTTAACAGAGTTAGATGTAACATCATTTAGACCAGTGAGCAAGATAATTGTGTAGGAGCAGAGATATGATTTTCATTACAAATACCCGACTGATTTCTGATATTTCTTTGATCGTTGCCGCTATTTTTCCAGATTGATGATTTGCCCTTCCAAGCTGTAACCAAGATTTAGGAGTGAATTGTTGTTATCCGGTTCAGCCATTGTACAGGCCGCCTCCTCAGCAAGCATTCCTGATTCAACCGGATTATTATGTATTTAAATAGGTAATGTTGAGACTGCTGGGCCACAAAAAAATCTTTGTGGAGGTAGAAGCCATATTCAAATCTGCCTCTTCCTTCACATGTGCCAATTTATTGCACCCCTTTGTTTTTGCATTCAATTTCAGTTTATTTCTTAATTTCATATTAAACACGCAGATTTACACCAACAGCTCTTTTCAACCAGCAAGTAATGCCTGTGATTACTTTTCTCTGTACAACAAAGCAGACCACAGGATCAGGGTGGATCAAAGACTTCTAGAGTCCGCAGTCACTGTACCTGGTCGAGCATGTCCTAAGTGTCATAGGTAAGTATATTACCTCAATATTCAGCTTGTGATGAGGGCGGCTCAAAGACTACCAGAGTCCACATTTGCCGTATTCAGATGGACGGCACAGAGACTTCTAGCGTCCACAGGCACCGTACCTGATCGAGCAAATCATGAAAGACAGGGGTGATATGTGCGTCAACCCAGCCCACTAGGTAGTTAAAACTGCATTTGGCTTATACTGGCGGTGGTTCAAAGGACTGCCAAAATTAACAGTCATATCCACATCTGTATACTTCCTGGCACAACTACTAATGACTCTCCAGTAGAATTGAAGAGCGCAGTTGTTTTAACCCATACAGAGGAGGGGAATGTCAAAGTACAACATTCAAAATTAACCACAATAATATCGGTGATTCCGGTGCCCCGCTTTCCAGATGCATACAGTCAAAGACAGTCTCCAAACTGCAGAGAATGTTTGGGCGATTGAGATGGTTTATCAATCTTACCAAGAACCAGCGGCCCAGACATTCAATGCTTCAGCCATTCACCCTCCGCCTGCAGCCTGCGGACTGCAGACTGTCCACTTCAGGCTCCACTTCATGGGCCGCTATACGGATCCTGCGGTATTTTGTTAAAGATGTGGGCACAGCAATTTCCTCCTCACAGACAAATCGCAGAATCTTTAAACCTTGAAAACTATGTTAAGAAGTGGTCGTGTGTGCCTAATAATGATTTCTAAAGAAAGTTTGAACTCTATTCTTTACTTTAGCACAAATTTTCATTTCTAAGACGATAAAGTGTATAAACTATTGAAGAAGAGAACACGCATTGCCCAAGCCAAGAGTCTCCCCATATTAATAGTGAAACCAACTGTTCTCAGAGTTGAAGAGCAATCAAACTGTACTGTGAATTTAACAACAGTTCATTGGCCTAAAATACAAGTGTGCAAGCATTACCTTAAGCTAAGAGAGTGGCGCCAAGGTATCTGGGTAATTACGTGGCTCATAACTGGCAGAAAGGTGAAAGTAAGTACTATTGTAAAGACTTTTAGGAAGTTGACAAATCCTGTAGTTCCGACGGCTGTAGAAGACAGAGCCAAGTGAGTTTGAAAGGCAAACACAGGTTGTTATTGTGGCTGACATACAAGAGAAGCAAAGAGGCCGCCCCTTTTTGAAGAGAGTTATTTAGAGAAAGCGTGCCTTGCCTGCTTGAAGTTAAGTACTTTAAAGTATGTCTTGTCGAGGCTTGTCTAGAAGTACAAATCACTGGAGCTCTGGTAGTCTTCCAAAGTACTGAAACTGTGGTGGTATGTCTGTAGATGCAACATTATAGCAGCTTAAATGAAGTGGGCTACTGTGAGACAAAGTTGACTGTTCTCACAATGAATCAAGTAGAAGTGAAGTTGTTGAAGTGGAAGCAGCAGCACTAAGAGGTCATCCTGACAAATACACCATTGTGGACTTTAAAACTATAACCAAGAGAATACACACCGTTAACCAAGATCTGAATATTCCTGGGAGTTGTGGATATTGCATTTCTTTTTGAACTTTGACAAATCTTCTTGAACAGATGACAAACACATTGCGCTGGGATTACAATTGGTGCTATTTGGTGGAAGTGGAAAGTGGATATTTCACCAATGAGATGAGATCTGCTATAAATGGAACTTTGGTTAAGAAACGTTTACATTGACTTTGAAATATCAAGAACTGATTTGAGACATTTCTTGCTTTGGTTGAACACTAACAGAACTGACATTGAATTCTGGGCAATCACCCAGAACATTAGAAAGTTGTTCAGAGATTGTGAATGTTGTTCATGTTATGTTGTATTGCCATATATTTCCTTTGTGTATGTGTTGCTTAGTGTGAGGGGCTGTTATCATGTGTTAGAGTGTTTCCCCTTAGCTTTGGTTATGCAGGGAACTCCTTAGCAGAGTAGGGATAGTGAGGCATTTCGAATATATTTTCTTTAATAAAATGACATATGTTGATAAATCATCAAACAGTTGTCTGCCTCACATTACTGATGGCTCACAGCAGGATACCACTTTGGACATTCAGCTGCATGTTTTGATTTTTGCCCTTTCTGCACATGTTATTATTACCGACTCAATGTCGAAATTCCCCATTACCCACACACCCCTGTTCCATTCATACTTTGACTACATTCCTCAGCAGTAATGAGAGGGGAGAGTGGTCCTAACAGGGATAGGGACTCTCAGTCCTGCAAGCATTTGTGTTTCCCTATTTACTTGGGCATTGCTACCTATAATCCCAGCATCCCCTTTTATCCTTGTCCTTTCCTACACTACAATACCATAATATCAGTAATCCCCATTCAGAGAGGCTCCACTTCAATAGATTTGAATACATTATGTTAGCCTTAAACAGAACACACAACCGGCCTCCCTGATTATATAGTCCCAGTATTTTACTAGATTTATTTCAGTGTAAAAATAAGAGAATATCCAATGGACCACTGCTCCAAAACAGGCAAATACCCAAATCAGAAAGCATAGCAAATCTAAATTCTCCATCCCATTTGAGCGTATTCCCCAAACGGACCCCACCAGATTTGTCCATTCCCTGCCCTTTAATGGACCCTTGGTTCCCTGTGGGTTCCCACATGCATGCTCACCAGACCTGGTATCCTCTTTGCGACAGACCCACCCCTGCAGTTTTTCAACAGTGACTCCTACTTTCTCTAGTGCACTCAGGGTCTTTGGGAGGAGGAATGACAGGGTGCGACAGCATGAATTGTTGCGTGACAAGTCTGACTTGGTGGCAATGTCTATGAACGATTGGAAAATAAATCACGCATTAATCTAGGGGATCTATGTGATTGTTTGAAAAATAGTCCTGCATTCGAAAATAAGCATTTCTTTTTCTCACACATTTCAACACATTTATATGCAGAGGAGATTCCCTGCATTATGCCCATAATCACCTTACAATATTTAATACCCTAACCCACACCCACATATAAATGCTAAATTCTGCATTTTCGGCCACAGGAATTTTCGCTGCCAAAATAATTGGGTGATACCACCTGGGGAGAAGGACAAACATGCGGTTACTTTCAATTCTTGCAAGAAATGGACAGGATCCACTATCCACCCTATTATCCAAGCCAACTTGCCCAAACCTCCAATTCACCTCCGTTTAAAACTCCCCAGGGCTCAATCCCGTTGGTTCTGTCAAAACTTCTGGTAAATTATTCCCACCCAGAAAGAACAGTTAATTTCCATGTATAGCTCTTTTAGTGTGTCGTTGCTCTCTAGTAAATGTAAACCATCAAGTGTCCATATCCTCCCAGTTCATCCATATCCCTTTGCCGACTTCTGGGCATGTCCTGCTCAGGTGAGGGGCTTGGGTCTACCACCCTCTGAGGTGCTTCAACAAGGAAATAAGGGTCCATTATTCAGGATTGATGTAAGTGGCCTAATCCAAATATGGCACCTGACACACCTTCACAGAGTCACCCCAGATATCACAATGGTGCTGAGCTTGGCACTAGCGCTGAACATTTCCCTTATTGGAGTGTCATGGGAAATGCTGCCCAATCAAACATTCCTTGGAAAACTTCCAACCGAAGGCTCCTGTAAATTATTGAAACATAAGCCCATGGTCATAACTGTTAACAGGGATAACAGGGAGACTGGTACCAGGAAAATAATGACATGGGTAATGGATTAGTGGGGTGTAAAGGAGGTGGTACAAAGGTGGTACAAATGTAATAGATCACTTGTGGGATACCTGGATAATAAAGGTGGGGGCAATTCCACATATTGCTATTGAGGTACAGGGACAAAGAAGAAGGAGGAGGAGGTAATAGAATGGATTACTATTGGAGTATGTGGATGAGTTGGATAGCATTTATATAGCTCATAAGCCCTCAGGCATGAAGGCACATGTTAGCTTGACAATTCAGTTGTGTGAGGGGGACAAGCCTGACTCTTGGTTCCTTTGGAAAAGAGTTTTAAGCTGCTTGCTGAATGTGCTTTAGGAATGTTCCAGTCTCAGGTTAGGTTGTAATGTGTTCCAGTTCTTGGCAATGATTGTTAGGAATCTGGCACTGCCTGCTCTTCTCAGATGAAATCTAGGGGTCAGGAGGTGATTCATGTGGGAAGATCGAATTGGTCTGGTGACAGTAGATTTGGTGAATGTGTCCGTGAGGTATTGTGGAGCAGAATTTGAGATACATATGTGGGTTATTGGCAGTGTTTTGAAGCGGCTACGCTCGTGGATGGGCAGGCAATGTGCATCTTTTCTGGCTTGGGAGATATGGTCTTTTTTTTGCTATGTTCAGTGCAGCCCTTAGAGCATTACTTTGTCTAATGGAAGTTTGTTGATGCTTCCGGCAGAGGCATCTCCAAAAAGGGCGTTGCAGTAGTCCAACCTGGAGCCTATCCCGGCTCTTGCAATGATGAGGCAGCTTTATGTGGAGAGGAAGGGTCTGATAGCATAGATGAGTTGTGTGTTGTATGCTGCTGAGAAAGCAATGGTGTTGACTTGCCTGGATAGTGAGAGGGTTGAGTCGAGATATACCCCAAGAATTTTGACACTGCTGGAAACAGGGATGGTGGTGCCGTCAATGTTGAAGGTTTGTATGCCGTGTCTAGTTTGTTTAGGAGGAATTGAGAACCAATCAAGAGCAGCTCCCTTTTATCATAATTCAGGCAGAGCATGTGCATCACCATCTATGTTTGGATAGTTTGGTATATTGATGCCAGTGTGTTGGCATTGGTGGGGTAGTGGCCTGTTATTCAAAGGAGTAGCTGAGTTTCATCAGCATAGTTTGTTTTGGAGATTCCTTGCACGTCAATTAAGACAAAGAGGGGTTTGGTAAACATGTTGTATAGTGTAGGTGACACACATGATCCTTGGGGGATGCCGCAAGTGACAGGGTGGGAAAGGCAGAGGCAGATGTGGAGAATATTCTCATAGTTCTGTTGGAGAGGAAGGAAAATATTCAAGCAGTGGCCTTGGTTGAGAAGTGGGCTGCCGAGTGGAGGTGCTGATGCAGTTTTTGGTGGTCCACCAGATCCAAGGCAGCTTGGAGGTCCAGTAGTAAAGGGAGGATAATTTGCCTGTGTCTTTCGATTTGTTGAGTCGATTTTTTAAGTCAAGGAGGGCTGATTCTGTTCCATGCCCTTGTATGAAACCGGATTGACGTAGGCCTAGGTGGTTGTGGGATTCGAGGTTCTATTGGATTTGGGGATGTGCTGCTCTGTCCAATATTTTCAGCAGAAAGGTTACAGTTTTGATAGGACCGTAATTGGTGGGGATATGAGGGTCTACTGTAAGCAGGAATCTTTTAGGTTAACTGGCACAATCCCTGTGGAAACGGAGGCATGATAAGGGAGGATGTGAATGCAGCTGGGGCTACGACACAGTCTTTGATGACTCTGGCAGGGCAGATGTCCCATTGGCATCTTGATGATTGTGATGGCATCACTATTGGAGACAGACGTAAACTCAAAGACATGGGTGTTGGGCTCATTGATTTGGGCTTTAGGGTTGGTAGTGTAATTTTGGGTGGGTAGTTTATTTTTATTTTGCTATATCTTTTCTTGTAGCATGGTGATTTTGCTCACTAATGTGTGTTGTATTTTAGTGCACCAAGTGATGTCTTTAGTGAAGTTAGAGTTGGGTGAGGGTGGGGATTCTAGTTCCTGTAATAAGGAGAAGAGCTCCCACGAGCTGGAGTTAGATTTGGAGATTCTATCGTTGTATGTTGTGCTTCTGGCTAGGAAGATGGCCTGTTTGTATGCCTTTGTGGTGTCAAATAATAGGCTTTTGTTCAGCTATGTGGGATTATTTTTCCCTGATGTTTCTGCTGTGCATTTGGATGTGCGGAGTGTTTCCAGATCAGGGGTAAACCAACTGTTGATGTGTGCATTTGGTTTGGCTTTGCGATTGGTAAGTGGGGCTACTGTTTCCATGGCTAGTGTCAGGGTGTGGTTGTAATTGAGGACCAGTGTGTTGGCGTCACTAAATGGGTTCATTTGCTAACAGAGAGGTATAATAAAGGGCAGGATATTGGCTGGGGTTATTTTTCTGCCACGTGTTGTGGGTGCTGCAGGCAGCATGGGACGCTTGGTGTGCTGTGTCTGAGGTCTAGGTAGCTGGAAGATGATAATGTTATGCTCTATGTTATGCTCTATCCAAAATAGAAATGCCACAGTTGTAGTTGGCGATCCAGTCTAGGATTCAGCCCTTTTGTGGGTGGAATTCATAATGAGTTGTGTAAAACCTTCAATTTCAAGAACGTTGGAGATGGTGCAGCTGTTGGCATCAGTGTGATCATTGAAACCTAGGTATTAAGTCACCAATGATTATGATTTTTGAAGTACGCTTAGAGGTAGCAGAGAGGATGGGGGCAATGTCATACTCAAAAGTGCATAGGGGGCCTGGAGGCCGGTAGATAAGGTGGAAGTTGCTGTGTGTGTGATAGAGTGAGTTTATTAATTTATTTATTTATTTATTTATTTATTTATTTATTTATTTATTTATTTATTTATTTATTTGGTATATTTGTAGAGCGCACAAAACCCAGAGGCATCTAGGCACTAAGTCATAAGAATATGGTTACAGTTTTTGGCACTTCGCGTAGATACATTTGCAAAGTTGGGACACAGGTATGTTACACAAACATATATACATGCTAACTTCAAAACGGGTTAGCACCATCTGGGCAATAAGGTCTTAAGAATATGCTTACACTTAATTGATGATACTTGTACTTGTAGTTCTGCAGGTAGGTGCATTTACATGCTGTTCTGTAGGTCGGACCTGAATAGTAAGGTTTTAAGGTTTTTCCTAAATGACCAAAGTGAAGTATCATTTCTAAATAGTTTGATTGTTAATATTTCCCCTGTGTGGATGATGTTTGTGTTAGTTTCTCTAATGGTGATGAACTCTTTTTCTATGATGGCCACTCCACCCCCTCTTCCATCAGAGCTATCTTTAAGGAAGATAGTGTAATGTAGAGGCAACACAAGTGAAAGGGTGGGGCATGAGGCTACGTGCAGCCAGGTTTCAGATATATGTTTGTGGATAAATGGAGCAGGATGGTGTTATTGTATGTATTTCAATGTGTGAGGATTGGACATTCTAGCCTGTGATGTCCTTACTTGAGGTACATTATTGTAATTTTGCACATGTTGGATCTTATTTCAAGTTTTGATGAGTTTTTAATAAAACATACTTTGACTATTTTTCAAACATTCTCTTAAGTTTATTATTTCATTTTGATGTTTTTTGTGTATATATATATATATATATGTTTTTTGTTGTTAGGCAAAGTTTGTATGCAGTAGGTGGCTCTGGGAACACTACACACAACTCTGACTACAGGTGTAGGAAACCCAACCTTTGGTATAAGCTTATACTACACAGTTTTGGTAGCATGTTGAGCAGCCAGGCTTATCTCAAGATGGGTCAATGTGAGCTGTAGTGGAGTTACACAGAGAGTTGCAGCTACAAGTATTCAAATAAACTCTTACACTCAAGGTTACTTGAATAAACAAATATTCATGTATTTATCAGTCAGTTGGAATTAGCCTTCTTCAGAAGGGAGCAATATAATAGTAACACTCAAATCCACATCATGAAATATACACACACTTAATATCTCTAAATCAGTAGATATCCCTTTAGGATGGCCCACAGACACTACCTACACCGTCAGAAGACTTCAATTGCTAGTGTGCTGGGGACATTAATATATCACGGTTGCATTTTGGATCATATGATAAGTCAAAAGAAAAATATTATTTCGAACATACAAGAAACCACAAATATTCTTAAGTAGGCAAATCATTTTGGATTCCCTCAGAAACAGTCATTCAGTACAATAGGCTGAGCCAAAGTCAATGGGAAAAAGTCTTGTATAGGATGATGCACCTTTGGTAGGTAAATGGAAACGTCTTTGCACAATGTTTTAGAAGTCTTTGACGAAAAGACGAATCAAATATAGGGCCACAAGCTGATTAGACTTGTGAGTGGTAGAAGATGCAAGCAACTCTACAGCAGTTCACTCCGACTTTGTACAGTACCTTTAAAATTAAGAAAAGATGCAGCAGATGACTCCTGTTACTGTGCAGCTCTGCAGGTCTCACTGTTCCTGGGCCTCAGTCGTGGGGACAAGAGGGAGGAAGTCTAGAGACTCCAGCAATGCAATGGGACAGTCAAAACTTGCAACCGGCAAACTTCACTTTTAGTGGCTGTTCAGTGTTTCAGCTCCTCGCGTCTACTGCAAATAGCAACACCGCGGTTCCTGGCTGTCGAGATGGACTTGCTTCTGGGGTCCTGCACTCTGTTAAGGGTCATTCCTGCTTCTTGGGAGTCCGGATGATCTTCCTGGAGCTCCTGGCCAGCTTAAAAGCCACGCACACAATCTGGTGTTCCTCTCCTTGGCTATACGGTTTCCAGCAGCCACTCTGTGCAAAATCAACCAGCTTCGAGATGGATGTCCAGGTGGCTTACTTTGGAGTTGATTGGTCCCACCAACTCAAGAGGAGAAGTCATCCTTGCAGTGGCTTCTCTTTTGATGCAAACTTGGTGTTTTGGCACCGCAGCAGGGCTTCACCGGGAAAACCAATGGTCCAGGAGTTGCAGCAGTCGTCCACTTCAAGTTCTTCATCGGTTCCTTCGTCCAGTGGTCGACTTTGCCTTCCAAGCCAAACTCCTCGCCTTTTCTTCAGTTCTCTCAAATTAATTCCAGCCTATCTGTCAATCACCCAGCAGGGTGGCTGTTTTTGCCGGACAGTCAGCCGGCAAATCACCACAGAGTGCATTTGGGTCTCCTAGGAGACTAAGCCCAGGAAGTTTGGGGCACCTCCCTCACTTCTTGCCTACCCCAGACACCATGGAGCCAGAGGCGGGCTTCACTCGTGAATCCCGCCAAAGGCAAAGCAAACAATGGTTGGCACGCAGATTAAATCTCAAGAAAAACCTTTCCACAAAGAAGTTTTGACAAAAATGGCACTCTTGGGTGCTTTACTGTAGCTGCAGCCCGCAGTAAATGCACACCACGGTAGTTAAAACGAAACTACTGCCACCAGCCATTCAGTGAGGAAAGGGTAACATAAACATTTTTACATGAGCAGCTAGACAAAGGGGTTACTAGGTAACCCCTCCAGTACCCTATTGTAAGATAGTGTGTGCTGGGTCTGGAAAGTTACAAATGTAAGTAAAGTTAATTTTACTTTACTGGTCTTGCAAACAGTAGTTTATCCAAGAGAAGATATTTAAACCTTTGGGAAATCTGAAAGACTTCCCTGGGCCACTGCACTGATGGTGCTGTGTGACCCAATGTAAAGGATGATGCCTATGGAATTTGTCAGACTCCACAACCAAAAGAAACACAAAGTTCAAAATCACATTAAAATACATGAGAGAGTGGGAAAAAGGGTTTCACTCTCTCCAGGTTAAATACATGTAAGTTCTCAAAATCCAGCAAAGTTGCTGGGGTCTCTAAGGTGGTGGGAATTAGCACATTTCTGAGAATTCCCCCTCACATTTGTTTGTATAACTGACAGAGGCATCAGAACATCACACAAAATACTCCACCAAGGGTCACCCACTCTCTGTAAATTTGGTTAGAAGAAAACTAAAATGTCATAAACATATCACGATTCTTCAGCAAAACACTATGTCGGAAATCAAACTATATTGGGTTGGTCTCCCTAAAACCTTTCAATATAATTGCAGGCCCACTTACATATAAGTCCAAATACATAATTTAATTGATTTTTTATAACACGCTTAATACCGTACTTGAGTTTGTTTATTAAGCGCTGATTTCGGGATGTGAGCCTATGTTGCTCTGCGTGGTCTGGCTTCCAAGACCAGTGTCTTGCCCCTGTGCTATCCTTCGTTCACGAGTACATTTAAGTACATTTGAGTCAATCTCCGCATGTGCATTTTTTACAGTTTTAATGTCCTGGAAAATGTGGCGGGGGACTCCACACACCCCTAGGATACCAGCTCCACACACTCTCTCCATCCAATATTGACATACTGAAACTCACCTCCACATTATGCATGAAAAATGTTGGTATCCATGTACAGTAGAATAATCAGCAGCAAGCATTCTGTGTTGCAAAATACTGGAGCCTCTTCGCCTTTCAAACTAAAAGAGAAAATTAAACCTTTTTAAGAGAAACTAACAAAATACCCAAACAAGGCCAGACCATCAGTTGGTGTTCCTCTTTCTCCACCATTCTTCTCTCTCCACCTTTCACTAGTCACACAATAGACCCTCAAATAGCAGCAACTGACTACAAGGACACCACACTAAGAGAGCAAGATCAGTTCACACTTCTCCAGCCACATCACACACTCCTGCACACAAGCAGCCACCTTGCTACTCGCAGCACTAACGCCAACTGATATATCTTTGCCTTTGTCTTTTGGTTGAAACACACAACGAAGGTTCTCTCTGGCACTACCCACCTAGAATTATAACTGGGCAGGACAAAGACTGATATGCAAATGGATATTACCCATCTGTGAAAGGCACAGTGAGTAAAAGCAGTGGCTGCGAACTCTCAAGTGGTTAATAACCACTGAACAGGTTATCATGTCTGTTCTTGCGAGAGAGGGGCGCCCGCTACCTTTGTAAAACTATTTTTAAAGGAACCTGGGATTGGTAACCCTAGGTCTCCTGGGGGCAACCAGACGTGGTCTCCCTCTCACTGTGCTTAGAGAGGCATCAGCTTCACCTCACTGATGATCCCCAACAAGGGTGAAACACGTGTATGGGGTTGCTGGTGGTACTCTCGTTCAGATTGGAATTGCCATTGTATTTCGGTGCTGGACTGCCCCTGGGCAGGACAAAGACTGATATGCAAATGGATATTACCCATCTGTGAAAGGCACAGTGAGTAAAAGCAGTGGCTGCGAACTCTCAAGTGGTTAATAACCACTGAACAGGTTATCATGTCTGTTCTTGCGAGAGAGGGGCGCCCGCTACCTTTGTAAAACTATTTTTAAAGGAACCTGGGATTGGTAACCCTAGGTCTCCTGGGGGCAACCAGACGTGGTCTCCCTCTCACTGTGCTTAGAGAGGCATCAGCTTCACCTCACTGATGATCCCCAACAAGGGTGAAACACGTGTATGGGGTTGCTGGTGGTACTCTCGTTCAGATTGGAATTGCCATTGTATTTCGGTGCTGGACTGCCCCTGGGCAGGACAAAGACTGATATGCAAATGGATATTACCCATCTGTGAAAGGCACAGTGAGTAAAAGCAGTGGCTGCGAACTCTCAAGTGGTTAATAACCACTGAACAGGTTATCATGTCTGTTCTTGCGAGAGAGGGGCGCCCGCTACCTTTGTAAAACTATTTTTAAAGGAACCTGGGATTGGTAACCCTAGGTCTCCTGGGGGCAACCAGACGTGGTCTCCCTCTCACTGTGCTTAGAGAGGCATCAGCTTCACCTCACTGATGATCCCCAACAAGGGTGAAACACGTGTATGGGGTTGCTGGTGGTACTCTCGTTCAGATTGGAATTGCCATTGTATTTCGGTGCTGGACTGCCCCTGGGCAGGACAAAGACTGATATGCAAATGGATATTACCCATCTGTGAAAGGCACAGTGAGTAAAAGCAGTGGCTGCGAACTCTCAAGTGGTTAATAACCACTGAACAGGTTATCATGTCTGT
This sequence comes from Ambystoma mexicanum, assembly GCF_040938575.1. Lineage (NCBI taxonomy): Eukaryota > Metazoa > Chordata > Amphibia > Caudata > Ambystomatidae > Ambystoma > Ambystoma mexicanum. The sequence goes on from NC_090925.1 coordinate 84,220,446, forward strand.
TCTTGCGAGAGAGGGGCGCCCGCTACCTTTGTAAAACTATTTTTAAAGGAACCTGGGATTGGTAACCCTAGGTCTCCTGGGGGCAACCAGACGTGGTCTCCCTCTCACTGTGCTTAGAGAGGCATCAGCTTCACCTCACTGATGATCCCCAACAAGGGTGAAACACGTGTATGGGGTTGCTGGTGGTACTCTCGTTCAGATTGGAATTGCCATTGTATTTCGGTGCTGGACTGCCCCTGGGCAGGACAAAGACTGATATGCAAATGGATATTACCCATCTGTGAAAGGCACAGTGAGTAAAAGCAGTGGCTGCGAACTCTCAAGTGGTTAATAACCACTGAACAGGTTATCATGTCTGTTCTTGCGAGAGAGGGGCGCCCGCTACCTTTGTAAAACTATTTTTAAAGGAACCTGGGATTGGTAACCCTAGGTCTCCTGGGGGCAACCAGACGTGGTCTCCCTCTCACTGTGCTTAGAGAGGCATCAGCTTCACCTCACTGATGATCCCCAACAAGGGTGAAACACGTGTATGGGGTTGCTGGTGGTACTCTCGTTCAGATTGGAATTGCCATTGTATTTCGGTGCTGGACTGCCCCTGGGCAGGACAAAGACTGATATGCAAATGGATATTACCCATCTGTGAAAGGCACAGTGAGTAAAAGCAGTGGCTGCGAACTCTCAAGTGGTTAATAACCACTGAACAGGTTATCATGTCTGTTCTTGCGAGAGAGGGGCGCCCGCTACCTTTGTAAAACTATTTTTAAAGGAACCTGGGATTGGTAACCCTAGGTCTCCTGGGGGCAACCAGACGTGGTCTCCCTCTCACTGTGCTTAGAGAGGCATCAGCTTCACCTCACTGATGATCCCCAACAAGGGTGAAACACGTGTATGGGGTTGCTGGTGGTACTCTCGTTCAGATTGGAATTGCCATTGTATTTCGGTGCTGGACTGCCCCTGGGCAGGACAAAGACTGATATGCAAATGGATATTACCCATCTGTGAAAGGCACAGTGAGTAAAAGCAGTGGCTGCGAACTCTCAAGTGGTTAATAACCACTGAACAGGTTATCATGTCTGTTCTTGCGAGAGAGGGGCGCCCGCTACCTTTGTAAAACTATTTTTAAAGGAACCTGGGATTGGTAACCCTAGGTCTCCTGGGGGCAACCAGACGTGGTCTCCCTCTCACTGTGCTTAGAGAGGCATCAGCTTCACCTCACTGATGATCCCCAACAAGGGTGAAACACGTGTATGGGGTTGCTGGTGGTACTCTCGATCAGATTGGAATTGCCATTGTATTTCGGTGCTGGACTGCCCCTGGGCAGGACAAAGACTGATATGCAAATGGATATTACCCATCTGTGAAAGGCACAGTGAGTAAAAGCAGTGGCTGCGAACTCTCAAGTGGTTAATAACCACTGAACAGGTTATCATGTCTGTTCTTGCGAGAGAGGGGCGCCCGCTACCTTTGTAAAACTAGAATTATAACAATGCACTGGACTCGGGTACTTATGGCTTGCAGGCATCAGCACAACAGGGTCTGCTTCTGCTACTCTCTCTATTCCACTTTGTCAAAGAAAGCATCACATCTGCACTCAGTACATTAGTCTCATTTCCAGTACATTGTGAGTGTTCCTGACTGTACACCTGCTTGGATGTTGTGTGGAGCGGAGAATCGTCTCAACACGCCCATGAAGTCGGAAACCTGATGCTGCTGTCCCAACTGCCCCTACCATGTAGAGGTTTTCCCTGAATTTACATGATGTCAGGACATTGTGAACATTCAGAGGTGAAGCGTGGTGATCGTGTAACAGCTGGACGCAAAGGCTGGTGTGTGCAGGGCAAGAAAGCTGGACCCAACATGGGGATTGAGCAGGCCAAGCCAGCTTGACCAAATGAATGGTGATTCAAGTAGGTTGTGGCCAGTACTCTGGGCAGGACAGGGGCGGATCAGGAAGGTCCAGGCTGGTAAAATAAAGGTCTAGGGAGCAGTGACCAGGGATCCAGAGAAGGATGACAAAAGATATAAGAAGAGGAAAGCTTACAGCTGGAGGTGGACAAAGCAGGCAAGGTGTACATAAAAGAATGGGATGCAACCAAGTTCGGATGGGCAAGGGTGAGCGAGGTGAACAATCCAGGATATCATCCTAGCACAAAATACTGACTAAGCATGTTAAGGTGCGCACTTAAAAAGAAAATGAGGGTTTAAATAGGCCGGAAGGCTTGAAAATGAGATATAGTGCCTTTCGTTGCCAAGGCAACTGGAGCATACTGTCCAAAATGTGCATGTGTAGAACCTGGAAGCCCCGTCACCATGCATAGGTGGCCCAAGAAACATAGCAGTGCCAAGGAGATGCTGGTGAGCACATGCTTACTGGTCCACCTGGTGCCCTTGTACCACCGGAGACACAAGCAATAGGATCAGTGCCATAATTAAGAGGGTGAGTGAGAATCTGGATGCATGCTTGTTGGCGTATCTGTGTAGTTGCGTGCATGGACCTGAGAGTGTGGTATATGCGCTTGTGCGTGGATGCATGTATGTTGGTGTCCTTGTGGGTGGTGTGTTGGTGTCTGGAATGCATGGAGGTGAGCTTGAGGTATGAGGGCACGTGATACACTTTTGTAAAAGGATTTGATCAAAATATTTTTTGTTGTTATCCTAATCCACCTCTTTGGATTTGACAGTGTGTTAGTGTGTTATAAAAAGTATATATTTCATAATTGTTCTCAATTATTTGGACTATTGTACATTTTTGGAACCTATTTAAACAGTTCAAATCAAATCAAATCCGTATTTATTTATCAGTTATTTATTTTGTGCCAAATAGCTGAATACAAATAATCTAGTACTTATATGTCAATCTAATTCATGTGTTTCGAATGCACATTTTATTACTTGAACCTGTCTGCAAGAAAACATATTTTTTGTATCACAATAAAAAGAAAATATATAACATCCGATAATAATCAATACCTGAAGTAATATGAAAGGAACATTTCAATTGCACACATTTCAGTTTATTTTCTTAAATAAATGCTAACAAAAGCACTTCCTTTTCCCTTGACAGAGTTCCCCATACCCAGACCACCAATTAAATGATATGTAGTGGACAGACATTCATTCGAAAATACAGAGAAATACATGTATTTCTTTGTTTTATTACTAATAAGGAAGACCAAATAAGTAAATGTCTTCAGCACAAACAACTTAGTGTTATCAATATACCAATTTAGCTTTTGATTTAAAATCGACTTTGAAAGGTAGGAAATTGTAGTTTTCTTGATATTAATAACCATGCACCCAGCAAGTACAACAAGTACTGTTTACTGTGCCGGTGGTCTGAGCTCGTGTGGACATGCCACGTCTGACTATGAACGTTTCGTGAATGGAGCTGGGAACGCTCCGTGACTGCCTGCCTATCGCAGCAATAGTGTTTGTTCACTGAGAGGACGTCTTTTGAAGTAACACTGCCCTGACTGGACGAGCAAAACTGAAAAAGGTTGTCACGCTGACTCCGCCCTCCTGGCGCGCATGTCCCGCTTCATTCAGAATAAAACTCCACGCAACAGCGCACCAGTGCGCGCACCCAGCAAGTACACCAAGTACTGTTTACTGTGCCGGCGGTCTGAGCTCGTGTGGACTTTGCACGTCTGACTTTGAACGTTTAGTGACTGGAGCTGGGAACGCTCCGTGGCTGCCTGCCTATCGCAGCGCTGGTGTTTGTTCACGGAGAGGACGTCTTTTGAAGTAACACTGCCCTGCCTGGACGATCAAAACTGAAAAAGGTGACTCTTGGTGCACGTTGTGCACGTTAGCTTAGTTGTGTACGTTGCCCCTAAGCATTAAACAGCTTGCCGTGCCTGTAACATTTTCAAACGTTTATTGAAGTATTTCTCCTCATTTCGTATAAAGGTTACATGCTGACTCCACCCTCCTGGCACGTACGTCCCGCTTCATTCAGAATAAAACTCAATGCAACAGCGCACCCGCGCGTGCACCCAGCAAGTACACCTAGTACTGTTCACGGTGAGCGGTGCGGGGCACGGAATTGCAGAGGTAATGTTTTATGTTTATTACCAGATATTAGCACAGTATCTGAAGCGGGTGTTGGTCTTAGTGACCTGTTGGTAATTACAATATTTAAAGTGTGGCAAGTGTGTTGTCTCGCCCTCCGGGTGGGAGGGCAGTTATAAGTGTCCTACTGCCTAATTGTTCGGCTGGATGGGGGAGGCACACGCCACTTAAAACACCAAAGATAACTCCTTGCGATTAGCTAGTAGGTGCTCAGTTTGAAGTACGAGGTACTCTTAGCCACAGGATTTATCATATGGTCAAAAAGTTGCATAACGGGAAAAGGTGTTTAAACGAGTCCCCCTCTATGCTAAGTGAGGGGAACATGTCAGAAGAAGAGGTATCTCAAGAAATTATAAATCAAACCAAAAAAAAGGGAGATCTCCAGGTACATTTACCTCAAAGATAATTCTGCCTGTGCTGGAGAATTTACAAACCGTATTAAACAAAGACAAAATAGATATTCTAGCACAAATTCATAAGGAGAGCAATGGTCGTTTCACCTATCCATTGAACCCCATGTGCAATATACCCATCACTGATAGCTCGCTACTGGGTGCGATAAGCGATGGATAGAGCATACCTATGGCTGACACCTCACTGCTTGCTCCAGTGGTTCTTGCTGAATTACATAGTAGAATGTGCCTATCTAATGGCCCATCAACCCCGGCAGCAAGCTCACGTGGACCTAGGGAACAAGTGCACTTCCATGCAGCTATTGAAGCCAACTTGAGCCAATTAAAAGATACAAGAAAAAACGACATAGGTTGGGAGCCAAAAGAGACAAAACAAAATGCTAGCTCCCCTGCACATGGCTCACGAGTAATCCAATTGATATAACTTACCTGCACTCACCAGTTCTAGGATCTGATCCACTCCTACCCAACGGGTCTCCGAAATATCACGCCACCCAAATTCATCATTACCGCTCTTCCCTCTTGAAGACACATTGGTGGACCTTAACCAACAAGAGCTACAAAATGTTCCTGTGCTATCAAGAATTCTGAACTTGCTGGACAACGGCACGAATATACACATGGAGCAATTGGTGCCCTGAGTTCAGCAACTGCAGAAATGGCTCCTAGACTGAGTAGCGTAGAGGGTTTCTTGATGGCACAGGAAAAATGCCCCACCTTTTGGGCAGAGCAAGCTTTTAGTGGTAAATCAAGGCACGGGTACAAGTTGGTGGAGCCTGTAAGAGTAGTAGATCCTCAAAAGTGCCTCTAGTAAAGTCACAATCTACTCAAACTAATTACTGGGGTAAATCTGATACCTTAGAAATAGATACAGGCATGAGCGTGAATGAACACAGAATGAACCAGCTTCCACCGTATGCAGAAATTGCTAAACTCCAACATGAGAGAATTTTAGTTCTAGAAAAGATACTGCTGGCTGCAAATCTAGTGCCTGTTGAGGTTGTGTGTGGAGAACAGGCTGGGCAGGAGAAACCCAAGTTACTCGCAGAGAAAACCAGTCCTGATAGTCCTTCGGCTGTCACAGACTTGATTGACCTAGATATGGGTCCTAACTTGAAGGCATACTCTCCCATTGACGCTGTGGCAGAAGATTGAAACGAAAATCAGTCTACTTTCTTCATGTCACACCAAGCAGAAAAACTCTATGCTAGAGCGAAGAAAAGACAGGCACAGATAGGTGCACGAATTGCTAATACACATATGGAGCCCATCATAACAACTAACACTAATAAAAAAAACAAAACAAAATGTCTATAGTAGAAAAGACAGATAAAAAAAACAGATATCAAACAAAAGGATGAAATGATCATCGATTTAACTCAATTAAACATAGAAAGTCAGGCACATTTGGGAGTTAATGAGAGTAATGATAAGGCGAATCCAGCATCAGAGTTGTTGAAGGAGCTAAATAAGAAACAAGAACAGGGGTGTGGGGAACACACTTTAGAACAACCTAATGAGGCTGGTGTAATATCCACCCCGCTTCTTATACAAACACGGCTACAGCATTTTTTGAAAAAATGGATAAGAAAATAACATCTTTAACTCAACAATCCCAAGGTCCAGTGATTAACATTGAAAGTACCGATTTAATTATTAAGGAATCAAACAGTAATGAGCAAAGCCAAGCACTAAATGAGGACAAAGAAAAGGTGACCACACTGGTTTCTGGAGTTACTAACATACAGGTGACTCCTGCTCCTTTAGATGTTTGGGAAAACGAGTACTCTATCAACATTACTTCAAATTTTGATGCACAGGGAATAGGTAGAGTGCCAGTTTATAAAGCGGTATCCCCGGAAATGAAATTAGTGATGGGTTGGACGGTTGACCCAATTTAAATCGAGCATCATTAATGAAAGTGTTCCATCAAATACCAGCCCTGCGCAACCTGGTGTCTAATGATATTGATTGGATCAGACTCACCTATGTGCCCAATTGTTGTATCATTTGTAAATATCAGTCTACAATAATTGCCTCGCTAATATGGAAGCATGAAAAAGATTTTGAAATGCTTGGTCATGACTTATCTATGTATTGCTCGATGGAAGATGCAATTAGTTTTGTTGAATATCAGGCACCACCATGCCAAAGTGAACTGAGCGCTGATGTACGAGAGAATCAATTTGCAAGCATACATGAAAAAATAAGAGTGCAATCAGAATCAGTGGCACAAATTGTCACAAGGTAGAACAAATAATGGTACCAGGGTAGCGATGGCCACTAAAGAAGGAGGACAGAAAGTTTATAAGAATCAAATAATTATTTTCATTTTATTTTGATTTACATATAAAACATTGCTATAACCATATCCCCCAAGTCACATGCTTCTGTTTGAATTCAGTGAAATTCCTATCTGCAAACCCAATTAGGTTCACCAAAAGGCTTGTATTCCCGTAGCCTCTAATGTGTATCTAAGGTGTTAGTTCTCCAGGAAGTTAAACTAATCTGTGAGAAAAACAAAAACAAAATCAAAAGGCCTCCATGAAAGAAATGGATATAACAGACCGTCTCAAGAACTACAATACAGATTTGCAAGAGATATACCTTTGTTCTGAATGATTTCCTTCTAGCACACTTGATCTCAATGATGTAAGTGGAAAGTAATCTCTACCGTGATCTCCTTGGGCTGTGCACCACTGCCTCCTGTGTGCTACCCTACAGGGTGCGGCATTAATTATGAAACGTGGGAGGGGAGAAAAGGTCCTTGACTCCTCCAAGGTCAGGGCATACATTCGCTCCTGTAACGATTTGGAAATAAACAAAATAAAATAAGATAAGATAAGAGGCCCTTCTTCGCATACATAAGTCTGACATTTTCAAAAGTGCGAACACACCGACACGTTCCCCTTACCTTTTACGAAAAATGGGGGGGAGAGAACGCGCTGTGCACCTCCCGGATCAAGGCGTGTGTATGCTCCTATAACATTCTAAGAATAAACAAGCCGAATCAGCTACCTCACTTACATAAAAACTCATAGTTGAGTACATGATCACTCTAAACCAAACAACTTACTTTCCATTATACGTCCCGAAGTCGATGCCGATGGCGTGAGCATCCGAAACAAGAGACCGGATGGTCTGGACCGAAAGTCCCTCTTTTATTTCATTTCGCCCGTCTATCTCAGAGATAAACAAAGGACTAAAGCTAGGAAACAAGGGGCCTTGCTCAAACGTAGCGTTCTCATTACTGTTCCTGTTACTGGAGAATAAATGATAGCAAACTGCCCTGGGGTGGCCCCAAATGGCAGAATCAAATATTCACAGAGAGCGGGAAGCCTCCACCGAACCAAGGATACAATACCTCCTAAAACCTAATGGTTCTACTGAAATGCCTAGGGGATGCAAAATTCAAAGCTCAGAAATTCAAAAATTCAGAAATTCAAAAATTCTAAACTTCAAGAGTTCGAACATGCATACATAGAGGGTTCAGTTCCACTCCTCTTGTTGATTCAAACCCCTATTTAAACTGTTAGTGTGGTATATCCACCACTGTTCCTTCTGGGAAAGGTGTGCCGCAACATTGGCGATATCTGTACCAAACACCTTTTCAACAGCCCACCATTTAAGGTCCTCTGGCCCATGAATCAGCTCAGCAAAATGCGTAACTAAAGGGGCATTTAACTGTCCAGTTCTGATTATGGACTTATGCTCACTTATGCATAATTTAACCGCTCTCAACGTCTTACCAATGTACGCCTTTCTACAAGGGCATATGATTGCATAAATTACATTAGTACTGAGGTAGGTGGTATGATGCCTCAGCTTCCAATCCCTTTCATGAATATTAATAGTAGCAGTAGCGGAAGTGCTGGAGCAATTGGAACAAGTACCGCACGGGTAATGCCCGACAATAGGGGGCATACCCCAAGTGGCAGTGATGGTGCGTTGACTGTCTTGTACCTGATTTCTATCAGCCTTAGAGACCCAATTTTTGATATTCCTGTCCCTTTTAAAAGCATAAATGGGTTTAGGTAAATCCGACATGTTTAGCTTAAGTAAGTGCCAATGGTTAGATATAATCTTCTTAATTTTATTATGTTGTGTGTTATACGTAAGGGCACAGACTATTTGGTCCTCTCTCAACTTTCTTTCTTTAATGTCCTTTCTCAGAAGAACCTCCCTAGGGATAACACACAACATAATAAAATTAAGAAGATTATATCTAACCATTGGCACTTACTCCAGCTAAACATGCCGGATGGCTCGAACCTCTAATGTAAACTTTAATTGGTGAGTTGCCAGGAAAAGAAAAATCATGGAATTGTTGTGGATTTAAGAACTTGAAGGTATGGTTTCAAAAGCTTGAGCATACAAAATTACCTGCAATAATTATAGTACAAGAAACCATGGTACTTCAGAATATTTATCTAGAAGGCTACATGGCTTTTTGTGCATATGCTGTGAGAGGCTTGTTCGGGCGTCCATCTGGTGGGCTTGCCATATTTATAAACCATATCTACTGCGTTAAGGCACGCCAAGTATTTACATCTACAGATATACTAGCAATTGAAGTTACACCAAGTACTTTAATGGATTCACATATGCTTCTTATTTCGCTTTACTGGAATCCCAATGTAACTACCATATGTAGCATAATTGATAAACTAAATCATGTAATGCTAGAGGCGATTGCAGATTCTCCTAAAGTGCAAATCATTATAGGTGGTGACTTTAACTCCAATCTGAGTGTGAGTATTGAGGGGGCTGAAACATCAAATTACCTATATGCCATGTCCTCACACCAAAGGGGACAACTATGGTTACATGATTACATTGTGATGTCTGGATACCTAGCTAACTCATCATCCTTATGTAACATCATACAGTCCCACCTAAGTGATCATTGCATCTTGGAGTGTTGTCTTGAATATACTCTTCCAATATACAACTCTTTAGCCGCCCTGTCCTTAATAGAAACAGATCGGCAGGCATTAGCTATTAAATGGAATGCAAGTTGATATAGGCAGTTGAACTTTCTGGTTAACAGGGATATTATTAAAATAAATTATCAATCGATGTCAATTATAGAAGCTAAGATTTGTGAATTGCAGAATGACACCATGATACGCAGGCATATTGAAGTGCTGGCACACCCAAAAAAAATGGAGAAACAAATCCATCATAGCGGAACCTACAATGCTGCAATAGCGCTTTGAAAAAAGCAGAAAAACATAGAAAATCGTAATTTGCTAAAACACCCGAATGGTGGTACCACCTATGTGTTAGAAAAAAAGGCAATTATGATAAGATACAAACATGATATTAAACAACTAAAGTTTGATAAATATATTAAATCTAACCAAAAAATTATTCTAAATTTGATTGCCAAAAATACAAGAGATGTTTGGGTGACGTTGAGAGATCCGCTATTGAAAGGAATGTCGACCTTGTGTCCGGCTGTGAGTGGGAAGGTCTGGATAGAAGTATACCAGAACAAATATGCACTGCCCCAGAAATTTAGAGACTATCCATCTATTTTTTTTTGTATTTAATTGTATTACAATTTTTACAAAATCGTTCTCTTCCCTAGAGGCTTGAAGGAAAATGTAGTTTCCTCTAGTTTGCTTATGTCTCTAGAATTCTCTTCCGTGTGTACTTTTCCTTCTTTAAAACCAACAATTTTCTATTTATTCCCAACTGATTTGTCTTCCAAATACAGGCTTTCAAGAAACTTGGCTGTTGCCCTGGTCAAAGTGGTGGATTCTCCACTCATTAACTTGTTCCACCAGTCTTCTTCGCTCGTGGTAAGATGTTTTAGTCTATGTGGTCGCAGGTAAGTTGTTTTGGATTTGTCTGTACCCGGACAGTGAAGAAGTAGGTGTCACACTGTTTCGATCTCCAAAATGTTACAGTATTGACATCCTTTATCTTGCGACTGCTTTCTAAGAAATAGAATTTCTTTCGTCTTCAAGATGTTCAAGCGTGCTCTTAGGAAAGTTGTGCGTAGACGTTTATCTGTAAATTTTATTAGGTAATTTCTTACCTCGTCAATCCTGTGTGTGTTAATTATGTGGTGGGTCAAAGATGTATGCTTCTCTGCTTTTTCTATGGTCTCGATCCAGTCATAGGTTTTTAGCTTTTTCTTTATTTTCCCTGGAATGCGTTCTATGTCCCATTCGGAGCATCTGATTTTTTCTGATTGTTCTAGTAGATTATTATACCACGTCGTCATCATTAGGTTTTTTTTACTCTTCATTTCTTTATATATGATGTCCAGAATTTTGGGCCGCGGACTCCTTAGGATTTTTCCCAGAAATAGTAAACTATTTCTCACTACCACCGATTTTAGTGATTGAAGGCTCAGTTCTCTTCGGTTGACTGCTGTAGGAATAGAGTTTGGTAATCGTAACACTTTACGACAAAAAACGCCTTCCAATTTTGTCCACAGTGTCATTGGAAGATGTACCATTGCTTCTGCCCCATAGGTTACTGCTGGAGTGGCTTTCACCTAGAAAAATGTTATTATTATGAGAATTGTGAATTTGCCAAATTTTCTTTCCAAAGGTAATGCTTGTGCTGCGAGTGTTTTTGTCTTGATGATGAGATGCTGTTGCATTGATATTTCTATTTGGCTGCGAGATATTTTCACCCCCAGGTATGTAAAACTTTTCACTGCCTCCAATTTTTCTGAGTTTGCGAACCATTGAGATCTTTTAATTGGTTTTGATGATTTTTCCAGGATCATAATTTTGGTTTTTGTTGTATTTAGATCTAAATCGTTTTTCTTCAAGTAAATTATGAGACTGTTTGGTTGCCGCTGAAGGCCGATGGCCGTTTGGTCCAGCAATAAAATGTCATCCGCATAGAGCAGTCGTGTCACTTTTTGGCTGTTTTATAGTTTTTGACAACAAACCTACTTCGTTCAGGCACACTCTCATTGAGGTATCACTGTACAAGGCTTTGGCAGGTTCTAGGAGTGACGTTGGACATTTTTGTTTTTCCAGTTTTCTCCATAGTTTTCCCCTGTTTACACGGTCGAACGCTTGTACCAAGTTGATCGAGGCTATGAAGATTGTTGGATGACCCTCAAAAACTCTAGCCTTCAAGATGCTGAACATCATGATATTGACCGAAGTGTCTGTTCTTTACAAACCCTGATTGTAATGGGTACGCTGTCTTTGCCTCCTTCTGCCATTCCTGGAATTTATCCAACACCAAGGATCTGAAAAGTTTTTCCAGCACGTCCAGTAGTGCGATAGGTCTGTAGTTTCTTGGGTCGTCCCTCGGACCTTTCTTATAAATTGGGACGATGTTTGCTGTTTTCCATGTTGCAGGAATAGATCTTGTTATCCTGCATCTTCTAAAGATTTCTGTTATTAACGTGCCCAGGTTTCCGCCTCCTGTTTGAGGTGAACATTTGAAATTCCATCAGGACCTGGAGCGCGGGAGTTGTTCAACTTATTGATCTTCTCTAGAATTGCCTGCTCAGTGCATACAATCCATTTGCTTGTGCCTTCTTTATCTAATGTCTTTTCCGTTGGCATTGGTTCTTTAAATAGGTTATTGAAATGTTCTAACCATTTGTCTTCATAAACATTATTGATAGTGGTTTTTGCTGTATCTGATAATTTGGTCTTTATTATCGTCCAAAAGTCGTTCGAGTTCCTTTTGCAGACCACTCTCAGCATGGACTCTGCGTCTTTTTGGTATAGTTCCCATCGCATTGTTTGAAGCCATGATTTGTAACTTTTTTTCTGTTTAATTGCCAGGTCTATATTTTTTTGTGTAGGATTTTTCTGAGCCTGCCTTGTCACTTTTCGTAAGTTAGATTTCTTTAGTCAGAGTTCTTCATTGTATTTATGAAGATGGGTTTTTTTCTTCTTTCCTTGTATGTCTAGGTCTTAAATATGGAATGAGAAGCGGGGGGTAATCCAAGTTTTCTAAGCTGTTATTCATGTTTTTATATCTTTTTCCATCTTATAAGTTGCCGTGATGGAAACTATGGCCTCGCTTGTCATTTTCAGCCTGTTTCCTTGTGATTTTGTTTCCAACTTATTTACCATTGTCACCGGCAGACTTTTTGTTGCGTGCCATGTTGCTTTGAATAAGTTGTGGTCACTCTGAGTGGATTTCACTCTCAAAACTCTTAATTAGTAAATATAATCCCTTAGATGCAAAGATGTAGTCAATTATGCTTGTGTTTCCTTCGCTTTCCCATGTTGGCATCCTGGGTCTGGCTGCTTCTAAGGAATTAAGGTTGTACAAGTCTCGGGATTCCATCATCTCAGACCATGCAAGACCTCTTGCTGTCGATTGCGAACAGGAATTTGTTTTGTTTCCGAATGTCTTTTTTACATCATCTGAGACCGGGCAGGTGGCGTTCAGGTCACCACATATTAAAATGTGGACCACGTTATACGTTGTTGTAGCCGCCGTTAGTGTTCTTTCTATCTCGGTTAGAAATTCAGTTGTTTTGATTATAGCAGGATTCCAATAAATGTTCAATAGGAGAATAAGATCTCTGTAGATTCCCGTCTTTCTTCCATTCTAACAATATTGCTTGGATTAATGTGGATGATACCAGATTGTAAACTATTCGCAAACATCCACCTGTACGTACAGCTGTTAAAAGGCCTGATATTGGGTGACCTCTTTCTCCTTTTTGAGCTGGAGACAATTGGACCTCATAGCCGTCCATACTAGGCGGAAATAACAGCCAGGTTTCTTGCAAATGTATTAAGTCGAATCAGCCTAAATTTATCTCACCCGGTTGAGTGAGGTGAGAATGGCCTCTAGTATTCCATGATCCGATAGTGATGGTTTGCTCGATGTTCTGTACAGCGATTTTCTTCTTCATTTGTTCCCTTGCGCAGCCAGAAAGGAAACAGGTTGGTTGCTATTTTCTAGTGTATCGTGTCAGCACCGAGGGGATCCATGCCCATCTTTTTGAGTCTTTTTCAACCGATCGAGTTGTTCCTGGGTCAAGGATTTATCTCTCGCGGTACATCTCTCTTTTCCTCTGTCTGCCTGCATCTTGATCGGACCCTTTGTTCTTCTAATTGTCATCTTTTCTGTGTCCCCATCTTCATCGCTCCAATGTCTTTTAATAGGAGAATGTTCTCTTGACTTTGCTCTCTCTTCGTGTCTGATGGTCTGTGTTGAGTTTGAGTCTTTAGAACTGCGAATTACTGATCTTTCAACTTCTTTCATATATTCGTATTTCTCCAATACTGGGTTGTGTGTTCTTTTCTCCCTCATAGTGTCTTTTGTGTTTGGGGTTTTCTTTATCAAATCCCAACTTTCTTTTTCGTTTTTTTCATGGTTGCGATCTTTTAACGTTCTGTTCTCGTTTTTGGCTCTTGTGTACTCTTTCTTCTAATGTTGTTTCTCGTAAGAGGTATCCTCTTTTCGACAGTTCCCCTGTCATCAACAGCGCAAGTTTTTTTTACTGTTTGGGACGTAATGTGTAAGAAAATGCAGCCTGTGCATCCATTATGTGCGAATTCTACTATTTTTATGTCCGCACTTCTGATTTTATCACCTTTTGAGATTTTGTCAACGAGCTTCATCGTGGCTCTTCTGTTTAGCGCAATTTTCTCTCCAGAGCTATCTCATCTTTTGAGTTTTAGCGTTCGTGTCAAGTTACTCTTGTGAGTAAATATCGCTGATGTTCGAGTTTGGCTTTGCTGTGAAGACTGGTACGAAGATCTTCGATTATGCCTGTTTCTGTTTTCCGGAGATTTTTCTCTTCGTCTGCTACCATCTATCTGGTTAACGATACTTCTCTATTCGTGTGTATTACTCGCCTTTCTGTTTGATCATTTGATGGTCAAGTAATTTTGCCTGTGGCGTCTATCACTATTTGTCATTTTTTCTTTGAACCCTTCATCCTATTTTCTTTTTTTTTCACTCTTTGATCGGTGTTCCTCGTAGGCTCCATGTCTATGTTCATTTTTATTTATCCTTGTATTGGATAATCGGAACAACGTTTTCCTTTCTGGAGTAATCCAATATCTTTTGTAGCTTGGATCGTTCAGCTTGTCTCCCTCTTTTTCTGAGTTTGTCGTTTGTTTCTTGTGTTGATTTTCCTTTGGATTTCTCATTGGAGATTTGTTATCCACAAATGACACCTTTCTTTTTTCTTTTTTTTGCCGTTGGTCGGGGTATTTCAGACTCAGAGTTTTCGATAGAGTAGACACTAATGTTGGATATATCAATCGTACTTTCGTCCGACACTGGGTTGGATTCTCTTTTATTACTCGTCTGATTATGACTGTTCTCCATATTTGTGGATTTTTTGTCTGTGACAGTTATCCACTTTGTCATAAGTTCGTTTGGTTTAGTTGTGTTTTCCGGTTTCCTCTGTGTCTGTTGTACTTTGGGATTTTGGGTTCCTTTCAGTATTAACTGATTGTTTGTTAAAGACTGTCTCAATTGTTGTTGGTTCTTCACGTTGTTGTGCACTGCTGGATTTTGTACTTTCAATTTCAGTTGTTCGTCTTTAATTGTACCTTTTGTAGACATTTTGGTTTCGCGCAGCTTGTCTTTTAAACTTTTGTATTTTATTGTAGTACTTGATTCACGTAAATACTCTTCAGATTTGTCTTTGTTGCAAATTGGTGTCAATCTCTCGCTATGATTCTCTAGTGACTCTGTTAAATCTTTGTAATTCTTTTTTTCTCGAATTTCAGCCGGATCAGTTTGAGTGCTAATATTCACAGATTTTTTCTTGACCTGAAACACCTCATTCTTTTGTTGTTCTGAAGGATTTTTTTGTGTTTCAGTTTTATCAGTCTGTGTTCCTTGATCTCTTATGTTAGCCTTCCAGGCTTCTAAGGCCGATATGTATCCTTTTCGATGGGTCAGCTTTGAGTTTGCAGATGCTAATATTGAGGTGTGATCTTTTAGCGTATCATTGATGGTTTCATATAGCTTTCCAAATGGTGCTAAGGCGACTGTCACAGCTGACATGACAAGTTGCAAGTCAAGCTTTTTTCCAGGTGAGTTTTTTTCTTTTGTCTTTGAGGTTTCCTGGTCCGCTTTAACTTTGTTTGGAGTAGAAAAGAGTGATCGCAATGTGTCCACTTCTGCTGAGAAGTAGATTTCGAGCAAGAAGTCGGCTCTCTGCGTTTGATCATGTTTTTGTAATTTAGTATGGCCTCTGCCAATTTTACTTCTTCTTGATTTCTTGGGTAGATGATGTGGGGCTTCAATGTGGTTTTATGACTTTTTTTTGCCTCAATCAATATCGTTTCTTTATCTAACACGTTTTTTCTCGTTTCTTCAATCATCTATTTTTGTTTGGTCGTTATTTTCTGGTTTATGGTAACTTCCGCCAATTTAGCTTCATTGTGGTTCTTTGCGTGATTGGTTTTAAACTTTGGTGCTGTTTCTTGATTTTTTTCCCCTTCTTTAAGTATTACTTCATTCTCTAATGCGTTATGTTGCTTCTCATCTTAAACCACTAGCGTTGGCTCCGTGGTTCTGATATTTTGACTTGAGGGGTCTCGTTTTGACCAAAATGCCAATGTATTTGGGGCAAAAGCCAACAGTTTCAGGAGGATATACTGAGGCCAGTTGTTTAGATGGCTTTCTTTGGGGAGACGGTGGAATCCCCTTGAGAATTTCCATATCGGAGAGTTCAAATCGATTCACTATAGGGGTTTTTCCTAGTTTCTCGAAGAACCTTCCAATCGGATTGTTGGTCTGGGGTGTCAATTTGCCTGTTTTTTTCGGCAGTAGCTTCAGTGGTAATTTGAAGTTAGGGGTTGATGAGGAAATGATGTTGGTGGTGCTGGATCCTTGTTTTTTTGTGTTTTGGTTACTTTGAGTTTCCTTTGATTTGAACTCCACAGTTTTTTCTTCTTTCGTTTTGTCATTTTGGTCAATAGATAAATTATTCCGTTCTTTTTGGTACGAGTCTTTGCCCTTTAATTCTGTTGCTGAATATGTGTGCATTTTGACCCAGTTATGTTCTCTCAGGATGTGATATTGTCTGTTTCTTGCTCATTCTGGTCTCCCAAATATGATATAGTTCCATTCAGAGAGTTATTTTCTCTCATGTCTGTTAAATTCAATTCAGGGCTTGATAGATCTGCTCTAGCTGTCACTGGGTGTACCTCCGTTTCAACTTGCAGTTTTTGACAGAATGGACGGGGTTCGTTCCCTTTTTCTTTCATCAAAAAGGTATGATCTAGAATTTTTTTGAAACCCTCTTCTGTGGTTAAATTATGCGAAGATGTTTCGGCTGTGTTAGTGACTTTGTTTTGGCTCTTCACCGTGCCACCAGGGGTCGAACTGTCACCTTCGCCAGCCCAGTCACCCCCTCCTTTCCCACGGCGTATACAGAGCTTGGTCCCTGCTGTGCTCTGACACACCAGGCCGATAATCCATCTCCCTCCTCCTCGGGCTCCACCGCTCGTGCCACACCCGTATCTCCGGAGAGACCCAGTCCAGGGAGCTGTGCGGCCGATACCGCTTCCTCCACCTCACCCATCTGTATAGTCACCTCCTCCGGCGATCTCTCCACATTCGCACTCCCCACTGCATCACGGGCGGCCGCCAGCAAGACGCCGCTCTGGCTGGAAATGCCCCCGTGGGCCTCCCGAGGAGAGCGATTGCCGGCAAGCTCAGCAGCTGACTGCACGATAGCATAATCAGGTAGGGTATGCTTGTGGGGGGATCTGAGAGGGGGGATTGGGGGTGAAAGCGTTGATTTTGACACATGGTGTGTGTCTGCCGTTTCACTTAGGGAGGTGTTTTCAGATGTCTTTCATGACAAGGCTTCTGGTGAAATTTTCATAGTTAGAAAGCCGCTTCCCAACAAGCGGCCGGTTTCTTCAAAGTCGTTTGTCAAAGGCACTCTTGCCAGCAGCCGACTCTCTGTTACAATCACGTTGGCCATCACTGATTTTTTTGTTTATATCACTGTTTGCTCGTGGTTTTTAGTCATTGTTTCTTTTATTTGGGAGGCGATAAATGGAGCTGTCATCCAGGCAGCCAGACTGCAAGACTGCATCTCCTTGCAGCTCTCTGCGGCCGCTCCGCGGCCAAAATGGGTTTTTAAACCCAGTGCCTCAATGAAAGGCAAGAAAAGACTTCAGTTAGAAAAAAGGTCCAGGACTCTCTGAAAGACTGCACCTCCTTGCAGCTCTCCACATTATTTGTGTAGCACAACTAATGGAACCTCTTGGAACCGTGATGTGCTCGCCTCTACAAGCCTATCCATCTCTAGTTACTACGACAGATCTGCCATCAAAATGTCCATGGGGTGAGGATGACATTGAACAGATAATAAGAAAATTGAAACCCTCAAAGGCTGCTGGGCCAGATGGCATCCCCCATGTGTCATAAATATGACCCAAAGTTCTGGGCAGCAATCATATTGAGGCGGCTGGAATGTGTGTTTCAGACAAAAAGTGCACAGTCCTCTTGGTTATCGGCTATAGTGATTCCTATACACAAAAAAGGCTCACTTAACGATCCATGTAATTGTAGACCTATAGCACTTATAGATGTCTCAGCAAAGATCTTTGCTGCCCTAATCCTCAGAGACCTAAATGAATTTATTGATAAGCAGACGATTCTTTCTCGTTTTCAAACAGGGTTTCGGAAAGGGATGGGCAAGCAATTAAACACCACTATATTGGCACACCTATTAAAGCTCACTAGACAGAAAAATCATGGTCCGATTTATATGGCTCTCTTGGATATATCTGGTGCATTTGATTCAGTAATAAGACACATTTTATGGCAAAGAATGAAAGAGCTTCTAATACCACCACGACTCATAGCCATGATAGTACTATTACATACTAACACAAATTATAGGATTAAAATAGACACAATTGGTTCTCTAACTCCTCCTATTCTCACACATATAGGACTTAAACAAGGATGTAACCTTGCAGCAACCCTCTTTAATTTTTATCTAACTGAGTGTGCTACCCTATGGAGCAATTGTAACTCCTTTGCGATTAAATTGGGCGATCTTCGTTTAGACTGGTTAGCATTTGCAGATGATCTAATTCTATTTGATATGACTCCATTCGGATTGCAAAATAAATTGGAATCCTTAGTTGTATTTTGTGACAATCACAATTTGAAGCTAAATTCAAGAAAATCGAATATAGTGGTCTTTACAAATAAGAGAAAGTTTATTTGCTACCATTGGAATATTAAAGGGCTGGCCATCCCTCGTGCGTTGAGCATATTATACTTAGGGTATAACTTGGTCTCTGATTCTCCTGCTAATTGGCAGACAGATATTACAATAAAATCTGCTCTGTTAATTGCTCAAATGAAACTAATATATTCATCTGCCAATCTTCTTTGATTCCATTGATCGAATTTTATACGCTCAAGGTGGAGGCTATTATCATTTATGGCCTAGACTTATGCTCCATCGAAATTGGGCTAGTTTTGAATAAAATACAAGGAAAAATATGGAATCAAGTTCTGCAACTACCGACATCATTACCAAATTCTATAATTATGCACGAGCTGTGGCTTTCATCCTTAGCCACTAAACATCTTTGGCGTAAATTGGTTAGCCATGCTAAAATGTCAGACCCTGTCTCTAATTCCTTTAATGAAGATCTAGGAACAATGCTAAAGCATGGCAATCCAAAATCTGTTTATGTTGCTGGACAACTTTTTGAAAAGACACTGGAAATGATTGCAATGGACACAGATGACCTAATCAAACGGCCGCAAACTGTGAAGCGGAAACTGCTCCATCATGATTGGGCAACTAAAGCTGATGAGATTGGGAACTACACAGCATATAAGGAATATGCAAAATTTTGACATAAACAGCAACCACTACTTTCTTATATTAAGCAGGCCCCTTGCCAAGAGATACGCACATTGTATATGCGATTTAAATTTAACCTTTTTCCAACATTAGCCCGCATGAAAAGCTGGCAGCATATCGTATTACAATCTGAAGAGGGCTGTAGATTTAGTAAAATCAATGTAAATGAAACTCTGAAACATCTTGTGCTCTATTGTGCTTATTTTGGAAAGGAACGGCAAAGATATCTGGGGAAATATGTGGATGTAGCGGTTATCTTCACTTGGAATTGCTGTGGATACAATGTATGTGGGGCTATAGCAAAGCTTTGGTCATTGACCTGTTTCATCTTTTATCTACCATAGAGTTGAACTTGGGAAACTTTAAATGCCTAGATGGTTGTAAATAGAAGCTTGGAATCATATGTTATCACATTTAAATGTTTGATATTATGTTTTGCTTATGGTTTTCTTTTTTTCCATTTTCCTTTTGTTTTCTTTCACCTTTCGCCCTTTTCGTTCTTGTTTTCATGAAATGAAATGTATATAACAATATTTCTGTTTGTATGATTATTTAAAAAAAGAAAAAAAATGTATGTTTTAACTAATGTTGTAAAGATATTATATTGTAAAACAACAATACAATTAAAAAAAAATAACCATGTAATTTATATGTACATTCAGTTAAAAAACTTTGTTAATGGGATGTTATGGTTAAGTTGCGCTACTAAAAAACCTATGAAAATCAGTGAAAAAAGGGACGCTATACTTACAAGTAAAACCGAAAAACCCCTGAAATTCGCTGGTTATGGTAAGCTAAGCAACCATAACTCAGACCACCACCGTGCACTGCTAAAACTAACACCTAGGACATCAATGATGACATCACACATGTCACTGATGACATCACTGATGACATCACATGTTTGGCTCCCTCTTTTTTCCTTTACTGACATATCTAGGCCACATGGTTTTCTTCAGTAACAGTCAGGAACTAAAAATTCAAAAGGTAGTATATTTGTAGACTTATCCTTCAAATATGTTCTTACAGTAATTCCCTTATAGTCCAGTCATATCATATTAAACATATACATAGGGGAAGACACAACCTTGAAAGACAGCAATCCTTTCTGTGCCTGAAGATAATCAGTAGAGTTGTCAGCACTTTCTGATAGTTCTGCTGTATTTTTTATTACTGTACTTTTCCTGTATATGCTCATATTTGTATACATTGTACTCACACTACTTTCCTTAGGGTCCTGTCACATCATGTGATACATATACATAGGGAAAGTAGCAACATTGAAACAGAGCAATCATTTCTGTGCATGAAGATAATCAGTTAGGTTATGAACACTTTCTGGTAGTACTGCTGCTTTTTTGCTTACTTTACTTTCCCTGTATATGCTCATATTAGTATGCGTTGGTGTCTCTTTGTGTTTTGTCTGTAATAATGTAATTGTGTAGTAAATGGGTTGTATTAGCTATTTATTACATCATTCAGAGTACGCAAAACTCTAATAAGAAAGCATTTATCATTTCACTATTCAACATGGCAAGATTATGAATAATGCACCTCCATTGTGTATGCTGCACACAATGCCTATGTTTCTACATGAGTAGCTTATTATACTGGATCGAACTTCATAATAGAATGCTATTTATATCAATGCATTGCTTAATGCACTACGTAGCTCATGATATTTATTCCAATGTTCCTTAACACATTTTAGTGAACATTATAATAAGAATCCCTTGTACAAACCGTTCATGAAAAGTAAATGCAAATGTGCTGTCATCAGTGATGTCATCATTGACATTTTTGATGTCATCTTTGATGTCCTGGGTGTTAGTCTTAGCAGTGCACGGTGGTGGTGCAAGTTATGGTTGCTTAGCTTATCATAACTGGCAAATTTCAGGTTTTTTTTGGTTTTACTTGTAACCATAATGTCCCTTTAACAATGTTTTTTCACTGAATTTCATAGGTTTTTAGTAGCGCAACTTAACCATAACGTCCCTTTAACAAAGTTGTTTCACTGAATTTCATAGTTTTTTTGGAGCACAACTTAACCATAAGATCCTCTTAAAAAAATTGTTTCACTGAATATAGATATAGATAGCATAAATTTGATAGGTTCTTAGTAGGATTCCCTTAGTTTATATACATGTGACATAGAACATATTGAACCCAATGTCTCAGGATAGTGATTCTGATGTCTCCGAACTGTGCACATGTCCGCGGACGGACTCAGTCAACATCAGCACTATCCAAAAACTCAGGGGGTATCTTACATTGTTGTAGCATGCAATGAAAACACTGAACATGTTCAAGAGCAGCATGTAAATAAATTACAATCAAAAATAAATAAGTAGAACAAACTGTATTTGTAAGACACCAACAGTCCAATTACATGGCATATGGAACATAATTACCTCACAGAAACTGCACAGGAAAAATCAATTGAACACCTACGAAGCAGTAACAGCAAAACCTAAAAATAAACTAGTAAGTACACTAGGTTAATTCCTATATTTATAAACTTTCTGTAGTAAGGTACACTGGAAAATATATATATATTTCACAGAAATGTCTAGTAGTCTGGAATGGCTAGAAGACAATTTTCCTCAGGCTGAAATTAGTGAAAACAGTGATACTATTGGTAGATGTTACACTTCTATAAATAAACCAATAACCATTATTGTATGTGTACTTAAGATATATAAATATATATATATATATATATATATATATATATATATATATATATATATATATATATATATAAAACAGAACATACAGACAATAACAATAATATTGAAACAGACACCTTGGAAAATCATCTGCAACATTTAGAGCAAAACATGGATCAACTAATGACCAAATTTATAATTTTGAAAACTGTGTAGAGGATCATATAAAGGAAAAAATTAAATATCACTGTCTCACATGTACCTGTACCCCTTCTCAATGTCCCAGCCAACCATCCTCAAAAAATCCCCAACAAGAAAAATGTTATGATGAGACTTCACACCCTTCCTCCCCTACCACCCAACATGTACAAACCCCTAATTCCTCTGTATTTGTATCAATGTCTGCTTCCCCCTCTCTTTCATAATGTTTATATTTGTATACAAAAATTAAATATTATGTATGCTGTTACTATATTGCTCTGTGTCTTGCTTTTTAAAAAAAAAGGCTGTTAGGGTGTCCGCGGACAGCGCAGGTGTCCGGGATGTCCACAATTAACCAACATGGGTGTGTCCTAAGTACACAATGCCTGTTTGCACTGTCCGCAATCAAAATGGAGGTGTCCACAGGACACTAAATCCGTCCGCATGTCCACAACTATTCAAAATAAAGTGTCCTAAGAACATCCCCCCTGTTTGCATTGTCCACAACCAGAATGAATATGTCCGTAGAACACCTAGCCCATCCGCCTGTCTGCAAAGTTGTGACGCACATTTAATTTGTTCGGGGACCTGAACACTGTCCGTAGAACACCCGCATGCATGTGTATCACACCCTTGGGTCCTACGAACATCGAGCCTGTGTGTAACTGTCCACCGCACGTGTGACTCACTTTTAATTAGTTCGAGGACATGAACACTGTCCGTAGAACACCTGCAGGCATGCGTACACCCTACCCCGCGCATTTGGTGTCCTACGGACAGCCTTCCCATTTACGAACATGTCTGCAACGTCATCATGTGGCCGCACCCACGCTAAGCATGGGTCCTTGTTCGTGAAAACAATCCAGGCCCCCAGACATCAAAAAACTGTATTTTCCTGTGAAACTTCACCCTTGCACATGTCCCAGCCCATGTCACCAGCGATCTGCATACTTTTTGGAACATTTTGAACCCTTTTTCGTGTTTGAAATGTTCACGGTCAGCACGGGTGTCTGTAAAGCGTGCACCAGTACCCCTATAAAAGGCCACACCCCAGAGCTCATCCTCACTCTGATTTTGGATTTCCAGAACAGAGCATTGCTCCAGATTGCTGGTGATCACAAACTGCTTTTGCTGTGCTGTGCTCCTTTCCATTTGGAGAAGATGGCAACCGTGGCGAGTCCTACTCCTGCTGCCTCAACATCAGCACCACCTCCACCCCCTCCAAAACCACCACCTCCCCAAAGGTTTGCAGAGGGGAACAGGAGTGAGGATGCAGAGGAGGATGAAGAGGATGATGAGGATGAAGTAGTGGAAGTCCCTACTACTAGCACTCACCGTGAATCTTGGGTGTGGAGGTTGTTTGCCACTCTTGATGGAGTACCGAAAGCTTGTGCAAACAAGGTGTGCTGCACTGAGTGCCAGTTGGTGCTTAATCGTGGCAAACCGGGTTTGTACAGCTACGGTACTACCTCAATGAAGTGACACCTAAGGTTGTTCCATGCTGGGGCTATTCGTAAGGTTGTACCTTGCGATAAAGTAGTAGGTTGAGTTCCCCTGCAGCATCCTCTGTTTCCGCTCCTGCCACCACAAGAGGCACTCCTGAGGGGCAGTGCATCCCTCGAGCTACCTTGCAGGCCATATGCGATGCTGTTGACCCTTACCTTTCGAGGGTCACAGTATTGTATATGTACTGCGATGCAGTACTCTGCAGGGGGGAGACCCTTCGGAGTGCTTTCGAAGCTGCGGTCTGGGAACATGACGACTGCCCACTACCTGAATACAGCCCACCCTACATCTTCCTCTCTCCATCTGCCCTTTCTTATCCCCATGGTTGGTGCCCCTTCCTTACCCTCCCTTCCCTTCCTTTCCTTATGTGTCATGTCTGAAAAACAAAAAAGAAAAATACAAAACAACAAAAAACAAAAAAAGGCTTTATTTAGAGCTGCTTTTCACAGTTCAAAAATAGAGGTGCCAATGAAATGCTGCAGGGCCCTGTGCATTTTAGAAGTTTACGGACAGTCCGCAGACATTTCAATCTTTTGGGGTGCTGCTCTATCAAAACCATTGCACTCTTCTCCAGGAGGAAGTGGTGGCTCTGAAAAGAGCCTTTTGATGGTGTTTTTTTTTATTTTTAGTTTCAAGAACTTCAAATGGTCAACACCTACTGGAAAAAGATTGCTATAATTCCAAAAATGGTTGCAGTCCATTTTCTATATTTCGCAGAAAAATCTGATTGCCAGCTAAGTAAAATGGACGCCATCTCTCCGAAAAATGTGTGTACTACTAAACACATTTTCATTGTGAAAAGAGGACATGTCAACAACTCTCAAACAGGCACACACTGCTTTGTTGACATTGTGCCTCGCTTTCTCCATTTGTGGACCAAATGAAGAAGAACGCAGCCACATTTGTCATTATTCTGCGCAATACAAGAAAAAAATACTCAGGAGTTTGGAAACATGTCCATGACTTTCCCAAGTACATCTTTCATTGTAAATTGGAAAGAGATTTCATAGATATGTCCTAAACTGTTCCCTCCACAATTAATAATAATAATGTCTGGATGACGCTGTGTCACCAAAGTATCACAAAGAGGTACCACATCCAGTCACTATATTCCATGTATTCCATGCCAGTGCACTTCCACATGAGGGAATCCAAGATGTGCAACCACTCCACAGCGATCTGCATGCACCTCCAACCAATTTATCCACAAGTATCCCAAAATCCAGACAATCTGCCTTCTGAAAGACACAGCCATAGCTATCTGCTCTCCTCTCAGGAAACAGACTTTCTGCCAAAGTATCTCCTTACACATCACACCCAGTAAACCTTATTGACCAAACCCTTGCCATACACAGTCTCATTTGCTTGCCTCTCAACCTCAAAATCCCCATATGTAATACTCACATTTCCCCTTTCAGTTTGGCTCTCTATAGAGCCTTTTCTTTTGGTTTTTTTGAAGATTCTTCAGAAACACCTTTTATTTTGTATTTGTTTTCCTTTTTTTCCTCCAAATATCTTCACATTAGCTTTTCCAAAGCAATCCTTACATTCCAAAACAGCATGGCATTTCCCATGAAAGATAAAAACATGCCATCTGCTTTAAAGTAAACAACATTACCTGATCCAATGTTGTCAATATTGCAAAAGAACATCCCAGCTCTAATCATAAAAGCAAACATAGTTTGGTTAATTAAACACCTAGCAACATGTTGCTGCGGACAAAAAACAGAACTATTGTCCCCTACTGCCATAGGTAACAAAGCAGAAGAAAACAGCCTTGGTATTTGGAAGGACTGTGATGACTGTCTGAACCAAGTTTTTCAGATCTTGCAACAAAGTAGGGGCACTGACATAGACCAAATGTGCTGCACCACAGGGTAGGATAACTGCATCTGGAATATTGAACCTAGCCATATCCTGACAAACTTCCAGCATTGCCTGCAAATTAAAACCAGGCACAGTGCACCACACCACCTTCACTCCTTTTATGTGAAAATGTTTAGCCGCATTTATAGATTTAGCATACTTCTCCAAACAAATCACACATAAATCTCCAACCACCAACACCGTGACTTTCTCCACCTCTGCCATCTTCACTATACACAGCCTCTCTAAATACAAAGCAGAACCTCAACACCTGATTGGCTAATCCCCAAAATACACTGCCAATTCATGCTAAGAAGCCACAGATGGGGCACTCCTTGTCCGTGAACAAGCGCAGTGCCCATGGAGCACATAAAACTGGGGCATCCCTTCTACCCTTTCCACTTAACTCTCTGCACCATTCCCTCATTGGCTACTGTTAAACAGTCACACAACCATCCACCATTCATATCCAAGAACTCTACATCTAACTCCATCATCACAGTTCAGCACTTTAGATGAACTGTTGATGACTCAGAGTACAAAAGCACCTTCAGCAACAACTACTATAAAACTCTCCAAGATTTCTGCTTGCACATCCACATGCATGAACACAAACTACAGGTATGAATATTTTCTGCACAGTACATGTACATTTCTTGTATAAATGCATATAAACAAGATAACTGCCACTTACCCTGTATAACCTGTAAAAAAGCTTACTGTCATTTCTCCCATCTTCTATGATCAAGTGTCGCTTGCAAAGCTGTCTGCTCTCCACATTTTACTTACCCATATTACAAACTGTAATTTGCAAACTGTTTCTGTTTTTTTTTTCATTCATGCTCTCATTTGTGTAACCACTGCCACCTATCTATCCTCATTTCCACCATAATAGCATTTAATGCATTATAGTGCATAGGATGTACATGCAATTTCCTTTCTATACATTCTGGATATTTAACATGCATTCTATCATTTACACTTATTTAGGAATGATTAAAATCGCAAACAGACACAACACACACAGCTGTCTAACAAAGTGTCATTTCATGTTAAAAGATGGGAGAAATAACAGTATAATTGGTGGAGAAGGCTTTCTAGAGTGTTATCAAGTAACACGCAGCCAGGATGAGTGCATGCATCTTTATTCACAATATCATGTGAAAGACTGCCAGCTGAAACAACACCACTACCTCTACAACTGTTCTTCCAATCTAGACAGCTCTCTCATTCCAGCGGTTGCCCAATCTGTTCTAGAATTTACAACAGCATTCAACTATACACAGGTACAGTCATGTCTATCACATCATGTACAACTATTTACAAACAGTGTAGTAAACCAACACATACAACATCTCCCCCTTCTCTTCAGTCTGCAACGCAAGCACCAGACCCTTCATTGCAACCTTTACTTTATTTCAGACTCTCCCATCCCCAAGCACCATAGGATCACCCAGTAGTTTGCTAATCACCTGCAGTTTAGTAAACTTGCTTTGTCCCTTTGCCACTTCTCCAGGTTTTCGTATTTGCACCTTCTCCCCTACAGGCATCCTGGAGAGTAAAATGCTGCTGAACCCATCAAATCCTTCTGCTTTATTTCCCACACCTTCACAAATGCATACATTGCATGCTTTTCTCTGCAGTTCCTGCAATTTACCCTTTATAAATAGAAAGAAAAGCATACTGTTATTTCTCCTATCTCCTAACATCCAATAACACTGCCTTAAAAAGCCAAGTGGGCTCTGTGTGCTTACTATTGTAATCAATTCTAAGTCCAACTAACAGAATCTAAGTAAAATGCACATTTATCAGAAAGCACTACAACTGCAAAAACAAACAAATTCATGTGTACATTAACAACACTGCTACAAAAACACATATGTACTATCTTCTTTCTTTCACAATTGCAGTGAAGACCACTCTCCTGAAAACCAGCAGTGTCTGAAGTACAAACCAGAACTCAGAAAAAACTACTATTTCCATCTTTCCAAAAGTAACTGCAATACTGCCATAATATTCTAACTGTTACTCAAACACTGTAGAATTCTAGTATTGTTCCACAAACAATTGTATTAACCATGCAGCATTAGATTCAGTATTACTGCTTGTCCCTCAGCAGCTGCACACTTTGTATTGTCATCTGATCACCAGTATAGTAACACACAAATATGAAAATAGCCTTCCCAACCTGAAATAACAGCCTATGGCAAAATCACATACCTCTACATACATGCTTACCATCATACTCAGACACTCATGAACAAAGCACACATACAGTGCACAACATACCAATCCACACTTTCTTTTTTTCTCCAACAGACCCCAAAGACTGCCTACCAAAAAGCAACTCAGTAGAAAGCAACGTAGAATTAGACACAATCAGAATAAAAGTGTCCGAAATAAACATCCACCTCTAGCTGAATTTGTAAAAAAAGTTTTAACAAAACATCTAATACAGTCACTAAGCGAAACAAAACCAGCTTCCAGTGAATAAACTTTGCCGCCTCTTTCAAAATGTAAAACGAAACTGAAAGTGATTAACAAGACTGCAGCTACCACTAGCGCTAACACTGCACCTATACATCTCGATGTAGCCACAAGTAAGCATACCAAAAAAATATTTTACCAAAAATGTTCCGCCACAGAGTGCTTCAGAACCATATAAAAACAGGAGAGAAATCAAGCACAACCCTTAAACCCTACCATAGAAAATGAATCCTAGAAGCTCTCATAGACAAATAGTGCAATCCTTCTCAAAAGGATATTATTTATTTTAGTTTTAAACAGAATGAAAACACTAAGAAAACTAAGTACTGAACTACAAAAAATACTTCTCAATAAATGGAATATCAACAAAGATAGCTTTGCAAACATCTGTGGAGGTGAATGGAGTCACACCACCAGCACAGAACCATATATCAATGAAGAAGCATACAAACAAAAGCAAAGAAACCCAATTGCCATACATAGCAGTATACAAGGATATGAACAACTTAACAATACCTTTATGGAACAAGAAACGCTGTTCACAATAATATCCCTAGAAAATGTAGTATCAACAACTCTCCATTCCACTAAACCAATGCGTCCAGTCTACAAATGGCCATGCACATCAATGTATAACATAGGCAAAAAATCTTTCAGATCTTTACGGAAGTTCCTCAATCAGTATGTGAAAGGCAAAGAAACATTGAAAATGAAACTATTACAAAGTGTGGACTCCTGTCCATGCCGAAAATACAGAGGACTACAACAACATTCATTAGATTGCATTTCTGGACCTATTGCAAAAGCCCCTTCTACCATATCAAAATAATATTAACACACCATTCAACTATACAAAATCTGGTTAATAAACTGCCAAAAGTCCTGCATTAGCACTTGCCAATTTAAATAAAAATCTTCTACATGACACAGCCAAAGAACTAGTCGAAGAAATAGAGCATATCCAGAGAAAATATTTTAAAACAGCCTAGCAACAGCTTCACAGATGGCAACCTTCTACTACACACATACAAAAAAGAAATACTAAAGTTTAAAAGTACATCTGCTGAAGTACCACACCATGTGTGTGTGTGTGTGTGTGTTGGCGCAGGTCTTTTTATAAGAATAGCACAAAAACTGTAGACATAATGTAAAAATAGCGAATACAATGAAGATTCCAAGTGCTGTCCAATTAGCTCTCTATTTTATAGCGAAAAACAAATACAAAATGACTGACCCCTTAATACTTAATACCCTTACTTAAGTACCTTAATACCTTTACTTAAGTACCCTAATACCCTTAATACTTTGCAGTTACTGCACTGCAAAACTTAACAACAACCAAACCCCTTATCGTGCTATCACAAATAACTTTCCCACTACCAAAACCCCTGCAACACCTTAACATGTATGAGAGCATCTTAATTCAAACAGTGCACCCATTTCAAGCAATAATATGCCTTCAACCAAAAACAGCAAAACTAACTCCTTATGAATTACTGAAAGGCATTTGTGGCAAAGTGGTTTATTTGCCATTAGATCTCAAAGAAAATGTACACACTCTTGGAGTACAACATCGAATAGATATACAGTTCACCCATTACACTCTAAAGACAGCATAGATGATGCATTGGAAATGTACCAAATGCAACAAGCTAAATGATCTCCAATCAGCATATGAGAAAAAAGTATAGAAGCACATGCCTTTCCTCTACTCTTTCCTACTGGAAAAGGAGGAAGGTCTGATGATAGACCCACACAAATAACAGCATCAGAATACCGCTCTTTATAAATGTAATCTGAAGACCCCAGATTCAGACAAAAAACATGGAATACATATTCCACCTTCTCTTTGAAAGTTAACTAGCAAATCTATGCTACAGAGTTTCACACACATTAAAATCAGGTACCGATTTTTAAAATATATCAGCTATGCAATTACTACAAAAAGTGCAAGAAAAAGATGAGGTTTTAAAGTCAAGCATTACAAATCTTTTAGAAAACATAAGTGATACAAAAGAATACTGGTTCCGACGTCACAGAGATGTACGCTGTATGATAAGAAACCTTGGCCCACCCGCTTGGTTTGTGACATTAACAGGCCGATTCATGGAATAATTAGCGCGGCGCAAGTGGGCAAAAATGTGCGATTCACAGTGGAATAGCGAAAATCGCAGTGCAAGTGCGAAAATCGCACGAAAAGCAGCGCACATCGATTCATGGAAGGCAGTGCGCGAGAAAACCACCGGATGCGCGCTAAAAAAGTGCGCGGCGCACGTTGGCGCACAGGCCATCTAACGGCGTGCGCCAGGTCACAGCGAAAATCGCACATGGCACAGCGAAAATCGCACATAGCGCGGCGCACGCAACAAAAGTAGGCGGAACACGGGGTGTAACACTTGGAATGGGGAACAACTTGCCAAAATGTGGGCGTCACGGGGGAAGTACAGGGTGCAAGTGCGCGGAACGCCCACACGCTCGCATACAACGCGTATTCATGGAATCGAATAGGGCAAAAAAGCGCACGGTGAAACCAGCGCACAGACACAAACACGACCGCCACAAGAAAGCAGGCGGTAGCGTCTCTGCGCCTGTAATAAATGTGTGCCAAAAGGTGCGCCAACAAATAGCACCTATATACAGCCATGATGAATGTCCTATACTGTGGCCCTCCAGGACAAATGACGTGCAAAGGGGTACCCACAAGCACGGACACCCGCTGACTGAAAAATAACGTGTGCATGTATGCCGGGTACGTGCGCAGGAATTTCCACACGCGACTTGGCTGGGTACGTGGATCTCAGGGGTGCGCGGGAAGTCTCACACGCGATTTGGCAGGGTACGTGGATTTCAGGGGTGCGCAGGAACTTCCACACGCGATTTGGCAGGGAGCGCGGGAATTTACACACGCGATTTGGCTGGGTACGTGGATCTCAGGAGTGCGCGGGAAGTCTCACAGCGATTTGGCAGGGTACGTGGATTTCAGGGGTGCGCGGGAAGTTCCACACGCGATTTGGCCGGGTACGTGCGCGGGAATTTCCACACGCGACTTGGCTGGGTACATGGATCTCAGGGGTGCGCGGGAAGTCCCACACGCGATTTGGCAGGGTACATGGATTTCAGGGGTGCGCGGGAAGTTCCACACGCGATTTGGCCAGGTACGTGCGCGGGAATTTCCACATGCAGCTTGGCTGGGTATGTGGATCTCAGGGGTGCGCGGGAAGTCCCACACGCGATTTGGCAGAGTACGTGGACTTCAGGGGTGCGCAGGAAGTTCCTCATGCGATTTGGCCGGGTACGTGCGCAGGAATTTCCACACGCGATTTGGCTGGGTACGTGTATTTCAGGGGTACGCAGGAAATTCTACACGCAATTTGGCTGTGTGCTCCCAGGTATTCCCTGTACACCCTCCACGGCCCCTGCAGGCAGCCGACACCACAGGGGACTACTCTGCACACCTGCTCATGTCACCCAGCACCCCCACCCCCCAGCATCCAGGGGCACCCTCCACCAGGCCCCCACTCATGGCCCCTATCACCCCCACCCCCCAGCAGTGCAGGGGCAGCACCACCAGGCCCCCACTCATGTCCCCCTGCACCCCCACCCCCCAGCATCCAGGGGCACCCTCCACCAGGCCCCCACTCATGTCTCCCACCCACCCCCAACCCCCAGCCACCATGGGCACCCTCCACCAGGCCCCCACTCATGTCCCCCTGCACCCCCACCCCCCAGCATCCAGGGGCACCCTCCACCAGGCACCCACTCATGTCCCCCTGCACCCCCACCCCCCAGCATCCAGGGGCACCCTCCACCAGGCCCCCACTCATGGCCCTATCACCCCCACCACCCAGCAGTGCAGGGGCAGCACCACCAGGCCCCCACTCATGTCCAACTCATGTCTCCCACCACCCCCACCCCCCAGCATCCAGGGGCACCCTCCACCAGGCCCCCACTCATGTCTAGCACCCAGCCCCACCCCCCAGCCACCATGGGCAGCCCCCACCAGGTCCCCACTCATGTCTCCCACCCACCCCCAGCCACCATGGGCAGCCCCCACCAGGCCCCCACTCATGTCTCCCACCACCCCCACCCCCCAGCAGTGCAGGGGCAGCCTCCACCAGGCCCCCACTCATGTCTCCCACCACCCCCACCCCCCAGCATCCAGGGGCACCCTCCACCAGGCCCCCACTCATGTCCCCCTGCAGCCCCACCCCCCAGCATCCAGGGGCACCCTCCACACGGCCCCCACTCATGTCCCCCTGCACCCCCACCCCCCAGTATCCAGGGGCACCCTCCAGCAAGCCCCCACTTATGGCTCCTATCACCCCCACCCCCAGCAGTGCAGGGGCAGCACCACCAGGCCCCCACTCATGTCTCCCACCACCCCCACCCCCCAGCAGTGCAGGGGCACCCTCCACCAGGCCCCCACTCATGTCTCCCACCACCCCCACCCCCCAGCAGTGCAGGAACAGCACCACCAGGCCCCCACTCATGTCTCCCACCACCCCCACCCCCCAGCAGTGCAGGGACAGCCTCCACCAGACCCCCACTCATGTCTCCCACCACCCCCACCCCCCAGCAGTGCAGGGGCAGCACCACCAGGACCCCACTCATGTCTCCCACCACCCCCACCCCCCAGCAGTGCAGGGGCAGCACCACCAGGCCCCCACTCATGTCTCCCACCACCCCACCCCCCAGCAGTGCAGGGGCAGCCTCCACCAGGCCCCCACTCATGTCTCCCACCACCCCCACCCCCCAGCATCCAGGGGCACCCTCCACCAGGCCCCCACTCATGTCCCCCTGCACCCCCACCCCCCAGCATCCAGGGGTACCCTCCACCAGGCCCCCACTCATGTCCCCCTGCACCCCCACCCCCCATCATCCAGGGGCACCCTCCAGCAGGCCCCCACTTATGGCCCCTATCACCCCCACCCCCCAGCAGTGCAGGGGCAGCACCACCAGGCCCCCACTCATGTCTCCCACCACCCCCACCCCCCAGCAGTGCAGGTTCAGCCTCCACCAGGCCCCCACTCATGTCTTCCACCACCCCCACCCCCCAGCAGTGCAGGGGCAGCACCACCAGGCCCCCACTCATGTCTCCCACCACCCCCACCCCCCAGCAGTGCAGGGGCAGCCTCCACCAGGCCCCCACTCATGTCTCCCACCACCCCCACCCCCCAGCAGTGCAGGGGCAGCACCACCAGGCCCCCACTCATGTCTCCCACTACCCCCACCCCCCAGCAGTGCAGGGGCAGCCTCCACCAGGCCCCCACTCATGTCTCCCACCACCCCACCCCCAGCATCCAGGGGCACCCTCCACCAGGCTCCCACTCATGTCCCCTATCACCCCCACCCCCCAGCATCCAGGGGCACCCTCCACCAGGCCCCCACTCATGTCCGCCTGCACCCCCACCCCCCAGCATCCAGGGGCACCCTCCACCAGGCCCCCACTTATGGCCCCTATCACCCCCACCCCCCAGCAGTGCAGGGGCAGCACCACCAGGCCCCCACTCATGTCTCCCACCACCCCCACCCCCCAGCATCCAGGGGCACCCTCCACCAGGCCCCCACTCATGTCCAACTCATATCTCCCACCACCCCCACCCCCCAGCAGTGCAGGGACAGCACCACCAGGCCCCCACTCATGTCTAGCACCCACCCCCACCCCCCAGTCACCATGGGCAGCCCGCACCAGGCCCCCACTCATGTCTCCCACCCACCGCCACCCCCCAGCCACCATGGGCAGCCTCCACCAGGCCCCCACTCATGTCTCCCACCACCCCCACCCCCCAGCATCTAGGGGCACTCTCCACCAGGCCCCCACTCATGGCCCCTATCATCCCCACCCCCCAGCAGTGCAGGGACAGCTCCACCAGGCCCCCACTCATGTCCAACTCATGTCTCCCACCACCCCCACCCCCCAGCATTCAGGGGCACCCTCCACCAGGCCCCCACTCATGTCCCCCTGCACCCCTACCCCCAGCATCCAGGGGCACCCTCCACAGGCCCCCACTCATGTCCCCCTGCACCCAGGTCCTCACAATCCCCAATCATGTGCGTTATGGTCAGCCTCCACAGCCAAAAGGCCCTACCAAGTAACCCATTCACCAACATGGAAATGGAAATTACATGTTACACCCCCAATGTTCATAAAGCAAATGAACCCATGTCCGTCACACACAATGGTTGCAATTGAATGGGAAAACACCCAACATGACATGCATGAAACCAATGAGATGATAACACACAGTGAAGTATGAAAACAAAATTGTATTAAAAATAATTGAATGCAAATGAAATTAAACAAACTACAATGGCAATGAAAAAATGATAAGCTGCATGTCCGTCCAAAAAAATCAAAACTACAAATCCAAATCCAAAAAAATGTTGTCCAAAGTCACATTAAAAATAAAATCAATCCGAGAGAGAAAAATGAATGCAAAGACCATTGCTCCATGGAGAATAAATTAAAAAAAAAGAAATAAAACAATCCAATGAAGAACTATGTACAAAACATCCAAGGGTCCATGAGCCCAACTGAACAAAGGAAACCTACAAAAAACCCTAACTAAAATGCAACTATATACAAAAAGTGGAGCAGTGTCTGTCGACTCCAAATCATAAGAAGAAACAAAGGAAACCTAAAACTAAAGAACTATATACAAAGGCGGTGGGAAAGTCCAGCGGCTCACTCCGTGGTGTTCCGGGCCAGGGCATCATCAAACTCCTCGTCTATGTCCCGGAGGCGGTCCTGTTCTATGGCCCCGAGGGTCCGCAGGGACGACGCCATCTGCTCCTCCAACCCCCTGCGGATTGCCTCGAGGCACTCGGCCCGCCTCAGGGCCCTCCGCATGGAGTTCTCCGCCCTGACCATCATGAGCCGCGCCTCTTCCGCCCGCCGCCGCTCCGCACCTATCTGATGGCCCAACCGCAGCCACACGGAAGACACTTCCTGTCCTGGGTCCTCCTGCCCTCCGACCGATGCCTGCCCCTCCGATGTTGATGGCCCCGAGCCATGATGCCTCCCACGTTGACTCTGCTGCTGCCTCCGACGCAACTGCCTCTGCCAGCACGATGGCATCCAGGCTGATGGAATCCACCGACGCCGTCTTGCACGTGCCCTGCCTGATGATGCCGGCACATCCTCCATCTGCTAGGGTACAGTTGCTGTGGTGTCCACCCCTGCTGGACCTTCGACTCCCGACTGTGGCAGGGATGGGATCCCCACCGAGCTGGCTGCATTGGTCAGGGCAGGTCCACAGGGGGCCCTGGTGGCATCTGGGCCGGAAGACGGCAAGGAGAACGACCAGCGTATAGCCTCCACAGAGGAGGAGAGGGCCGCCAGATTGGCCGACACATGCAGGAAACCCCCGAACATGGAAGATCCCAATTGGGCCACGTCGGCACGGTGCTCTTCGTGATGACGTGCGTGCTCCTCCCGGGAAGGCCGCACGTCATCACGAATTGCATCTGCGTGCATCGCGGCCCCAATCAGGACCTTCTCCATACGGCCACGGGTCCCCTCGTCCGCAGGTGGAGTCAGGTGACATGGACATCCCCTCTACCTGCGGACGGGCCTGGGACGGGGCATCCCTGCTGGTGCATGGTGGTGCACTCACAGGGTCAGGGACAGCGGCATGCACAGGCCCCTCCACGGTGACCTGTGCTGCCTCCTGCCGCTGCCCCTGGACTGCACTACTTGCACCAGCAGGGATGCCCCAACCAGGCCCCATGTGTGCCTCAGTGGCGGCCTCCTCCTCCTCTGTGGAAACCACCAACCTTGATGGCTCCTCACCGTCTTCCGCCATAGCAGGCCCCTGTGGGGGCTCACCAACCCGTTCCGCTGCAGCCGTGGGGGCATCCCCGCCGCCTTGCTCCACAGCGCCGTTTCCGCCCTCTTCTTCACTAGCCGCTGCGTAGAGGGAGACATAGAACACAAGCATCAGGGTACTGTTCAATGGTCCCCTAGACAGGAAGAAATAGCAGATGAGTACCACTGTCAAAGTACACTTCCATCATGTCCCTCCACAACACATGGGTCAGTCCAGGCAAAACACACACAGTAACAGGCATGGTGCATGTCATGGACATTTCCATACATGTCCAATAGACTCTTGAAACATACAATGATATGGAACTCACATGCATCATGGGTCATGCCTATCACATGCACACACTTCACCTCAGTCACATCCATCTGGCCTCATACACCCCAAACACAGCAGCTACAAGGATAACTAGGCTGCATCAGTGAATCTGTGCATTGTCACACACATGTGTCATGCATCCATGGCATTCACAAGTCACAGACACACAGGTCAGGCACACAGACATGGCTACCATATATGTACCTGGCATCAGCACCCATCCCTCACCCCCACCCATGTCCAGGAACAGAGACTGGCATGCTCTCATGTGTAAAATCTGCATAGGGCTCCCCATTTCGCATTTAAACACATGCAACAACCATGTGGTTCACACATCACTGGTCGCACATGCATTACCATGATGTCCCTGCAAACATACATGCATACATGGCCTATGTCACACATACAGGCAAGTATCAGACAACCAGCACACCGCAACATGCCCTGTCTCACACAGCAATGCTTGGCCACTTACCGCTCAACTCCAGACGGGTCTCCCTCTCAAGGATCTGGGCATGGAGCGCTGGGCGTACGCGTTCCAGGACCCTCATCTGGATGGAACTTATGCGGCCCCGGCCCCCCTCCACGAGGGGCCGGGCCTTCACGAGGGTCCTGGACCTCAAGTCCTCCCAGCGCTTCTTGATCTTCTGGACGTCGCGGGTTGCCACCCCTTCCGCGTTGATGGCAACCACACAGTCGGCCCAATTCCTCTCCCGTCCATCCTTGCTGGCGCGGGACGATCCAAAGAGGGCATCATACTGCCCCAGGACATGCTCCACCAGGACACCAACTTCGGTGGCAGTGAAGCTGGTGCCCCTCTGCCCCTCTGGCCTTGGGTTGCCACTGGTGCCAGATGTGGAAGTGCCCGACATGGCAACCCCAGAGGCAGGAGTGGGTGGGCAACTGGGTCCTGGGGCTGGGCTGTGGAGCGATGTTATCCCAGTCGGGAGTCTTCTGTTCCAGCAGGGGTGGACACAGCAACTGGACCCAGGCAGATGGCTGATGTGCAGGCACCAAATGGCAGGGCACAGTGGCGGCAGGCAGGCAGTCAGCAGATGGCACGTGGGAGGCTGCTCGGGGCACTGGAGGGCAGTAATTCAGCCTTCTGGGCAGGAGCGTGGTCTTTCGTGTGTTTTTGATACGGAGTGATTTGGCACGTGAAAATCCTGCACGTCAGCGTGAAATTCGAGGAAAGGCCCTTAGCGCGTAAGCGCGTCAGCATGCATACGCGATTCTATTGGACCAAAGGCCCTCAGCGCGTAAGCGCGTCTGTGACGTGACCCGCACGGGTGTTTCCCTCATAGCATGTGATGACGGAGCACACGTGGAAAGACTGCACGTCAGAGTGTCATCGCGTGTAATTGGACAAAAGTGCGCATACACGCGATTGGCCTATGTATGTGTATTTCAGGGGTGCGCGGGCACTTACACACGCGAGTACATCAGCGCACGTGTATTCCGGGGTGCGCGGGAATTTCCACACGCTATTGGCCTGGGTACTGGATTTCAGGGGTGCACACAGGAAGTTTCACACGCGTGTACATCAGCGCACGTGTATTCCGGGGTGCGCAGGAATTTCCACACGCTATTGGCCGGGGTACTGGATTTCAGGGGTGCGCGGGAAGTTTCACACGCTCGCCTACAACACGCGCAAAGAAACACGTACGCCAGTAGGAAGCAGGCATACGTCGACTCGCGACGCATAAATTTGCGCGCAAAAAAATAACAAGCTCAGACGCCAGGATGAATATACTGTTCCTAGCAGCAGTGGCCGTGGGCTACCAAAGGAGGAGGAGGAGGATAGTCAGGGCCAGAATATTCACACCCAGAACCAGCCTTTTTGGGATGCCTGATGACCAGGTGTATGGGAGGTACAGGTTTCCACCACACATAATACTGGACCTGGTTAGTGAGTGGGAGGATGACCTCACATCACCCACCCTGTGCTCCCAAGCACTCAGCCCCCTGGAGAAGGTCCTCAATGTACTGCACTTCTTAGCCACTGGATCATTTCAGCGGACAAGTGCCATAGTGGGTGGGGTGTCACAGGCCACGCAGTCACCTTGCTGTGTTTGTCTCCTTAGGTGTCGGAGGGCGGCCGCGAGATGGAGAGAGCGTGATGGAATGCTGAAGTACCGCCAAGCAGGTGAGTTCAGCGCGGCGCCGTAGGAATGCAAAGCGATGCTTAAAAGACTTCTGTCTTTCAGTTCCGTGGCGAAATGGATCAGGATTCAGGTAAGGATTAAAGTTAAAACTCCTGTTCTAACCTTTATCCTTTTTGTCTTCTTGTTTCAGGAGTCCCAGGACTGAAGCGGGCGTGGCTGAAGACTGGAGCTGCTGAAAACACGGTGAGCGTTACGCTGCAGCAAGCAGAATAACGCGAAGCACGTGTGGCTGTCCGGGCGTGGTTTAAATAGCCTTGGAAGAAGATCCAGGTAAGTATTCTTCCACAGCCCCACCCAAGTAACAAAATAGTCCCTTCAGTAAAATAGTCCCTCCTAAGCCTCATTTGGCTTGAGTCTTCATGCAGCATGGTCTGCCTCAGGTGAGTATGCAGCATGGTCTGCTTCAGGTAAGTTATCAATAATGAGCCTGGCGCCCATGGCGCCAGAACTGACTTTATCTTTATGAGCCTGGCGCCATAGGCGCCAGGACTGTACCCAAACAGCCCCTAACTGGGGCTTTTGGGCATGCTCCAAGTGGCATGATGCCTGCTTCCGGGGCTGCTGGGCCTGGTCTGGTCTTCCGGCGGCAGGCATCATGACATTAATCTATACTTTCCAATTTCTTGCCCATCAAGTTGGTTAGCAGCCTGTTGTCGAAGACCCTCAAGAGTAGGACACTCTCTTTGTCCTCTGCTGAAGTCTACCCTGTTGGGTCCACCTTCTGCCAGTAAAAAGTACAGCTCAGGATGGTCAACAGGGTCAATATCTCCAACCAAAACAATATCTTCTTCCAGATTTGACTCTTCAGAAACTGGATCATCCATGCAGGGTTGTACATCACGCTCTGGCTCAGCAGGTGGAGGAGTCACAGGTGTGACCTTGGACAGTCTTGGGGATGTACTTGTTGGTATCTCAGGGGTGCTAGCTATCTTTTTCTTGGAGGTCTTGGGTTTCCCCTTTGCCTCTTTCTTTCCAGAAATACCAGTGAGCTACTACTGTGGAGTGAGAGTGATAGCTTCCTCTATCAATTCCTCTGGAGATCCTCTCAAGGTCCTCTCCCGTACAGGCCTAGTGACCTCTTGTCTACTCTTACTGGAAGGCCTTGGGGTATTGGACACAACTCCAAGAGTTATCCAGTCATTACCCAACAGGACTCTCCCAGGCACTACACTCTTCACACTAACAGGTATTTCAACAGTCATATCATTATACTGGATGAGAGCTGGTAACTGGAGAAGCATTTGCAGAACGCCTCCAGATAACTTGGTGAGGGGCATTTGGGTGCTTTAGCAACATCCTCCACCTTGAAAAATGATTCATCCACCAGAGTTATGCTGGCTTCAGTGTCTCTGATGGCAGGAGTCTCCTGGCCTTTCACAAGAACACTATCTTTATAAACTCTTTTGTATTATCTGGAATGGAATTATAGACATCTAAGTTCTGTTGTTCCCACAAGCCCAGGGACACTAAAGAAACACTAGCTGAGACTCTCATGGGTTCATCAGACAGTAGGTGATATTGTCCACTTGCCATAGGTACTTCTTCCTCTGAGGAGAACGCTAAGGAGACAGTGTGGACCCCTTACGGTTTACCCTTACATCTGGGATCCCTTTTCAAATGGTCAGTTGACCCACAAACATAACATTTTCCAAAGGTCTTTATAAATGGGTTTTTTTTCTGACCTCCATCTGGTTTGGGTCCAGATGGTGTACTAGCCTGATTCGGTTTCCCTTGTGGTTTACCCGAATGTTATTCTCCTTGTTATCTTTCTTTGGCTGCTTTCCCTCATCTTTCTTCTGAGTTATCCCAGAATCCATGTGAGTATCCCTGTTGGCAACCCATAAGTCAGCAGCCTTAGCTAACTTCTTGGGATCTATCTCCTTTGAATCAGCCAAGTGCTGTCTGAGCTCAGGAGACCAGTCATCATAAATTGGCTACAACATAACAAGATGTATCATTCCTCCATAAGTGTTTACTCTGTAACCCTTAACCCAACCATCTAGGTTTTTCAAACATTCACATACCCAGATAGCCCAAGAGGTACCATCATGCTTTTTTAGGGTCCTAAACTTCTTAAGGTACTGGGAAGGGGTCTTCCCAAATTTAGCAATTAAAGATAGCTTCACACATTCATAATCCATCTTATCCACCTCCCCCAACTTCATCACAACATCACATGCAAAAGTGGGTAGCCTAGAAACGAGCCAGGGAAGCAACTGATTCCCTGTAAAACCTTGAAT
Organism: Ambystoma mexicanum; assembly: GCF_040938575.1. NCBI lineage: Eukaryota > Metazoa > Chordata > Amphibia > Caudata > Ambystomatidae > Ambystoma > Ambystoma mexicanum. The sequence continues at coordinate 84,261,026 of NC_090925.1, forward strand.
CCCATTGTTATATTCAAACATTGCCAACCAATCCAAAATATCAAGCTTAACCACATATATACCCACAATTTCTTTAGGCATGCAGGGTCTCTTAGGACTGGAAGAGCTAGAAGACTCTGGGAGAGAAGCATTCTTAAGAGATAACTTTTTCATTTCTAGTTCATGATTCAACTCCATTTGTCTGAGCTTAAGTTCTTGATGCTTTTGTTCAGTTTGATTATTTAAACATTTAATATCCAATTCAAGCTTCACCTTTTCTAGAGCAATGAATTAAGGACTGAGTGTAGGACCTGGTGGGGTCTCAATGGAAAAAAGGTTGAGGTGGTTGAGCAGCTAAATATGCAGTGAGGCCTACATTGTGGGACACACTTTTTTTTACTTTACTTGACTCATCAATAATAGACACATTATCATCCTCATCATTTTCCGCATTTGCTGAGGGGTCAGGTATTTCAGTCCCACCCTTCAGACTTTGTTTATCTAACAACCTTTCAATCAATTCAGACTTTTTCCCTTTAAAGGAGAGATTCCTTTATCTACACTGATTTTTCAGATAATCCACACTGTAACTAAGAAGGGTCTCCTGTCTGTAGCTTTCCATATCAAACATGATTAATATTGCTTTTTAGTGATGTTTAGCCTTGTGGTTAGTTGATCCAAGGTTAAAGCAGCACTTTAAGTGTAATCACTGTACTTTGATCCCACTCCTGCCACCAGTGTTATGCAGAATTATATGCAGTACCCTTTGGGTACAAGTGACAGTACAAATGTACCTTTGGTACTGTGGAATATTTGTATCCACTCCAATGCACCACACCAAAATGGCCAAAATTGGATGTGATGACCCCTGTGTGCACTGAATCTGCAAAATTGTGGATGGTTAACAAACCACAAACGAGCCGCACACCCTGCCACACACTTAGGCAAAGTTGGTGTAAATACAGGAATCAATAATGTCACCTGTCATCTGTCATCTGTCACCTGTCATCTGTAATCTGCCCCCTGAAACAAGGCCACACAAGGGCAAAATCCAAAAATGCCCTTAAAAATGTGTTCATTTTCCCAGAGAATTATGGAAAGAAAAGTGTGCTGAAATCATGGATTCTCCAGGCAGTCAGAGGAATCCAGGCATCACTGCCTCACAGCTGCCTAAGGAAACTGGCTGTCAAACCCAGTTTGAATGTGTTTTCTTTTTCCTGAGGGAGTGAAAAATCTGCTTTTTAAGGCATTTGACTGTGAAGGTCTTAATTCCTTTTAATTTCAAAATCCATTATAAACTCTGTTTATTTTATATCTTTAAAAAAAAAGACTGTAGGTGAATTTTACAGGAACTCAGTCTGAAGACAATCAACTATTTTATTCTGATCTGACAGTGTCTGGCCTGGGAATGTTGACATCTCAGCTTGACACTCCATTGCTACAGGAAGACTTAAGTGATGCTAATGGTTCCCGCATAATGACAACACGCATACAGTGCGACCTCAGTAGACTTTTGTCTGGGGCTGAGCCAAAGACAAAGGACAGGCTGAGCATTGACCTCTGCTGGGAGCGGCAGGAACCTCCCTCCAGGAATGGAACACACCCCCACCGATCAAAAGACTGGACAGCTGCTACCTGAAAAGGGGAGGTTACCCAAGAAAACTCTGATGTTAAATCCTTATGTTTGATTCAAGTTTCGAACTCTTTAACTTTTTAACTGAGCAACCTAAAGAGGAACACATCTGATAATTGGTGGACATTAAACTCATTTCAGCCTTGTGATTTAAAGACATTGATGAAACTTGTACCATTTATGGAACCCAAGTTATAAAACATGCCTAATTGTAGCAGAACGATCAATGTTGCAAACCTAAAATTGTATGCACATGATTCACTGATCAGTGCCCAGAAATGTACCGAATTAGAAATGATTCATCCAAACTGTTAAAGTTGAAATGTAAAGGATGGGGAAAGAATATGAATGTAGACAATCGAATATAAAATATATGTGTCCAATTGTGTTATGGTATATAATGTATTTGTGCAAAAGTTATGTTTCCTAAAAATCCATGTGGGAGGTCCTAATCATGTCATAAAGATGACAGCTCTGTTCAGACCACCAACCAGGACAAAGCACATGCCTTTAGCCACTCATAGACATGGGGTTGTGTTTTTGAAGGTCTGCCCACGCCATTAACTTTGTAATGTATAAATATAGGCGTTTCACTACACATAACACACACTGCTTCCAGAACCCATCCAGATGTCCACACACCACCTTATTCCAGAACTCTTCATCAGTTAGCTGACTCCAGAATCTCTGAAGGCCCAGATTTATTTGCAGAATCCAGACCTAGCATTGCTGAACTATTGCTAGCTTGACCCAAGTGCAAACCTCCAGAACTTAAAAGAATAATTCTGATTCAGCTTGACTTGCTACCATTAAGGCTTGCCGCTGAAACTTGCATCCTGTCATCTGCTGTATCCAGTAACCAGAAGGGCCCATCCTAATCCAGCCTGTGGTGCAGTCCAAAATTGACCAGAACCACGCCGCTGATCTAAATCCCTCTGGAGTTTCCCTGCTGCCGGTCGACCTGATCCACCCTATGACCAGAGCTGACGGTCCAATTTAATTTCAAAGGACGGTAAGTATAATAGGAAGAACAGTGACCCATAATATATTTGCATTGTATTATCCCTATCTCAACCCATCCCTTCTTTAAGTCAGAACCCTAGTATTGTAAGAATCCTTCTTGCGCTGATTGTATCACCTGTTTTACAAAACCATAACTCCCTAGTGTTTTTGAATAACTAAAGTAAATACCAGAAATCGAGTATCCACCATGGACTGGTTGCGCTGGCCACGTAGCTGTGAAGTTTCATGTGTCGCATCATCTTTTTCATAGTCATTAATATAGAATAAGAAAACCTATCTGTCATTTTTAAAACCAAATTCCTGTTTTCATTTTCGCTCCTATTTTGCAATTCTCCAATATCACATAGCAAAAGTTTGCCGCAAATTTGCGATTTTAGTCAAAGTTCCATGTGTCTTTCGCCCATTTCAAAGTGCTTCATCCATCCCATCCTGATCTGAAGTGTGTATTGTTGTTTATATTATAGCACATGTGTGTTAGAACTTGTTTAGAATTGCTTTCTATAGAGTTTTTCTCCATCTAAGCATTTTTGCCCCCTTTTTCATTATTTTACAAAGCCATTCTCAGCTGTCAGTTTAACAGTGTCATTTGCCAAAATGGTTTTCCTCTCTTGTTTGGGGAGGGAAGATTGCCTATACACTCTAGAACTTGTCTTTCATTCCTGAATACCTGTTGGGTACTCACATTGGTGTAGGATTGCTCATTTGTATTTAAACAAAACTCTGCAGGGGGAACTATTAACCTAAACGCCATCTGTGCACAAAGCAAAACTGTTTTGTTTCCGGTATTTCTATTCTGCATTATTATTTAAGTGAATTCAATTGCTTTGCTTATTTTTGAATTGCATTGTCATCCTTGTATATATTGAACTTATGTGTGATTTGAGTATTAAATAAATAAATAAATAAATAAATCTTCACCCTTACAAACTAACCTGATTCCTGGTTCAGTGTGACCTGGGGGTTATGTTGAGACAGGTGTGATACGAGTGGTATATCAGAATATTGAACTTATAGACAAAAATAAATAAGGGTGTCATCGCGCGCTACATGCTAGGCGAGACCTAGGTGAGTTCCTGAAATCAGCACAAGCCTGTACTGAGCAGCCAGACTCATCTCAAGTGCAAGTGAGGAGTGTCAATAGTTAAACAAAGCACAGCAATTATTATGATTCAAACAAACACTGACTCAAGGTTTCTGAGTAAAAGAATCTACATTTATTTAGATGTCAGTTGTAAAACATTTCACTAAAGTAAAGCAGTTGACAAATCACACTCTTAATACACCACACCACTCCCAATAGATTCTGGACAAGTTAAGCTCAAAATTAAGTGTGAGCAAAAATGGCTCTCCAATAATTTAAAAGGGAGGGAAAGACAAAGTTGGACAAAAATTGAGCAGCACCAACAGGTAAGTAAGCAGGGCAATCTAGAAAGAGGAACTACAGTGAGGTAATCCATTCAAAAAGGCTTAGGGCCAAAGTCAATAGGACAAAAGTCTTTTGCTCAAGATCACACAGCTCAGGGTAGTTCGCGTTTAAGTCTTTACCAAGTGTTCTGGACGGAGTTGGTCAGCAGAAAAGTTAGTTTAAAGTTAAAGAGTAGAGAAGGACAAGCCCTTGGATTGGCGAAAGGTTTCACACACTTCCACCGTGGCTGGACGAAATGAACAACCGGATTTGAACAGTACCTTAAAATGGAGAAGCAGCTGTAGCTAAGGCGGACGTTCCTGCTGGTTCCTGCGGCTCAAAGTTCCTGATGCAACTGTCAGACTGACACAAAATAGGGAGACTGGAGGGTCCTGCATTGCCCAGGGAAGAAACAAGCAGCTGAGCAGAGCAACAAATAAAAGGTGTGCTGCTTAATACCCAAGCAGGGTCCGACCTTCCTGGCTATCAGGTACAGCAAATTCGACCAGAGGAGGGAGGCCTGGCTTGCAGTTTGGGTGAACTGGTTGGTCCCACCAGCTCAGGGTAAGAAGATTCCTGGTAGATATTCTCTGTCGCTGGAGTCTGACGATTAAGACCTGCAGCAGGGCTTCACCGGGCGGTTCAGTCATGGTAGGGGTCCTCTTATGTCAGCTCCTCTTCAGTTCTCTCGTTCCAGTGGCAGCTCTGCCTTTCCAGCCCCAGAGACCTGGTTTGTATGCAGTTTTCTCCCATTCACCCATCCTGGCTGTCAATCACACATCAGGGCGGCTGTGCTGGCGGGATAGTCACCTAGCCAATCAAACAGGCGTGCAACTTGGGTTACCAAGGGAACACATGGCAGGGGTCCCAAAACACCTCCCTCACATCCTGCCTACCCAGACTTTCAGGTGCCTAAGGAGGGCGGTGAGCAAAGGAACCAAACCTGGTTGGGCGCACCAAGTAAAACACGAGAAAGACATTTTCAAAAACTGCATAAAAAGCAGGTCTCTGGGACATGGAATGCTGAGTCGCCATTGTATCGAGAGAGCCAACGAGAAGCTGAAGGAAAACGACTGCTGCAACTACTGGACATCCCGGTGAAGCCCTGCTGCAGATCCAAATAGCCTGAACTTCATCGACAGAGGAAATCCGCAAGGAGTCTTCTCCCCTTGAGCCTGGTGGGACCAACCAGCTGACAAAGCCCCTCGACCTCTCTCTGCAACCTATTCGAATTTGCTGTGCCACAGGAAACCGGATAGCCAGCTTGAGATAGCCCCTTTGTGCTTTTATGGAGGGCACCTTTTATTGGTTGTTTTGCTCTGTTGCTGGTTTCTTCCCTGGGCAGCGCAAGACCCACCAGTCTTCCTCTGTCTTGTCAGTCTGACAGTCGCTTCAGGAACTGTGAGCCTACAGAAAATGCCAGGAACTATCGTCGCAGCTACAGCATTCTTCTTCTTCTAAAGGTACTGTTCAAACCTGGCTGTTTGTTTCGTCCGATCGCAGTGAAAGTGTTTTAAATCTTTTTCCAATCCGAGGGCTTGTCCTTCTCTACTCTTTTAAGTAACTTTTCTTCTGACCACCTTCGTTTCAAACTCTTGGCTAAGACTTAACCGCAAACTACTCTGAACTGTGTGATCCTCTGCAAATACTCTGAACCATTAACATTGGCCCAGGCCTATTGATTTGAATCCTCATTGTAGTAAGCCTTTTCTAGATTGCCCTGCATACTTACTTGTTGGTTCTGCTTGATTTTGAGTAACCGTGTCTTTCCCTCCCTTTTAAAAATTGCTGGAGTGGCATTTTGCTCAAACTTCATTTTGAGCTTAACTTGTCCAGAATGCTTTGGGTGGTGTGTGGCGTATTAAGATTGTGATTTTCTGATTCTTTACTTAGTGAACTATTTTACAAATGAATGTGTAAATAAATGTATATTATTTTGCTAAGAAACCTTCAATAAGTGGTTGTTTGAACCATAGTATTAGGGAGAATTCTCCAAAATGGCTAATTTCCCTTACCTACTGAGTCCCTCAGCAGCTTTGCTGGATTTCTAGGATTTTTTATTTTTACCTGGTAAGGGTGTTAGCCTTTTTCCCACTCTTACATGTGTTTTGCTGTGTGTGTTTAACATTTTCTTGTGTTCAGAGACTGTGGAGACTCAATTACTCCACAGGCATCATCTTTTTTACTGTGTGTTACACAGCACCTTCAGCGCTTGGACACAGGGTTGTCTTTTAGACTTCCCAACTCATACTCCGTTTTCTGGGACTGACTACTGTCTCCCAGAACATGTAAAGTTGCCATTAACTTTATTAGTTTCTTTAAAAATCCACAGATTTTCCTATCTTACATAGAGTACTGGAAAGGGTTAATACTTATTCCTTTTTGTTTGTTTCCCTTGGAACATTGTTTTGTTCCCTTTTCATCAAGACTTTGCTGGTAGCAGTGGTAACTACCGTGTTTTTCATACCGCAGTAATCTTAAATAATCTTGGTATTGTTTAGGCTATCTTGGTAGCCTCAAACTTAAATCCGCTGGACCATATTTGTTTTAATTTAGTTCCGGATGGGTTTATTCACCATTTCTTTTTCAAAATGTCTTTCTCGTGTTTTACTCTGTGCGCCAAACCAGGTTTGGTTCCTTTGTTTGCCGTCCTTTTGCAGGCTTCTGCACAGAAGCCCTCCTTAGACACCTGAAAGTCTTGGGAGTCAGGATGTGAGTGAGGGGTTTTAGGACCCGTGCCATGTGTTCCCTTGGTAACCCAAGTCACACTCCTGTTTTTTTGGCTAGGTGACTGTCCCGCCAGGACACAAGAGGGGGTAGAGGTGGGCACTACTTTTAATGTTCATTTAACTGTTCAACTCTATCCGTGTATCATTTAGAGTGTATTAGGAGCTACCAAGAGTAAAACGCCCTATGACACAAGGGCTTTAATAAACATAGAATGCAAAAAACAGGTGAAAACCACCTAATTAGCTCTGGTGCTCTCAAACTCACTCTTCTTGAACTTAAATATAATTTGTTCATATGTTCAAACACAAAAGTTCATCATTAGTAGATTTTAGTTGTTTTTAGTGATTTTCTTAATCTAGTTCCTTTTCCTTAACCATATATAGTGGTGGAGAATTTTACTTTCAAATGAAAAACTCTTCTGCAGCCAAAAACAGTGTGTTTATTGACACGTTTGGTTAGGCAAACAAAAAGATCAACGTGGTCTATTGGGACACTATGGGCCTCATAACGACCCAGGCGGTAAGTTACCGCCTGGGTCGTACCCTTACCACCATGGTGTAAACTACGTTTACACCATGGTGGTAAAAAGCAGGCGTTAAACTCACCATGGCGCAAAGGGACCTCGGAATTAGGCGTTAAGGGTTGGCGCCGTTTACGGTGCCATTAACCCCTTAACGCCTGATTCGTAATGAGGCCCAATCACCGCCAATGCATTTCGGTGCACAGCACCATCCTCAGGGCTACTTGTCCCCCCCAAAAAATTATATAATTTAAACACACAGAACACATTCCAAAAACATTATTCATGATATAATTATTATATGCAAAGAATCATATGTAAAAGGTACATATCATTATTGGTTTCGAAATGTCCAGCGTTAAACCAAATTTGTAAAGGAAAAACATAGAAAACAACGTGTTTCTATGAGTCAGCATTCTAATGTTTCTTGAGAAAATGGCTGCATGTGCTTATTTCATCTCATGACACATACCTTAGTGTCCACATATAGGGATCAAGATAGCAGTCTCTGCCAGTGTCAACTTTAACATCAGGGTTGCCTGCAATATGTATAACCTAAATCAAAACTCTGTAATAATGCTCTGTAAATTCATGAGCGCCATATCTCCAAACCGCTTACATGTCTTTGCTTCTCTCATGCAGAACAACGCTGAGAAACCCAAAGCGGGACTGCACGCCGTCTCACAGCTTTATAAGTTACCATGGGGACTAATGGCACCGCCCGTCAGCTGTGTGTTGCTGTACGAGCCGCGCCTTGCATCCCGCCCTCCCACTTGCTCTTGAGATAAGTTTGGCTGCTCAGCCATCACTACTACTTTACTGTGTAGTACGGGCTTGCACCAAAGGTGCATTTGTACTGTCACTTGTAGTCTTAATTGTGTGTGGTTTTCCCAAAGAGTACTGCATATGATTCTGCCTAACACTGGTGTACAGCGGTGAGGATCAAGTATAGTGATTACACTTAGAGTGTTGCTATTAACTTGGATCAACTAACCACAAGGCTAAAAGTCACTATAAATCACAATTTTAATCATGTCTGATATGGAAAACTACAGACAGGAGACACTTCTCAGTTAGACTGTTGATTATCTGAAAAATCTGTGTAGAGAAAGGAATCTCTCTGTTAAAGGCAAAAAAGTCAGGATTAATTGAAAGGTTAATAGAGAAACAATGTCTGGAGAGTGGGTCCAAAATACCTAACTCTCCAGCAAATGTGGAAAATGATGAGGATGATAATGTATCAGTTTTTATGGATGAGTTAAATGAGGCAGATGTGTCTCACAATGTAGGCCTTACTGCTCCCCTACCTGCTCAACAACCTCAACCTTTGTCCACTGGGACCACATCAGGTCCTACACTCAGTCCTGAATTCCTTGCTCTAGAAAAGATGAGGCTGGAATTGGAATTCAAACGTATTAATGCTCAAACTGAACAAAAGCATCAAGAACTTAAGCTTAGAAAAATGGAGTTGAATCATGCTCTAGAAATAAGAAAAAATCTCTATTGAGAATGCTTCGCTCCCAGATTCGTCTAGGTCTTCCAGTCCTAAGAGACCCTGTATGCCTAAGGGAATTGTTGGTATGTATGAGGCTAAGCTTGATATTTTGGATTGGTTGGCAATGTTTGAGTATAACCATGGGATTCAAGACAGTACAGGGAATCAGTTTCTTCTATGGCTCTTCTCTAGGCCACTGTTGCATCTGATGTTGTGATGGAGTTGGTGGAGGTGGATAGGATGGATTATGAGTGTGTGAAGCTAGCTTTAATTGCTAGATTTTGGAAGATGCCTTCCCAGTACCTTAAGAGGTTTAGGACCCTCAAAAAGCATGATGGTACCATTGGGCTACCTGGGTACGTGAATGTTTGAAAAACTTAGATGGTTGTTTTAAGGGTTACAGAGTAAACACTTATGAAGGTATGAGAAATCTTGTTATGTTGGAGTCAATTTATGATGCCTGCTCTCCTGAGCTCAGACAGCACTTGGTTTATTCTAAAGAGATAGATCCAAATACGTTAGCTAAGGCTGCTGACTTGTGGGTTTCCAACAGGGCTACTCACAAGCATTCCGGGGCAACTCAGAAGAAGGATGAGGGAAAGCATCCAAAGAAAGATAACAAGGAGAATTCAAATACCTTCAATCCGATGAGGGAACCAAACAAAACAATAAGGGTAAGACACAGGGAAACCAAATCAGGCTATTGTACCATCTTGACCCAAACCAAATGGAGGTCAGAACAAACCCCATTCATTAAAACATTTGGGAAATGTTATGCTTGTGGGTCAACTGACCATTTGAAATGGGATCCTAGATGTAAGGGTAAACCGTCAGGGGTCCACACTGTCTCCTTACATTCTCCCCAGAGGAAGAAATATCTATGGAAAGTGGAACATTTCACTTACTGGCTGATGAACCCATGAGATTCTCAACTAGTGTTTCTTTAGTGTCCCTGGATTTGTGGAAACAACCGAATTTAGATGTCTAAAATTCCATTCCATATACATCTAAATAGTATTATAAAGATAGTGTTCTTGTGAATGGTCTGGAGACCCCTGTCATCCGAGACACTGGAGCCAGCATAACTGTGGTGGATGAATCATTTTTCAAGGAGGAGGATGTTGCTAAGGCACCCAAACACCTAACCATGTTAGCTGGAGGCCCGGTGCAAATGCTTCCACAGTTACCATCTCTCATCCAGTGCAATGACATGACTGTCAAGATACCTTTAGTGTGCAGAGTGAAGTGCCTGGGCGAGTCATGTTGGGTAATGACCTGAAAACTCTTGAAGTTGTGTCCAGTACCCTCAGTCCTCCCAGTAAGAGGAGATAGGATCTCACTAGACCTGCAAAGGGTAGAACCTTGAGAGGCTCTCCAGAGGACTTGATAGAGGAAACTATCCATCCAGTCCACAGGAATTGCATACTGCTATTTCAGGAAAGAAAGAGGCAAAGGGGAAACCTAAGACCTCCAAGAAGAAAGCAGATAGCACCCCTGTGCTACGAGCAAGGACATCCCCGAGATTGTCCAAATTCACACCTGTGACTCCTCCACCTGCTGAGCTTCTGACCAGTCAGTTCTGGAAGAAGACATAACTTTAGTTGACGATCTGGATCCTTTTGACCATCCTGAGCTGCAGTCTTTACTGGCAGAAGGTGGAGCCAACAGGCAGACTTCAGCAGAGGACAAAAAGAGTGTCCCACTGTAGAAGGTCTTCACCTACAGGCCTACAGGCAGCTTCTCATCTCGATGGGCAGGAGCCTTGGAAACATAGGTTGCACTGGGAAGATGGCCTCCTCTACAGTGAACCAACTGAGTCTTTCCCTGGGGACTGCAAAAGACTTGTAGAACCCCTAGAAAACAGACTACAGTTCCTACAGGTGGTCCATGAGATACCTTTGGCTGTTCATTTGAGTTTCAAAAAGACCAAGGAAATGCTCTCCTTATCCTTCTACTGGCCTAAGATGGGTGCAGAAGTTGACAAATTCTGTAGGAGCTGTCACACTTGCCAAACCTCTGGTAAGAGTGGAGCCAAGAATGTGGCACCCTTGGTGCCTCTCCCCATGGTGGCAGTTCCTTTTGAGAGGGTGGACATCGACATTGTTGGTCCACTTGACCCTCCCGCATCTTTAGGAAACAGGTTTATCCTGGTTCTAGTAGACCATGCTACTAGATATCCTGAAGCAATACCTATGAGGACTGTTATGGCTCAGGCTGTGGCTAAGGCTCTACTTAATATTTTTACCAGACTAGGGTTTCCTAAGGGAGTGATATCGAACAGGGGATCCAATTGTTTTTCCCACTACATGCAAGCCATGTGGAAAAACTGGGGTGTCACTTACACGTTCTCTACAGCCTACCATCCACAGACAAATGGACTGGTAGAGTGGCTTAATCGTACTATGAAGAGCATGATAGGTGCTTTAGAAGAACCCCTTACAAGAAAGTGGGACATTCTACTGCCATGCATTCTCTTTGCTATGGAGAAGTCCCTCAGGAGGGAGTTGGATACAGTCCCTTTGAACTTCTTTGCGGCCAGTAAGAGGTCCTTTGGCCCTGATTAAGAGAGTGCTCCTTCCCCCAAGCCAGTCAGAGTGACTGACTATGTGATAGGTGTCCTGAGGAGAATGTCACACATGATGGCAGAAGCTAGTGATAACCTGAAAGCAGGTCAGGCTCTGGTCAAACATTAGCATGACCAGAAGGCCAACATGGTTGATTTTACTCAAGACCAGCTTGTACCAGTTATGGTGCCAACAAGGCAGACAAGGCAGTGGGCCTTGCAGGGCAAATGGATTGGACCCTTCAAGGTTGTGGGAAACTTGGATAGGTGGACTATCTGGTGGATTTAGGCAGACCTTAGGAGGGTCCCAGAGGCTTTCACAACAATTGTTTGAAGGCATATGTCTCGAGACCAGAAGTGGGAGCTTTGCTTCTAGCTTCAGGTCAAGAGGAGGAGGAGAGTGAACCTCTACCTGTCCTACTCAGAGGCCAACCTTGGGATGAGAACTTAGAAGAAGTTCATCTCTCTTCTAATCTGACATATGAACAACAGGATGAGTGCACGTTTCTGTTAAATCAGTTTGCCTCCCTGTTTTCACTTTCACCAGGCTTGACCCCTTGGGCCAAGAAATTCTCACTGGTGACTGTTCACCTCTAAAAGGCAGAGGTTACAGAATGTCAGAACATGTAAGAACCCACATAACAGAAGAAGTCAACAAGATGCTTGATCTTGGGGTTACAGAGCCATCTACAACGTTGTGGTCTATTCCAGTTGTTCTAGTACCAAAGGCAGGATCCACGGAGTTGAGATTCTGTGTGGATTATAGAGCTCTAAATGCAGTCACCAAGACTGATGCCCATCCTTTACCCAGGACAGATGAACTGGTTGATAAACTTGGTGTAGCCAAGTACCTAAGTACATTTGATCTGGTGTCATACTATTGGCAAATAGCCCTGACAGACCATGCCAAGGAGAAAACTGCATTATCAACCCTAGCAGGCCTCTACACGTTGAAGGTTATGCCTTTTGGATTAAAGAATGCACCTGCTACATTCCAAAGGATGGTCAATCAAGTTCTGAATGTGACGTAGGACTTTGGCATGGCATACTTGGATGACATTGCAGTGTTCATTCCTACTTGGAAAGAACATGCTGATCACTTAGGCTATGTATTGCAGGCTCCTGAGCAGGCCTATCTGACCATAAAAGCAAGCAAATGTCAAATTGGTCAGAGTAAAGTAGTCTACCTTGGTCATGAGGTGGGAGAAGGTGAAATAAGGCCATTGCCTAGCAAAGTACAAGCTGTACAAAACAGGGTCACCCCTACTACTCAAATCCATAGCTTCTCCTTTGAATTTAATCGCCTCTCCAAAATTCCCTAAAAAGGTTAGATGGAATGAGAAGTGCACTCAAGCCTTTGAAAAACCTGAATTAAGTCCTTTGTCAAGCTACAAGACTGTGAGCTCCTGATTATCACCAACCTTTCATTGTGCAGATAGTTGCATCCAATACAGTTATAGGTGCAATCCTTAGTCAACTGGATGAGAAAGGTAGGGAGCACCCCATTTGCTTCATCAGCAGGAAGCTGAAGGAACCAGAAACAAGGTGGGCAACCATAGAGCGTGAGTGTTTTGCCATTGTGTGGTCTCTGAAAAAGTTTAGACCATACTTGGATCTACTTTTGTAATTCAGACAGACCACCAACCCTTGAGATTGTTAATGCAAATGAAAGGGGAAAACCCAAAAATACTAAGATGGTCAATCTACCTGCAAGGGTTTGATTTCAAAATTGAGCACAGGTCAGGATGTCACCACCAAAATGCTGATGGTCTCTCTAGGATGTTTAGAAACGACTAGAGTGAAGAGATTCATGAAGGAGTGGATAACATCCTCCTGTCCCTTAGTCTGGGCGGCGAGTGTTAGGGAGAATTCTCCACAATGGCTAATTTTCCTTACCTACTGAGTCCCTGAACAGTTTTGCTGGGTATCTAGGATTTATTTTGTTCACCTGGTAAGAGTGTGAGCATTTTTTCCACTCTTACATTTGTGTTGCTGTGTGTTTTACATTTGTGTGTTCATAGACTGTAGTGCTTCACCGACTCCATAGGCATCATCTTTTTACAGTGTGTCACAGCACCTTTTGTGCAGTGACACAGGGGTGACTTTTTCAGACTTCCCACTTTAAACTCCATTTTCTGGGATGGACTACTGTCTCCCAGAACATGTAAAGTTGCCATTGACTTTATTAGTCTTTTTAAATTCACAGACCCAGTACAAACTATCTTCCATAGAGTACTGGAAAGGGTTAATAGTTATCCATTTGTGTCTGTTTCTTTCTTTAAGATTTGGCTGGTGGCAGTGGTATCTACCATTTTTTCCTACCGTGGTCTATGAAAATAGCCTTGGTACTGTTTTAGGCTAAGTTAGTAGCCTCAAACTTTAATCCGCTGGACCCCGCTGGACCCCCTTTAATTTTATTTGGTTGTGGCTGTGTTTATTCACCATTTCTTTTTGTAAAGGTCTTTGTCGGGTTTTAATCTGTGTGCCAAACCAGGTTTGGTTCCTTTGTTCGCCATCCTTTGGCAGGCTTCTGCACAGAAGCCCTCCTTAGGCGCCTGAGTGTCTAGGTAGACAGGATGTGAGGGAGGGGTTTTAGGATCCTGCACAGGGTCTACTTGGAAACCCAGGTTGCACTCTTGTTTGCTTGGCTAGGTGACTGTAATGCCAGGACAGCCGCCCTGCTGTGTGATTGACAGCCAGGCTGTGTGAATGGGGGAAAACTGCATAAAAATCAGGTCTCTGGGACTTGGAAGGCAGAGTCGCCACTGGATCTAGAGAGCCAACGAGAAGCTGGAGGAAGACAACTGCTGCAACTACAGGACATCCCTGTGAAGCTCTGCTGCAGGTCTGAATCACCTGAACTTCGTTGACAGAGTAGATCTGCAAGGAGTCTTCTCCCCTTGAGCCTGGTGGGACCAACCAGCTCACAAAGCCCCTCGACCCCTCTCTGCAACCTGGACAAATTTGCTGTGCCACAGGAAAGTGGATAGCCAGCTTGAGAGAGTCCCCTTGTGCTTTTAGGGAGCGCACCTTTTATTCATTGTTTTGCTCTGTTGCTGGCTTCTTCCCTGGGCAGCGCAGGATCCTCCAGTCTTCCTCCTTCTTGTCAGTCCAACAGTCGCTTCAGGAACCATAAGCCTGCAGGAACTGCCAGGAACTACCGCCACAGCTACAGCATTCTTCTTCTTCTAAAGGTACTGTTCAAACCCGGTTTTTCGTTTCGTCTGACCACAGTGAAAGTGTTTTAAATCTTTCACCAATCCGACGGCGTGTCCTTCTCTACTCTTTTAAGTAACTTTTCTTCCAACCAACTTTGTTTTGAACTCTTGGCAAAGACTTAGCTGCAAACTACTCTGAACTGTGTGATCCTCTGCAAAGACTTGGAACCATTAACATTGGCCCAGGCCTATTGATTTGAATCCTCATTGTATTGAACCTTTTCTAGATTGCCCTCCCTACTTACTTGTTGGTGCTGCTTGATTTTGAGTAACATTGTCTTTCCCTCCCATTTAAAATTGCTGGAGTGCCATTTTGCTCACACTTCATTTTGAGCTAAGCTTGTTCAGAATTCTTTGGGTGGTGTGTGGTGTATTAAGATTGTGATTTGCTGATTCTTTACTTAGTGAACTGTTTTACACATGAATGTGTAAATAAATGTATATTCATTTACTCAGAAACCTTGAGTCAGTGTTTGTTTGAACCATAGTAATTGCTGTCCTTTGTATAACTGTTGATACTGCTCACTTGCTTTTGAGATTGGTCTGGCTGCTCAGCGATCGCTTCCACTTTACTATGTAGTGCAGGCTTGTACCAAAGATGAATTTATACTGCCACTTGTAGTCTTAATTGTGTGTGGTGTTCCCAAAGGGTACTGCATATTATTCTGCCTAACAGCATGGATCTGTTCTGCCCCCTTTTTGCAGATGGGGACAATATGAGAAAAATACCAAAAGTAAAGTTTACTCTGTGTTACTATGATGCTATTAAATATGGCTCCCAAAATGACCCCCATAAAGTGAGGAATTCCTTAAGCATATCATTAGATACACCATCCGGAGCCATAGCTCTTGTCTTTTTCATTTTTAGTATTGACTCAATGATGTCCTCTTTAGGAAAAGTTAAATGCCGGTCAGGATTATTCCTTTTAAATGTGGATCATTTACAAAGGTCACTATTTGACTATAACTTTTTGAATGAATGTTCTCAAATAGAAGCATGTAGATGATTTATTAATTTCTCGGCTAAACATGTGCCCATTCTGTTCATCAATTTTAATAATTGTCTGGAATTCCACTTAGCCATAACTATTCACATGTTTGCTATCTTGCAATAAAACTGTGTTGTACGGATACTTCAGTGTGCTTCAGGTAGCTTGCTTTGCAGTTGCTTTATTATAATTACATTTAGAGTCCTTTAGTTACATGAGAGGAACCCACTGACTCCCACTGCCATCCAACCAAACTGACACAGATCTCATCCTACTAAAAAAAGTTACATGATTTTATAGCAGAAAAAAATACAAATCAGCATGCATAGGTTACAATGTTAGCCCACCACACTCATTGGCTATCACCTATAAAACATGGTAATATCTCCCTAAAGTCCCTGGACCAATTGACCACACACTATCAAAACCCTTTCTCCTAACATGTGGTCCCCTACATCGTAACTATTGCATCCAGGTACAGGATTGTTAGTTTTACACTAATTGACACATTGATGAATCGAGACTGCCATGTAATCTGCACCCTTCCATTCTAGACATGATCAAGGTAACTGATTAGGCCAACTCTGCTTTGACAAGAAAGAAGGCCTTCTCATAATACCAGACTCCTTGGCACACCCGAACTGCCTCCCCTCCCTTGTACTAAATTTATTGGCATAAACTCTGCTGCTCCTATGCCAAATAATGGGACGTTCCAGGAACTGCTCCCTCTTATCTCCTTTAACCCCAAGCGTGGTGACTGCGACACCGCTCTTGTGTCTGAATTTTTATTTGTGTGCTTACTTGTAATTCATATGGGATGATCGCTTTTCGGGGAGGGCAGTAGTGCAGTAAATATATGCCTAGCCTCTTGGCATCACAAATCCTTTTGCCCTGCTCTCATGAATTTTTCCTTCAAAAGGTGCATCCCTACCAGCTAACATTTCATTCCCACCATGTGCAGTCCATACAGCTGCATACAATGAGTGTTCATATGTGCACTGTGGATGCCTGCGGGTGCCTCTGACCTCAGCTTCTCTCAAGGGAATGGGAAAGGGGGTTTGTTTTGGAGCTAAGCTACACAGAGCTGTAGCTCCACATTAGGGTCTGCATTATTTTCTGTTCATAGTGTACTATGCCTTAAATTCCAATATGGTGACACTTCTGCTCTGTTAACACACTGACCAAACTTCTACCATAGTACTCTTCTGATGCATATTTCACCTGTTTCAGCTTTTTCCTGCACACCTCCTTTTGGACCATAACTTTGGGTACAACAATTAAATATGGGGCCTATAATGCTGCTATATCTATAACCTCTTCAACCACAACCGTATTACATGTGTTGTTCCTTCTGTGTTGTTCTGAGTGTCCAATATGTGTCAAACCTAACTAAAAACAATGTTCTTCTGCTGCTTAATCCTCAGTCTGCTCCCATAAAACTGTGTGCTAATGTATTTTTCTCAACCTCAACATTTTTACCTGGCTGGAATGCTGTACATGTAACCCAACAGTATACATTCATGAAATGCAGAAGATGCAGCACCCACACCACTGTAGCAACCAAGAAAATGAGGAAGCCATACATTCTCAACCACATACACCGGAATGAAATCACCTCCCACACTACTTGACTACTCCTATATATATACATCAAGTATTAATAGATACACCACATACTTACCACACTCTCACCATACTCCTCACTCATACTTTTAAATAGCAATTTTGCTCTATAAATATTTGGCATGCACATAATGCCGTTGGACCCACTTCCATGTGTAGTCCTGTTCCTCACATATTTCGAGATCAATAACGCTGCTCTAAATCATGGCATATATGCCACATGGCCCACCTCCTCATGTAGTCAGATTCATTTGACCCACATGTAGACGTCATCCACTATCTGAGAGCACTTAAAGCCATCCACATTTTTGTGCTCCTCCTTCATTGTTTCTTGTTGTAAATTATTGTAGCGCACTGAGGCCCATGGGCATGTTGGCGCTACACAAAAAAATAATAGAATGTGTGGCTCTATAACTACGGGCAAACATACCACTCATCCATGCTTGTGGTATAACTCTGCACACTCCAATCCAAATCCGGTATCATAGAGTACATAACATTACACACTCCAATCCTAATCTAGTACAGCACAGAACTTAACCTTTCACACTTCAATTCAAATCCGATACAACAGAGTACATAATAAAACAATTTACTCCACTCCCTGAATCTGGTATCGGTCGGTACTTCAACAACTTGCTGCTATCCATCCAAACATCCAGCACTGCATGTATAGCACAAATATCAACATCCAGTATTACCTACGTAGCACAACATAACATCCGGTACTACACAAATACTACAATGTGTTTTAATATCCATACAACTGGAATATTCAAAGACCCTTGACACCAGGAACACTACCAGTTCATTCACTCCAAACAGTGCAATGGAACACACCACAGAACTGCTAAAACATAACAAGGCATTTAAATTTGCATCCATTTCCTAACAGTTAATTTTAGACAGCTTCTCTGGCCACATAAGCCATAACTCAGTGCATGCAACTCGCACCCTGCATTCACTTACATGAGAATCCAACTCTTCACTCCCTGGCCACATCCTATAGGAGATTGTCCAAAAGCCAGTATCATTGGCCTCAACTCCACCATTTCATCCTTCTCCTTCCTTCTGCATAGTAGATTGCCTACACAAGACAGTTGATTCCTTGCACTCCTTTTCACATTCCTCACCCTGCCTGGTTCAGGCAGTCTGTGCTGCTCATATGGGCTGCCCTGGGTCCACACTTTCTGACTTTTGCAGCCTATCCTTCTCCTTCATTTAATATAGATTCTTGTTTATTTGTTGGGGTGATTTATTATGTCAATATGAAGGCACTTAGACATGTACATTTAAATAGATTAGTTCACTTCTTCATGGGTTATACATTCACTCTATTTGTCTTTTGTGCAGACATTTTTTTTTCTTTTCATTTCCTCACTCAATTGGTAAATTAAAAATTCACTCAAATTCCCTCACATTTGTTCATTTCTTCTTGGGCTATACATTAACTCCATTTGTCTTTTGTGCAGACAATTGTTTCTTTTCATTGCCTCACTCAATTGGTAAATTATAAATTGCCTCAAATTCCTTCGACACATGTTTCCCCATCTTGTGTTATCAGACGGTTCATCAGGAAGGGGTTCAAATTAAATTGATGAAACTTAAACCTGCAATTGATAAAGATATGTGTATGCATGCATTTGGAAATTGTGAATAGCTATGCTTTTAGATCTCTCATTCTCTGGTTCTGAAACTTGAAAAGACCTTTTGGGATATAACCCAATCTTACCATAAGGGGCTTGTTTTTTTAATTTCATTGAGGTCATCATTTTTGTCAATAGTAGTTTCACATGATGAAAATATTCTGGTTCTTCTCTTATAGACATGTAATGCTTTTGCCATTTTTTAATCGATTTGGTGATCTAATTATAAATGTATTGAGGTCTTCTTTCTAAAAAAAGAGGGGTAAGGAATGAGCCATACTTGTTACTCTTGTTATTTTTTGCTTTTGCGTTTGGACTGCTGTGGAAGCAGCTCAAACTAGGTCATTTGTAAACTGCTTTTTTTTATGAGGCAAGTATCTTACCTTTAGAATTGAATTATCTGAATTGCTACAAGATCAGGTTTCATCGCCGCATTTCGGCCTCACGATTTCCAAAATGACTGCTTAATATGTGTACATGATGATGCGGCAACGTGAAATGTCCGTCACTGCGTCATCTCACGGACTCCATTTTCCATTGGAAAGTTGTGTTCATGTGGTGTTTCACTTTTTAAAGTTTAATGATACTATTTATTAAGCGCTCTGTTGTAATTATATGCATTTGCATTGTTTATTGTATGTATTTGAGTATGAATCTTTGTCCTGCCCACATTTTATATAAACTCCTTAACCTAGAGTGGCTATTCGGAAGGCTATCAAAAAAACAAAAGGCAAAACACTTGGGATTCTACTAAGACAGTAATATGTAATATGTTCAGAAACAATGGTGTCTGTGTTGAGGCCAGAGAAACAGCTGTCCGTAGAACAAATCCAAGAAGCTTCTTTGTATCGAAGTAGTATGGAGATGACGTGGTGAATACATTTTACGTTGCTGCATCATCACGTACATATATCAAGCAGCCATTTTGGAAATCGCAAGGCCGAAATGCCATCAAGCAAAGTGAGCATGTAGCAATACAGACAATTTAATTCTAAAGGAACTATACTTGCCTCATAAAAATAGCATTTTACACATGAGCTAGTTGGAGATGCTTCCACAGCAGTCCAAATGCAAAGGGAACCAATCACATAAAATCGAGGGAGTAACAAGTATGGCTCTTTCCTTAGCCCTCTTTTTTAGAAAGAAGACTTCAATACATTTATAATTAGAGCACCAAATCGATTCAAAAATGGTGAAAACATTACATGTCTATTAGAGAAAAAAACAGAATATAGTCATCATGTGAAACTACTATTGAGAAAAACAATGACCTCAATGAAATTAAAAAAAACAAGCCCCAAAAGGTCTGTTCAAGTCTCAGAACCAAAGAATGGGAGATCTAAAAGCATACATATTCACAATTTCCAAATGCATTCATACACATATGTTTATCAATTACAGGTTTAAGGTTTGTCAATTTAATCTGAACCCCTCATGATTAACTGTCTGATAACACAAGACGGGGAAACGTTCCCACTGGCTCCCTGCACCCAGGCTAAATTTTCCAATTGCTTGGTTTGGAATGCCAACACCTTAGAATTCCCTCACTCATTTTTAGAAGAATTTCTGGATCTTTAGTTACCACTCTGATATTTTTCTGCAATTCCAATCTTTTACTTTTAACCACTACATCAAATCTATGGCTATGATGTCTACAGGACAAGCCACCCCTAACAAAATGTACATGCATATTGGGTTTAGGTCGATTTTACCGTGAACAAATGGTCGTAATGACCAAAAGTTCTAAAAATGCTACCACCAAAGGTTCAAACACCAAAAGTTTGTACCTTTGGTGGTAGCATTGCAGGTAAGTATAATTTAAAAAAAAGTACGTTCTGACCATGGCCAAATCAGCTGCGGTCGGATCACTCAGATTCGTATATTGTATTTAGATTCATCCATCACTAAATTTGTTAATGTCTGAGCCATAGTAAAATGCTGCATCAGTTTGTTATCTTCCAAATTTGCATATGTAAATTAGCCGATCATTACATTTAGATATACTTGAGTTAGACACCACTATTTTGTTACCAACAGAGTTAGGCTCAAGCTCTGTTGGAACATTCCTACCAAATTCATTACCGATAACTGTATCAAAATTTTAAATTAAGAAGGGTTGATCACACAGGGCTGTTGTCTGCATTTCTAAATGGTGAGAACTATTAAATCTATCATTTACTCCAAAATAAATAGTTGACTACTGAGTGAGTAATATCATTGTGCCATGTCAGTGCTCCCAAAATATCCCCCTTCAGTTCTATTTACCTATACACATAAAGTCGTGCCATCTACATCTCTTATCTTTTGAAAGTGATGGTATAAGGAGTTGTGATAATTGATATCAGGAATACACAATAAACCTTGAGCCAGATTTCCAAAATATTCAGTACCATCACAATTCAAGTCGTCGGCTATAAAAACCTTTGCTATTTCCCCAGCTTCTGAGCTATTCAGTAAGACAGAGCTCACTGATTCATATGAATAATAATTCCATATTAAGAGGGTTGCCATACAGGTCAATGTATAACAAAGATTGTGTGCATTATTTCCACAAATAGGATAAGGTTCATTCTAAAATACATCACGCACATCTGGGCAGCACATTGCCTCTACATTTAAAGAATTGTCAATTGCTGTCACAAGGCCACCATAAGGGCGACCTGAATGCCCTTTCTGATTTAAACAAAAAAGGTTGAATACCAATCTAAAACTGAAGAATCTCTTAACCAGGTTTCCAGTAGAAATAATAAGTTACACATGTAGAAGTCATCAGATTATTGAAACTTCTTGAAGTGCTAGAATGTAAGACTATGATTTATTTTTTTTCTTCCTCAGGGCATTTTTAAACTCTGTGTTTTTCAGACAGTATATAATGGGGTTACACAGAGGACCGATGATGATGTAGGTCAAAGAGGAGATCTTGCTGTCCGTCATTGTTGATTTTGGGCGAACATATGTAGCAAAGATAGATGCAAAGAAAACAACAACAACCGTGAGGTGGGAGGCACAGGTCGAAAAGGCCTTTCGTCTTCCTCCCTTTGTGTTGATTTTCAAGATAGATGATACAATGTTGATATACGATATGCAGATCAAAAGAAAGCACCCCATTGTCAATGAGGCCCCAATAACATAGATCAATATTTCCATTGTGTGAGTGCTGGTGCATGTAATCTTCATTAGTGCTGTGCTGTCACAGAAGAAGTGGTTGATAGTGTGGGAGCCACAGTAGGAGAACCTAGACACGGCTACAGTGAATGGTAAAGCAGCCATGAAACCAGCAAGCCAGCTTCCTGCAGCCAGCCGTATGCACGCAGCTAGATTCATGATGGAGGGGTAATGTAAAGGATTACATATGGCCACATACCGATCATATGCCATCACTGTGAGCAAAACAACCTCTGCAGCTGCCATGGCAAGAAAACAGAACATCTGCAAGAGGCAATTTGTGATAGAAATGTGTAACTCCTTGAGAAAGAAGTGTGCTAGCATTGCAGGGAGAACAACGGAGGTGTACATGATGTCAATTAGTGACAAAACTGAGACAAAGAAGTACATGGGGGTGTGCAGCTGCGAGTTACTGGAAACTGTTGCCACAATAAGAAGGTTTCCACCCAGAGTAAGCAGGTACAGCACTAAAAACACACTAAAGAGTGGAGCTTGGAGGCGTGGAAGATCTGAAAAGCCAACAATCAGGATATCGGTGGTTGAACTTAGGTTTTCTGCTTCCATTCAATGATCAATGCAGCTACTGCAGGGATGGATTTGAAGATTCCCTGAAAATGAATAAACAAGCAAAGTAATTATTATTATTTATGAAACAGATAGTCTGTACACATGTCCTTCTTGCAATAATTTAAATAAAGGGGAATGGGATATTTGGGATTTGTTTCTATATTGTCAATGATCATTTCTCATTTTTTCTATATTTTGGCAGTGCACATCTTCACATTGCTTACAATTCATTGTATGCATTTCAGTGAGGCTTTAGTTGGCAATTGTTACATTTGGGACCAGGGAATTTGCATAGAAATCATGTCTTGAATTCCTGAAGATCCAGGTCTCTTCTCACAATGAGAGCTCACTTCCAAAGGCAAGTAAGAATTTCGATTTTGAACTGATTTCGAATGGATAATATTGCAAATTTACAATCTGAAGGGGGCCTCCCCTTTGTTATCTAATATAACTGCATATTGGAATTTTCTGGCTAATTGTTATTCACTCCCTTGCCTAACACACAGTTTCACACTTCCAGCAAACTGAGTAAGAGGAGAGCATGCACAAGCAGGGCAGGGGGTTCTACCCTTGAATGGGAAACACTCTTTTAACTCTCATAACCTCTATGAAGCGAATAGTTGGAATCTCATCTGGAAACCAGACACTTTGAATAAACGCAGATGTGTGGGTCCGGTCATATTGTCATGTAAAATATCAGTTTGCTTGACAAACAGTGACAAAAAAAAAGGCACACAGAAATATGGCATCACGAGAGACATGTTGTAAAAACTACTATGCATAAGCTCATTTAACGCAAAAGTTGAATTGTCCATCATGAAAACATAAACCCTCAATACAAACGTCCTCATCTTAAACATGCCCATGTTGAGGTGTTCAATTGTGCTTAGCTTCATATGTGTTTTTCAGGAAGGATTGGGAGATTTAAGGACAAGTTTTGTGTGCTTATGATTTACAATCAATAGGCCCCATTACAAGTGAGGCGGTAAGGGGTTAACGGCGCTGGTAAAGGTGCCGGTGCCGTTAACCCTGTACCACCTCATTACGAGGTTCCCTCGCGGAACCCGCTCGGGACATCTGGTCACGTCCTTTGCGGGTCCCGCAAGGGGAACAGCATGCGATCAACGGGCCTGTTGTTAGCATGCTCCCCATTCCTATTGAGTCCTATGAGGGCTCAAATGGGAATGGGGAAGGTCTGGGTCCCGGTTCCCTGAATGGGGAAATACCGGGCCCTCCAGGGTCGGAATGGCCTGGTATTTCCCCATTCAGGGACCACGGACCCTGACCCGAGTTTGGAGGCAGCTACCTTCAAACTTGTAATGAGGCCCATACTGTGTGCTATTGAGAGGTACTTTTAGATGTAACATGAACCGAACAATCAAGATGCTACATTAATGCAATACAAAATCAAAAATAACCTATTTGCTCCTCACGTATTTTCTAATCGCATACACAGGTTTAACTGGTGAACCTTGAGTGACTTGTGGCCTGGAACACTTCTTTCTAGTGATACAGTACAAACTGATGCAACTTTTCTTTCCAACCTCGTGCAGTGTTGTTCTGTAAGGATATTTGGCGTGTTACAGTACAGAGTACAGCACTACTACACAGGTAGCAAACAGCACAGAGTACAGCACTACTGCACAGGTAGCAATTTTTTTCGCAGCACCACCACAAGGGTGCGGTGCATTGCTATATGGGTTACCAGATTAACAAGGAAAGACAGGCTATTCAGTCAAAAACGATTTTAACATATAAGATGCAAATCTATTTTTACAGTTAAAAGCACACGTGCTCATTTAAAAATGCACACTATTTTCACCTGAAATGCCTATGGTGCGAGAGACACATTTGAAAATTAACAGCTAACCTATTAACCATTAACCTGACTAATAAAACCTTATTTAACATAACCCACTAATAAAATGTGTTCTCCACTGCAGAATTAGGCATACTCTGAAAACCATTTAAATGTGTGTGCAGATTTTTTTTTCTCCGTGTTTTTGTGCACAGTAACTGCAGGAAGAAGGAAGTCAGATTTGCAACAATTGCAAATGTATAAGCGAAGCTATTGTTGAAGAGTAGGAGGATGAGAGATGATGGATTTCATTGGGACACGTCATACAGATGGCTGAGAGGAAAGTTTTAGTGGGCAGTAACGGGGAAAAAGACAGGCAGACATTTTTCTGCACTACTGGGGAGAAGACCTGGCTGTGGGACTCCTGACTGTAACGCTCACCTGATTCTCGCAGAGGCGCCGGTCTTGACTGGGCGACTACCGTATCTTCAAAGGTGATGTGTAGCACCCGGTTGGCTCTTTGGGCTGGACCTCTGTGCACTGTATGCCTGACGTGTAGAGTAAGATGTCTGCAGATAGAAAATATGGGGTTAATGAACTGGGGTTATTGGGGTGTCCCTATCTCTTTCCTCTTCTCCTCTCCTGTAGACCCCCAAAGGTTAACGCTCTCACCTTAGGTAAGTGAATGCCGAGCTCTCCATCTACCTCGGGGCAGGGTGCTGTAACCAGTTTCTTCACTGGATAGGTAGCGCAGGCCTCTTGACTTCAGAGGACTGCTGTCCGTCGTTTACTGCACGAACAGTAAGTTTCGAGTCATTCAAATGTCTTTAAAGTCTTTAGTAATGATGTCTCTTGTTTTGCAGGGTTCCGGCGATGGCGGATGACGGGCTGAAGTGAGTTGAAGATGGAGCCCGTGTGATGAATAGAAGCAGCTGGAAGCACGTAAGTAAGCGCTTGTTGCCTGCTTCACTATGCGCTCTAACTGTCTTTTCATTTTGCAGGTACGAGTTTGGAGCGGCTGCAGGGTGCCGGAATACCCACTGGATTAGATGTGGAAAGGAGTAATGGCACGTGAGTATTAAAGTTCCCCAATGTCTTTAAACGCACCTTGTTTTGTCTTTCAGATGCCGGAATGCAGTGTGAAGACCTCCGGAGCGCACGAAGAGTAGGTAAGCCTTTGCCTTTCAGATGCCGGAATGCTAACCTGTTCTTTCTTGTCTTTATAGGTGTTGCTGAAGACTGGATTCAGGATGGTAAGCCTTTGCCTTTCAGATGCCGGAATGCTAACCTGTTCTTTCTTGTCTTTATAGGTGTTGCTGAAGACTGGATTCAGGATGGTAAGCCTTTTTCCTTAGGCCCCGGACTGGATGCAGAAGACACGATGAGCGTTCTGCTGCAGAGGTTGCAGAATAACGCAAAGCAAGATTTATCCACCGGGTGTGGTTTAAATAGCCTCCTGTAGTGCTTAGGTGTCTCCTTCCACAGCCACGCCTAAGTAAGAAAAGAGTTCCTGGTAAGAAAAGAGTTCCTGCCTTCCAGAAGAGTTCCAGTGTTCTGAATCTAGGGAGTGGCTCCAGCCCCACCCAACAGGAAAAGTAGTCCCAAACAGAAGAGGATCAGAGGCTCAACTGGCAGGCAAGTAAGCAGCATGGTCTGCTGAAGGTAAGTCCACCCAAGCATTATGAGCCCGGCGCTTCCAGCGCTGGGACTGGGCATATTTATGAGCCTGGTGCCACTGGCGCCAGGACTGGGTCCAAAAGGTCCCAATTGGGACTGGTTGGCACTCGGAACCTGGGTTATGGATCTGCTTCCAAGGGAGTTGGGAAAACCCTGACCTTTTGGAAGCAGAGATCATGACAGTACCCCCCCTCAAGGCCCCTCCCAAACCGGGCTTCTCCGGGGGTTTTGGCTTGTCAGGAAATGTTCGGTGAAATCTTTTGATTAGGCGAGGAGCGTGGACATATTCAGCAGGTTCCCAGGATCTCTCTTGGGGGCCGTAGTCTTTCCAGTCAATTAGGTAGAATAGTTTAGATTTGGAGATCTTGGAGTCCAGAATGCTTTTGACTTCAAACTCGAGTTCTCCATCCACTAGGATAGGTTTTGGAGATTTGGTTAGTCGGGTTTGAGGTTGCACGGGTTTTAATAGAGAGACGTGGAAGACCGGATGTATCTTCATGTGCGGGGGCAAGTCCAACTTGACCGCTACTGGGTTTACTATGGTAGTGATGGAATAGGGACCAAGGTATCTTGGGTTGAATGTGCGTGGCCCTTTTAGAGATAGATATTTGGTGGATAACCAGACTTGATCCCCTACTTGATAGTGAGGGGCTTCCTTCCGATGTTGATCTGCTCCTTTCTTGTATTGTTCTTTAGCCCTTTGAAGGTGAGAAACAGCTTCCTTAAAGGCTTGGGTGATTGTAGAATGCAGGTAGTCTACTGCTGGTGTTTCAAGATCTTGGAGGGGATCCAACTCCGAGGTTCGAGGGTGACTGCCGTACAAAAGAAAAAACGTGGTTTTCCCTGTTCCCAAATGGACAGAGTTATTGTAGGCATACTCGGCTATCCAAAGGATATCTTTCCACGTTTTTTCAGTTTGTTGGAGCATGCAGCGTAAATACTGTTCCAGAGTTTGATTGGTCCTCTCGGTTTGTCCGTCGGTCTGAGGGTGGTGACTGGTCGATAGTCTCACATCAATTTGAGCCGACCGACAGCAACTTCGCCAAAAATGAGAAATAAATTGACTACCTCGATCCGAAATTAGAACTGAAGGAAAACCGTGCAGTCGGACGATGTTTTCGAGAAATTCTCGGGCCAGAGTTGCTGCTGTTGGCAAGCCTTTGAGCGTAATGAAATGCGCCATCTTGGAGAATAAGTCCACGATTACTAGAATCGTATTGTATCCGGAGCATGGAGGTAGATCGGTGATGAAGTCCATAGAAAGCGTATGCCAAGGGCGAGGTGGGATGTCAATAGGGCGTAAGAGGCCTGCTGGTCTTTCCTTTTGACTCTTGTTTTGGGCGCATACTCCACAGGACATTATAAAGTCTCTGATATCTTTTTTCCAAGACGGCCACCAGAAGTAGTGCTTGATCTTTTCTGAGGTCTTGGCTATACCGGGATGACCTTCCATTAAAGAGTCGTGATAACAAGAGATTACTTTTTTCTGTAAATCTGTGCTGGGTAGGTATAATCGTTCTTGGAAATACAATAAGTTGTCCTTTACTGCAAAGTCCTTTCCCTGCAGATGCCAATTCTGTATGTCTGCTGGAGTTACAAGTTGCCTGGCTTTATCCTTAACTTCCTCTATGGATTCTGTGGCGATTACACCCAGAATTCTTTGTTCGGGAATGATTGGTACAGGTTTAGGGTTGACCAAGTGTTCTTCCACTCCCTTCCGAGAAAGGGCATCGGCTTTACCGTTCTTTGTACCAGGTCGATAGGTAATTATGAAGTCAAACTCGGCAAAGAATAATGCCCAACGGAGTTGTCTAGAGGATTGGGCTTTTGCGGTCTTCAAATATTGCAGGTTTCGGTGATCCGTGATCACAGTAACGGTGTGTCGGGCCCCCAGCAGATAATGCCGCCAAGCCTTAAAGGCAGACTTGATAGCCAGAAGTTCCTTGTCAGTAATCGTGTAATTGATTTCAGGAGGCGAGAATTTGCGGGACCAAAATGCCACGGGATGCAACTGATTGGTTACCGGGTCCTTTTGTGATAGAACTGCCCCCATGGCAAGGCTTGAAGCATCAGTTTCCACGATGTAGGGGAGTTCGGGGCGAGGGTGTTTTAAGATTGGTGCAGAGATAAATTTAGTCTTCAAATCCTGGAAAGCTTGTTCCGCCTCGGTAGACCATTCAAAACGTTTGTTTTTCTTTAACAAGGCAGTAATGGGCTGGACTATTCGAGAGAATTCGGGGATAAACCTGCGGTAAAAGTTAGCGAAGCCTCTCATGCTTTGCACACCTTTTACGGAGGATGGTGATGGCCATTTGAGAACTGCATCGACCTTCTTTGAATCCATACGCACTCCGCCAGGTGATAATATGAATCCCAAGAATTCAACTTCAGTCACGTTGAAAACACATTTTTCCAACTTAGCGAAAAGTTTGTGTTGACGCAATCTTTCGAGGACCATTTTCACGTGTTTCCGATGTTCAGATTCCGATGAAGAATAAACGAGGATGTCGTCAATGTAAACAACAACACATACATCTATGAGCTCTCTGAGGACATCGTTCATAAAATATTGAAAGGCGGCCGGGGCATTACAAAGTCCGAAGGGCATGACCTGATATTCAAATAGCCCATACTTGGTGCGGAAGGCTGTCTTCCATTCATCGCCCTCTTTTACTCGTACCAAGTGGTAAGCTCCTCTAAGATCCAGCTTTGTATATATGCATGCTTTTCTGACTTGGTCCAGGAGTTCAGGGATCAAAGGTAACGGATATCTATTCTTAACGGTGATCTGGTTCAGGGAGCGATAATCGATACAAGTTCTAAGGTCTCCTTCCTTTTTTGGAACGAAGAACAAAGCTGAAGAAGCAGGGGACTTGGAAGGACGAATAAACCCATTTGCCAGGTATTGATCCAGGTATTGTCGAAGGTGAAGATTCTCAGGCTCGGTGAGGGCATAAATTCTACTACAAGGAGGAGTAGATCCAGGTATCAGGTCTATCTGGCAGTCATAAGACCTATGAGGAGGTAGAGAGTTAGCCTGATCCTTCCGGAAAACATCTTGGTATTCTAGGTATTCGGGAGGTAACTGGGGAGTCTCTGAAGAAATTGCGGCCAGTGCAACACCAGGTGGAGGGTGACAAGTAGAGACACATTCTGGAAACTGGACCGTTCTTGCTCGCCAATCGATCAGAGGATTGTGTTTCTCTAACCAAGGTATTCCTAGAATAATCTGAAACTGAGGGGCCTTGATCACATCGAACACGATCTTCTCATGGTGTCCATCTTGACTTACTAGCGTCACCTCTTGAGTGGTATGCGTTACTGGCCCGGAGGCTATCTCCGTACCATCCACCGTAGTAATGACGTCCTTTACAGCCTTGGGACAAAGAGTTAGATTCATCCTCAAAACCATTTCATGATCCACATAATTGCCGATGGCACCGCTGTCGACGTAAGCTTCAATTGCATGTAATCGATCCGGATTATCAGGGCTAATGAGGACCATAGGTATCACGAAATGCGAGGTCACGGAACTGGTTTTCACGCTCGGCAAGAGGACCTCTATTCTTGTCGGGCGAGGTCGTTTCCCTGCTCAGAGTTTGTAACTTTGGTAACTGCAGGTTTCACCGGACAGTCTCGAAGAAAGTGCCCTGAGTTTCTGCAATATAGGCATAATTGCAACTGTTTCCTCCTTTCCCGCTCCCTTTGTGTTAGAGGACCTTTCAGACCCCCTATTTCCATGGGTTCCCCGGAGTCTACTCCTTTGGAAGGAGTTGGCGGTTTGGAAAATACTCGAGCATCAAACTTGGAACGATCTGCCTTCCTGTTCTGCAGCCTGTGATCTATTTGAACGACCAAGTCTATATAATCCGAACAGTCTTGTGGGGGATTCACTACTTGGGCTAAAACGTCTTTGAGCTCTCCACGTAGACCTCTATAAAACAGCGTAATCCTTTTGTCCTCAGGCCATTGAGTTTCCACTAATAGTCTATTGAAAGATGGAATATAAGCCAAAAGGTCTTGATTACCCTGTCGCAACGAAAGAAGCTCATTGTCCAAGGCCTGCCCCTGTGAATGTCTTGCGAACAGTTTTTCCATACTAAGCTGAAAGGCTTGAAAATCATGGAGAACCGGATCATCTTGATTAACTAGAGGGATCGACCAGTCTGCCGCATTGCCACTAAGGTACGAAAGTACAAAAGCTACTTTTGCTTGATCAGTTGGAAAGGCTGCTGGCCGGCATAAGAAGTGCAACCGGCACTGATTGATAAATACTGCAAACCTCTTTGGGTCACCAGAAAATCGTTCGGGCGGAGCCAGAGGTACATTCCCAGGTAGGTTGATCTGCACTGGATTCATAGAGGATGTTGAAGGAAGATTTGCCCCTGATGCGGGTAACGGGGTCTGTCCGGCTTGTGACTGTAGCACTTGTCTAGCAAGATTGTCTGTTCTCTCCTTGGAAATAATTAGTTCCCTTCTTAGAGCATTCGTTTCCTGACGAGCTGCATGCACTTCTGCCCTTAGTTCCCCAAGTAACCGGGCTAGGGGGTCAGTATCCGAGGTTTCCATAGCGCCTGGGCGAGAGTTTTGCGGTAGGCTTTGCGTTCTGTAACGCTCATCTGATTCTCGCAGAGGCGCCGGTCTTGACTGGGCGACTACCGTATCTTCAAAGGTGATGTGTAGCACCCGGTTGGCTCTTTGGGCTGGACCTCTGTGCACTGTATGCCTGACGTGTAGAGTAAGATGTCTGCAGATAGAAAATATGGGGTTAATGAACTGGGGTTATTGGGGTGTCCCTATCTCTTTCCTCTTCTCCTCTCCTGTAGACCCCCAAAGGTTAACGCTCTCACCTTAGGTAAGTGAATGCCGAGCTCTCCATCTGCCTCGGGGCAGGGTGCTGTAACCAGTTTCTTCACTGGATAGGTAGCACAGGCCTCTTGACTTCAGAGGACTGCTGTCCGTCGTTTACTGCACGAACACTAAGTTTCGAGTCATTCAAATGTCTTTAAAGTCTTTAGTAATGATGTCTCTTGTTTTGCAGGGTTCCGGCGATGGCGGATGATGGGCTGAAGTGAGTTGAAGATGGAGCCCGTGTGATGAATAGAAGCGCCTGGAAGCACGTAAGTAAGCGCTTGTTGCCTGCTTCACTATGCGCTCTAACTGTCTTTTTATTTTGCAGGTACGAGTTTGGAGCGGCTGCAGGGTGCCGGAATACCCACTGGATTAGATGTGGAAAGGAGTAATGGCACGTGAGTATTAAAGTTCCCCAATGTCTTTAAACGCACCTTGTTTTGTCTTTCAGATGCCGGAATGCAGTGTGAAGACCTCCGGAGCGCATGAAGAGTAGGTAAGCCTTTGCCTTTCAGATGCCGGAATGCTAACCTGTTCTTTCTTGTCTTTATAGGTGTTGCTGAAGACTGGATTCAGGATGGTAAGCCTTTGCCTTTCAGATGCCGGAATGCTAACCTGTTCTTTCTTGACTTTATAGGTGTTGCTGAAGACTGGATTCAGGATGGTAAGCCTTTTTCCTTAGGCCCTGGACCGGATGCAGAAGACACGATGAGCGTTCTGCTGCAGAGGTTGCAGAATAACGCAAAGCAAGATTCATCCACCGGGTGTGGTTTAAATAGCCTCCTGTAGTGCTTAGGTGTCTCCTTCCACAGCCACGCCTAAGTAAGAAAAGAGTTCCTGGTAAGAAAAGAGTTCCTGCCTTCCAGAAGAGTTCCAGTGTTCTGAATCTAGGGAGTGGCTCCAGCCCCACCCAACAGGAAAAGTAGTCCCAAACAGAAGAGGATCAGAGGCTCAACTGGCAGGCAAGTAAGCAGCATGGTCTGCTGAAGGTAAGTCCACCCAAGCATTATGAGCCCGGCGCTTCCAGCGCTGGGACTGGGCATATTTATGAGCCTGGTGCCACTGGCGCCAGGACTGGGTCCAAAATGTCCCAATTGGGACTGGTTGGCACTCGGAACCTGGGTTATGGATCTGCTTCCAAGGGAGTTGGGAAAACCCTGACCTTTTGGAAGCAGAGATCATGACACTGAGCTGGGAAGAAGACCTTTTCCTGGTTGGAGGCATTCCTATCTGCAAAAGCTGAGAATTCCAGGCAATGACCCCGGTTTGAGAAGGAAAGGCGATCCTTTTACTGGGGTTAATCTTCAAGGGAGCTACATTCAGAAAGAGAACAGCTGAAGAAAACTCAGATAAGGTAATTACATAAGCGTGGGAGCCGTGTGTGTGCACGAAAATATGCAGTCAGTGTAGGAAAGGGGATTCCTGTGGGTGTCTTAATCAAGTGCTAATGTTGCAATTTGAGTTCTGTTCTCCGCCACTCTCTTTGCAGTGTGTCACAGACAATGCTTTGACTGCACCATTTTATTTCTGTAAAGAATGAGATCGTGTTTAAATACAACTTTTATAATACAGAAAAATATTTGAAAACAGACGGGTGATGTTTATTGTTTACCATTACAATGCTGATGATGTGGGGAGATTTTTAAACAGTGCAATGGTCATTTTAAGACAGATGTGTGCATGTCAGAATCAGTATGAATAATTGTGAGTGACTGTAGCATAGCTCGTTGGAGGTACATGAGCCAACGGGAAGAGAGACTCTCTGAACATAGCTCCCTACCGTATATAAGGTAGTGGAAATTACCACAAGACTACCATATATAGCTCTCTGTCGTAAATAAGTCAGTGAGTTCGCCCATGGTGGCACACCAACACTATCACTGGAAAATGTGGTATTCCTAGAATGCAGGTCTGAGGTCTCTCTAGTGATCACACGAAAAATCTAAGCAAAGATAAGGGATTCTGGACATTGGGGCCACAAATAAAACAAGGGAATTATGCTCACCAAAATACCACCAACCACGTATACCAAATATGCAGGTCTGGGTGCTGAAATAATGCATGTCCATTGTATTATTGTTGCACATGGCCAAATCTGAATACAAAGAGTGATTATTGCTAAGTTATTTTTCGGCGGTAATAAAATACCGTCAGGCCCCAAATCTCCACAAAATACCCTACAGTTCCCTGTTGAACTTTAAGTGACCTGGGGCTGGATGGAATGGGTGCAGGCAGTTATCCCTTAAGTGATCTGTGGCTTTTAGTAGCTTTATATAGTTTTAACAAATACATTCACAGTAAAATCATTAAGGTTTTACAAAGAAGACAGGTCATAAACTACAAAATAGAGCGGAGTGGGTTTAGAAGAAAGATGTGAAAAAGAAGTGTTCCAATCAGAAGGCAGGGCATGAGCTCAGAGAGTAGATCGCTCTGTTCACCTTGCAGCCCCAGAAATGAGCACGTCACCACATTTCGGAAAGAGGTTAATTGGCTAAAAATAACGGATAAAATCATACTCAAAACAGCCTCCCTCACCTCTAAATGTCTGAACAACCTAGCCCCCCCATACCTAATGGAAAAAATAACGAGGAAAACTTCTACACAACCCATGAGATCTGCTAACACCTTTAAATTAGAGACTCCTAGGTTTAAACGCTCCACCGTGGGAGGAACTAATTTTCCTGTCAAAGCTGCTCACTGCTGGAACAAGTTACTGCTCAACCTCAGAACCGAACAACCATACCCTAAAGTCAGACACAAGATAATCAAGTGGCTGCGTGCCAATGACACATAACTTGACTAACACCTAGCCTACTCCCACCTTGGCCCATACCATACCTTTTGCTTACCTGTATTTCTCCATACTAAAAATAGCTGAGCATGCATTCCCAGCCTATATATGATACCTAGATTTATAATCTGACCTATAAACTTGATTATATAGCCGTCTGCTTAGATAGTCTTGCTAGAGTGCCTCGGACATCCCAAGATATGCCCTGTACGTGTACATATGTTTGCATATATTCTTGCATATATTTTCTTTTTTGCCTATGTGTTTTTTATACTCATTCCAAATACTGTAATAAGCTTAACATTACTTGTACACTGTTGCACCCGGCTACCCAAGGGTTTGGTGCACAATACCAAATAAATAAACAAACAAACAAACATTGCAGGGGACTAATTACTAAGAGTCTGTTTTAAGAATCATGTTGCGGAATGTTGAGTATTTGTGGATTAGTATTGCAATTAAGGAGTGCCGGATTTTCTGTATTACTTCTTTTTTTAAGTTCTGAATGTATTATAAATTGTGTTTCATGTACCAATTCAATTATCCTGGAATTTTATATTTTCTAAATAGAAAAATAGTGTTATTAGCAAATATGGGAAGTTGCAAGTTCCACAGTTCTACTAGGGAAGTTTTGTAATTATGTACATTTTTTAAAATTGTATTTTACATTGTGCCAGCTTAGCCATATAAATCACAGAGCACTTTACCAAATGAACACTAATTATTGAACCTCTGAAGTGACAATTGAGGGCAACGTGACAATGCACGACACTGATGCGGAAAGAAACTGATCAAAGAGCAGATGGTGAATGTCAATATTGGGTTAAGCTGTGTTGTACGTGGCATTTGTGGAGGGATGTGTACTGATATGTGTACAAGGGTATACCCGCATTTTATGAGGGATCTGGGGATGTTTTTCTTGTTACCCCCAAGGGGCACCAGATTAATGTCAGTCCAGGTGATAATGGTGAGACAAGTTTATATGAAAATCATCTGTCATGATTTAGGAGCTTGTGTTGAGACATATAGTGTTCAGTATCATCAGTTGGCTAGTGTGCAATGGTAAGGAGGGGGGAGACGATGGGAGGATAGGTGGGAACGTGGGTTGGTGCCTACATCTGCAATCCACACATTTCATTGATGGGCGGGTAGCTGGCCATTTGGTCATGATGTGGTGCTCAGATGGTTTGCCTGTTAGTCACCACTACTGAATGTTAGATGGTGGGCACATTAATGTCCAAGGGATTGAGATTGAGATCCTTGCATACACTGTGATGAAGACCCATGTTTTGGGCTGGGTGATGGGGCCATGGGGACGATTGTTCCTACCCAATCCATGATGGAGGAGGTAGGAGTGGATACCACAAGCTCCCCGCCACATCTATACATCACAATAGAAGGACATTCAACAAGAACCATGGGGGTCCCCAATACATGAAAGGACAGCACCCTGGAAGGGATGGAAGCATTGGGAAGTCGAGGAACTACACAGAGAATCAGACCCCAGCAGAAGGGTGATTGATAGTGAGACTAAAACAGATACCCAATGTGCCAGAGAGGTGATGCAGGAACAACAAGCCAGCAGTAACCATCTGCCTACTAATCGGCCTCTTGCATCCCATAAATAGCTAATAGAAAGGGTGTGTTCCTTTTGTTCAAGAATCCTGCTGACAGGTGTGTTTCATCCTGTCACCCCAAATCGACTCTTCAGTTTCACTCTGGTACCTCCATTCAATCCATCCATACATGTGATCCCCTGACCCACTCCAGTTGCTTAGGAATACATGTCTCCTCAAAGCTCGGTGGAGCTCAGTTTTTCATCATGATATATTCTCTATATTTCCAAAACGGATGTATTGCTTAGTTTGAGCATTTTCAACGATGCCCCTAAGCAACTATTGATATGTCTTCCCTCTCTTTACATTTAAATTTTATTGTTTAAAGCAGTAATCTAGCTCAAGAGCAACAGAGAGCTTTACAGAGTGTGGGTAGCCAGCATTTGGGCTTCCATTGTTTAACAGTAGCACAGTACTTTGAGGTCTGTACATCAGTATGTGCATCCATTGGAATTAGTCCTTCATCAGGTGTTGTTGAAAAGTCCATGTTCTCAGAGATTTGTGAAATTTGAGAATTGTGGGGGCATTCCGAGATGACACCGGAGATCTGGAGGGTGGGTGCATGACAAGAGAAGGATTGTTTACGGGTCCTCTCTTTGCGGACGAGGTGTGATTCAAGCCAGTTGGTCGATTAGCTACACCGGGAGCGTGTGCCACCAGATATGTGGAGCTTAGCCACCTGGTACGCTGGTGTGATACTCGTGACTGCTTTGTAGATGCTACATGAAGTCTTGAACAGTATCCTGGCTGGGAGTGAAAGCCAATGTAGTTTGTGTAGGATGGGGATCATTTGGTCACATTTCTGTACTCCTGTAATAAAATGTGCTACAGCATGGTGGACTGCTTTTAGTTGAGCCACGAGAGCAGCTGGGAGACAGTTAGGAGAGCATCCCCCCCCATCAATGTGCGAGAGCACAAGGGCCTGCACTATGGTCCGTAAGTCTCCTTGGCAAAACACTAAATCCACTTTCTTGCTTCCTCTTAAATACTCACTCAGCAGTGAAACACTGATGAGGAATTCCTAACTTCCTACAGAAGAACCAACTGGAAATATCTTGGTTTACTGAAACATGAATGTCCACCTCTCTAACAGCCCACCTGCCTGATCTGCCCCCACCTAGGTGTTGTCAAATCATATGTGACAATGGGCTGAGGGGATAGGTGGGCTTCCTGCAGTCAACTATAAAAAACACTCTGGTACTCACTAAACACACCTTGCCACTGATGTCTGAAGAGTACGATTGTTAGTTAATGTCTTATTTACATCCCAGTTTGATTTTCACTTGTTGGATACTTTGTTACAGACTGCGAGTAAAGAATCTGAAACACATACAATAATGTCTAGATAATGTTGTGAATCTGTCCATCAGTTTCATTTTTCATTTAATACAATTTCAGTCCTCTGGTATTTTAACTTACGCCAGGACATTTCTTCTGAACCCCTTGCCTCAGTCTTCTGTGAAAATCTATTTTCTTGATACTTCACATGATTTATCCCATCTCCTACACACCCTAGAGGTGTTGTGCTCTACTTTCACAGATTTGGTAGTAGCTCCTCCTCAGCCAATAATTTAGTCTGATCACTTGCTTACTCTGGTTTTCCTGTACATTCTCCTCCTTTGGCAGTGATTAATAGTACTATTATTATTATTATTATTATTATTATTATTATTATTATCCTCGCCACTATCGCTCAAAAGGCGATTCAGATGTGTTTATCAATAAATATTTCAGCTGAGCTTTGTACAAACAGATTTGCACTTTTCAAAACAGTTCAGAGACCTGGTATAAAAATCCCTGGACTCATTTACAACATCAGTCGTATGCGGTCCCTGGGTCACACGCAATCTGAAAATCTCAAAATAGCAAAAACAAAAAACTCTCACAGAAAAGAGGACAAAGGTAAGTGTATTTTTAAATTGAAAGTCTGTCAACATGCTATCATATCCTTGAAAAAGCCCAGCTGGGAAGCTAAGATTGATGCTGCAGCCAATCAGCCTCAGCCCCCTATCAGTGTGGTCCACCCATCCCCCATTCCACTGCTCTCAATGCCTTGATGTTATTTTGCCCCAAAAGTTATGAAACAAAGTGAACACATGTTTTCCCAAAATATGTATTCCCATTACATTCATTTATTGGGGATTGGCACGACTAGCAACCACCTCCAAGTCCTTTTGGTCTCAAGTAGAATCATAGCGTTTGTTATTCATTTGAGTCCTATCAATGGCTTTAAAGTCTTATCTATTATTTCAAGCTTAAAACCAATTAATTCTGAATTAAATCTTATTCTTGGATGTTTAAATACCCAACACCCTGCTTTCTTTGGCGACTGCATCACACCTCTCAATTATCTGAGTTTTCTTTCTGGCCACAGTCCATCCTTTCTCTGAGAAACAATCAAACACAGAAGCCTGGATTAGACACTTCAATTGTGAGAGTTTACTGATTTACCTGTTCTCTCTAAAATCACTGAAAGGTTAACTGTGTGACAACTGCAATCTTTATTTGATTCGTATGCTTGCTTTCACACAGGTCATGGGACAGATCCATGCATGGGAGGGCTTTGGGATGATACATTAACAGTGATTGATACATATAAATCTGTGCGGTTGGTCATGTTTGAGTTGTCTGCTGTATTTGTAACAGTCAGCCTTTCAATTATGATTCATTATTTGTTCAGAGTAGTCCATTTGGCCAGAAGCGCTTAGT
Organism: Ambystoma mexicanum; assembly: GCF_040938575.1. Lineage (NCBI taxonomy): Eukaryota > Metazoa > Chordata > Amphibia > Caudata > Ambystomatidae > Ambystoma > Ambystoma mexicanum. Next base: position 84,299,024 of record NC_090925.1, read on the forward strand.
GGTGGTTTTGCTCCTTTCTGAAAGTCTGCTCAAAAAGGGTACAGGTGGGTCATTACTGGTTTGATATAACCCCAGTAACCTGCAGTGTTCCTCAATGGTCTCTTGTGTCCCCATTCCTTTCTAAAAAATATTTGGCTCCACTCTTCCAGCAGCTCCAACTGGGGGTGTGATAACTCAATCAAATGCTGAAGATAGTTAAGTATACTTTGACATTAGTGAAGTTGAAGGAGAATGTCCCAACACTGCACATCTTTCCCATGCCTCCTTTGCGGCTCAGGTCTTTACCACAATGTTTTTGCATTGATGGTTTCGTCCATGAGGCAACAGTGGCGTTGGTCAGGTGAAGCTTAGGAGGACAGCAGGTAGGGGTATGTAAAGGGCATGGTGGTAAGATGTGTAGACAATGTGTGAAACGGAAAGGAGAAGACCAGGCGGCAGCCATACTCACACATAGGTAAGCGAGAAGATAGTTGGCATATGGGCTTTTGGGTACATGTTATGGGGGGTGAAGAGTGAAACCCCCTTCATTGGAGCATGAGGCAGAAGGTGGCAAAGGGAGACTGGGGGCGGTTTAGCAAGGGAACCTGCAACCAGTTGTTTGCTGCACAGGAAATGACTGTGCAGTAAATACATGCAGAGCAGAGAAATTGAATCATCTCCAAGCTTGCTTCATGGTCATTAGATATTGGATGGCATAACGTCATCATCAACTCAATGAATCTAAAACAGAAATGATTAGCACATGAGGCAAATGGGGATTAGAAGATATCACTATCGCCAAGACTGTCCAACCCTGCCGTGGAGGTCATCAGGACTTCTTCCTCTTTGAAAATCTTACCCTGGAGTCCAAATTAATGCAGTTGTGCACAGATGCTTTGCAATTTTGACATGATATGATATGATATTTTATTTATATCACTCTCGTACAAAAGAGTTTCAGAGCGCAACCAGGCAAAGGGAGGGGAACAACAGAGGACAAAAACAACGATCTTATTAGGCCCAGTGAAATTGAGAACACGCAAGTGCATGGAAAAGGGAAAAGGGTGAACGTGCATGGAATTGGGAGAAGTGGAAAGTGCGGAACAGGGGACAGAGAAGAATAAATAATAAGTGAAATAAAAAAATAAAGGTGATGAACAGTGATAGTGCAGCCAGCAAGTAGCAAGTGCTAAATTAGTCAGATACGGTATAGCTGATCAGTGGAGAAGAAAAGAGGGAGGGGGGACTGTATGGATACAGATACAGACCCCAGTGCAAGGGGTGCCCCAGAGGCGGTGCAGGAGGGAGGCAAGATGAGCACGTACCTGGGCCCAATGGACAGAGGGTGGCCAGGTGCACGGTGCCGAGAGAGAAAATAGATCAGCAGGGGAGAAGAGGGGCAAAGGCAGAAGCAAGAGGAAGGTCTTGAGGTGCTTCCGGAACCAGAGATGGTTCTCCTCAATTTTCAAGGTGGCCCGGAGGCTGTTTCAAAGAGAGGCCCCAGCCGAAGACAGAGATATGCCTCCAGCTTATTTCTTTGAAAAACGACTGACCGTGAGAGAGTTTGAAGAAGAGGAGCGAAGGGCATGAAAAGGGAGGTATTTATGGAGGGATAGTTGAAGGTATTTTGAACCAGGCCCCAAAAAGCCCTGTGGACAATGCAGAGGGTTTTAAATTTAATCCTAGCATCCACTGGGAGTAAATGAAAAATGAAGGGATTTCAGAGCTGCAGAGATACAATCCCAGGGCTTGAGGCCAAGGACAAGTCCTGCAGTCCTGTTCTCGATTAGTTGTAAAGGGCGGAGAGTGGTGGCAGGTAGATTTTGAAAGAGGCTATTACAGTAATCCAACCTAGAGAGAACCAGAGCTTGGGAGACAATGTGCCTCACAGGTAGGGGTAGGAGGAGGGCAAAAGGAGACCAGCCTGAGAGTGAGGGGAAAGGATGGTGAAGGTGTACCAATGAGCATGATCTCAGACATACTGGCATTTAGGCAAACATCGTTGGCTGCGCACACATTTTGAATGGCGATTAGGTAATCAGAGAGGAGGGAAGGAGAGGAGGGGGCTGAAGGAAGCCTTAAAATGAGTTGGGTGTCATCAGCATAGCACTGGAAGTTTGAGCAGAACATATTAAAGCAGTAGGCGAGAGTTGCCAGGTATTGATTGAAAAGCCAGGGGGAGAGGTAGGAAGGAAGGACCCAAGTTGTACCTGGGAGGGTTGATGAGATCGTCTCTCTGTTAGACACATGATGTTCATGGAAGGTGTGGTTGTAAATTCAAGTATGCATTATTGCAAACTTCTTTATGGAGAATCAGCCAACTGCCTCCTTATGAAATTACAGTGTACCCAGAATGGTGCTGTTTCATGGCATGTGGTCTTTGTAAATTTGATCATGTTTCCAAGGCCAGAGCCTCCCTTTACTTGTTACTAGCCCACCACAAATTAGTTAAAAAATTGCCCTTGTCATTTGCAAATGTCTCTATAAATTAGCACTTGCCTACGTGCAGCCGTAGTCTCCCTCACAGTCCCATCGAAGTGCTAATCAATAATGTCTTGCTACCCTCTCTAAATTTAAAAAGTCCTTTAAGGGGAGGGAAGCATTTTGTGATCCAAGGCCCAACAATCTCAAATGTTCTTTCACTTGTGCAAAATCTATGATGGATTTCAAAACATGTCTTGAACAGTATATTTTATCTTAGGCGTTTCTCTTGTTTGTATGTATGGGAGGCCATATACATCCAATACATCAATCAATACATCACTCAATATGTAGAAAGATTGGCTTTGAGTAGGAGTCAAGTTTTCTGAACACAAGGGTGGAGATTATAGTTTTGTGCAATGGTTAGTAAGAAAAGGACACAGTTTCTGAACGTCGATAAGGTGAATATGAGAAGCAAAGGCAGTGGTCGTGATGAATTGTCGCAGTCGTAGTTTGCTATTAAAGTGGACCACAAGGTTGCAAGCCTTGGCAGAAGGAGCAAGAGAGTCAGGCAGGAAGAAGATAGCTGAGGGGAACGGAGAGAAGAGATGGTAGATGGTATTGGAAGAGAAAGGTGACTTCCATTTTTGAAAAGCTCAGCGTAGGTCAGAGTAGAGCCATCCAGTGAAGACTTTCAGCGAGACGTGTGTTAATCCGTTACAAGATGTCTGTGGTTAAGGAGGGAACGGAGAAAAAGGTTTGAATGTCATCAGTAAGAAGGTCAAAGTGAAGGCAAACAATGAGATTAGACTACTGAGGGCAGAGGTATATACAGTGACGAGCTGAGGTTGAAGGACAGATATTTGGGGGCTGCTGACAGGAAAGGGCAGAGGAGATTTTAAATGATCAACCTTCTAGCTAGGAAACAATCCATGTGAGACCAGATTTTAAAAACCCCAGGGTCCTTGAGAGTGAGGAGGATAAAGGAGTGTTTGTCAGCTGACAATGTCAAAAGTGGGAGAGGGATCCAAACTTTTTGATATAGAAGAGAGTTTGGAGTGGTGAGCATCCAAGAAAATGTTGGAGCTGTGCATGAGTGCAATCCAGGTGACCTCATCAACGTATTTTGTTGCACCTATGTCTTGAAAGTACATTTACAAAACTCAAGTCATTATTTAGTCCCACGCTGCTTTGCATTCTGATACATTCAGGCATCTTTTCAATATGGGTAAAACAGAGCTACAATTCCCCTAATTTGGCTTAACATATTTCAACAAGGATGTTTGTCAGAGCTGTTTATTATCTTTGTGTATAGAGTATTCTTGAAAGACAAAAGCACATCATTCTACCAGCTGGAGCCTGGAAGATATGTGTGGTCAAAATTATGTATTGCTCCATAATTAATAATAGTGACCATTCATAGAGGGCTTGGAGAACATTACAATGGCGGAAGTGTCTGGTATAAATCAATGTAACATACAATATATGTATCCATCGCCACGAGCCCTGCCCAGCAAATGGGGAACTGCAGGAAACCATTTCAACTGCATCGTTGAGTCTCGCCGTCGACATCCGCATTGCTGCCCATCTTGTCCTTAATTCATCATCTGCACCCTGCAAGGCAGATCTGCAGTACCAAGGTATTTGAATAGCCTTATAACCTTGCCCCGACTGATTTCGCCCTGCGCCGCCATTGCCATCAAGGCGGTCAATGTCCGCCACGTCACGCAGCATTTACAAGCACATTTGCCTGATCAGCCTCTCCTAGCTTCGGATTGGCTGTGCCACCCTCTTTCTGCCCACCACTGCCACCGATAGGCAGAAGCCGGAGCATGGAAGCTCCTCTTAGAAGGGCCGAGTAAAAGGGCCTGTCCTATGCCTGTCTGATGCCGTTCGGGCCGTCAGCCTGGATCCCTACACGATTTATTCCCTGAACTCCAGCCTGTAAGTACGCTTGCCAACTGGAACTATAAGAAACTATGGCCATAATGGGCCTAGCCCACACGCTACTCCACCACATCTATGCCTTATAATCTTTGCAGAATTTATCTCCCCTTAGCTTGTGTGTATAACATTGACTGTGCAATCCTGCCCTTAGCGGCCCGTTGATTGTGTTTGCCATTACATGCCCTTAGCGGCCCGCTGATTGTGTCTGTCATTACATGCCCTTAGCGGCCCTCTGATTGTGTTTGCCATTACATGCCCTTAGCGGCCTGCTGCTTGTGTCTGCCATTACATGTCCTTAGAAGCCCTCTGATTGTGTCTGCAATTACATGCCCTTAGTGGCCCTCTGATTGTGTCTGCAATTACATGCCCTTAGTGGCCCTCTGATTGTGTCTGCCATTACATGCCCTTAGCGGACCGCTAATTCTGTCTGCCAATACATGCCCTTAGCGGCCCGCTGATTGTGTTTGCCATTACATGCCCTTAGCGGCCTGCTGCTTGTGTCTGCCATTACATGTCCTTAGAAGCCCTCTGATTGTGTCTGCAATTACATGCCCTTAGTGGCCCGCTGATTGTGTCTGCAATTACATGCCCTTAGTGGCCCTCTGATTCTGTCTGCCAATACATGCCCTTAGCGGCCCGCTGATTGTGTTTGCCATTACATGCCCTTAGCAGCCTGCTGCTTGTGTCTGCCATTAAATGTCCTTAGAAGCCCTCTGATTGTGTCTGCAATTACATGCCCTTAGTGGCCCTCTGATTGTGTCTGCAATTACATGCCCTTAGCGGACCGCTGATTCTGTCTGCCAATACATGCCCTTAGCGGCCCGCTGATTGTGTTTGCCATTACATGCCCTTAGCGACCCGCTGGTTGTATCTGCCTTTGCCTGCCCTAGCAGCCCAATTACCCACTGCTACCATAGTAGCGGACCTGCCCAGCAAATCCCGCACAAGTACCAAACAGCATTTGACCTCAAATGCATTCTTCAGTCACCCACCTTACAGCACCTACACCTACCCTCTCCCCTTCCTACATATTCCTTATTTCTCTCTCTCTCTGGGCCACCCTCAGCTTGCACCTTTACCCTACGCCACTACCATTCATCATGCATTCCACCTCATCCACAACACCACAAAACACCACACAACACACCTCACCACTATGCCTCTAACCCACCTGGACTCCTCCTTAGGCGGTACAGACTAAGAACCTGCACTAAACCATGCTTCTCTCTCCGCAACTCACCACCATCCACTCACAGCAGGAACCTGAAGCTTCGCTATCTCACCCATACTACTTTCTCACATCCACACCCACCTGTCCACGCATGAATCCCCCATCTCCCTCTGCCCAAACATACACCCCAACCTCCCTCACTCATTCATGCCCCTGCCACCTCGCCTACCATCAACACCAGCAGTCATGATACTTCTCCAGCCAAACCTAGCCTAAAATGTGCACTCATTAATGCATGTTACATTCATGCCCATACTATTGAGATCAATGACCTCATCACCAGCCACAAACTAGACATTCTAGCCATATCTGAAACATGGCTCCATAAGGCTTCCAACCCATCCATACACCTCGCCCTCCCCCAGGAATACACCATCCTCATACAGAACCGAAAAACCTCAAAAGGTGGGGGCGTCACCCTCATCTATAAAAACTCCCTCTCCATTAGGCTGTGTGACCAACAATGGGACAACAAAGCCGACCTTCTTTATGCCAAACTAGCTCTCTCCCCTAACTGCACCATTAACTTCTTAGTCACATATAGACCACCAGGCTCACCCCAAGACTGCCAAAAGCTAATCCTCCAAATCATAGGCAGCAATCTGAAATGCTCCACCAAAACCATTTTACTTGGTGACCTTAACCTTGGCCTAGATGATCCCAAGGATGAGACTGCCACACTCTTAACCAAGGATCTCTCCCTTATGGGGTTCGAACAAAAAAATCACCAGTCCAACTCACTGCAAAGCAGATCACAACTGCTCATCGACCATCAGTTCCATCTCAGCCCTTCCGTGGATGGATCACAATCTCATCCAATTCTCCATCCCTACCACATCCACTCGTAAAACCGTCACTCATGCCCCCCCTGATAAAGTCAGAAGCTCCCAAAAACTCACTGCCACCAACCTCGCCCCGCTCCTTGAACTCAAGCATCCGTTTCATCAAGATCCCACCTCTCCCACCTCTCTCACCAACATCTACAACAATGCCCTCGCCCAAGCCATTGATTCTATTGCCCCGTTGGAAGATAAAAAAGAAATAAAATCTATCCACTCTAACTCCTGGTTCTCAGAAGAACTATCTGCCCTGCGAACTAAGAAACGAAAAGCCCTATCCAACTGGCAATCGACACCCAACCAATCCTCTCTCAACGGGTTCAAAGAAATTTCACAGACCTACAAAAATGCCATATTCAAAACCAAATCTGAATCCTATAATCAGAGAATTACTAATGCCAGCTCCAAATCTAGAGAAATATTCTCTATATTCAAAGAACTCACCACCCCTGAGTCCAGCCCTGACGAAATCATTAAGGATGAAGCTTGGTGCACAGGCATCCAGACAGCCCTCCTTTACAAAGTCAAAACACTCCAAGCCAAAATTGCATCCCAACGTAAAGCAGTCAACATCATCCCTACACCTTCTCTCCCCCCTCTCAACCTCCACCCGTAAATACCCCTCTTTGCCTTTAGAGAAGTCACAGAGTTAGAAGTCTCCACCCTACTCAAAAACATCAAACCCTCAACCTGCAAAGGGGCTATCTGCCCACCCACCATCATCAAAGAGTGCTCAGAAGCCCTCACCCCTATCATCACAGCCTTCATCAATGCCTCCTTCTCCTCAGGAACCGTACCCCAATGCCTAAAAGATGCCTGGGTCCACACACTGTTAAAAAAACACTCCTTAGACTCCACCTCCCCTAACAACTATTGTCCCATCACCACCGTCCCCTTCCTCCTCAAAATCCTAGATAAAGCCGCCCATAACCAAATCCAGCAATACCTTGAATCCTATGCTATCCTAGGCAGAAGAAAATCGGGATTCCGCAAAGGACATGGGACTGAAACTGCCCTCTTAGATTTGAAGAATCAAATCACCAAAATAATGTACACAGGCAAACCTGCTCTCCTCCTACTACGCAATCTCTCTGCAGTATTTGACCTAGTGGACCATGGCATCCTCACATCTCACCTATCCAATGCAGCCCACTTCTCTCACAAAGCAACCATGTGGATCACTTAATTTCTAAAAGGCAGAGCAATGAAAGTCTACTCTGACCAGGCCCACACTCCCCCTCCCACAACAAGCTGTGGAGTCCCACAAGGATCCTGCACTGCACCGACCCTCTACAACCTCTTCACTAAACCCCTCTTTGACTTACTGGACGCTCTTGGCATAGCCTACACCAACTATGCCGATGACACACAAGTCCTCCTCCCACTCACTTAGACTATGCCAAAGACACAGAAGCTCTCCTTAACATCTACTCCACGATCCAAACTTGGATGGCTATCAATGGTCTTTGCCTTAACAGCGACAAAACAGAGATCATCATCCTAGCACCCAGCGAAATTCTATCCAAGCTCAGCCAAGGCTACTCACACAGGACCATTGACAACATCAACATACCGGTCTACTCTGCCGTTAAGACCCTAGGAGTCTACCTTGATGCTACACTCTCCATGTCAAGACAAGTCAGTGCCATCTCCTCTCCATCCGCACTGACCACCAAACTCATCCATGCCATAAAACCCTACCTCACCACGCCCAACTGCCTCTCCATCGCTAGAGCCACCATAGAAGCCAGACTAGACTATTGCAACGCCCTCTTAGCCGGCACATCCTCCAAAAATCTAAATACGCTCCAAATAGTGAAAAACGATGCACTCCGTGCTGCTCTGCACATCCCCATGTATCACAGGCCCGTAGACATGCTCACTGGCTCCCAGTCAAGGAAAGAATCAATTTCAAAATACTCACCCTCACTCACAAATATATCAATCACACTGCTCCTTCATATTTGTCTGAAACCATAATTAGGAAATCTTCTCTCTGTCCGAAAAGAAGCCAAAATGACAACCAACTCCAAGTTTCCATCATAAGAAGAGCTAAAGCTGGAGGCATTGGCTTCCCACACATAGGTCCCAAGCTCTGGAATGACCTCCCCAACTCTCTCAGAGCTGAACCCTCCTTGTTCTCCTTTCGTAAATCCCTCAAAACCACGTTTTTTACTTAACCTAAGCTCTCCCCCTCTAACATGAACTGTACCTTAAACGCTCTGATGTCTGTACTGCCAGCTTATGTAACAGAAAATGCTACTGTAAAATATAATGCCTTGCAAAACAATATGCCCTGTATGCTTACACTGTAAAACAAAATGCCTTGTAGTCTTCTCAACCTTCCTTTCTGTAACCAGCCAAATGCTTTATTTTGTAACAGCGCCACGGGCTGATTATGCGCTTTAAAAATTAGAATAAATAAATAAATAAAATAAATATTGCAGATCACAAATTGTCTTTGCTTTTTGGTTTACTCACGACTATTTCTTGTAATGTTGGTTTCCATGATACCATCAAGTAACTAAGCCTCATCTCACTTCCTGTAACAATAGTTTCTGATGTTTTTGCACTGATGTTCACAACATCAAAGGCCCTTTGGTTTGCAAAACCATAGTCTGAGGCTGGTCCTTTTGTTTAGGATATGCCCTTAGAGGAATCTCCTGATGGAGAGAAGAGTTATGCGACCTCACAAAGGATCACAAAGGATCAAAAGAGAAGTAAAGTGTTTCAGCGTAATGTTATGCTAACTGAGCAGAGACAGGCTGTCTAACTTGAATATGCAAAACCCTTCCACAGTTGTCCTGGGCTGACAGCATTGACATGCTGAGGATACCAATCAGATGTGGCTCTCAATAATTATATGACATCTCCACCAACAGGATTATGGCTTATGTGTTTAGATTACCTTGTAACCAGGTGGTGAGTTTAGCATTATTACATTGAACGTGGAACAGGGATGTAAACCTAGGCAGTCACAGCAGTAGCCAAACAGGGCACCTGTAACCTCTGAACCTGCTCCTTGCAACAGGAGAGTAGGAGAGGCAGACCAGGAGACTAATGCATCAGGTCACAGGTAAAACTATGCTTTTGACATGGAGCTTACTGAAAGGGGCATCTATTTATCAGACACCTCTACCTGGGATGCAATTACCTGCATCATTTTATTTTGCTTGAAAGCCAGGGCTTCTGCATCAATGACAGATGGCTATTTTGTATTTGTATTTATTAAGTTTATAAAGCGCTTTATACCATCTTTCTCTAATCCTCTCGCCCTCGCAACCCTTCTTGCATTCACCCTTGCACCTGTGCTTTCTACCCTTTGCTACTGATGCCCATGCTTGCCGAAATACAAGCGGCCGGTCCCTATGTTCTATGGGACCATACCTCAGGCATAATACTTAATCCTATATTAATATAGTTGTACATATTGTATAGCACACAGAGAAAACATTGTAGAAAGGACTTCTGTTTGGTGGTGGAAATTGTGACAACAAATCCATCAGCAGGTCTCACTGTTCTAAGGGTATCCTGCAGAGTTGGTTATAACTTACAGGTAACTGGCTGAAAGACTGGCAGGAGAGAAGGACTATCAGTCGAGCAGTGATTAATGTACAGAGGGGCAAGGTACACTTTTAGAAGGGTGCATGGTATTTTGCTCTTGCCAGTATCGTATTTATGACTTGCAGGTTACGTGTAGGGCTCTGCAGCATTTGCATTAATACAGTGGAGGAGATGCTTTGAGTGTTTTTATTTGTTTTGACTCCTGTACTGACTTTTTGGAGGAAAGTAAAGTCTTCTGCTCATTCTCACGGGGAAACTGACCAGTCCAGAAGACTATCAGTACTGAGAGACTATCACCCTCATTACGAGTTGGCTTGTCCAGAAATAAGGTGCCGACACCTTTCCAGACCGTCCAACTCCAAGTCTGTTAGTTACTACTGTGAACTACTGTAAGGACCTGACCTACAGGTATCTCGAACCCCACTGGCAGATACATGCCTGAATCACTGGCACTGGTACTAACAGTGCCGGTGATTCAGGCTACCCCATCCCATAAGACTCCATAAAATGGGGAGTTACCAGCGTTTCTGCTGCCCGTAACATCCCAGTAAAACCTGGATATCGGGTGGGGAAGACAAAACAGTAGTATCCGGTTGTCCCGCTGGAATTACCAGCAGGATATCAGGGAGCTCAGAATGAGCCCCACGTGTCACTTAGTGAATATCTTGTTGTGTTACATTTTCACACATTAACCTAAAATGAAGTGCCGCTCATACTGGGAATACAATTGTCCAAAATATAAAGAGGTATTGAAACAACACAAAAAGAGAATACGGCTTGGGTCACCCATGTATATTGTTATCTGAAGAACTTGAGTGGCTGGATTTAAGGTCAGAAAGAAACCACTTTGGAGGACATGACAGATCTTTTTATCCTGGAGCATATTTTTGCTTCTAGTTCAGCTGGCCGATCCAAGGAGTTAGATCCCAAGAAGATGGCCTTTGCTGCTGATCTATAGGTTTCGCATAGAGTGCCTCATAAGGACAAGTGCTTCTGCTAAGCACAAGGAGGGGGAAAAGCAGGAAGAGGGTGGGTCCACTGAAAAACCTGCACTGCCAGCTTATGTAACAGAAAATGCTACTGTAAAAACAGTTTCAGAAGTGGAATCACACTTTTTCTGTAATGACGTTTTGTTGCATTTACAATGGGCCTCATTACACGGACGGCGGTAAAGGTTAACGGTCACCGTTAATGGTACCGGTGACCGTTAACCCTTACCGTCTGACTACGAGGTCCCTTTGCGGGTTGGAAACTTTAACGCCTGCTTTTTGCAGGCGTTAAAAACCAACCCGCAAAAGGGACCAGGGAGCTAATTACGGTACCGCAATTTGCGGTGCCGTACTTAGCACCTTCCCCATTCCCATTATGCCCTATGGGGCAAAAATGGGAATGGGGAAGGGCAATGGGGGAGGGGGGAATTACCGCCCAACCAACCTTGGAATAGGGCGGTAATTCCCCTTTCCTCCAAGGCGGTGCCAGTATTTTACCGGCATGGACCAAGGTGCTAATAGCACGTTGGTCCACCGCCGTCCGTGTAATGAAGCCCAATGTGTCTAGGATGGGCTGGTTGCAGCAGATATTTTTCTACCATGTTTTACACATTTTACTTGTGTGCTTTTGCATTTAACGTAAAGGGCTACTAAAGGTGGCTAGCACCCTAAAATGGCTGTGCCACAAGTCTTTTGACTGGCCTTTGGCCCTATTGTTCTTTGGCTTTCTTTCTGCCCTCTCAGGTCCAGAATTACTATATATGGGAAACCCTTTCCTATGGAGGGCTGCTGCTTTGCGTCAAGGAGCCAGTTTGTGTGTGGGCCTGGATATGGGGACTGATTCACTGCATCCTGGTCAATGCCAGATCAATGTCACATCACAGAGCAGAGGTTCACAACCTCCTCAGCAAAGATGGAAATTATATCCTATTCCTAACATAACCTGGATAAGGGAAGACGTCAAGGTATGTGCACAGAAATCCCTCCCGAACAATGTCAAACTCATGCAAGCGCATAGAGCAGGAGAAAAGGAGGTGTCCCTGCAGCTGCATACACAAACCACCTAAAAATCACAACACCTCCACCATTAAATATCACACACTGAGAATCACTCTTCTTCCACCTAGCTCTGGACCAGCAAACACATATTGTATTCCTTCTTGTCTACAGACCACCCACATAAGGTTTGTCTTTCACAGAAGCATTTGCAGATGCCATAACCAATATAGCTGTAAAACACAACCAGTGAATCATATTCGGAGACTTCAATATTTGGTTTGACGAAGAGACTACCAACTGTGTCAAGTCACTTAACTGGCAACAATGCTTGTACAACAATTACTGAATGGAGCTACCCACTGAGCTGAGCACACTATTGATGCAATATTCTGCAAAAGTAACATATTTCCAACTGCAACCTCATTACACATTCTCTGGAGTGACCACCTTATGATACCCTTTGTGATCCATGCTCCAACCCAAACACAGGCTGCCCCTGTAAACAGCACTCCATTTCAGAAAAGAAACTTGAAATCCCTTAACATTATTGAGTTCAACACCAGACTTGAATCGGCAAAAGTACCAGAAACACTAATGGACACACTTTCGAAAGAAAAAAGAACCGAGACACCCCAAAAATGGATCACAGAAGTGCTTGATGCCATTGCACCAAAGATGGCTTTCACACCATCAAAAGGAAAATGGCTGCCAGATTTTTATCACCCAACCTCAGAGCCCTGAGGAAAGCAACTAGGAAATTTAAACAGGCATGGAGCAAAGATTACAACCAACAGTACAAAATTGCACACCAGATACTGCTCTATAAAGCAGAAATCCTGAAAGTAAAATGACACTATGTTGTGTCTATAATTTAAGCAAAGAACCCCCAGAAAGAGCTCTTCATAAGCATCAATGAGAACCCACTCCCTCAGAGAAACTATGCAATGACCTTGCAAACCACTTTTAAAAAAGTCATATATGTCCAACAAGTCATCAACACTATTCCCAAATACACAAGCAACAACATTGCCAGCACCCAAACCTCAGAAGCAACCACAAGACTAAAGACTTCACACAAATCTGGATAGAAGATTTAGCTAAAATAGTGAAGGAAAAATGCCAGTAGACCCCTGCCCACCAGACATTCACAAGATCATCCTCAGTAAGGAGACACCTGCAGAATAGTTCCACAACCTGATTAACCACTCGCTGGCAACAGGAACCATGCTGAGGAGCTCTACAACTACACACATTAAACCATGGCAGCAAGAATACTCGTCAGACTCAGTAAGAGGGGCATATCCCACCAGCACTAAGATCCATACAGTGGCTACGAGACAAAACAGGTATTCACTTCAATCACTCTGCATAACCCACAGGGCAATCAATGGCTGGGAGCAGAATTTCTACAAGAACAAATGACCATCTATGGACCAAAACAAAATCTGCTATACAGAAATGACATATGACTTGAACCAAAACAGTATTCGAAAATGATATGTCATGCATCAGCCTTCTCATACAACTCTACAAAACTCAGGAACTCAATTCCCAAGGAAATATACACAATAGAATAGCATCTAACTGTGAGGAAATCACTGAAAACCTGGCTCTCTAATTTGACAACGTAAAAGCCAGAAAACAGTCTAAGAGAAATACACAACCACAGCACAAAAAAAGATACACCATGAACTATGAGATTGCCTTTGGCCTCCTGGATCATATGAACAAAACTGGACAGACCCAGAGAAAGAAAACAGAATATCACGACTGCTCAAGTCATTACAATCTAAAACAAACTAATGATGCAATTTCATTGTAGGCAGTCTACCACCTCCTACCATTAGCCGTAGTACAACTCTTCATACTCCTGCAAACTCCCTATTATCAAACACAAGACCCGCACTTGACTTCCACAACAACCACTCCTGAATCACACAGCAATATCCACAACTCCTCCAGCATGTGCTCAATTGAGAACATGCTCACATGTCTACCTCGTGCCACAGCCACACAAGAGAACACATAGAGTCACACACCAGAATACCCATGAACACGCTGTACCACTTAAGACTCCAAACCAACACACAATGACTGTTTTTCCCAAACTGAATTTACCAACAGAACATCAAAAGCTCAGTTGTGCTATCCCTCTCCTCACATTAACACATCTTCCCTCCCCCTCTTTATTTTCAGATCCACTAGTGCACCTGGAGTCCAAGAGAATTGCAGTTTTGCACAGTATAAATCACATTAGCATAACATAACATAATAAGTGAAATGCACACGGTGAAGGAATGAGAGTGGTGTTATCGTCCTTGTATAACATACACAACAGAACAAATGCATGGACTTTTAACTATCTGTTAATTCCATGTCTTTAAAAACAATAAGGGGAAGACCCAAAAAACGAACTTGCCATTTAGTTGTTTAAATAAAATGTGCTACTAGTAACACAGTAAATGGTACTCACAGTATGCACCACATGGGTCTGAAGATAGCATTTAATGCATGACTCACCTTTCCACAGTAATACAAGACTCTCATGTAATTTCTCATGATCCATTACGAAACACACATATATGTAGCTGCCTTTGGATGTACTCCTTGTCCTTCAGAGGCACCGGCCACGTGATCTCCACAATCTAGTACAATCCGTTTTAATGCACTATCATGCGCACACGACGGACATTGCACATAGTCCAACTTTTATGCTCATTTAAATCCCATCCCACACAATGCTACTCATCTGTGCTCCGAAGGATGAAAGGTTGAGCCCGCACCCATGCCCATGTCCCAGGCAGCTCTGCCAGTGTATTATATTTACAAGGTTGTGGTGAAAGCACCCTTTTTAATAGTACCCACCTCATTGCTGCTCATGGTATCCCCTTCAGGAGGATGAAAATCTGAGTCAGGCACACCTGACTTTGGATGGCTGAATGAGTCCTACTCCTTGTTCAGAGCTGATATGATGACATTGTCCTGTTTAACACTACCCACTTCAGCTATACATATATGATCAGCCCATGTATAATAATCAATTGCCAGGCATTGCATCCTAGGTTATTAATGGGGGATGATGCTGCAGAACAATTTACGCCTAGACGACATCTAATAATTAAATTCTCTGACAGCCCAGTACCTTGCCCACTTCACTCTGTACACATCCCACACATGATAACAATCAATGTTAACTTCCTAATCATCAACCACTGACCAATCATGTGTAAACCATGCAGGAACACAGCACCAGGAACCCTCCCTAGACAAACGCTTCCCCACATGGCTCCAACCATCACAATTCCCCACACAGCGCTAGTCAGTGCAAACACATGGGACAGTGAAGGTAAGTGCAGAAGAGGATCAGAGGAAACGAGAAGATGGCGAGTAAACAAAGGTGCAAGAAAGCAGGTATTCACAAGATTGGGAGAAGGCAATTGAAAAGGAAGTGGTTGTACATGGAGAGCCAACTGGCATGTTGTTGAAAGGTAGAAGTGGGGAAGGATGTGGATAAGTCGTAGACAGTGTGATTAGCAAAGTTGAGGACTTTTTTTTAGAGGTAGGGACGAGTAGAGAGGAAGGTAAAGGAGTACACCTGAGTGGGAGTCAAGTGTGCTGAACACAAGGGTGGAGATTAGAGTTTTGTGCAATGGTTAGTAAGAAAAGGACACCGTTTCTGAACGTTGATTAGGTTAATATGAGAAGCAAAAGCAGTGGTTGTGATGAATTATTGCAATTGTAGTTTGCTATCAAAATGTACCAAAGTGGACCAAAAGGTCTTTCTTCTGAGGATGATAAAAAAGAATGCTACCCTGGTGACATGTTATGGACCCAAAATCAATGTCATGCACGTAATGTAAAGCCACTGGGTCTTGTAAAGTCCAACCAATATTTTGGTGACGTCTTGTCGCAGGTCCTGCAACATGGGTGGCAAGAGTTTGTGGCGAAAGAGAGAGTGGCGAGTTTCAATGTCTGATGTGATGATGAGTACAAATTTGTGGGTGTTTGCTGCCAGAGGGCTCAACCTATGTTTTGACCCCACGCAACTATTTAGGATCATGTCTTCACCATGGGCTTGGCTAGAAATAATGACCGCTCAGAGATACTAAACTGGCCTAAAATCTCTCAAGTTTAGCATTTCTAATAGCACTGATTAAGAAGAATTGTTCCTACACACCTGACATTTATATAACTTTGCTCATTACTACTAGATTTTCAGAGGTACTTGTATGTCATGATATCATTACCTTTCAATGTTACATTCTTTTGTAATAATGTTGATTACCCTTTGAGGGATGAGAAGCTGGGACAGGTGCAGCTGACAATGAAACACCTTTGTTTCAGTTGTCGTAGCTTTTTACCTACACCAGCCCCTAATAGTCACCCCTCTCCCTGTCCCCAGCCAATGTACTCTAACTCTTTTCCAATGAACTTGCTTATGAATGGATGCACAGAGCGCTTCTGAAATATGACAGGGAAGTTCTTCTGCCTTTTCTGAGGTCCTGGCATTTCATCACATTTCTCCATTTAAAATTCGATTGACCTCAACAAGATGCAATGATGCACACGGCACACCCAAAATAGAATCCAAGCGGAACCAGCTCTAACAGAGTGCCATACTAGTGACCTTGCAGCACTAAACCGTTTCATGCAAAATGGCCAGTTAATGTTGTTCTCATTTTACCGTCCTTAGATAATGAGTTCAGCCAGGACCCCTGCCTGTGACTGTCTCTACCCACAGCTTAGTCTCTGCACTGCATCCATCTGTCACATGATCCTAGCATATAAAAAATATGGAAAACTGCCTTCCTTACCTAGGTTCAGCCTGTACCATTCGTTCTGCACTATTCACCTCCCATATGGATGTTTTCTGCCATGTATCCACCCCCCTCTGGTACATCTGTCTGTGTGTTTGTTGGGAAGGAAAATAAACCTACCCCACCCCCATAGGCACTTTAGAGTAAGGTGAATCCCATGACTACACTTGTGATGTACAACGGGGAGGGGTGTGTGATAAGAAATCTGCACAAAAACAATATTACAGATGCGTAGACTTAGCGTGCATACATAATTAAGCACCATTTTTGTAGTTATGGTACAAAATGTTCGGCCCTGCATGGCTGCCCAGTAAACACAGACCCAATTAAGAAAACTGAACAGGCCTAAGTGATATAGAGAACCATGATGCTAGATCCCATAGAAACGTTCCTTTGTTCCATAACTGTTGGTAATACGTGTTTTCCCTAGAAGGAATGTGCCCAGCAAGACCGCGTGACAGCACCAGGCACCTCCAAGGCACGTTTATTACAACCAAGCCAAAAGCCAACATCCAACCCCCACCCAGTCCACCAGGAGTTATGAATACCCACGACTGCCCAAGTTCAAAACCCATGAATTCCGCAATTGTAGATGACCCCAGAACAATGACTATACACCCAGTGGTCATGAAAGATCTAAAAGAACATAACTATTCCACCTTATTTCATAATGACACACTTTTTAATACAAGATACATCCAGCTCTGAGGAGCTCCACCAGTTCTAAACTTTCGTCCTTCAAACTTACATATGCAGCGCAAAAAAAGAACGAGTCCCAAATTGTCTCCAAAACTAGTTCAAGAGGAGAAGCGTCCAGTAAATCGGACCTTCCTCGAAACCCGAAACAGCACGTACAAGAAGCCCCACCTGACAGTCACCAACCTCAGGCAAAGTCAAACACTGTCGATTTACAAAAGAGAGTAAGTGGTATCTTTTAACTTGAACAGTCATCAAGCAAAGACAAATACATGGTTCTAAATAGAAAATCAGTTCTCAAAATACTCAGCAAGGTCCATAAGCTCTGATCCCTAAAAACAGAGGATTTTTCACTTATTGAGCCTTACCACAGAGACCAGAAAGCTAAAGCATATTTACATATAAGAGCTTCAGCAATACAGGACATGCCATCAGAAGTTTACAGTGATCTCGAACACATGGGTTTCCATCTGACAGAATTACAAGGATCATCTTCGGAGATCAAGAAGTCTAACAGAGACTGTGACAGGGCGACAAAAATGTCTTGATCCATATTGTGCACTAAAGATCTCTACAAAGATAAGAGAGGGAAAATAAGACTCAGCCCCCCTGAAAGAAACTGACATAGACCAAACCGGTTGCAGTCGGACAGGTCCTACTACTCCGAGCGAGATCTACATCTCCGGAACGAAAACACGAGAAGTGAGAAACATAAGGTGGATAGGAACGTCGACCGCAAAAAATCCACAAGTTCCCAGCTGAACTCGCCCCGGACCAATTCTCCTCCAACATTAAAAAGCACCACCTCATCTCACTCCAAGAAACCACTTCCAAAATAACCAACACAAGACCCTGCAGGCGAAATGTCACTGAGGAGTCCGTGTAAGTGGTTCCAAACAGCCCTATACAACAAGTCAGGGAGATAGCAAGGACCACCCGAGGACAAACCAGCGCTAGACCGGCAGCAACTGGATGGTGACACCCTGAGAAAGAAAACCTTAAACATGGGTTTGTGAAACACCAGAGGCCACAGCCATTTGACCAACCCGGAAAGCCAGGCATTGGAAGCCTATGACATCTTGTGCCTCCAAGAAACCTGGCTGATGGAGAAGCCCTCCCTTGATTGTTTCTCCATCGAGAATTCTCCTGCTGTCACAGAAAAACTGAGAGTCTTATGGACTATTGGCAGTCCTAACATCATGGTACCATATCGAGCTAGGTTCCAACTCGTGGATTACCACGCATTTAGCAATTCTCAACGTGTATTGGAACCCGAAGAGAACAATTGAAACAACAACATTGTGTATATCTGTTGCAGATGCCATAGATTAAATGTATGCTGAGCACGCGACTACCCACATAATCGTCTGTGGTGACCTGAAGGCCAAATGTGCGGATCCTAATACAAATTCCAACAAACATCTCCCAAGGTCTTCGGCTGAGGAAAGAGGCTGGGCGTGGCTGAAGTTGATAAATTCACGGAACTTCCATTGCACAGCCTCACTACAAGGCACTCAGCCCTTTCTACCCACGTGGGAACATGACAACTTGAAAGCAACACTTGATTACATTTTTGTCACCCACGCTCTCCTTCCGTACATAGCGACGTTCGCAGTAATAAAACCAAAGAAAGTGACCATTATATGCTACCAATGAACTGGTCTACCAGCTGTCCACAGAAAAAATCTTACAAACCAAGTATTGAAGTGAATAATCAACAAACACTTACAGCAGTGGACATAGTAGACATAACGGAGAACTACAAAACCCCAATGTCTGGGGACTCCATACAAAAAGCAACATATAGATCAAACTACCTGCCCCTCCTACTGACAAAGTGGATCGGACTGGAGTAAAGAAAGTAAGGTCTAGTAATGGACATGCATATAACAAGATCATGGTACTGAAAAGAAGAACTCTGAGAAAACTGAGGAAGAAGAACAATAACACTAATCACTGAGGAGTCCTGGACCGCTTTCTGTGAAGAGTCCAATAGATACAAAGCCTGGCTTAAACATCACAGGATTACCCCCTACCAGAATGACTTGGAGGAAATGTTGAGGACTTCAAGCAGGAAGAAGTCGCAAGATTTCTGGGCACTTATCAAAAAAACAGATCGCCAGACTGACGCGCATCTTACAATTCAGTATCTGAAGCTAGTTGGGTTAGTCACTTTTCGTCCCTGTTCGAACTTCCAACAATCCGGCCTCTACCACAAGACCCTAAATCAGAATTTATATGGGTCGACTTAACAGATGCAGACGACATCAAAAGAGTGATACTCAAACTTAAATCTTTGAGAGCCCCCGGGCCCAATGGCCTTACCAACATTGACCTAAAGCGGTACCCGGAAGAGTGGGCAACGTTTACCAACAAGATCTTTTGCCTATGTGGGAAAGTAATGCTAGCACTGGACTTCTGGACCATTGAAGTGTTTGTTCCGATTTTCAAAAAGGGCAACAGAGAAGATCCTTCTAACTATCGTCCAATTGCCCTCCTAGACATCATTGGAAAGTTCTTTGCCACCTTACTTTTAGTACGTATCTAGAAATGGGCTAAAGCCTCACCCAGCATGGACCCGTTATAAACGGGCTTTCAGAAAAATGCAAGCACGATGGTCAACATCCTAATTTTGAGTATAATAAAAGGAAATATAATGACAGGTGCCTCACAAGTTTTTCTATCCTTCGTCGATCTGTCGCTGGCTTTCGACAAAGTGGACAAAGACTATTGTCAAAACTTAAAGCATGGAACTGCCCTCTTTCAATTTTAGAGCCGGTGATTGCACACCACACGAACACCAGCTTACGCGTGCACCTAAGTCATCAATGCCTATTGTCAGAATAAATCCCTTCTGTATGTGGAGTTAAGCAAGGCTGTCCTTTGGCACCAGCTCTCTTCATTGCCTTCCTAGGTGACTTTAAAGACACAGAAGTCAAGATCAGATCTTTGCCCCCTAAGGTAGGCAAAGGTGCTGTCTCTCGCATTCTATATGCCGACGATCTGATTTTACTGGACCAAACACAGATCTGCTTTCAGCGCCAGTTAAACAACCATGTGGAATACATAGAGGAAAACAACCTCGAATCAACAAGTCAAAGACTAAAATAATGATTCTGGAAAAACATCCCAAGAAACAAAACGAGAAGCTATTCTGGGTGCTGCACAACATCAAAATAGAAGTCGTTTCACTCTTCAAATACTTGGGAGTACTGATTGATAGCTTCGGGAAAAAGGCTAACATGCAACTGGCCCTTTGGGATAAAATAAGAAACAACATCCCGAACCAGAGCAATTGATAAAAAATACAGATGATTATCACTACTCCCAGCAACAAAATTTTACAAGGCCAAAGTGGTTCCCTCTTTGGTATACGGAAGGGACGCCACACCAACCATACCACCGGAATTATGGGCAAAACTGGAAGGCTTCCTATGGAAATCAGTCCTTGGTCTACCAAAATCCACTGCGATTGCAGCAATTAGGCGAGAACTGGGCCTACTTTATCTAGCTGCAACAGTTGAGCAGAACACCATGCAGCTGTTCAGGAAAATCTTGATGTCCGACAGCTTACCTATATACCAGTTGATCGCAGAAGAAGCTAAAAGCAGTCACTGCAACCTGCTAAACATGTGGGTTGCAGCACAAAAAAAACAAACTGAAGGATATAGCCTGCACCAAAGATGACGTGATTTCCAATCTGCAAAGAGTGAAATCAAAAATGGAAAACCAGGATTGGATTCTAACAAACAAGAAAGCAGTATCCAATAAACGTCTAAGCATCTTCCTATGACAGCCAACAAACTGAAGTGCCTCAGGCGTACTGCATCACATTTTCCATCAAATCGTTGAGAAAAACCTTTATGAGAGCACGTCTAAACCTACTGCTACCACAGGACATCTTGGCCATCAGGTCGACCAGCATCCTAGTCTGTGCAAGGACCCAAACCAATCTGAAAACTTAAGGCACCTCTTGATGGGGTGTCCGCCAATGAGGCAGGAAAGAGCTGCTTACCTGTTGCAACCGTTTGCATGTTCTACTCTCCGCAAAGAAGACACATGGTGGAATCGCCTTATTTCAGGCGAGCAAACAAGATGGATCTTAGTGACGGCAAAGCTTCTGGAAATCGCTTTGAATAAGACAAAACTCTGCCAAACCTTGGCCCAGGATCCTTCTTCCTCTTCTTGACTTTTGTGAAATCCCAAAAGTTATGTCCTGATCCGATGACTTGATCTGATTTGGATTAGTTTCTGATCTCGTGCTTCTGTTGATTTTCCATCTCTTTCTTCTTCTGTCTCCTTCTGCTTTTCTTCAAAACCTTTTCCAGATCTTGTAAAAATCTTACTGATTAAACACAAGTAAACAAAAAAAGAAATACGAGATACAAGGTGGAATAAATTATAGCCCAAAAGCGAGGGTGGAAACCTTAGGTGAGGAGAGTGCAATATGGACTGAGTAAAGAAAGTGTGGGTCAGCATGATATCAAGCCTTCACCTGTGCCAATCCCCGAGTTTCCCAGGTGCATGCCATAATGATAGAGGAGCATTGTGTTACATAATAAGTTAATGCGAACTTGACCTTCGTACACTGGAGATGCTGAGCCCAGCTGACCCCACGTGATGGAAGATGGATGGACAGGCTGGGACCAATAGCAGCCTTGTATCCTCTAAGGAGCGGGCCACCCATGTATACGGTCTCACCAACCTGACACGTGGGTTTTTAATGTATATGTGATGTCATTAGTGACAAAGTATTTCCTTATAATCTTTTGCTTGTACTAGTTTTCGGCAGACCATTCTTGAGCAGCAGAATACTTTATTGGCCTACCGATTGTTTGTGCAATTACAATGTGTTATCCTTAAAAACGTGTTATCTCTTGGTCTTTTTTCCCTAGTGGGTTGTAATTTTTCTGAGGTGAGCATTTATGGTCATACCTTAATGTTTTACAAAAGAAGATCCCATTGTTACACAAAAGCAAACGTCATTAGCTTCTCCTGGGAAACTAAACAGCTCTGTCCCTGAGTAAAGACTCACACTCAGTCTATATTTTGCTGGTTGTGGCTGGTAGAGCTGTGAGAGTGAAATGCAATGTTACTAATCACTTGTGATGCTTAATTTCAAACAGGCTATTTCCATATTACAACCATAATGCAACAGCACAACTCACTTTTTATATGTGGGACAGGGTATCGCTACTGAAGATTTCAAAAGCATTAAAAGAAACTAGGCATACACCGACCACATGGAGGGGCGGGAAAATGGACTTTGGGCTAATATAGGACCATGGGGGTCTGAGACTGCATGCATTATCGCTTTTATACATTGTGTTGATAATCATAGATGGGTATCACCGTTCCCACCATAACATCCCATGTGTCTTTCACTCCCTCCCACCAAACCCCCCACCTTGATGTTTTGCACTTTCCTGCACTTTCCCTCCTTATTGTTCCTAGCTCGGATCTTTCTGTAATTCCATCTTCATTGTATGTTCTTTTTTCTGTCTTGCCATTTATGTCCCGAAAGCCACTTAACCCAGAAATAAATGAGCACTGGGTCTCAATCAGTCAGCAAACAGCTGTAAACAACTTTCCACACCCCAACTTCCATGTAGTATAGGGCAAAACGTATTATAAGGACATTTCAAGCGACTGGAGTGTTCAGTGACCAAACAGCGGCACGAGGCCTCAAGCTGCTGGCATCGTTATGACTTATCCTTGTGTAAAGTTGGGGTTATTTTACATCTGTGCTGTCACAACAGGCTGTTAGTACCAGAATGATGAGCAGACATGTATAAAGAACTGACAGTCTTCTTTTTGTTATACGAGCTGCACTGGCCCCAGATGTGCATGATACAGGGTGCAGGAGCAAGCTGTGATATGCCCATGCATTATTGCTGCTATAACCAATATTGCTCTGGGGCATGTCATTAACACTTCCTGAAAGTCCATTATTCACAGTGAGTGACACACACACTTGTCTTTTGCCTGCAGTCATCTGTGGTGTTACTGAAAGTCTGCACATGCAATTAGCACTACGGCACAAACTGTCCTAGTGGAAAAACATATTTCAATGCATGTTTGCACCTGGGCCAAGGACTATGACTGATGCAACTATTGCCCTTGTGTAAAATTGAATTGGAATAATAACACTTTCACTTTAAATGGGGAGGATTGGGAAAAGGAGACGTGAATGCCAGGCGTAATGCATTCATACCTCCATTTCCCACAATTCCCCATTCTCTTGCTGACCCAAAGCAGAGCAGGGTCATGGAGCAGACGACCATGCTCCTCTCATTTGTTTTGGGGAGCCCTATTCTTTAAGCCTTCTCGGAATTTTCATAAAGGTGTAAATCTAATGGATTCCTCTGCAATCCTCCTGTTTCCAGAAGGATTCTGTAGCCATCCAATCCATCAGTGTACCTGCAAATCATATATGGAGGCTGTGTTTACTTTTTCAGGAGACAAAGGTTAAAACGAAAGAGTAAAAACAAGCTTTCCTAACTTTTGCATTTTATTGCAGTTTATTTTCAATGTATTTGTTGTCATTTGAGAGGATACCTCAGGCGCAACGTGTTCGCCTTGGAAGCAAGATGACACAGAAAAACACAGGTTCATTCTCCGGGTCTGTGCTTAGAAACATCTGGATATTAAGCGCGTTATAAATAACCAATCATATCATTCTGTAAATTTAAGTCTATTTTGTTTCTACGGGTCTGGCTGATCCAGCACACTAAAAGTGATTTTCAGCGCTTAGCAGTCATTCCACTCTGACAGCTAAAGTTGGTCCTGACCAAACTTATATATGCTTGATATTTACAAAAGCTTTATAGTTAGGGTGACTTTTGAATGTGTAGCAAAAGCAAATTCAGCATGCTGTAGGTATTTAGTGATTCAGTCATTAAGCTTTCACAGACATATGACAGATATAAAGCTATTTGGTCCCATTATTAGCTTCCCAAAATGCTCTTTAATTTGCAAAACAGCCCACACCTAATTGGTTTTATTGGTGCCACTTTACATTACATTTGGAGTGCTTTCTAATCAATGCGCAGATACACTGTGTTAAGCAATCACTTTCATAATCACATTCACAGCGTGTATATTTAAACCATTGCAAAAAAGCAGAGTTCTCCCTTCAGCAAAGCAAAGGTTAAACATGACACCTCATTTTGCAATATTAAACGCATGTCTATACTTAAGTCAAGACCAGAGTTCCCACAGGTGGCATTAAAAAATGATGTTCAGAAGCATGTACTAATTTCCCACCCCGGCCCCACATTTCAGACATCTGTGGACACCCAAAAGGTGCAAGCATGAAATTGATTATAGAGAAGTAAAAATGGCAAAGAGTACATCTAAATGGCAAGTGCATCAAGAAACCTGTGAAAGCATACCCTGACCACAGAAGGGTGAGAACAAAAAACTGTGTGCCAAAAGTACACAGTGTATCACAGCTGTAAAGGTGTCCCGTAAAGATATCCATTCAGCCATATTTACAGAAGCTGCTCAGTGTTTAAGCAGGCTAATGCCATCTCTGCTCGGTTTTCATGTGTCTTTGATGGCATTCTGCTGCACGCTCAGTGCTACCAGGAGAGCCAACTGCAAAGTATATCACACAATGCATAACTGTGATGCTTATAAGTAATCTTTAATTATATTTTAAATACAAAGTAGGACTTTTCCTGTGAAACAGTACTTAAAACAGCAGCAGGACATCTATATCTCTACCCTCACATCTCAAAATGTTCATATGTAATGAACAGTCCAACCAACACTACGGTGTTAACACACATTTTAAATAACCAGAAACGCAAGCTGGCAAGACCCATAGCCTATACCACACCTGGTAATATTGTGCTGCAAGGCCCGATCCATTGCTTAATTTGGAGTGTTGGGTATTTTGGACAGTTGCACATACATCAATGATGTACACATTATGTACCACTTCATTTGTTATAAAAGCTGACTTCATTGTACTGCTATGAGGAATGCTCATGCTTCCGACACATGAATGTTCCGGGTCACCCTTATCCATTAACTCTACCGCCAAAGGAAGAACCATCTCCAACGGTATTTATTATTTATTTATAGGGTATATTATAAATCACCTATACACAAGTGTTGATTATACTGGCGACAGAGTTTTCAAACAACACTTGTAATTTTGCCTTATTTTAATGGCGTTGAAGCCCAAATGATTGGAAGTGGATCAGATGCAGCTGGTGGTAACTTGCCTTATTTCCATTTTGCTCGTTCTGATACCAGAGCTGTACCCATGAGAAGAAGGTTGAGTTATTTGTATAAGATGTGCCTGTACCACTTGCATATATTCCATATGTAAGATTTACCATTTGGCAACACTGAATATAGAAATTTAGTTATGTTGCACTAATATAATAATTACAATAATACATTTACTATAATGCGATTTATACTGGAGAACCAGTTTCTAAGTGCAGGCCCAGGATCCAAACCTGTGTTCCTCTGCATTGTCTTGCTTCCAAGACAAGCCTGTTGCCCTGAGCTACAGACCACTTTATGTGCTTCTCATAGAGTGACAGCTGGCAACTGAGAGAGAAACCCAATATTAGCACTGAAACCCAATTGTTCCAACCTTCTGCTTTTGTCCAGTTGGCAGACAGCTTATGTTCCGATTGCTTCCTCTAAAAGATTGTTTTCTGACTTAACTGAAAGTAGACAATTGGCAGTAACAAGTACCTCGAATGCACTAAACTGTAGAACACACTACCATCTCCAACTCTTGGGCAGCAGAGATCTGGAAACACCCTTTCAACTAGCATAACAAAGAAGATGACCAGCTTGAATTAATAGAGAGGAAGAAATAGCCTTCTAATTCCTGCAACCTTAAAAACAGCCTCATAATGTTGTGGAGCCAAAATGGGGGTGAATGGATGTAATTTGGACAGCACGGACAGAGTTTGTTGGTGCAGAATCTGGTGAAGGTGCAGAATCTGGTAGAGGTGGAGTAAAGTTACGGTGCACATTAACTTATTGAGCCTAGGAAAGCAGAAAGCCTAAATATACTACAGCCCATTCGCCACACCACATAGTGGTTTAAGCTTGCTTGCAGGGGACACCACAGCAGGCAAGTGGTAATGTTTGTACACCCCTGTGAAGTGGGAGAATAGAAAAACAGACTCCCGCCCTTCCCCTCTCGCGCTTGGCCTAGAGGATCACGGCTTAGACACCCGCCACGAGAGGAGTTTGCCTATCTACCTGACAACCAAATACCCTGGTACAGGAACATACGGATGTGCCCACCTACCTGCCCAGCAGCCCGCCCTGTCCATGCCGACACCTGCGGCATGGATCAACTCGACTAAACCTACACGTCATTAGAGATGCCATGACGACCTAGCCAACGGTCAGCACACCTGTGCACACATGCACACCGGACACTTCCACACCAATCCCCACGAAGAACATACTCAGTGCTATGACGTAGGCGACAGACATACCCACGGACGTTCATCTTTATTATTTTCCACATAGGCTCTCAAAATGCAGAAACGCAAGACGCAAAATGAACTTATCTAAAAAGGCTTGCTCACGCTTCTTCTAAGAACCATGTACCATAATGAAGAATATAACGGAGTCACGATACTGAGGATAGAGCAATATGATACCGTAACCTAAAGCGCTCTGCATCAAACGGTTCCACCTATGCACCGGGCCCAAGTAGGCCGCAAGCAAAAGCTTCCATGAACCTTGAATGAGCAAGAGCTTGGTTGCTGACCCTGCAGAATGAGCCCGGCGAAAGCACACAGCCAAGGGCACGATGTTGCAATCTCGCACGCTGCAAGCCGACGCCAAGGTCGCACCTGCAAGATAAACCAGGCACACAGTGGGAAAAACAATATTAATTGTGCTGAATTCTGCCTCAAACACGGTCCCACCTCACGTGACAAAGCCAAACCTGACAGGATGCCAAGCCCAGGAGGAAGGAGACGCCTGAATCCCACGTTTCAAGACACAGGCAGATACAATTAAAAGACTCATTGGACATCTGCAGCAGTGGGAGTAGTCAACCTCCCAACATATGAATAAATCCTCACATTGTTTACACCTACCCATAGTAAAACATTGTTGCAAATTACAGGTGCACCGCGAGCTGGGAACAGCAATAGTCCCAGACTGGGAGGCTCGCGAGTGGACCAATCAGAACATGGGGCTCTTATCACTGACGCCATTAACATTGACCAATCCTCAGAGGTCTTCATGTAACAATTTTCATGTATCAAATTGAAGGGACAGCCCAAGTATATCACCTGACTAACCCTCAACCACTAACACCGTTCTCTATATGTATGCTATACTAACCCTACCACTCAAGTAACCAATCCAGAGTGGAAATAGGTTTTTTGCTAAACTTTGTAAGATGACGCAAGTAGCGCGTCATACTAAGGTAAAAAGGGCCTGCGAGCCCCACGATTGTGTGTGTGTCAGGATGGACGCGTACGCTCCTTGACCCATCCCTGCCGTTTTGTCTAATAAACAGCAGTCACCTTGCTTCTTGCGTGTGTCTCATACTCTATCTCTTTTGGGATATACGGGAGGAGTTGGGGCCTCCCTGCCCGGAGGTCTACGGACGGCCCGGCCGACCCCGGCAGAATTTCCCCCCGACACCTGCATGCAATTTACATTTCATGTAAAATTATCTTACATAGGTTTTGCACTAGTACAATTTTGCCCTTTTACTAATTGCACTTCCACCGCTGGAACGTTTTTGCAATGCTGACCTATGTCTTTTTAAGTTACCACACAAGGCTGTGCAAAGTGAATCTTATTATGTGCAATCGCCATACACCAGGAAACCTCTAAAGCATATGTGTATTGTAGATTGAAGGAAAACATGGAGAAACTCTGTACTGATGTATGCTGGACCCCCAGGAGGGGGGATGAATTGATCACAATGCAACACTCATTAGCCAAACATATAGAATTATGGGATTGGCTTGAACATTATAACAATTTTAGCAAGCTGAAAACATATCACTTTATGAAATATGTATTATATATGTTTAAGAGATCTCAGTCTTATCTCATCCTCTGTGCATAAGGCTCAGACGGTTTATTCTACTTATGAGACTGGCCCAGTTACCAGTATTGAAAGTAACAGGTGTTGTTACTAAAATAGCCATCCAAGAACGATGTTGCCGAATCTATAAAAACAGGGACACACCAGAGACAGCTAAACATCTGCTGACAGAGGGTCCGAACATGTGAAGGACCTATGAGATCTACTATGGGAACTATGTCCATAACTTGGAGGCAATCGGAGAAATGGTCTTCTGGCTACAGTGTATTAATACTAAGAACATCAAATTACTTATTGCAATATTTAATGTTTGGTTGAAGATTGAAACTATATTGGGAGTTCTTATATGATGGCGGAGGAGCATAATGAATTGACAATGGCCTTTAAAAGTTGAGTATTGTTACTATAAGAAGTATTAAGGGACCTCCAAGAAAGTATTATTATTGATTGCATGTAGTGAGTACTATGATAAGATATGGGATTTATTTTATTCTAATTTTAATTTTAATTTGAATTGAATCTTATTTTATTATTATTATTATTATTATTATTATTATTATTATTATTATTCGTTTAGTATATATTAATAATATCGTAAATAGACATGTATGTCATTTTTTATATGTGTAAAGTTTATATAAAATCTAAATCACAGTAACAGAATACATTATGTTCAATACAAAAGCTTAACATATCAACCACTTACTTCAAAAATATCATATCCTGAAATGGTGGAAAGCCCTACATGCCTGTGAGGGCGGGAAACTGAGCACCATCAAATCGGTTAACAACAACAACCATTGTTGCAGTGCCGAGAACTGTACACAATCCAGAATAAATCATATCGTCATTATTATGTAGTGCACATGGTTACTGTGAGGCACAGGCCATTCAGTGTAATCTAGAGGATACAGGGCTGTTAGCAAGCTTGAGAGTGAGTGATTGTCTGAGGTACTGGGTGGATGAAACATCTGTATTCACATTGTCTAGTCAAATTACACAAACTTTCATGACTTAAGATGGTGCAGACTGAGTCAACAGTGGCTGAGGATAAGCACACTGCTGAGAGTGAAAGGGACGTTCTTTCAGCCATATCACACCTTACAGCAAAGCATTAGAATTCATGCAGTAAACTGCACCAGTGTCCTAAATTACACAACCATCAAATAACTCAACAAATACCCACATGTGTCCACATCCCACCCTACATGTGTTTTCTCCTCTATATAACTAATTAATGTGTTGGCTCTAGTGGTTCCACTTAATGTTAAAGTACTAGAAAAGATGCACACCCAATTAGCATACATTAAAAACTGCACCTTGTTGCTAGCGAGAAAAAGCATGGGAGCAGGACCTATGAAACAGGAAGTCTCCAGAAAACACGTAGAATTCAAAATCGAGCATCCAAAATGTCCTGTAGTGGGGCTTTAGAAAGGTTCCACATGTGAGATTTGTTGCAATATGCCAATTCACCACATATAGCACTCTCTGGGTCTTGGGATCCTAACCCTATTCCATATGGCTGTTACCCATGTGGTGGTTTACTGGTATCAGACTTCCCCCAAAGTAATGTGCCTGTCATCCTTACCACCTTCTGCCCCTCTTCCCATCACAGACCAAATGAACCTCACTTTTAGTTTTCAACATGACTTCCTATTGAAACACTTACGTGACCTACCTCTGAGAAAAGAATCCAAATATTTGAAGGAGAGAGTGCAAGACCAGACTCTTGGTGCAGAATGGCAGAAATGCTTGGGAACTTTATGACTTTAAAAATAGTTAAATTCTTGCACGGCTTGGCAGGCAGCTTCAGCAGAGGAGATGCAGTGTTGTTCAAGGTGGCAGGAGTTCACAGGTCTGCTATATAATATCGGATACAATGGCTGGAATAGAGGCAGAAGGCAAGTACACATAGAAATGTACACAGATTCAATAGAGAAATAGACATGTGCCCTCTAAACAGTCTTCCCTCAGTTCCTCTTTCACTGTTAAATACACTGATGAAGCCAATCAGAAGTTCAGAATCATCCCTGACCAACCAAAGCCAATCAGAAGTTCAGAATTATCGCTGGCCAACCAGGGAGAGGATTCCCATAGCTCAACAAAGAGGTGCAGCTGCTCCTGTCAAATGTTCTGTCATTAACGCCTCATTAAAGGTTTTGCTCATTGCCACAGTAGCCAACACTTGTGTGTCTCAGCTGTGTTTGCAAATGTTTTCATTAGGCATAATGATGTTACCTCCTGATGTAAATTTGTTGTCCGAAGCTTCTGACGATTTCAAAGTTTCTGCAGTGACACATTTGTCCATCTAACTGAGTCATTGAAAACAGGCGGTCAAAGATTGACTATAATTCACTACAGCTGTGCTAAATTGTATTAGAAGGCAGAGAAATATGTAACCATTGCTGTGGGCCACATATCAATAGTGTATGTACTTTAACAAACAAATAAATCCAAATCATTTAGGGTTCTACTCAAACAAGCTCAACATATATCCTAGTTTACAGCAGTAATGTTAAAAGATCACATGGGAGAAAGGAGGGGAAGAAAATGTCCACACCAGTTGAGAAAGTGAGGATCAATTCTCACCAAGATGACGCTGAGCACATTGTGGCATGCCATGATGAATGAAAGCGTACACACATCATGAACACATTGTTTCCATTAGTAGTGTAGAGGGTTGAACACTGGAATGTAAAATGGCAGCAGAGGGGCTCACAAGATGCAGCAAAGTGAGATGGGCATGTTCTCCACCAACTCACACTCCCCTGGCTAACACAATTCATAATAATAATGTTAAACAACTGGTGAGTGGTTAAACCTTGATTGCCGCACAGCACAATTGATTGGCAACCCAAAGAAAAAGCAGAAGAGAATACTAATGCTGGCACATGATGGCAGGAGAGTGACAGCAGAACCAGATCAAATGGCAGGTGCTGGAGAGGTGAGAGGTTCTGAGCCTGTCCTGGCCCAGGTAAAGTGCTACAGAAGAGAAGAGAAACAAGGGATGCCCCAATAACCAAAGCGGACGTTGGTGACCTAAATATCAACCTTTTATATCCGTGAGTAGATGGCATAGCAGTGACTGTAACATGAATGAGAAGTGAATCAGTGACAGAGTATTAGGTGATGCAATTGGAAAAGGCAGTCCACTTCCCTATAACTTAAAGATCAAGCATGACAGAGTGGAGGAGCAAGATGGACACATCAAGAGGTTCCATAAGTGTCCTGAAGCCCTTTAAGTTAAATGCACAAGGTCCATTAGAGTCTATTACGGATATTAGCTGCTGGCAAAGGGTGTGTGGTGGCCTCCAACCAATCAGGAGGCTCCTAAACAGAGACTTTACCTCAAGGTAGAGCCAGTGCTACAAGCCTCCTCTGAAGCGAGAGGCCGCCATCTTCCCCGGTGAGAATTTTGTTAAGTGCTCCCCCAATCTGGTGCTGGGAATACTCGGGGTTCCCGACGCACCTTGGTTCAAGCAATGGCCAACCGGGAAAGGGAGAAGGACCTACGTGTATTTCCTTTTCTCACTAATTCATGGTGGCGATCTTGGCTTGTATTGTTTTTTTAAATTGAGAAAAGGCAACTGTGTTGTTTCTCAGCTTAAACAAAAAAAAATAATCAGCATCCCGGTAAACATACCACAATGTTAATAGCAATAAAACCCTCTGGGCGGGGGCTTTACAGTGGCAGGTAATGCCCATGCTAACATTAAAGACCTTGATTTGCTCTGTCTTCTAACTTGCCCAGGCAGTATCTGGCCCAATAAAGGCCCCACCAGTTGGGTTTTATTGCTTAAATATAGTGAGCAATATTCTACCTGAGGCAAAGGTATTTAAGCTATTTCTGGTGGACATAGCACACCTGACATTAGATTCACAATCTGTTCTTGGTGGGCAGTCTTGATCGATCATTGCCAATATCTCAAGTAATAAGAGTAGAGATTCCATCCTCTCAGGAAGACACCCAATGCAATAGCAACTGGGTCAGCTTTTACCCAGACTTAATGTTGGTGGCATGGCCAGCCAGGAAGTAGTTTGGAACAGTTAAGGAGGCTTTCAGCGAACATGGACTCTATTATGCCATGCTGATCCCTGCTAGGCTGTGGCCAGAGGTATAGGACACATTGCATGTATTTACTGACCCAAAGTGCCACCATTTCTGGTGATGTTTACCCAATGATTATGAAGCCCAACCAGACTGAAGCTGGCAAATACTGGCTGGCAGTGAATGGCAGTGCAGGTGTGGCCCCGTTGGATGAATTACATGTGTTACAAATCAACTTACGAGGCACTAGTAGTCCATGGATGAATATTGGTTTCGAAACCATCAATCAGACCCAGACCTCTAGTACATCAGAAGGGATACAAACAGCTTGGAAACATAAGCACATTATAAACCTCCTTGTCCAATTTTCGTAATGTGTACAGTCTTATCACCGAAAGTTTGTGGATCGTGAGCTAGTTGCAACACAGTGAAAATACAGTTATTACCCAATGATAAAAGGGACCGTCTAGTCAAGGTTGTATACAAATATCTACTTTATTATTATCACAAAAGGCAGTTCTAGCACACTATGAAATAATACCCACCCTGTAAAGGAATGCAGAGGACAGACAGTTTCGAAGAAGGAAAAGGATGCACTCTGGAGACTGACAGGTGGGTAGTCTGTATAGTAATTAATCACAACAGTTCAAGGATATTTGGTTTCAACTTGAAGGGAGCAATGGGTTGTAAAATGTCCCTAGGGGCATTCAGAGAAGGACCAGAGGTACAGAACCACAATGTGACTTGTGTGTTAGAGTTCAAGATGGGAGTGAGCTGCAGGTCTCAGGCAGCAAGCAGTTCGGTGATCGAAGCTAGACGGACGGCTGTAGATGGGCCTGCACGGCAGATCGGGGTCAGGAAAAATTGTCTCAGTACAGGTAGGCAGTTCTGAAGCACTGGTTGAGGTATCTTGGTTGGCTTTCAGTCAGCAGTGTGGTGGGTTGCAGTTCAAAGGGTTAGACAGGCTCGAAATATTGACCACAGGGATTGGTGTCGGCTAAGCCTACCCTAATGAACCAAATCTCAGTCCCCACCAACAATCTCCTGTATGCATTAGGTCATAACCATAGTGCTTTGCAACAGAAAAGATAAAGTGGTGAAAACATGTAATACTAAGTGCCACCCATCTTCCTGTCTATTGTTGACCAAAGGGTCTCTCTAGTCAATGGAGCTCTCTGTGGGGATCTCTTGTGGTTCCTGATTAAAGTGGCAGATCTCTGTTGAAGCTGCAGCAAGACCAGACTTTCTGGCACTGTCAATCCACATACCTGTACCTTCTGAAAGGGGTCTCCCTGCGGGAATGATTGCTGTAATACACACTGTAACAGACATGACATTTCACTGTCAATCAGTACTAAGGGTGGAAGCTGGTTTCAGGTCGACAAAGTGGATATGAACGGGGTTGGGGTTTCCTGTCTCCTTTGTTAGCCTCTGCTGTCAGGCCCCATGTGGGCATGTTTGAATTAAACTCTCATTATTATGCAAATGCTGCCATCAACTACAGACGGACAGGGTGGAACCATGGAGCCTTTACATTTTTAATTAGGTTGGCCCTCACACTTCACAGATGACATGGTGTACTCCTTGTTGTCATATCCAAACTATATCTGACAGGGGCTACTGCACCTGTAGGCTGTGTCCACCCAGAGCACACAGGTCTATGTGTATGTGCAGTGAGCATAGGGTAATGTGTGTGGATTAGCCCATTAGCCCACAAATGCTGGCCATCCACGCCATGATGTGGCCCACAGTAACAATACCAACAATACGATTACCACAACATGGACACCTCACTTTACCTCAGCCAACACCAAGAACAAAACAACCTTATCAGCTCACACCTGAGATGCTCACTGATTAACGCTCACTCTATTAATGCACACGCCCTAGATATATAGGACCTCATTACCACCCACGGCCTTGATATCCTTATGATAACGGAAACTCGGCTACACAAAGCATCAGGCCTTGCGCTATCCCTTGCCCTTCCACCAGGATACACCATCATCAGACAGGACCGCTCCACCTTGGGTGGAGGAGTAGCTCTTATAGCCAAAAACGGGCCTCATTACGAGCATGGAGGTAATGACAAAAGGAAGGCGGAATGGTATTACCGGCATCGATTACCGGTCCGGGACATTATGAGCCGACAACCCGTTAATGCCGCCCCCTACCTTACTGTGTCCCTACTTACCAGCATGCGCACGTACACGCACCCCTTTGTGGTGGCAATACCAGGATGCCGCTAACAGGAGGACATCACAAGTCACGTGGGCATGCACTTACTGGCATCCTGAAGGCGATAAATAGGGCCTGCATAATGGTGGTATTACAGGCATCGCAGACCACCCATAAATAGCAACCTGCAGTGTAGCCAACTGCCACAGGTGCACACAATCACCACAGGTGGGGCCAATGGAGCCTGTCCCAGCACAAAAGGAGCACACCCACACACCACACCCTTCCAACACCAAAATGATCCCACTTGCTGTAGCAATCCAGGGGCTGGAGGACATGTCTGCACTGCTACACCAGCAACAACAACAACTACAACACCAACAACAACAGGCAGCACAGAGGAGATGCAGGAGGAGAAGGAGGGTGAGACAGGCCCAGCAAGTCTCACCAGTGCAGCCAGTGGTATTACGTAGGCAGCCACTAATACCTCGTATCAGAGCCAGTCCCTTCAACCTAACCCCCATGCAGATCCACACCCTGTACCGTTTGGACACCATCACCACCATAGTGGACATGATACACAACGACATTGTCAGCCTGATAGAAATCTGCACTGCCATCCCCCCTCTACTAAAGGTGGTGTCTGTGCTCCACTTCCTGGCCACAGGCACCTACCAGCACACAGTGGGCCAGCTGCATGGCATATCAGAACCACTCTTTTCACACATGCTGATCCAAGTGCTGGATGCCCTCCTGAAGCATGCAGGCAACCAAATATCCCTGCCACGGACTGCGCAGGAGCTAGCTGACACTAAAGTCGAATTCCATGCATGGCAGGCATGACCAATTGTGTCAGTGTCCTTGACTGCACCCATGTAAAATTGGTGGTCCTTCATGCCATTGAGGTGGTATACCAGAATCGTAAGCAATACCACTCCATCAATGTGCAGATGGTATGTGACTCCAGCAGGATTATCACACACTCTTGTGCACGATATCCCGGATCCACACATGATTCCATGGTGCTGCGTAACTCCAGGCTACCCCTTTACATGGAGCGACATGCTGGACGACATGCCTGGCTGCTTGCTAAATTGCCTGACATGGCCATGGCAGTGCAGTGGGGGGTGGTGATACTGGGGGGACGCATACTCCACCTTGGTGAGATTGGGGGATGCATACTCCACTTGGGTGAGATTGGGGGGTGCATAATCCACCTGGGTGAGATTGCGGGGGGTTGCATACTCCACCTGGGTGAGATTGGGGGGATGCATACTCCAGAGAATGGGTGGTGAGTGGACACGCTGTAGCCCTGAACAACCCAACCTGAACATGACACATCAATGCTATACATAGGACCAATGCTGCACAGCAATGACAATATGCCAGACGTACAAGCAGGCCACCATGGGAATGTCAAGTGATTGATGACTAAACATGATCACACCTGTGGCAATGCCGCTATTGGGAATACATACAGTGTACCACACATCACCAACATGGGTGTTTAAACATTGTTCCAAATTCACAGTACATCTGCATCAGCATGCACGTGAACGCCCTGCATCATCTGGACAATGCAATCCACACCAGCAGACAATAGTACAGTTCACAATGTGTCAAATGAACCTGCATGCATGCATCCAGGGACATGTGCATGTCAACACCGAATAGCTGCAGCAATGGTAGTGATCACTAAGGTGTCAGGTCTGATATCGACTAACACATACCTCATTGTGCCCCCATGCAGGTGATGGTGGCTATCCCTTGAAGCCGTGGCTACTTATCCCTGTACGGAACCCACAGAACAGGCATGAAGAGGAGTACAATCGGGTTGTGATCGAGCAGACCTTTGGCCTGTTGAAGGCACGGTTCCGCTGTCTCAGCAGGTCTGGTGGAGCACTCCTTTACGGGCCTGAGAAGGTGGCAAATATCACTATGGTCTGTGCCATGCTGCACAACTGCACAACATGTGCATCCGGAGAAACGTACCAATGCCACCTGACATTGACCTGCTTGCACCGGATGAGGAGGATGATGATCGAGGAGGAGCAGCACCCCTGCCAGTTTGCGATGCACAGGATGGCCGTGCTGTGTGCCAATCACTGATTGACGATTTCTTCTGAACCACAGGGATGTTGATGGGTCTGTGTTAGTACTACACTGGGCACTGGGATCCTGTGGATATGGTCACAGGCAGGGGTCGAAGTGTACGAAAAGAAGTAGTGGAACTATGTTCCCTGCTGGCCTGCACCCACTCCCCACAACCCCCATATCCACGCTCCTCCCACACACAATACACCCCGCCCAAACACTTGCACCAGCCGTTTAAGGGAATGTTCAGTGCAGTGCACTGAAAGTGCAAGTTCCAACTTCTTCCTACACTTTTATTTTAAAATGAAACCATTCCGGAACAGTTTATTTTTCAAATAATAGTATAGGAGCTATAAAAGGTAATTTAAAAAAGTAGGGGAGCACCGCTCCCGCTAACTTCGACCACTGGTCACAGGGTGTGTGGGGAGTCGGGCACTGTGTGCTGTCAAGAATTGAATAAACACACACGAAATTAGCAATGTCCATTCATTAAATGATTTTTAACACAACGGGTGTATTGGAATATTAACAATATAGTGCTAGAACCCTCCACCTCAGACACACCCTCCCCCCACTCCCCAACACCCCCAACACCCCATACCCCCCTGCAGCCCCAACACCACCTCCCCCCCTCAACCATTGTCATCCCACACACGATGTGCCATTCGTGAGTTTTGCAAGTTGGCAGTTGGCACATGCAGAGTGGTCCTGCTAATTCCAGTCTCTCTTCTGGTCTGGGGGCGGCATGTGAGTTTGGTAAGCGCTGTGCCTGATCATGCGCACATGACTTGAGGGAGTCGAGCTGGCAGGTGTGGTGGATAGGGTGGAGGTGGATAGGTGTGCTCCTGCCGGGGTAGTTTGTTGCTTCTGCATATTCTCCACGATGCTGGTACGTGCAAGGTGCATGATTTGGTTCTGTTCAGTATTTCACATGTCATGCATTGCTTTCTTGTAGGTGTGACACTCAGGGTACTTGCAACGTGGGGGGCCATATTGACATACGCTGCGGACTCTCATTTCTGGACTAATGTGTTCTAGGTGGCATACTGTTGTATTGTGGTTTGCGTGATGTGTGACATGTGATTGAATTATGTGTGTTGGGTGTCTGTTGGTAATGGTATTGGCACGCAGCATGCATTTTATTGTGCCAGGGTTTGGGCCACCATCTGGACATGGATCTGTATATGTGTATGATGGCCCATGCATTGGCTTGGTTCACTTTCACATCTGTTGTGCTACGTCATGCTTTGGTTTACTGGGGTTTACGGGATCACTCACCTCCATCTTCCGATGTCGGTGCACCCGTCTTCATTTCTCCAAAGCCCTCAATAGACTCCATATTTATTGTGGTGCTGCAGGTCTCCTTCCATCTCATCAATTTGGTGGGTGAGTGGTCCCCGCCACCTGTAGTCATGGCCTCCCTGCGGTTTGCTGCTATTATGTTTCGCACCCGGAGACGTAGATCGTCCCACCGCTTTTTGCAGTCTTTCACCATGCAGGGGGGGGGTGCCAACCGCTGTCACCTTCCATGCCACCTCCTCCCATATTTGTTTTTTTCGCAGTTAGGCTTCGCGTTTCAAGTTGTTGGCAAACACCTCATCCACATGGGCTGCCAGCATATCTGCAAGGATGTTGAGCTCCTCGTCAGAGAAGCGCTTCTTGCGCAAGCGGGGGGTGGACTTCTGAGTTGCCTTGGACATGATGGGCTGATTGGGCCTGCTCTCCACTCTGTAGCACTGCTGTGTTAAGAGGATTGCAATGGATTGTGTTTTTAAAGATGGCTGCCGGTGCATTTCCCATTCCGCCCCGATGACTTTACTTCCGGGTCCGGTATTATAAACCCGGTATTTGCATGATGGTATTGCCGGGTCTGTCATTAAGGGGTTGCTCCTGGGCGGAGGCGGTATCGGCAGGTCCCGTGATAGCGTTATCGTGGTGTTGGGGGGCCTTTAGCGGCATGGCATTGCTGCCATTACCGGCATGATGGTTCGCGCATGCTCACACTCTCGTAACAGCCGCTATTAGCAGCGTTGAGGGTGCACGGATGCGCTAATACCACCATGCCGGTAATGACTGCGTTTTTATCGCAATTCTCATAATGAGGCCCTACCTCTCTATCAGAAAAACAGATACAGACATCAACAACACCAGTGACTACCTGATCACCGAAATCAACCTCTCTGACCACTGTACTATCACAGTACACCTTGTCTACCGACAACAAGGTCCTATAGGAAACTTCCAAACTGCCTGACTGACCTCCTCTCTGATAACCTGAAACAGTCAACCAAAGCCATCTTACTAGGCAACCTTAACCTAGGGCTCAATGGCCCTTGTGACCCAGCAGCCAAGGCACTCAATGCTGCCCTCTAAACCCGTTGGTTCTCCAACACTATTAGCGGACCTATGCACACACAAGGATGTGCCCTGGATTGGATAGCCCAGCACAACTGTCCCATCTCCATCACAGCCAATACACCAACCCCTTGTCCGACCATCATATCATTCACTTCATTATCCCGTTGCAGTACATCATTCGCTGCCAATTTAGGGTGGCCCTCAGCCCCCCCTAAAAAGCAGCCTGTGAATTTGTATTTTTTTTTTGTTTTCCCAACTTCGTTTGGTGCAGATGGCCAAATTAGTGTGGCAATCTGCCCCCAGGGTGCCCAAACCCTACTGCCCCATCTATTGGGGGTCCTGCCCCACCTTTTCTGGTGGCCCTCTCCCCCCTCACCTCAAATGGAGGTGGGGTATACCTCACGCAGCCGTTTGTAGGAGGCCCAGGGAGGTCTGCATGAGGTGTGTCCCCCAGCCATTGGGGGTGGGGGGGGAGGGCCACCAGAAAAGGTGGGGCATGACCCCCAATAGATGGGGCAGTAGGGTTTGGGCACCCTGGGGGCAGATTGCCACACTAATGTGGCCATCTGCACCAAGCGAAGTTGGGTAAACAAATGAAAAAATACAAATTCACAGGTTGCTTTTTAGGGGGGGCTGAGGGGCACCCTAAATTGACAGCGAATGATGTACTGCAACGGGGGGTGGCCCTCAACCCCCCCACTCCAAATGGAGGGCCCCACCTCATACAACCTTCCCTGGGGGCAGATATCTGCTCCTAGGAAGGGGCATCTGACCCCAGGGAGGGATGCATGAGGTGGGGCCCCCCTATCTGCCCCCAGGGAGGGTTGCATGAGGTGGGGCCCTCCATTTGGGGTTGGGGAGGTTGAGGGCCACCCCCTGTTGCGGTATATCATTTGCTGGCAATTTAGGGTGGCCCTCAGCGCCCCCCTAACAAGCAGACTGTGAATTTGTATTTTTTCTTTTGTTTACCCAACTTCGCTTGGTGCAGATGGCCACATTAGTGTGGCAATCTGCCCCCAGGGTGCCCCAACCCTACTGCCCCATCTATTGGGGGTCCTGCCCCACCTTTTGTGGTGGCCCTCTCCCCCCACCCCAAATGGCTGGGGGGAGCACCTCATGCTGCCCTCCCTGAGCCTCCTAGGAAGGGCTGCATGATGTGCCCCTCCTCCGTTCGGTGTGGGTGAGGAGAGGGCCATCACAAATGGTGGGACAGGCCCCCCAGTTGGTGGGGCAGTAAGGTTTGGGCACTCCGGGGCCAGATTGGCACACCAATGTGCCCCTCTGCACCAGGGCAAGTTTCGTAAACAAAGAAAAAATGGAAAATGGTGGAACGCTTTTTAAGTTGGGGCTGTGGGGCACCCCAAAGGGTCTGTGAAGTTTCTAATGGGATGGGGCATTGACCCCCTCACTGTGATGCTGGAAATGCATCAGAGGGACAGGGCCTCTGAATCTTTGTCCTTTACTGCCTTTTATCGTGTGTTCTGTCATGTTTTCTGCCCAGGAGTCCATTTGGGACTCCTGGCAGTGCAGCTCTCTCTTTTGGTTTGGTGAATAAACCCATGGGATACCCTTATGGCACCCATGGGTGGGGGTACAACCCTGTGCCCCTAGTGTATGTTTTTGGGCACCTGTGGGTGGCCCACAGAGCAGGGTATGGGCTGGTGGCAGCTCCATGCTGAAATTGACAGGTGCTCGGGGTGTCCTCCATTTTGGGATACCCAGGCCCTGCCATTGGAATCAGTTGATTCCTGATGGAAAACAAGATGGCCCCTGTGGCCTCTTGCTTTCTATTGCCTCTTACCTTGTTTTCCCAAAGTCCTGGGAAGCCCTGACTCTGTCCCTTCCCCCTGACTGGCTGTTGGGTGGAAGTTCCATATATGGTGTTGTTGTGAAGGCCCAGCTAGACTGACTGGAGCCTTCCCAGTGACTGTATGTTGTGGGTACCTCCTGTGGGTGGGACCTGGGTGAATGGAGTGTGTGACCAATATACACTCCTTGTTGTGGTTGTCTGGTTTCTGGCATGTGAGACAAAGACTGAGACAGCCCTGCCCGAAACTGGCCTGAATGCAGTGTGTAGTGTTGAATGGCTGGGTACTTGTCCCAATCCACATTCCTTGTTGTGAGTGTCTGAAAGGGAGGAGTGTGGCCTGAATGCACTGTGTGCCTGATTGGCTGACTGACTGCATGAATGCCCTTCTGTGTGATTGGCTGCTGTGTGTGTGCCAGCAGTGTGGATGAGAGACAGAATAGTATATCTGGGGACCTCTCACCACTGGAAATTGTTCAGAAGCGTTCAGAAGCTGAGTCTCCACTCAAGAGTAACTGGATTTGCTGATCCTCGACGCCCAGCTGGAAGAAGAAGACTTGCTGTGGCATTTGCTTCGACCGGTCCGAAGGCTGCCGTGCTCGTCGAGGACTGACCCGAGAGAGGACCTGGCTAGGCGCCCTCTTCCCGTGCTCCGAGGGACCATCGAGCACCGCTGAATCTTCGCCGAAGCTCCCTGGACGCCAGACCATCGAAAGGCTGCCGACCGGAGAAGGGGACTGCCGAGGAGATCGAAGTGAAGCACCCGGACATCGACGCCGTCGAAGTCCATTGCCGTCGACCAGGGTTCGCAGGTCTGTGTAACCGCTGGAGGCCCGTCGAAGTTGTGTTGCCCAGCCGTGGGAACCACTTGACGCCGTACTGCCGATGACCGGAGCCGTCCGCTCCTTGCCTAAGAACATTTGAATTGAAGGACTCCCTCGACCGCACCGTCGACCGCTTTATCCTGCCGGAGAAAGTCGAGGACGACCAACGCGCCGAGGAGAATCCGCCGGTGGGTTTCCTGCCACCTCACGACCCCAAAGACTCGAGCGACTCGACGCCCTTGTTGGGCCACCGTCATTCACAATCTTTGCGGTCCAGAACTAGTGTCACCGAGGTGCCCCGCACGCCTCTTCCTCGCAGGACGCCGACGTCTCGACGCCGACGAGCACCGCTCGGATCGAAGCCTGCCGCCTCATCGACGCCGTTCTACCCTGTTTGTTGTCGGACGTTCGACGCCCCGTGTCTCCCGCTTGAAAGGGAAGGCATTCAAGAAGGGCCGTCGATTCCCCGACACCGAACACCGAGTTCCTCGACGCTTCTCGACGCCTCTCGACGATCCGTGACTCCTGCTTTAAAGGGGGTCATTCAAGAAGGATCTGTCGACGCCTCTTCGAAGAACTCAACTCCACCAGGTACATTGGGGGGGTAAAAACATTGCAGGAGAGAATAAGACTATTGAACAATATATGGACTGGGCTTGTGCTATATCTCTTTATTTTTCAGGTTGCCCAGGTGGGGGGATCTCCACACAGAACTGTGTCCAGTAGCAAGGGCCAGTCTTCTGCCTATTGTTTCAACCATCTGTTATCCCTCCTCTCTCTATTGCTGGTTTCCTTCTTATTGATCTGTGTGCCATTTTAACAGTATTGTGAATGCACTTTAATGAGGTATAATATTAGTGGTACCACTTTAGAATTGTAGATATTTACCATTATTCATTTTCCTGAGCACAAAGTGCGTTATTGTGATAAGTGTACATAACCCTTGAATATTAATTATATAAAGACTGTGTTTTCAGTAATACAGTGTGTGGACATTCCTTTGTGGGGGCTTGGGGATACACTGTACTTAAGAACCAGCCTGCATCACCTCCTGAGAAGCTAGGCCTTGATTGCTCGTCCATCGCTACCGTAATAGAGAATCTTGGCTGGGGACCTCTGTGCCTCTCCTCTACCATATAGAGAGCGGAAGTACAGACCCCCCCACCGGTCTTTACAAGCTGGTGGCAGCGGTGGGATGCTTATGGTTTTAAGAATCAGTGTATAACCGTGCCACTTACAAAATATCCGCACTTTATTAGATTAAGGTTTGGGTGTGTACCAAATAACTGCATTACAAGCAATGGAGCCCATTGCGAATGGTAAATTGACTAGGATGAGCTTAGAGGCTCTCCAGAGTGCTTGTGAAGCCAGGGAGTTAGACTTTCTGGATAAGTCTAGGGCGGAGCTGATAGCTGCCCTGGTGGACTACCAGACTGAGGGTGAAACTCTTGATGAAGGGGGGGATGCAACCAGTGAGGACTCTGCCCCTGGGGTTGTCACTGAATCTGTTTCTGCGAATGCCGCCATTCCTGCTGCCTCTGTTCCCAACCCCAGCAATTCCATGGAACTTGAGTTATTAAGGATGAAGTTAGCCTTTGAATACCGCAAGTTGGAAATAGAAGCTGAGCTTAAGAAAGAGGAGCTGGCACAGCAAGTGGAACTCAAGAATAGGGATCTTGCGCTCAAAGACAAGGACACTGAATGTCAGAGAATCCAGTTAGAGAAAGCTCGAGTGGAGACTTCAGCTAAACCAGTTGAGAGTGGCAGGTCCCCAGCCACCAAGTTTATGAAAGATTTGGTTGGTGTGTTTGTGGAGGGTTCAGATATCCTCCAATGGATTGAAGCGTTTGAAATGGCTTGTGCAATTCATGATGTGGATAAAAGAGATTGGGCTAAGTGTTTGTTAAGCAGAGTGCCTCAAACTGGATATGACTGTATTCTGAAGCTGAGCGTGGAAGAAAGGGGTCAGTATGAGTGTATGAAGTCTGCTTTGATTGCCAAGTTTGGCAAGACACCTACCCAATACCTTAAACGGTTCAGGGATTTTAAGAAAAGAGGGAATGTGTCTTGGGTTGACTGGGTGAGTACTGCGCACATGAACATGATGGGGTGGATTGATGGATACAAGGTTAAGACTTTTGTTGAATTGTCCCACCTCTTGTTTTTTGAGCATTTTTCTGAAGCCTGTTCGCCAGAGCTGCGTCAGTATGTGGCTGACCAAAACATTTTGGACCCCTTTAAGCTGGCTAGGTTGGCTGACAAGTGGGTCTCCCACCGGGTGTCCCCTAAGGACTCCAGTGGGAAGGACAAGGACAAAGAAAAGGGGACCTCTCAGAAAGCTGAGGAGTCCCAAAAGCAATCACAGTCGGGTAAACCAAAACCTTCCTCTCCTAAGACCCAAAAATCTAGTGGGGATAAGTCCTCTGTGGGTGGGAATAAGAGTAGTGGTCCACCTGCTGCAAAGCAGGCTCCCAGTGGTTCCAGTACCGTACCCCGCACTCCTGGCACTTGTTGGGACTGTGGGGCTCTGGATCACAAA
This sequence comes from Ambystoma mexicanum, assembly GCF_040938575.1. NCBI lineage: Eukaryota > Metazoa > Chordata > Amphibia > Caudata > Ambystomatidae > Ambystoma > Ambystoma mexicanum. The sequence goes on from NC_090925.1 coordinate 84,343,413, forward strand.
AGGGGTGACTCCAAGTGTAAAGGTAAGGCACTTGGAGTACAGGCTGTCAGCCTGACCTACCCTTACCCCGTGTCTGAGGTGGAGGCCACTGTCCTCCCCTCCTCTACCGGGATCACATTTGGTGCCCCGGTAGAGATTTCCTTAGTGTCCCTTGGGGCCTGGGACCAGTACGCAGAAGTACTGGCGACTATCCCGCAGAACACTCGTAGGTTTTTGAGAAGTGTCCTCTTGAATGGCCAGCCTTCTACTGGTTTGAGAGACACTGGGGCAAGCATGACAGTGGTGGACAGGACCCTGCTCAAGCCAGAGGACTATGTAGGTGCTCCTCTGAGAACCACCAGGTTAGCTGGTGGGCCTCCCAAATTATCGCTGTAGCCTTAGTCACACTCATGATTGGAGACAAGACAGCAAAGCTTCCTGTCCTGGTTCAGGACAATGTCCCTGCTAACATTCTGTTAGGAAATGATCTGGTAGAGTTGGGGTTGATCTCGGATGGTCTTCCCATGACTGCGGCTGCGGTCACTAGGTCACAGGTGACACCGGGTCTGACTGTGAGTCAGGTACCCGAGCCAAAGGCGAGGCCTAAGGCAAGAAGGAGGAAGACCAAGAAGGCCACCTCTGTGGAGGGAACACCTTCTCTTCCTGCTGTTCCGACAGCACCCATTGGGATCCATGCTCCGGACGGGCTGGGTCCAATGGAAAACCCAAACTCAACTCCTGTGGGAGAAGAGACAGAAGACTCTCCTGTGGGAGAGGTTCTCAACCCGGAGGATCATCCCGACCTTCAATGCTTGTTAGCTGAAGGGGGACCCTCCCGGGCAGACTTCTGTAAGGGACAGAGAGAGTGCCACTCTCTCGAGGGTCTGAGGAAACAGGCCCTGTCCCAGGCACAAGGTGAAGTGCCTAGGACATTCAAGATTTATTGGGAGGGTGAGCTCCTTGTTAGTGAGCACGCTAAGCCTGAACCTGGTGCCCTCAAGAGGTTGGTGGTACCCCAGGTTTACAGGCCCTTCCTACTGCAGTTGGCGCATGTGGTGCCCTTGGCTGGTCATCTTGGTACCAAGAAGACTAAGCAGAGGCTCTCTGCCCACTTCTACTGGCCCCGGATGGGAGTGGAAGTGGAATCCCACTGCAGGACCTGCCCCACTTGTCAGTTGTCTGGCAAGACTGGAGGCAGGGTCATTGCCCCACTGCAGCCATTGCCAGTGGTTGGCACACCGTTCGAGAGGGTGGGCATCGACATTGTCGGTCCCCTGGACCCTCCCACTTCCGGTGGACATCGGTTCATCCTGGTCTTGGTTGATCATGCCACCAGGTACCCTGAGGCTATACCCCTTCGGACTATTACTGCCAAGGTGGTTGCCAGGGCTCTACTGGGCATTTTCACCCGTGTTGGATTCCCCAAGGAGGTTGTCTCTGACAGAGGATCCAATTTCATGTCTAGTTACATGAAAACCATGTGGAAAGAGTGCGGGGTAACCTACAAGTTCTCCACCTCTTACCACCCCCAGACCAATGGTCTGGTTGAGAGATTTAACAAAACTCTCAAGGGCATGCTAGGTGCTTTGGAAGAGCCCCTAAGGAGGAAATGGGATCTCCTCCTACCATGCCTGCTGTTTGCTTAGAGAGAGGTACCTCAAGAGGGTGTTGGTTTCAGCCCCTTTGAGTTACTCTTTGGACATCCCGTGAGGGGGCCCCTCGCCTTGATCCGAGAAGGCTTGGAAGCCACCACTCCAGGTCCCGCCAAGCAAGTGGGGGACTATGTGTTAGGCCTCAGACGGAGGATGACACAGATGATGGGTCAGGCAACAGCAAATCTCAAGGCCAGCCAGGAATTGAATAAGTACTGGCATGACCTTAAAGCTTCACAAGTGGATTGGACTCCGGGGCAGGAAGTCCTTGTGATGGAGCCTACAAAGCCTAGAGCTTTGGCCGATAAATGGACTGGACCCTTCCGGATAATCTCCAAGATGGGCGAAGTCAATTATCTGGTTCACATGGGTGCCTCTGGGGTAGCCCCTCAGGTATTCCATGTCAACAGGCTCAAGCCTTTCCACAGGCGAGCAGAGGTCTCATGTCTCTTGCTAGCTTCAGGGCAAGAAGAAGATGAGAGTGAGCCCCTTCCTGATTTGCTGCATAGCAACCCTCAGGATGGCTCAGTGGAGGGAGTACGTCTCTCTCTAGATTTGACAACAGAGCAGCAGAGGGCCTGCAGGGCTTTGCTCCAGCAGTATGCCTCTCTGTTTTCACTGACACCGGGCCTTACACCATGGTGTAAGCACGAAATTGACACTGGTGACAGTGTGCCTGTCAAAAGCAGGTGCTACCGTATGTCAGATACCGTCAAGAACCACATCCAGGCTGAGGTCGCCAAGATGTTGGATCTGGGTGTTATTGAACCCTCAACCAGTCCCTGGTCCAGTCCAGTGGTCCTTGTCCCCAAGGCAAGTTCCCAGGCGGGTACCAAGGATTGGAGGTTCTGTGTGGACTACCGAGGAGTCAATGCCGTCACCAAAACTGACGCGCACCCATTGCCCAGGGCTGATGAGCTCGTGGACACCATAGGTGCTGCCAAATTTGTGAGCACCTTTGACCTTACCTCAGGCTATTGGCAAATAGCTCTGACGGACCATGCCAAGGAAAAGACGGCCTTCTCAACACCTGAGGGACTCTACCAGTTTAGGGTCATGCCTTTTGGATTGAAGAATGCCCCTGCCACCTTCCAGAGATTGGTCAACCATGCTCTCAGTGGGCTGGAAGCCTTTTGTGTGGCTTACTTAGACGACATTGCCGTCTACAGTTCCACCTGGGAAGAGCATTTGACACATCTGGATAAGGTGTTGCAGGCCTTGAAAAGGGCTAACCTCACTATCAAGGCCACCAAGTGCCAGATAGCTCAGGGGAAAGTTACCTATCTTGGTCATGAGGTAGGAGGGGGTCAAATCCAGCCTCTTTCCAGTAAGGTACAGGACGTACAGAACTGGGAGACTCCCACTACTCAAACCCAGGTGAGAGCCTTTTTGGGCCTCACTGGTACTGTCGCAATTTCATGGCAGACTATGGAACCATAGCTGCACCCCTGACAGCTCTAACTTCACCCAAACAGCCTAGGAAGGTTAATTGGACAGAAGACTGTCAGAGGGCCTTTGAGGGCTTGAAAGAAAGTCTGTGTAGGACACCTGTGTTGTGTGCGCCTGACTACAGCCGACCCTTTATCGTCCAGACGGATGCCTGCGACACCGGAATTGGAGCTGTCTTGTCCCAGTTAGATGACAAAGGGAGAGAACATCCTATCATATTCATCAGTAGACAACTCAAGGGTAGAGAGCTTAAGTGGGCTACTGTTGAAAAGGAATGTTTTAGTATAGTTTGGAGCCTTAGGCGTTTTAGGCCCTACCTTACGGGGTCTACCTTCAAGGTCCAAACAGATCATAAGCCCCTGAAGTGGCTTATGCAGATGAAGGGTGAGAATCCGAAATTGCTCAGGTGGTCCATTAGCCTGCAAGGGCTAGACTTCACCATAGAGCACAGACCAGGGAAGAGTCACGATAATGCAGATGGCCTTTCCAGAAGGTATGTTGACCGTCTGGATGAGGGTGTCTATCCCGTGGGAGATTAGACACCCTCCACCTCAGTCTGGGGGGGGCGACTGTGATGCTGGAAATGCATCAGAGGGACAGGGCCTCTGAATCTTTGTCCTTTACTGCCTTTTATCGTGTGTTATGTCATGTTTTCTGCCCAGGAGTCCATTTGGGACTCCTGGCAGTGCAGCTCTCTCTTTTGGTTTGGTGAACAGACCCATGGGATACCCTTATGGCACCCATGGGTGGGGGTACAACCCTGTGCCCCTAGTGTATGTTTTTGGGCACCTGTGGGTGGCCCACAGAGCAGGGTATGGGCTGGTGGCAGCTCCATGCTGAAATTGACAGGTGCTCGGGGTGTCCTCCATTTTGGGATACCCAGGCCCTGCCATTGGAATCAGTTGATTCCTGATGGAAAACAAGATGGCCCCTGTGGCCTCTTGCTTTCTATTGCCTCTTACCTTGTTTTCCCAAAGTCCTGGGAAGCCCTGACTCTGTCCCTTCCCCCTGACTGGCTGTTGGGTGGAAGTTCCATATATGGTGTTGTTGTGAAGGCCCAGCTAGACTGACTGGAGCCTTCCCAGTGACTGTATGTTGTGGGTACCTCCTGTGGGTGGGACCTGGGTGAATGGAGTGTGTGACCAATATACACTCCTTGTTGTGGTTGTCTGGTTTCTGGCATGTGAGACAAAGACTGAGACAGCCCTGCCCGAAACTGGCCTGAATGCAGTGTGTAGTGTTGAATGGCTGGGTACTTGTCCCAATCCACATTCCTTGTTGTGAGTGTCTGAAAGGGAGGAGTGTGGCCTGAATGCACTGTGTGCCTGATTGGCTGACTGACTGCATGAATGCCCTTCTGTGTGATTGGCTGCTGTGTGTGTGCCAGCAGTGTGGATGAGAGACAGAATAGTATATCTGGGGACCTCTCACCACTGGAAATTGTTCAGAAGCGTTCAGAAGCTGAGTCTCCACTCAAGAGTAACTGGATTTGCTGATCCTCGACGCCCAGCTGGAAGAAGAAGACTTGCTGTGGCATTTGCTTCGACCGGTCCGAAGGCTGCCGTGCTCGTCGAGGACTGACCCGAGAGAGGACCTGGCTAGGCGCCCTCTTCCCGTGCTCCGAGGGACCATCGAGCACCGCTGAATCTTCGCCAAAGCTCCCTGGATGCCAGACCATCGAAAGGCTGCCGACCGGAGAAGGGGACTGCCGAGGAGATCGAAGTGAAGCACCCGGACATCGACGCCGTTGAAGTCCATTGCCGTCGACCAGGGTTCGCAGGTCTGTGTAACCGCTGGAGGCCCGTCGAAGTTGTGTTGCCCAGCCGTGGGAACCACTTGACGCTGTGCCGCCGACGACCGGAGCCGTCCGCTCCTTGCCTAAGAACATTTGAATTGAAGGACTCCCTCGACCGCACCGTCGACCGCTTTATCCTGCCGGAGAAAGTCGAGGACGACCAACGCGCCGAGGAGAATCCGCCGGTGGGTTTCCCGCCACCTCACGACCCCAAAGACTCGAGCGACTCGACGCCCTTGTTGGGCCACCGTCATTCACAATCTTTGCGGTCCAGAACTAGTGTCACCGAGGTGCCCCGCACGCCTCTTCCTCGCAGGACGCTGACGTCTCGACGCCGACGAGCACCGCTCGGATCGAAGCCTGCCGCCTCATCGACGCCATTCTACCCTGTTTGTTGTCGGACGTTCGACGCCCCGTGTCTCCCGCTTGAAAGGGAAGGCATTCAAGAAGGGCCGTCGATTCCCCGACACCGAACACCGAGTTCCTCGACGCTTCTCGACGCCTCTCGACGATCCGTGACTCCTGCTTTAAAGGGGGTCATTCAAGAAGGATCTGTCGACGCCTCTTCGAAGAACTCGACTCCACCAGGTACATTGGGGGGGTAAAAACATTGTAGGAGAGAATAAGACTATTGAACAATATATGGACTGGGCTTGTGCTATATCTCTTTATTTTTCAGGTTGCCCAGGTGGGGGGATCTCCACACAGAACTGTGTCCAGTAGCAAGGGCCAGTCTTCTGCCTATTGTTTCAACCATCTGTTATCCCTCCTCTCTCTATTGCTGGTTTCCTTCTTATTGATCTGTGTGCCATTTTAAAAGTATTGTGAATGCACTTTAATGAGGTATAATATTAGTGGTACCACTTTAGAATTGTAGATATTTACCATTATTGATTTTCCTGAGCACAAAGTGCGTTATTGTGATAAGTGTACATAACCCTTGAATATTAATTATATAAAGACTGTGTTTTCAGTAATACAGTGTGTGGACATTCCTTTGTGGGGGCTTGGGGATACACTGTACTTAAGAACCAGCCTGCATCACCTCCTGAGAAGCTAGGCCTTGATTGCTCGTCCATCGCTACCGTAATAGAGAATCTTGGCTGGGGTCCTCTGTGCCTCTCCTCTACCATATAGAGAGCGGAAGTACAGACCCCCCCACCGGTCTTTACACTCACCCCCAACGGCAATGGAGTGGGTGCCATGTCATGCAGCCCTCCCTGGGACCAGATATCTGCTCCTAGGAACGGACGCCTGAGCCCAGGGAGGAGTGCAAGACAGCCCCACCCATTATCTGCCCCTGGGGAGGGCTACATGAGATGGGCCACCCCTCCGATTTGGCCATGTGTGGGTTCCCACGGTTGTCCTCTTTTGGAAAATGCATGGGGTTCCCTGTTTTCTTTGCTGGCTTCGACACCCTAGGCCCAAATCTGTAGGTTGGCCACATGAACACAATGGGCAGTGGCGAAAGGCTTGGGGTGACCAGTGGGTTACCCTTTTCCTTTTGCGCCCCCGGTAGGTGCACCCACACATGTGAGGTAACTTTTTCGTCGGGACACCTGTGGGAATGCGAGAAGGTATGACATCTGTTGGTGGCGACGTGTTTCGGTGAGTGGCCAAAGGGAAATGTCTGAGAATTGTCTGCATTTCCAGCCAATTTCAGAGACATTTCCCTGTGTCCACTCACCGAAACACGTTGACACCAACAGATGTCATACCTTCTCGCGTTCCCACAGGTGTCCCAATGAAAAAGGTACCTCACATGTGTGGGTGCACCTACCTGGGGCGCAAAAGGAAAAGGGTAACCGCTGGTAACCCCAAGCCTTTCGCCACAGCACAATTTGTTCATGTGGGCAACCTACAGATTTGGGCCTAGGGTGTCGAAGCCAGCAAGGAAAACGATGGAACCCCATCTATTTCCAAAAAGAGGACACCCGTGGAAATGCGCAGAGGTCTGACTTGCGCGAAGCGGCCCAGAATTTTTTATCCAGAACCCCAGACGAAGTGAACATTGTGTTTTTTCCCCACCAAATATCACACTTTGTCGGGGATTGTGGCTAATAAAAACTGGGGCAATTTGCGCAAGGCAGACCTCTGTGGATTCCCAGGGGTGTCCTCTTTTTGGAAATGCATGGGGTTCCCTGTTTTCCTCGGTGGCTTGGACACCCGAGGCCCATATCTGCATGTTGTGCCGGTCGGCAGAATGTCTGAGATTTCGCTCTGAAAACAGACTTGGGGTTACTTGTGTTTTAGGCTTTCCCCTTGGCGGCCAGGTAGGTGCACCCACACATGTGAGGTACCGTTTTCATCGGGACACCTGTGGGAAAGCGGGACGGTAGGCCATGTGTTGTTGGGGGCGTGTTTCGATGGGTGCGCAGAGCGAAATGTGCGGAAAAAATTTTTTTTGCCCCACATTTCGGAATTTGCGGGGCTGTCTGGGTAATAAAATCTTGGCCGATGTGCGCAAATCATACCTCTGCAGATTCCCACGGGAGTCCTCTTTTCGGAAATGCATGGGGTTTCCTGTTTTCCTTGGTGGCTTGGACACCCGAGGCCCATATCTGTATCTCGTGCCGGTCGGCAGAATGTCTGAGATTTCGCTCTGAAAACAGACTTGGGGTTACTTGTGTTTTAGGCTTTCCCCTTGGCGGCCAGGTAGGTGCACCCACACATGTGAGGTACCGTTTTCATCGGGACACCTGTGGGAATGCGGGTCAGTAGGCCATGTGTTGTTGGCGGCTTGTTTCGATGGGTACGCCGAGCGAAATGTGCGGAAAAAGCATTTTCTTTCCCCACATTTAGGACTTTGCGGGGCTGTATGGGTGATACAATCTGGGCCGATGTGCGCAAATCATACCTCTGCGGATTCCCACGGGTATCCTCTTTTCGGAAATGCATGGGGTTCCCTGTTTTCCTCGGTGGCTTGGACACACGAGGCCCATATCTGTATGTTGTGCCGGTCGGCAGAATGTCTGAGATTTCGCTCTGAAAACAGACTTGGGGTTACTTGTGTTTTAGGCTTTCCCCTTTGCGGCAAGGTAGGTGCACCCACACATGTGAGGTACCGTTTTCATCGGGACACCTGTGGGAACGCGGAGCGGTAGGCCATGTGTTGTTGGGGGCGTGTTTCAATGGGTGCGCCGAGCGAAATGTGCGGAAAAAGCGATTCTTTCCCCCACATTTCGGACTTTACGGAGCTGTCTGGGTAATACATTCTGGGGTGATGTGCGCAAATCATACCTCTGTGGATTCCCACGGGTGTCCTCTTTTTGGAAATGCATGGGGTTCCCTGTTTTCCTCTGTGGCTTGGACACCCGAGGCCCATATCTGTATGTTGTGCCGGTCGGCAGAATGTCTGAGATTTCGCTCTGAAAACAGACTTGGGGTTACTTGTTTTTTAGGCTTTCCCCTTGGCGGCCAGGTAGGTGCACCCACACATGTGAGGTACCATTTTCATCGGGACACCTTTGGGAATGCGGCACGGTAGGCCATGTGTTGTTGGGGGCGTGTTTCGATGGTTGCGCTGAGCAAAATGTGCGGAAAAAGCGTTTTTTTCACATTTCGGACTTAGCGGGGCTATCTGGGTTATAAATTCTTGGGCGATGTGCGCAAATCATATCTCTGCGGATTACCACGGGTATCCTCTTTTTGGAAATGCATGGGGTTCCCTGTTTTCCTCAGTGGCTTGGTGTCCCGAGGCCCATATCTGTATGTTGTGCCGGTCGGCAGAATGTCTGAGATTTCGCTCTGAAAACAGACTTGGTGTTACTTGTGTTTTAGGCTTTCCCCTTGGCGGCCAGGTAGGTGCACCCACACATGTGAGGTACCGTTTTCATTGGGACATCTGTGGGAACGCGGGACGGTAGGCCATGTGTTGTTGGGGGCGTGTTTCGTTGGGTGAGTCGAGCGAAATGTGCGGAAAAATCGTTTTTCCCCCACATTTTGGACTTTGTGGGGCTGTCTGGGTAAAAAATTCTGGGGCAATGTGCACAAATCATACCTCTGCGGATTCCCACAGGTGTCCTCTTTTTGGAAATGCATGGGGTTCCCTGTTTTACTCAGTTGCTTGGACACCAGGGGTCCATATCTGTATGTTGTGCCGGTTGGCCGAATGTCTGAGATTTCGCTCTGAAAACAGACGTGGGGTTACTTGTATTTTAGGCTTTCCCTTTGGCAGCCATGTAGGTGCACCCACACATGCGAGGTACCATTTTCATCGGGACACCTGTGGGAACGAGTGACAGTAGGCCATGTGTTGTTGGGGGTGTGTTTCGATGGGTGCGTCGAGCGAAATGTGCGGAAAAAGCGCTTTTCCCACACATTTTGGACATTGTGGGGCTGTCTGGGTAATAAAATCTGGGGCGATGTGCACAAATCATACCTCTGTGGATTCCCACGTGTGTCCTCTTTTCGGAAATGCATGTGGTTCCCTGTTTTCCTCAGTGGCTTGGACACCCGAAGCCCATATCTGTATGTTGTGCCGGTCGACAGAATGTCTGAGATTTCGCTCTGAAAACAGACTTGGGGTTACTTGTGTCTTAGGCTTTCCCCTTGGCGGCCAGGTAGGTGCACCCACACATGTGAGGTACCGTTTTCATCGGGACACTTGTGGGAACGCGGGACAGTAGGCCATGTGTTGTTGGGGGCGTGTTTCGATGGGTGCTTTGAGCAAAATGTGCGGAAAAAGCGTTTTTTTCCCCCCACATTTTGGACTTTGCGGGACTGTCTGGGTAATAAATTCTGGTACGATGTGCGCAAATCATACCTCTGCGGATTCCCACGGGTGTCCCCTTTTTGGAAATGCATGAGTTTCCCTGTTTTCCTCGGTGGCTCGACACCCGAGGCCCATATCTGTATGTTGTGCCGGTCGACAGAATGTCTGAGATTTCGCTCTGAAAACAGACTTGGGGTTACTTGTGTTTTAGGCTTTTCCCTTGGCGGCCAGGTAGGTGCACCCACACATTTGTGGTACCGTTTTCATCGGGACACCTGTGGGAGTGCGTGACGGTAGCCCATGTGTTGTTGCGGGTGTGTTTCGATTGGTGCGCCGAGCGAAATGTGTGGAAAGATCGTTTTTTTCCCCCACATTTCGGACTTTGCTGGCCTGTCTGGGTAATAAATTCTGGGCCGATGTGCGCAAATCATACCTCTGTGGATTCCCACGGGTGTCTTCTTTTCAGAAATACATGGGAGTTCCTGTTTTTCTTGGTGGCTGAAACACCCCAGGCCTAAATCTGTCGGTTGCCTCCCAAAACCATTTGGGGGGGATAGCAGTGGTTTAGCCTTATTCCTTCACGGCCAGGTAGGTGCACCCACACATGTGAGGTACCGGTTTCATCGGAACACCTGTGGGAATGCGGATCGGTAGGCCATGTGTTGTTGGGGGCGTGTTTCGATGGGTACGCTGAGCGAAATGTGCGGAAAAAGCATTTTTTTCCCCACATTTAGGACTTTGCGGGGCTGTATGGGTGATACAATCTGGGCCGATGTGCGCAAATCATACCTCTGTGGATTCCCACGGGTGTCCTCTTTTTGGAAATGCATGGGGTTCCCTGTTTTCCTCAGTGGCTTGGACACCCGAGGCCCATATCTGTATGTTGTGCCGGTCGGCAGAATGTCTGAGATTTCGCTCTGAAAACAGACTTGGGGTTACTTGTTTTTTAGGCTTTCCCCTTGGTGGCTAGGTAGGTGCACCCACACATGTGAGGTACCGTTTTCATCGGGACACCTGTGGGAACGCGGAGCGGTAGGCCATGTGTTGTTGGGGGCATGTTTCAATGGGAGCGCCGAGCGAAATGTGAGGAAAAAGCGTTTTTTTCCCCCACATTTTGGACTTTGTGGGGCTGTCTGGGTAATAAATTCTGGGGCGATGTGCGCAAATCATACCTCTGTGGATTCCCACGGGTGTCCACTTTTTGGAAATGCATGGGGTTCCCTGTTTTCCTCAGTGGCTTGGACACCCGAGGCCCATATCTGTATGTTGTGCCGGTCGGCAGAATGTCTGAGATTTCGCTCTGAAAACAGACTTGGGGTTACTTGTTTTTTAGGCTTTCCCCTTGGCGGCCAGGTAGGTGAACCCACACATGTGAGGTACCATTTTCATCGGGACACCTTTGGGAATGCGGCACGGTAGGCCATGTGTTGTTGGGGGCGTGTTTCGATGTTTGCGCTGAGAAAAATGTGCGGAAAAAGTGTTTTTTTCACCACATTTCGGACTTTGCAGGGCTATCTGGGTTATAAATTCGGGGCGATGTGCGCAAATCATACCTCTGCGGATCCCCAGGGGTGTCCTCTTTTTGGAAATGCATGGGGTTCCCTGTTTTCCTCAGTGGCTTGGACACCCGAGGCCCATATCTGTATGTTGTGCCGGTCGACAGAATGTCTGAGATTTCGCTCTGAAAAACAGACTTGGTGTTACTTGTGTTTTAGGCTTTCCCCTTGGCTGCCAGGTAGGTGCACCCACACATGTGAGGTACCGTTTTCATCGGGACACCTGTGGGAACGCGTGACAGTAGGCCATGTGTTGTTGGGGGCGTGTTTCGAGTGGTTCTTCGAGCAAAATGTGCGGAAACAGCGTTTTTTCCCCCCACATTTTGGTCTTTGCAGGACTGTCTGGGTAATATTTCTGGGACGATGTGCGCAAATCATACCTCTGTGGATTCCCACAGGTGTCCTCTTTTCGGAAATCCATGGGGTTCCCTGTTTTCCTCAGTGGCTTGGACACTCGAGGCCCCTATCTGTATGTTGTGCCGGTCGACAGAATGTCTGAGATTTCGCTCTGAAAACAGACTTAGGGTTACTTGTGTTTTAGGCTTTCCCCTTGGCGGCCAGGTAGGTGCACCCACACATGTGAGGTACTGTTTTCATCGGGACACCTGTGGGAAAGCGTGACGGTAGGCCATTAGTTGTGGGGGGCGTGTTTCAATGTGTGCGTCGAGTGAAATGTGGGGAAAAAGCGTTTTTTTCCCCACATTTCCGACTTTGCGGGGCTCTCTGGGTAATACAGTCTGGGGCGATGAGCGCAAATCATACCTCTGCGGATTCCCACATGTGTGCTCTTTTCGGAAATGCATGGGGTTCGCTGTTTTCCTTGGTGGCTTGGACACCCGAGGCCCATATCTGTAAGTTGTGCAGGTCGGCAGAATGTCGGAGATTTCGCTCTGAAAACATACCTTGGCTTGCTTGTGTTTTAGGCTTTCCCCTTGGCGGCCAGGTAGGTGCAACCACACATTTGAGGTACCGTTTTCATCGGGACACCTGTGGGAGTGCATTACGGTAGCCCATGTGTTTTTGCGGGTGTGTTTCGATTGGTGCGCCGAGCGAAATGTGCGGAAAAATTGTTTTTTTCCCCCACATTTCGGACTTTGCTGGGCTGTCTGGGTAATAAATTCTGGGCCGATGTGCACAAATCATACCTCTGCGGATTCCCACGGGTGTTTTCTTTTCAGAAATACATGGGGGTTACTGTTTTTCTTGGTGGCTGAAACACCCCAGGCCTAAATCTGTCGGTTGCCTCCCAAAACCCTTTGGGGGGGATAGCAGTGGTTTAGCCTTATTCCTTCGCGCCTAGGTAGGTGCACCCACACATGTGAGGTACCGGTTTCATCGGGACACTTGTGGGAATGCGGGTCGGTAGGCCATGTTTTGTTGGGGGCGTGTTTCGATGGGTACGCCGAGCGAAATGTGCGGAAAAAGCATTTTTTTACCCCACATTTAGGACTTTGCGGGGCTGTCTGGGTGCTACAATCTGGGCCGATGTGCGCAAATCATACCTCTGCAGATTCCCATGGGTGTCCTCTTTTCGGAAATGCATGGGGTTCCCTGTTTTCCTCGGTGGCTTGGACACACGAGGCCTATATCTGTAAGTTGTGCCGGAACAGAATGTCTGAGATTTCGCTCTGAAAACATACTTGGGGTTACTTGTGTTTTAGACTTTCCCCTTGGAGGCCAGGTAGGTGCACCCACACATGTGAGGTACCGTTTTCATCGGGACACCTGTGGGAACGCGTGACAGTAGGCCATGTGTTGTTGGGGGCGTGTTTCGATGGGTGCGTCGAGCGAAATGTGCGGAAAAATCATTTTTTTCCCCTCATTTCGGACTTTGCGGGGCTGTCTGGGTAACACATTCTGGGGCGATGTGCGCAAATCATACCTCTGCGGATTCCCACATGTGTGCACTTTTTGGAAATGCATGGGGTTCGTTGTTTTCCTTGGTGGCTTGGACACCCGAGGCCCATATCTGTATGTTGTGCCGGTCGGCAGAATGTCTGTGATTTCGCTCTGAAAACAGACTTGGGGTTACTTGTGTTTTATGCTTTCCCCTTGGCGGCCAGGTAGGTGCACCCACACATGTGAGATATCATTTTCATCGGGACACCTGTGGGAATGCGTGACGGTAGGCCATGTGTTGTTGGGGGCATGTTTCGATGGGTGCGTCGAGCGAAATGTGCGGAAGAATCATTTTTTTCCCCGCATTTCGGACTTTGCTGGGCTGTCTGGGTAATACATTCTGGGCCGATGTGCGCAAATCACACCTCTGCGTATTTCCACGGGTGTTTCTTTTCAGAAATGCATGAGGTTTCCTGTTTTCCTTGGTGGCTTGGACACCCGAGGCCCATATCTGTATGTTGTGCCGGTCGGCAGAATGTCTGAGATTTCGCTCTGAAAACAGACTTGGGGTTACTTGTGTTTTAGGCTTTCCCCTTTGCAGCCAGGTAGGTGCACCCACACATGTGAGGTACCATTTTCATTGGGACATCTGTGGGAACGCGGGACGGTAGGCCATGTGTTGTTCGGGGCGTGTTTTGATGGGTGAATCGAGCGAAATGTGCGGAAAAAGCGTTTTTTTCCCCACATTTTGGACTTTGCAGGGCTGTCTGAGTAAAAAATTCTGGGGCGATGTGCGCAAATCATACCTCTGCGGATTCTCACGGATGTCCTCTTTTTGGAAATGCATGGGGTTCCCTGTTTTCCTCGGTGGCTTGGACACCCGAGGCCCATATCTGTATGTTGTGCCGGTCGGCAGAATGTCTGAGATTTCGCTCTGAAAACAGACTTGGGGTTACTTGTGTTTTAGGCTTTCCCCTTGGCGGCCAGGTAGGTGCACCCACACATGTGAGGTACCGTTTTCATCGGGACACCTGTGGGAACGCAGGACAGTAGGCCATGTGTTGTTGGGGCGTGTTTCTAAGGGTGCTTCGAAAAAAATGTGCGTAAAAAGCGTTTTTTTCCCCCACATTTTGGACTTTGCGGGGCTGTCTGGGTAAAAATTCTGGGGCGATGTGCGCTAATCATACCTCTGTGGATTCCCAGGGGTGTCCTCTTTTCCGAAATGCATGGGGTTCCCTGTTTTCCTCGGTGGCTTGGACACTCGAGGCCCATATCTGTATGTTGTGCCGGTCGGCAGAATGTCTGAGATTTCGCTCTGAAAACAGACTTGGGGTTACTTATGTTTTAGGCTTTCCCCTTGGCGGCCAGGTAGGTGCACCCACACATGTGAGGTTCCGTTTTCATCGGGACACCTGTGGGAACGCGGGACAGTAGGCCATGTGTTGTTGGGGGCGTGTTTTGATGGGTGCTTCGAGCAAAATGTGCGGAAAAAGCGTTTTTTTCCCCCCACATTTTGGAATTTGCGGGGCTGTCTGGGTAATAAATTCTGAGACGATGTGCGCAAATCATACCTCTGCGGATTCCCACGGGTGTCCTCTTTTTGGAAATGCATGGGTTTCCCTGTTTTTCTGGGTGGCTTGGACACCCGAGGCCCATATCTGTAAGTTGTGCCGATCGGCAGAATGTCTGAGATTTCGCTCTGAAAACAGACTTGGGGTTACTTGTGTTTTAGGCTTTCCCCTTGGCGGCCAGGTAGGTGCACCCACACATGTGAGTTACCGTTTTCATAGGGACACCTGTGGGAACACGAGACCGTAGGCCATGTGTTGTTGGGGGCGTGTTTCGATGGGTGCGCCGAGCGAAAAGTGCGGAAAAAGCATTTTTTCCCCCACATTTCGGACTTTGCGGGGCTGTCTGGGTAATACATTCTGGGGCGATGTGCGCAAATCATACCTCTGTGGATTCCCACGGGTGTCCTCTTTTTGGAAATGCATGGGGTTCCCTGTTTTCCTCGGTGGCTTGCACACCCGAGGCCCATATCTGTATGTTGTGCCTGTCGGCAGAATGTCTGAGATTTCGCTCTGAAAACAGACTTGGGGTTACTTGTTTTTTAGGCTTTCCCCTTGGTGGCCAGGTAGGTGCACCCACACATGTGAGGTACCGTTTTCATTGGGACATCTGTTGGAACGCGGGACGGTAGGCCATGTGTTGTTGGGGGCATGTTTCGATGGGTGCGCCGAGCGAAAAGTGCAGAAAAAGCATTTTTTTCCCCAACATTTCGGACTTTGCGGGGCTGTCTGGATAATAAATTCTGGGGCGATGTGCGCAAATCATACCTCTGCGGATTCCCACAGGAGTCCTCTTTTTGGAAATGCATGGGGTTCCTTGTTTTCCTCGGTGGCTTGGACACCAGAGGTCCATATCTGTATGTTGTGCCGGTCAGCAGAATGTCTGAGATTTCGCTCTGAAAACAGACGTGGGGTTCCTTGTATTTTAGGCTTTCCCTTTGGCAGTCATGTAGGTGCATCCACACATGTGAGGTACCATTTTCATCGGGAAACCTGTGGGAACGAGTAACAGTAAGTCATGTGTTGTTGGAGGCGTGTTTCGATGGGTGCGTCGAGCGAAATGTTCAGAAAAAGCATTTTTCCCCCACATTTTGGACTTTGCGGGGCTGTCTGGGTAATAAAATCTGGGGCGATGTGCACAAATCATACCTCTGTGGATTCCCACGGGTGTCCTCTTTTCGGAAATGCATGGGGTTCCCTGTTTTCCTCAGTGGCTTGGACACCCGAGGCTCATATCTGTATGTTGTGAAGGTCGACAGAATGTCTGAGATTTCGCTCTGAAAACAGACTTGGGGTTACTTGTGTTTTAGGCTTTCCCCTTGGCGGCCAGGTAAGTGCACCCACACATGTGAGGTACCGTTTTCATCGGGACACCTGTGGGGACGCGGGACAGTAGGCCATGTGTTGTTGGGGGCATGTTTCGATGGGTGCTTCGAGCAAAATGTGCGGAAAAAGCGTTTTTTTCCCCCACACTTTGGACTTTGCGGGACTGTCTGGGTAATAAATTCTGGGACGATGTGAGCAAATCATACCTCTGCGGATTCCCACGGGTGTCCTCTTTTTTGAAATGCATGGGTTTTCCCAGTTTTCCTCGGTGGCTTGGACACTCGAGGCCCATATCTGTATGTTGTGCCGGTCGGCAGAATGTCTAAGATTTCGCTCTGAAAACAGACTTGGGGTTACTTGTTTTTTAGGCTTTCCCCTTGGCGGCCAGGTAGGTGCACCCACACATGTAAGGTACCATTTTCATCGGGACACCTTTGGGAATGCGGCACAGTAGGCGATGTGTTGTTGGGGGTGTGTTTCAATGGTTGCGCTGAGCAAAATGTGCGGAAAAAGCGTTTTTTTCACCACATTTCGGACTTTGCGGGGCTATCTGGGTTATAAATTCTGGGCCGATGTGCGCAAATCATACCTCTGAGGATTCCCACAGGTGTCCTCTTTTCGGAAATGCATGGGGTTCCCTGTTTTCCTCGGTGACTTGGACAGACGAGGCCCATATCTGTATGTTTTGCCGGTCGGCAGAATGTCTGAGTTTTCGCTCTGAAAACAGACTTGGGGTTACTTGTTTTTTAGGCTTTCCCCTTGGCGGCCAGGTAGGTGCACCCACACATGTGAGGTAGCATTTTCATCGGGACACCTTTGGGAATGCGGAGTGGTAGGCCATGTGTTGTTGGGGGCGTGTTTCGATGGTTGCGCTGAGCAAAATGTGTGGAAAAAGCGTTTTTTTCACCACATTTGGGACTTTGCGGGGCTATCTGGGTTATAAATTCTGGGGCGATGTGCGCAAATCATACCTCTGCGGATTCCCAAAGGTGTCCTCTTTTTGGAAATGCATGGGGTTTCCTGTTTTCCTCAGTGGCTTGGACACCCGAGGCCCATATCTGTATGTTGTGCCGGTCGGCAGAATGTCTGAGATTTCGCTCTGAAAACAGAATTGGGGTTACTTGTGTTTTAGGCTTTCCCCTTGGCGGCCAGGTAGGTGCACCCACACATGTGAGGTACCGTTTTCATTGGGACATCTGTGGGAACACGGGACGGTAGGCCATGTGTTGTTGGGGGCGTGTTTCTTTGGGTGAGGCGAGCGAAATGTGCGGAAAAAGTGTTTTTTTCCCCACATTTTGGACTTTGCAGGGCTGTCTGGGTAAAAAATTCTGGGGCGATGTGCGCAAATCATACCTCTGCGGATTCCCACAGGTGTCCTCTTTTTGGAAATGCATGGGGTTCTCGGTTTTCCTCGGTGGCTTGGACACCAGAGGTCCATATCTGTATGTTGTGCCGGTCGGCAGAATGTCTGAGATTTCGCTCTGAAAACAGACTTGGGGTTACTTATGTTTTAGGCTTTCCCCTTGGCGGCCAGGTAGGTGCACCCACACATGTGAGGTTCCGTTTTCATCGGGACACCTGTGGGAACGCGGGACAGTAGGCCATGTGTTGTTGGGGGCGTGTTTTGATGGGTGCTTCGAGCAAAATGTGCGGAAAAAGCGTTTTTTTCCCCCACATTTTGGAATTTGCGGGGCTGTCTGGGTAATAAATTCTGAGACGATGTGCGCAAATCATACCTCTGCGGATTCCCACGGGTGTCCTCTTTTTGGAAATGCATGGGTTTCCCTGTTTTTCTGGGTGGCTTGGACACCCGAGGCCCATATCTGTATGTTGTGCCGATCGGCAGAATGTCTGAGATTTCGCTCTGAAAACAGACTTGGGGTTACTTGTGTTTTAGGCTTTCCCCTTGGCGGCCAGGTAGGTGCACCCACACATGTGAGTTACCGTTTTCATAGGGACACCTGTGGGAACACGAGACCGTAGGCCATGTGTTGTTGGGGGCGTGTTTCGATGGGTGCGCCGAGCGAAAAGTGCGGAAAAAGCATTTTTTCCCCCACATTTCGGACTTTGCGGGGCTGTCTGGGTAATACATTCTGGGGCGATGTGCGCAAATCATACCTCTGTGGATTCCCACGGGTGTCCTCTTTTTGGAAATGCATGGGGTTCCCTGTTTTCCTTGGTGGCTTGCACACCCGAGGCCCATATCTGTATGTTGTGCCGGTCGGCAGAATGTCTGAGATTACGCTCTGAAAACAGACTTGGGGTTACTTGTTTTTTAGGCTTTCCCCTTGGTGGCCAGGTAGGTGCACCCACACATGTGAGGTACCGTTTTCATTGGGACATCTGTGGGAACGCGGGACGGTAGGCCATGTGTTGTTGGGGGCATGTTTCGATGGGTGCGCCGAGCGAAAAGTGCAGAAAAAGCATTTTTTTCCCCCACATTTCGGACTTTGCGGGGCTGTCTGGGTAATAAATTCTGGGGCGATGTGCGCAAATCATACCTCTGCGGATTCCCACAGGAGTCCTCTTTTTGGAAATGCATGGGGTTCCTTGTTTTCCTCGGTGGCTTGGACACCAGAGGTCCATATCTGTATGTTGTGCCGGTCAGCAGAATGTCTGAGATTTCGCTCTGAAAACAGACGTGGGGTTCCTTGTATTTTAGGCTTTCCCTTTGGCAGTCATGTAGGTGCATCCACACATGTGAGGTACCATTTTCATCGGGAAACCTGTGGGAACGAGTAACAGTAAGTCATGTGTTGTTGGAGGCGTGTTTCGATGGGTGCGTCGAGCGAAATGTTCGGAAAAAGCGTTTTTCCCCCACATTTTGGACTTTGCGGGGCTGTCTGGGTAATAAAATCTGGGGCGATGTGCACAAATCATACCTCTGTGGATTCCCACGGGTGTCCTCTTTTCGGAAATGCATGGGGTTCCCTGTTTTCCTCAGTGGCTTGGACACCCGAGGCTCATATCTGTATGTTGTGAAGGTCGACAGAATGTCTGAGATTTCGCTCTGAAAACAGACTTGGGGTTACTTGTGTTTTAGGCTTTCCCCTTGGCGGCCAGGTA
The DNA here is from genome assembly GCF_040938575.1 of Ambystoma mexicanum. Taxonomy (NCBI): domain Eukaryota; kingdom Metazoa; phylum Chordata; class Amphibia; order Caudata; family Ambystomatidae; genus Ambystoma; species Ambystoma mexicanum. Next base: position 84,362,357 of record NC_090925.1, read on the forward strand.
AGTGCACCCACACATGTGAGGTACCGTTTTCATCGGGACACCTGTGGGGACGCGGGACAGTAGGCCATGTGTTGTTGGGGGCATGTTTCGATGGGTGCTTCGAGCAAAATGTGCGGAAAAAGCGTTTTTTTCCCCCACACTTTGGACTTTGCGGGACTGTCTGGGTAATAAATTCTGGGACGATGTGAGCAAATCATACCTCTGCGGATTCCCACGGGTGTCCTCTTTTTGGAAATGCATGGGTTTTCCCAGTTTTCCTCGGTGGCTTGGACACTCGAGGCCCATATCTGTATGTTGTGCCGGTCGGCAGAATGTCTAAGATTTCGCTCTGAAAACAGACTTGGGGTTACTTGTTTTTTAGGCTTTCCCCTTGGCGGCCAGGTAGGTGCACCCACACATGTAAGGTACCATTTTCATCGGGACACCTTTGGGAATGCGGCACAGTAGGCGATGTGTTGTTGGGGGTGTGTTTCAATGGTTGCGCTGAGCAAAATGTGCGGAAAAAGCATTTTTTTCACCACATTTCGGACTTTGCGGGGCTATCTGGGTTATAAATTCTGGGCCGATGTGCGCAAATCATACCTCTGAGGATTCCCACAGGTGTCCTCTTTTTGGAAATGCATGGGGTTCCCTGTTTTCCTCGGTGACTTGGACAGACGAGGCCCATATCTGTATGTTTTGCCGGTCGGCAGAATGTCTGAGTTTTCGCTCTGAAAACAGACTTGGGGTTACTTGTTTTTTAGGCTTTCCCCTTGGCGGCCAGGTAGGTGCACCCACACATGTGAGGTAGCATTTTCATCGGGACACCTTTGGGAATGCGGAGCGGTAGGCCATGTGTTGTTGGGGGCGTGTTTCGATGGTTGCGCTGAGCAAAATGTGTGGAAAAAGCGTTTTTTTCACCACATTTCGGACTTTGCGGGGCTATCTGGGTTATAAATTCTGGGGCGATGTGCGCAAATCATACCTCTGCGGATTCCCAAAGGTGTCCTCTTTTTGGAAATGCATGGGGTTTCCTGTTTTCCTCAGTGGCTTGGACACCCGAGGCCCATATCTGTATGTTGTGCCGGTCGGCAGAATGTCTGAGATTTCGCTCTGAAAACAGAATTGGGGTTACTTGTGTTTTAGGCTTTCCCCTTGGCGGCCAGGTAGGTGCACCCACACATGTGAGGTACCGTTTTCATTGGGACATCTGTGGGAACACGGGACGGTAGGCCATGTGTTGTTGGGGGCGTGTTTCTTTGGGTGAGGCGAGCGAAATGTGCGGAAAAAGTGTTTTTTTCCCCACATTTTGGACTTTGCAGGGCTGTCTGGGTAAAAAATTCTGGGGCGATGTGCGCAAATCATACCTCTGCGGATTCCCACAGGTGTCCTCTTTTTGGAAATGCATGGGGTTCTCTGTTTTCCTCGGTGGCTTGGACACCAGAGGTCCATATCTGTATGTTGTGCCGGTCGGCAGAATGTCTGAGATTTCGCTCTGAAAACAGACGTGGGGTTACTTGTATTTTAGGCTTTCCCTTTGGCGGCCATGTAGGTGCACCCACACCTGTGAGATACCATTTTCATCGGGACACCTGTGGGAACGAGTGACAGTAGGCCATGTGTTGTTGGGGGCGTGTTTCGATGGGTCATGTGTTGTTGGGGGCGTGTTTCGATGGGTGTGTCGAAAGAAATGTGCGGAAAAAGCGTTTTTCCCCCACATTTTGTACTTTGCGGGGCTGTCTGGGTAATAAAATCTGGTGCGATGTACACAAATCATACCTCTGTGGATTCCCACGGGTGTCCTCTTTTCGGAAATGCATGGGGTTCCCTGTTTTCCTCAGTGGCTTGGACACCCGAAGCCCATATCTGTATGTTGTGCCGGTCGACAGAATGTCTGAGATTTCGCTCTGAAAACAGACTTGGGGTTACTTGTGTTTTAGGCTTTCCCCTTGGCGGCCAGGTAGGTGCACCCACACATGTGAGGTACCATTTTCATCGGGACACCTGTGGGAACGCGGGACAGTAGGCCATGTGTTGTTGGGGGCGTGTTTCGATGGGTGCTTCGAGCAAAATGTGCGGAAAAAGCGTTTTTTCCCCCCACATTTTGGACTTTGCGGGACTGTCTGGGTAATACATTCTGGGACGATGTGCGCAAATCATACCTCTGCGGATTCCCACGGGTGTACTCTTTTTGGAAATGCATGGGTTTTCCCTGTTTTCCTCGGTGGCTTGGACACCCGAGGCCCATATCTGTATGTTCTGCCGGTCGGCAGAATGTCTGAGATTTCGCTCTGAAAACAGACTTGGGGTTACTTGTTTTTTAAGCTTTCCCCTTGGCGGCCAGGTAGGTGCACCCACACATGCGAGGTACCATTTTCATCGGGACACCTTTGGGAATGCGGCACAGTAGGCCATGTGTTGTTGGGGGTGTGTTTCGATGGTTGCGCTGAGCAAAATGTGCGGAAAAAGCATTTTTTTCACCACATTTCGGATTTGCGGGGCTATCTGGGTTATAAATTCTGGGGCGATGTACGCAAATCATACCTCTGCGGATTCCCACGGGTGTCCCCTTTTTGGAAATGCATGGGTTTCCCTGTTTTCCTCAGTGGCTTGGACACCCGAGGCCCATATCTGTATGTTCTGCCGGTCGGCAGAATGTCTGCGATTTCGCTCTGAAAACAGACTTGGGGTTACTTGTGTTTTAGGCTTTCCCCTTGGCGGCTCGGTAGGTGCACCCACACATGTGAGGTACCGCTTTCATTGGGACACCTGTGGGAACGCGGAACAGTAGGCCAAGTGTTTTTGGGGGCGTGTTTCGATGGGTTCGCTGAGTGAAGAGTGCTGAAAAAGCGGTCATTTTTCCCACATTTCGGACTTTGCGGGCCAGTCTGGGTAATAAATTCTGGGGCGATGTGCGCAAATCATACCTCTGCGGATTCCCACGTGTCTTCTTTTCAGAAATGCATGGGGGTTCCTGTTTTTCTTGGTGGCTGAAACACCCCGGTCCTAAATCTGTCGGTTGCCTCCCCAAACCCTTTGGGGGGATAGCAGTGGTTTAGCCTTTTTCCTTCGTGCCCAGGTAGGTGTACCCACACATGTGAGGTACCGTTTCATCGGAACACCTGTGGGAAAGCGGGACGGTAGGCCATGTGTTGTTGGGGGTGTGTTTCGATGGGTGCGCCGAGCAAAATGTGCGGAAAAAGCGTTTTTTCACAACATTTCGGAATTTGCGGGGCCGTCTGGGTAATAAATTCTGGTGCGATGTGCACAAATCATACCTCTGTGGATTCCCACCGGTGTCCTCTTTTTGGAAATGCATGGGGTTCCCTGTTTTCCTCGGTGACTTGGACACCCGAGGCCCATATCTGTATGTTGTGCCGGTCGACAGACTGTTTGAGATTTCGCTCTGAAAACAGACTTGGGGTTACTTGTGTTTTAGGCTTTCCCCTCGGCGGCCAGGGAGGTGCACCCACACATGTGAGGTACCGTTTTCATTGGGACATCTGTGGGAACGCGGGACGGTAGGCCATGTGTTGTTGGGGCATGTTTCGATGTGTGCGTCGAGCGAAATGTGCGGAAAAAGCATTTTTTTCCCCACATTTCTGACTTTGCGGGGATGTCTGGTTAATACAATCTGGGGCGATGTGCGCAAATCATACCTCTGCGGATTCCCACATGTGTGCTCTTTTCGGAAATGCATGGGGTTCGCTGTTTTACTTGGTGGCTTGGACACCCGATGCCCATATCTGTATGTTGTGCCGGTCGGCAGAATGTCGGAGATTTCGCTCTGAAAACATACCTTGGCTTGCTTGTGTTTTAGGCTTTCCCCTTGGCGGCCAGGTAGGTGCACCCACACATTTGAGGTATCGTTTTCATCGGGACACCTGTGGGAGTGCGTGACGGTAGCCCATGTATTATTGCGGGTGTGTTTCGATTGGTGAACCGAGCAAAATGTGCGGAAAAATCATTTTTTTCCCCCACATTTCGGACTTTGCTGGGCTGTCTGAGTAATACATTCTGGGCCGATGTGCGCAAATCATACCTCTGCGGATTCCCACGGGTGTCTTCTTTTCAGAAATACATGGGGGTTCCTGTTTTTCTTGGTGGCTGAAACACCCCAGGCCTAAATCTGTCGGTTGCCTCCCAAAACCCTTTGGGGGGGATAGCAGTGGTTTAGCCTTATTCCGTCGCGCCCAGGTAGGTACATGTAAAGTCTGGTAGGGGGGTCTGTACTTCCGCTCTCTATATGGTAGAGGGGAGGCACAGAGGACCCCAGCCAAGATTCTCTAATATGGTAACGATGGACGAGCAATCAAGGCCTAGCTTCTGGGGGGGTGATGCAGGCTGGTTCTTAAGTACAGTGTATCCCCAAGCCCCCACAAAGGAATGTCCACACACTGTATTACTGAAAACACAGTCTTTATATAATTAATATTCAAGGGTTATGTACACTTATCACAATAACGCACTTTGTGCTCAGGAAAATCAGCAATGGTAAATATCTACAATTCTAAAGTGGTACCACTAATATTAGACCTCATTAAAGTGCATTCACAATACTGTTAAAATGGCACACAGATCAATAAGAAGGAAACCAGCAATAGAGAGAGGAGAGATAACAGAGGGTTGAAACAATAGGCAGAATACTGGCCCCTACCACTGGACACAGTTCTGTGTGGAGATCCCCCCACCTGGGCAACCTGTAAAATAAAGAGATATAACACCAGCCCAGTCCATATATTGTTCAATAGTCTATTTCTCTCCTATAATGTTTTTACTCCCCCAATGTACCTGGTGGAGTCGAGTTCTTCGAAGAGGCGTCGACAGATCCTTCTTGAATGACCCCCTTTAAAGCAGGAGTCACGGATCGTCGAGAGGCGTCGAGAAGCGTCGAGGAACTCGGTGTTCGGTGTCGGGGAATCGACGGCCCTTCTTGAATGCCTTCCCTTTCAAGCGGGAGACACGGGGCGTCGAACGTCCGACAACAAACAAGGTAGAACGGCGTCGATGAGGCGGCAGGCTTCGATCCGAGCGGTGCTCGTCGGCGTCGAGACGTCGGCGTCCTGCGAGGAAGAGGCGTGCGGGGCACCTCGGCGACACTAGTTCTGGACCGCAAAGATTGTGGGTGACGGTGGCCCAGCAAGGGCGTCGAGTCGCTCGAGTCTTTGGGGTCGTGAGGTGGCGGGAAACCCACCGGCGGATTCTCCTCGGCGCGTTGGTCGTCCTCGACTTTCTCCGGCGGGACAAAGCGGTCGACGATGCGGACGAGGGAGTCCTTCGGGTCAAATGTTCTTAGGCAAGGAGCGGACGGCTCCGGTCGTCGGCGGCTCGGCGTCAAGTGGTTCCCACGGCTGGGCAACACAACTTCGACGGGCCTCCAGCGGTTACACAGACCTGCGAACCCTGGTCGACGGCAATGGACTTCGACAGCGTCGATGTCCGGGTGCTTTACTTTGGTCTCCTCGGCAGTCCCCTTCTCCGGTCGGCAGCCTTTCGATGGTCTGGCGTCCAGGGAGCTTCGGCGAAGATTCAGCGGTGCTCGATGGTCCCTCGGAGCACGGGAAGAGGGCGCCTAGCCAGGTCCTCTCTCGGGTCAGTCCTCGACGATTTCGACAACCTTCAGTTCCGTCGAAGCAAATGCCACAGCAAGTCTTCTTCTTCCAGCTGGACGTCGAGGATCAGCAAATCCAGTTACTCTTGAGTGGAGACTCAGCTTCTGAATGCTTCTGAACAATTTCCAGTGGTGAGAGGTCCCCAGATATACTATTCTGTCTCTCATCCACACTGCTGGCACACACACAGCAGCCAATCACACAGAAGGGCATTCATGCAGTCAGTCAGCCAATCAGGCACACAGTGCATTCAGGCCACACTCCTCCCTTTCAGACACTCACAACAAGGAATGTGGATTGGGACAAGTACCCAGCCATTCAACACTACACACTGCATTCAGGCCAGTTTCGGGCAGGGCTGTCTCAGTCTTTGTCTCACATGCCAGAAACCAGACAACCACAACAAGAAGTGTATATTGGTCACACACTCCATTCACCCAGGTCCCACCCACAGGAGGTACCCACAACATACAGTCAAAGGGAAGGCTCCAGTCAGTCTAGCTGGGCCTTCACAACAACACCATATATGGAACTTCCACCCAACAGCCAGTCAGGGGGAAGGGACAGAGTCAGGGCTTCCCAGGACTTTGGGAAAAACAAGACAACGGGCAATAGAAAGCAAGAGGCCACAGGGGCCATCTTGTTTTCTATCAGGAATCAACTGATCCCAATGGCAGGGCCTGGGTATCCCAAAATGGAGGACACCCAGAGCACCTGTCTAATTCAGCATGGAGCTGCCACCAGCCCATACCCTGCTCTGTGGGCCACCCACAGGTGCCCAAAAACATACACTAGGGGCACAGGGTTGTACCCCTACCCATGGGTGCCATAAGGGTATCCCATGGGTCTGTTCACCAAACCAAAAGAGAGAGCTGCACTGCCAGGAGTCCCAAATGGATTCCTGGGCAGAAAACATAACAGAACACACGATAAAAGGCAGAAAAGGACAAGGATTCAGAGGCCCTGTCCCTCTGATGCATTTCCAGCATCACAGTCGCCCCCCCCAGACTGAGGTGGAGGGTGTCTAATCTCCCACGGGATAGACACCCTCATCCAGACGGTCAACATACCTTCTGGAAAGGCCATCCGCATTATCGTGACTCTTCCCTGGTCTGTGCTCTATGGTGAAGTCTAGCCCTTGCAGGCTAATGGACCACCTGAGCAATTTCGGGTTCTCACCCTTCATCTGCATAAGCCACTTCAGGGGCTTATGATCTGTTTGGACCTTGAAGGTAGACCCCGTAAGGTAGGGCCTAAAACGCCTAAGGCTCCAAACTATTCTAAAACACTCCTTTTCAACAGTAGCCCACCTAAGTTCTCTACCCTTGAGTTGTCTACTGATGAATATGATAGGGTGTTCTCTCCCTTTGTCATCTAACTGGGACAAGACAGCTCCAATTCCGGTGTCGCATGCATCCGTCTGGACGATAAAGGGTCGGCTGTAGTCAGGCGCACACAACACAGGTGCCCTACACAGACTTTCTTTCAAGCCATCAAAGGCCCTCTGACAGTCTTCAGTCCAATTAACCTTCCTAGGTTGTTTGGGCGAAGTTAGAGCTGTCAGGGGTGCAGCTATGGTTCCATAGTCTGCCATGAAATTGCGATAGTACCCAGTGAGGCCCAAAAAGGCTCTCACCTGGGTTTGAGTAGTGGGAGTCTCCCAGTTCTGTACGTCCTGTACTTTACTGGAGAGAGGTTGGATTTGACCCCCTCCTACCTCATGACCAAGATAGGTAACTTTCCCCTGAGCTATCTGGCACTTGGTGGCCTTGATAGTGAGGTTAGCCCTTTTCAAGGCCTGCAACACCCTATCCAGATGTGTCAAATGCTCTTCCCAGGTGGAACTGTAGACGGCAATGTCGTCTAAGTAAGCCACACAAAAGGCTTCCAGCCCACTGAGCGCATGGTTGACCAATCTCTGGAAGGTGGCAGGGGCATTCTTCAACCCAAAGGGCATGACCCTAAACTGGTAGAGTCCCTCAGGTGTGGAGAACGCCGTTTTTTCCTTGGCATGGTCCGTCAGAGCTATTTGCCAATAGCCTGAGGTAAGGTCAAAGGTGCTCACAAATTTGGCAGCACCTATGGTGTCCACGAGCTCATCAGCCCTGGGCAATGGGTGCGCGTCAGTTTTGGTGACGGCATTGACTCCTCGGTAGTCCACACAGAATCTCCAATCCTTGGTACCCGCCTGGGAACTTGCCTTGGGGACAAGGACCACTGGACTGGACCAGGGACTGGTTGAGGGTTCAATAACACCCAGATCCAACATCTTGGCGACCTCAGCCTGGATGTGGTTTTTGACGGTATCTGACATACGATAGCTCCTGCTCTTGACAGGCACACTGTCACCAGTGTCAATTTCGTGCTTACACCACGGTGTAAGGCCCGGTGTCAGTGAAAACAGAGAGTCATACTGCTGGAGCAAAGCCCTGCAGGCCCTCTGCTGCTCTGTTGTCAAATCGGGAGAGAGTTGTACTCCCTCCACTGAGCCATCCTGAGGGTTGCTATGCAGCAAATCAGGAAGGGGCTCACTCTCATCCTCTTCTTGCCCTGAAGCTAGCAAGAGACATGAGACCTCTGCTCGCCTGTGGAAAGGCTTGAGCCTGTTGACATGGAATACCTGGGGGGCTACCCCAGAGGCTCCCATGTCAACCAGATAATTGATTTCGCCCATCTTGGAGATGATCCTGAAGGGTCCAGTCCACTTGTCTGCCAAAGCTCTAGGCTTGGTAGGCTCCATCACAAGGATTTCCTGTCCCGGAGTCCAATCCACTTGCGAAGCTTTAAGGTCATGCCAGTACTTGTTCAATTCCTGGCTGGCCTTGAGATTTGCTGTTGCCTGACCCATCATTTGTGTCATCCTCCGCCTGAGGCCTAACACATAGTCCCCCACTTGCTTGGCGGGACCTGGAGGGGTGGCTTCCAAGCCTTCTCGGATCAAGGCGAGGGGCCCCCTCACGGGATGTCCAAAGAGTAACTCAAAGGGGCTGAAACCAACACCCTCTTGAGGTACCTCTCTGTAAGCAAACAGCAGGCATGGCAGGAGGAGATCCCATTTCCTCCTTAGGGGCTCTTCCAAAGCACCTAGCATGCCCTTGAGAGTTTTGTTAAATCTCTCAACCAGACCATTGGTCTGGGGGTGGTAAGAGGTGGAGAACTTGTAGGTTACCCCGCACTCTTTCCACATGGTTTTCATGTAACTAGACATGAAGTTGGATCCTCTGTCAGAGACAACCTCCTTGGGGAATCCAACACGGGTGAAAATGCCCAGGAGAGCCCTGGCAACCACCTTGGCAGTTACAGTCCGAAGGGGTATTGCCTCAGGGTACCTGGTGGCATGATCTACCAAGACCAGGATGAACCGATGTCCACCTGAAGTGGGAGGGTCAAGGGGACCGACGATGTCGATGCCCACCCTCTCAAATGGTGTGCCAACCACTGGTAATGGCTGCAGTGGGGCAATGATCCTGCCTCCAGTCTTGCCAGACAACTGACAAGTGGGGCAGGTCCTGCAGTGGGACTCCACTTCTACCCCCATCCTTGGCCAGTAGAAATGGGCAGAGAGCCTCTGCTTAGTCTTCTTAGTCCCAAGATGACCAGCCAAGGGCACCTCATGCGCCAACTGCAGTAGGAAGGGCCTGTAAACCTGGGGTACCACCAACCTCTTGCGGGCACCAGGTTCAGGCTTAGTGGGCTCACTAACAAGGAGCTCACCCTCCCAATAAACCTTGAATGTCCTAGGCACTTCACCTTGTGCCTGGGACAGGGCCTGTTTCCTCAGACCCTCGAGAGAGTGGCACTCTCTCTGTCCTTTACAGAAGTCTGCCCGGGAGGGTCCCCCTTCAGCTAACAAGCATTGAAGGTCGGGGTGCTCCTCTGGGTTAAGAACCTCTCCCACAGGAGAGTCTTCTGTCTCTTCTCCCACAGGAGTTGAGTTTGGGTTTTCCACTGGACCCAGCCCGTCCGGAGTATGGATCCCAATGGGTGCTGTCGGAACAGCAGGAAGAGAAGGTGTTCCCTCCACAGAGGTGGCCTTCTTGGTCTTCCTTCTTCTTGCCTTAGGCCTCGCCTTTGGCTCGGGTACCTGACTCACAGCCAGACCCGGTGTCACCTGTGACCTAGTGACCGCAGCAGCAGTCAGGGGAAGACCATCCGAGATCAACCCCAACTCCACTAGATCATTACCTAACAGAATGTTAGCAGGGACATTGTCCTGAACCAGGACAGGAAGCTTTGCTGTCTTGTCTCCAATCATGAGTGTGACTAAGGCTACAGGTGATAATTTGGGAGGCCCACCAGCTAATCTGGTGGTTTGCAGAGGAGCACCTTCATAGTCCTCTGGCTTGAGCAGGGTCCTGTCCACCACTGTCATGCTTGCCCCAGTGTCTCTCAAACCAGTAGAAGGCTGGCCATTCAAGAGGACACTTCTCAAAAACCTACGGGTGTTCTGTGGGATAGTCGCCAGTACTTCTGCGTACTGGTCCCAGGCCCCAAGGGACACTAAGGAAATCTCTACCGGAGCACCAAAGGTGATTCCGGTAGAGGAGGGGAGGACAGTGGCCTCCACCTCAGACACGGGGTAAGGGTAGGTCAGGCTGACAGCCTGTACTCCAAGTGCCTTACCTTTACACTTGGGGTCACCCCTTTTGTGATCCAGAGCCCCACAATCCCAACAAGTGCCAGGAGTGCGGGGTACGGTACTGGAACCACTGGGAACCTGCTTTGCAGCAGGTGGACCACTACTCTTATTCCCACCCACAGAGGACTTATCCCCACTAGATTTTTGGGTCTTAGGAGAGGAAGGTTTTGGTTTACCCGACTGTGACTGCTTTTGGGACTCCTCAGCTTTCTGAGAGGCCCCCTTTTCTTTGTCCTTGTCCTTCCCACTGGAGTCCTTAGGGGACACCCGATGGGAGACCCACTTGTCAGCCAACCTAGCCAGCTTAAAGGGGTCCAAAATGTTCTGGTCAGCCACATACTGACGCAGCTCTGGTGAACAGGCTTCAGAAAAATGCTCAAAAAACAAGAGGTGGGACAACTCAACAAAAGTTTTCACCTTGTATCCATCAATCCACCCCATCATGTTCATGTGCGCAGTACTCACCCAGTCAACCCAAGACACATTCTCTCTTTTCTTAAATTCCCTGAACCTTTTAAGGTATTGGGCAGGTGTCTTGCCAAACTTGGCAATCAAAGCAGACTTCATACACTCATACTGACCCCTTTCTTCCACACTCAGCTTCAGAATACAGTCATATCCAGTTTGAGGCACTCTGCTTAACAAACACTTAGCCCAATCTCTTTTATCTACATCATGAATTGCACAAGCCATTTCAAACGCTTCAATCCATTGGAGGATATCTGAACCCTCCACAAACACACCAACCAAATCTTTCATAAACTTGGTGGCTGGGGACCTGCCACTCTCAATTGGTCTAGCTGAAGTCTCCACTCGAGCTTTCTCTAACTGGATTCTCTGACATTCAGTGTCCTTTTCTTTGAGTGCAAGATCCCTATTCTTGAGTTCCACTTGCTGTGCCAGCTCCTCTTTCTTAAGCTCAGCTTCTATTTCCAACTTGCGATATTCAAAGGCTAACTTCATCCTTAATAACTCAAGTTCCATGGAATTGCTGGGGTTTGGAACAGAGGCAGCAGGAATGGTGGCATTCCCAGAAACAGATTCAGCGACAACCCCAGGGGCAGAGTCCTCACTGGTTGCATCCCCCCCTTCCTCAAGAGTTTCACCATCAGTCTGGTAATCCACCAGGGCAGCTATCAGCTCAGCCCTAGACTTATCCACAAAGTCTAACTCCCTGGCTTCACAAGCACTCTGGAGAGCCTCTAAGCTCATCCGAGTCAATTTACCATTTGCAATGGACTCCATTGCTTGTAATGCAGTTATTTGGAACACACCCGAACCTTAATCTAATAAAAGTGCGGATATTTTGTAAGTGGCACGGTTATACACTGAGTCTTAAAACCATAAGCATCCCACCGCTGCCACCAGCTGTAAAGACTGGTAGGGGGGTCTGTACTTCCGCTCTCTATATGGTAGAGGGGAGGCACAGAGGACCCCAGCCAAGATTCTCTAATATGGTAACGATGGACGAGCAATCAAGGCCTAGCTTCTCAGGAGGTGATGCAGGCTGGTTCTTAAGTACAGTGTATCCCCAAGCCCCCACAAAGGAATGTCCACACACTGTATTACTGAAAACACAGTCTTTATATAATTAATATTCAAGGGTTATGTACACTTATCACAATAACGCACTTTGTGCTCAGGAAAATCAGCAATGGTAAATATCTACAATTCTAAAGTGGTACCACTAATATTAGACCTCATTAAAGTGCATTCACAATACTGTTAAAATGGCACACAGATCAATAAGAAGGAAACCAGCAATAGAGAGAGGAGAGATAACAGAGGGTTGAAACAATAGGCAGAATACTGGCCCCTACCACTGGACACAGTTCTGTGTGGAGATCCCCCCACCTGGGCAACCTGTAAAATAAAGAGATATAACACCAGCCCAGTCCATATATTGTTCAATAGTCTATTTCTCTCCTATAATGTTTTTACCCCCCCAATGTACCTGGTGGAGTCGAGTTCTTCGAAGAGGCGTCGACAGATCCTTCTTGAATGACCCCCTTTAAAGCAGGAGTCACGGATCGTCGAGAGGCGTCGAGAAGCGTCGAGGAACTCGGTGTTCGGTGTCGGGGAATCGACGGCCCTTCTTGAATGCCTTCCCTTTCAAGCGGGAGACACGGGGCGTCGAACGTCCGACAACAAACAAGGTAGAACGGCGTCGATGAGGCGGCAGGCTTCGATCCGAGCGGTGCTCGTCGGCGTCGAGACGTCGGCGTCCTGCGAGGAAGAGGCGTGCGGGGCACCTCGGCGACACTAGTTCTGGACCGCAAAGATTGTGGGTGACGGTGGCCCAGCAAGGGCGTCGAGTCGCTCGAGTCTTTGGGGTCGTGAGGTGGCGGGAAACCCACCGGCGGATTCTCCTCGGCGCGTTGGTCGTCCTCGACTTTCTCCGGCGGGACAAAGCGGTCGACGATGCGGACGAGGGAGTCCTTCGGGTCAAATGTTCTTAGGCAAGGAGCGGACGGCTCCGGTCGTCGGCGGCTCGGCGTCAAGTGGTTCCCACGGCTGGGCAACACAACTTCGACGGGCCTCCAGCGGTTACACAGACCTGCGAACCCTGGTCGACGGCAATGGACTTCGACAGCGTCGATGTCCGGGTGCTTTACTTCGGTCTCCTCGGCAGTCCCCTTCTCCGGTCGGCAGCCTTTCGATGGTCTGGCGTCCAGGGAGCTTCGGCGAAGATTCAGCGGTGCTCGATGGTCCCTCGGAGCACGGGAAGAGGGCGCCTAGCCAGGTCCTCTCTCGGGTCAGTCCTCGACGATTTCGACAACCTTCAGTTCCGTCGAAGCAAATGCCACAGCAAGTCTTCTTCTTCCAGCTGGACGTCGAGGATCAGCAAATCCAGTTACTCTTGAGTGGAGACTCAGCTTCTGAATGCTTCTGAACAATTTCCAGTGGTGAGAGGTCCCCAGATATACTATTCTGTCTCTCATCCACACTGCTGGCACACACACAGCAGCCAATCACACAGAAGGGCATTCATGCAGTCAGTCAGCCAATCAGGCACACAGTGCATTCAGGCCACACTCCTCCCTTTCAGACACTCACAACAAGGAATGTGGATTGGGACAAGTACCCAGCCATTCAACACTACACACTGCATTCAGGCCAGTTTCGGGCAGGGCTGTCTCAGTCTTTGTCTCACATGCCAGAAACCAGACAACCACAACAAGAAGTGTATATTGGTCACACACTCCATTCACCCAGGTCCCACCCACAGGAGGTACCCACAACATACAGTCAAAGGGAAGGCTCCAGTCAGTCTAGCTGGGCCGTCACAACAACACCATATATGGAACTTCCACCCAACAGCCAGTCAGGGGGAAGGGACAGAGTCAGGGCTTCCCAGGACTTTGGGAAAAACAAGACAACAGGCAATAGAAAGCAAGAGGCCACAGGGGCCATCTTGTTTTCTATCAGGAATCAACTGATCCCAATGGCAGGGCCTGGGTATCCCAAAATGGAGGACACCCAGAGCACCTGTCTAATTCAGCATGGAGCTGCCACCAGCCCATACCCTGCTCTGTGGGCCACCCACAGGTGCCCAAAAACATACACTAGGGGCACAGGGTTGTACCCCTACCCATGGGTGCCATAAGGGTATCCCATGGGTCTGTTCACCAAACCAAAAGAGAGAGCTGCACTGCCAGGAGTCCCAAATGGATTCCTGGGCAGAAAACATAACAGAACACACGATAAAAGGCAGAAAAGGACAAGGATTCAGAGGCCCTGTCCCTCTGATGCATTTCCAGCATCACAGTACACCCACACATGTGAGGTACCGTTTTCATCGGGACACCTGTGGGAATGCGGGTCAGTAGGCCATGTGTTGTTGGGGGCTTGTTTTGATGGGTACGCCGAGCGAAATGTGCGGAAAAAGCATTTTTTTTCCCCACATTTAGGACTTTGCGGGGCTGTATGGGTAATACAATCTGGGCCGATGTGCGCAAATCATACCTCTGTGGATTCCCACGGGTGTCCTCTTTTCGGAAATGCATGGGGTTCCCTGTTTTCCTCGGTGGATTGGACACACGAAGCCCATATCTGTATGTTGTGCCGGTCGGCAGAATGTCTGAGATTTCGCTCTGAAAACAGACTTGGGGTTACTTGTGTTTTAGGCTTTCCCCTTGTCGGCTAGGTAGGTGCACCCACACATGTGAGGTACCGTTTTCATCGGGACACCTGTGGGAACGCGGAGCAGTAGGCCATGTGTTTTTGGGGCGTGTTTCGATGGTTGCGCTGAGCAAAATGTGCGGAAAAAGCGTTTTTTCACCACATTTCGGACTTAGCGGGGCTATCTGGGTTATAAATTCTGGGGCGATGTGCGCAAATCATACCTCTGCGGATTCCCACGGGTGTCCTCTTTTTGGAAATGCATGGGGTTCCCTGTTTTCCTCAGTGGCTTGGACACCCGAGGCCCATATCTGTATGTTGTGCCGGTCGGCAGAATGTCTGAGATTTCGCTCTGAAAACAGACGTGGGGTTCCTTGTATTTTAGGCTTTCCCTTTGGCAGTCATGTAGGTGCATCCACACATGTGAGGTACCATTTTCATCGGGACACCTTTGGGAATGCGGCACAGTAGGCCATGTGTTGTTGGGGGTGTGTTTCGATGGTTGCGCTGAGCAAAATGTGTGGAAAAAGCATTTTTTTCACCACATTTCGGACTTTGCGGGGCTATCTGGGTTATAAATTCTGGAGCGATGTACGCAAATCATACCTCTGCGGATTCCCACGGGTGTCCCCTTTTTGGAAATGCATGGGTTTCCCTGTTTTCCTCGGTGGCTTGGACACCCGAGGCCCATATATGTATGTTTTGCCGGTCGGCAGAATGTCTGCGATTTCGCTCTGAAAACAGACTTGGGGTTACTTGTGTTTTAGGCTTTCCCCTTGGCGGCTAGGTAGGTGCACCCACAAATGTGAGGTACCGCTTTCATTGGGACACCTGTGGGAACGCGGAACAGTAGGCCAAGTGTTTTTGGGGGCGTGTTTCGATGGGTTTGCTGAGTGAAGAGTGCTGAAAAAGCGGTCATTTTTCCCACATTTCGGACTTTGCGGGCCTGTCTGGGTAATAAATTCTGGGGCGATGTGCGCAAATCATACCTCTGCGGATTCCCATGTGTCTTCTTTTCAGAAATGCATGGGGGTTCCTGTTTTTCTTGGTGGCTGAAACACCCCGGTCCTAAATCTGTCGGTTGCCTCCCCAAACCCTTTGGGGGGATAGCAGTGGTTTAGCCTTATTCCTTCGTGCCCAGGTAGGTGTACCCACACATGTGAGGTACCGTTTCATCGGAACACCTGTGGGAAAGCGGGACGGTAGGCCATGTGTTGTTGGGGGCGTGTTTCGATGGGTGCGCCGAGCAAAATGTGCGGAAAAAGCGTTTTTTCACAACATTTCGAAATTTGCGGGGCCGTCTGGGTAATAAATTCTGGTGCGATGTGCACAAATCATACCTCTGTGGATTCCCACCGGTGTCCTCTTTTCGGAAATGCATGGGGTTCCCTGTTTTCCTCGGTGACTTGGACACCCGAGCCCATATCTGTATGGTGTGCCGGTCGACAGACTGTTTGAGATTTCGCTCTGAAAACAGACTTGGGGTTACTTGTGTTTTAGGCTTTCCCCTCGGCGGCCAGGTAGGTGCACCCACACATGTGAGGTACCGTTTTCATTGGGACATCTGTGGGAACGCGGGACGGTAGGCCATGTGTTGTTGGGGGCGTGTTTCGATGTGTGCGTCGAGCGAAATGTGCGGAAAAAGCATTTTTTTCCCCACATTTCTGACTTTGCGGGGATGTCTGGTTAATACAATCTGGGGCGATGTGCGCAAATCATACCTCTGCGGATTCCCACATGTGTGCTCTTTTCGGAAATGCATGGGGTTCGCTGTTTTCCTTGGTGGCTTGGACACCCGAGGCCCATATCTGTATGTTGTGCCGGTCGGCAGAATGTCGGAGATTTCGCTCTGAAAACATACCTTGGCTTGCTTGTGTTTTAGGCTTTCCCCTTGGCGGCCAGGTAGGTGCACACACACATTTGAGGTATCGTTTTCATCGGGACACCTGTGGGAGTGCGTGACGGTAGCCCATGTATTATTGCGGGTGTGTTTCGATTGGTGCGCCGAGCAAAATGTGCGGAAAAATCGTTTTTTTCCCCCACATTTCGGACTTTGCTGGGCTGTCTGGGTAATACATTCTGGGCCGATGTGCGCAAATCATACCTCTGCGGATTCCCACGGGTGTCTTCTTTTCAGAAATACATGGGGGTTCCTGTTTTTCTTGGTGGCTGAAACACCCCAGGCCTAAATCTGTCGGTTGCCTCCAAAAACCCTTTGGGAGGATAGCAGTGGTTTAGCCTTATTCCGTCGCGCCCAGGTAGGTGCACCCACACATGTGAGGTACCGTTTTCATCGGGACACCTGTGGGAATGCGGGTCAGTAGGCCATGTGTTGTTGGGGGCTTGTTTTGATGGGTACGCCGAGCGAAATGTGCGGAAAAAGCATTTTTTTTCCCCACATTTAGGACTTTGCGGGGCTGTATGGGTGATACAATCTGGGCCGATGTGCGCAAATCATACCTCTGCGGATTCCCACGGGTGTCCTCTTTTCGGAAATGCATGGGGTTCCCTGTTTTCCTCGGTGGATTGGACACACGAGGCCCATATCTGTATGTTGTGCCGGTCGGCAGAATGTCTGAGATTTCGCTCTGAAAACAGACTTGGGGTTACTTGTGTTTTAGGCTTTCCCCTTGTCGGCTAGGTAGGTGCACCCACACATGTGAGGTACCGTTTTCATCGGGACACCTGTGGGAACGCGGAGCAGTAGGCCATGTGTTTTTGGGGCGTGTTTCGATGGTTGCGCTGAGCAAAATGTGCGGAAAAAGCATTTTTTTACCACATTTCGGACTTAGCGGGGCTATCTGGGTTATAAATTCTGGGGCGATGTGCGCAAATCATACCTCTGCGGATTCCCACGGGTGTCCTCTTTTTGGAAATGCATGAGGTTCCCTGTTTTCCTCAGTGGCTTGGACACCCGAGGCCCATATCTGTATGTTGTGCCGGTCGGCAGAATGTCTGAGATTTCGCTATGAAAACAGACTTGGGGTTACTTGTAATTTAGGCTTTCCCTTTGGCGGCCATGTAGGTGCACCCACACATGCGAGGTACCATTTTCATCGGGACACCAGTGGGAACGAGTGACAGTAGGCCATGTGTTGTTGGGGGTGTGTTTCGATGGGTGCGTCGAGCGAAATGTGCGGAAAAAGTGCTTTTCCCCCACATTTTGGACATTGTGGGGCTGTCTGGGTAATAAAATCTGGGGAGATGTGCGCAAATCATACCTCTGTGGATTCCCACGGGTGTCCCCCTTTAGGAAATGCATGGGTTTCCCTGTTTTCCTCGGTGGCTCGGACACCCGAGGCTCATATCTGTATGTTGTGCCGGTCGACAGAATGTCTGAGATTTCGCTCTGAAAACAGACTTGGGGTTACTTGTGTTTTAGGCTTTCCCCTTGGCGGCCAGGTAGGTGCACCCACACATTTGTGGTACTGTTTTCATCGGGACACCTGTGGGAGTGCGTGACGGTAGCCCATGTGTTGTTGCGGGTGTGTTTCGATTGGTGCGCCGAGCCAAATGTGCGGAAAAATCGTTTTTTTCCCCCACATTTCGGACTTTGCTGGCCTGTCTGGGTAATACATTCTGGGCCGATGTGCGCAAATCATACCTCTGCGGATTCCCACAGGTGTCTTCTTTTCAGAAATACATGGGGGTTCCTGTTTTTCTTGGTGGCTGAAACACCCCAGGCCTAAATCTGTCGGTTGCCTCCCAAAACCCTTTGGGGGGGATATCAGTGGTTTAGCCTTATTCCTTCACGCCCAGGTAGGTGAACCCACACATGTGAGGTACCGTTTTCATCGGGACACCTGTGGGAATGCGGGTCGGTAGGCCATGTGTTGTTGGGGCGTGTTTCGATGGGTACGCCGAGCGAAATGTGCGGAATAAGCATTTTTTTCCCCACATTTAGGACTTTGCAGGGCTGTATGGGTGATACAATCTGGGCCGATGTGCGCAATGTGATGCTGGAAATGCATCAGAGGGACAGGGCCTCTGAATCCTTGTCCTTTTCTGTCTTTTATCGTGTGTTCTGTCGTGTTTTCTGCCCAGGAGTCCATTTGGGACTCCTGGCAGTGCAGCTCTCTCTTTTGGTTTGGTGAACAGACCCATGGGATACCCTTATGGCACCCATGGGTGGGGGTACAACCCTGTGCCCCTAGTGTATGTTTTTGGGCACCTGTGGGTGGCCCACAGAGCAGGGTATGGGCTGGTGGCAGCTCCATGCTGAATTTGACAGGTGCTCTGGGTGTCCTCCATTTTGGGATACCCAGGCCCTGCCATTGGGATCAGTTGATTCCTGATAGAAAACAAGATGGCCCCTGTGGCCTCTTGCTTTCTATTGCCTGTTATCTTGTTTTTCCCAAAGTCCTGGGAAGCCCTGACTCTGTCCCTCCCCCCTGACTGGCTGTTGGGTGGAAGTTCCATATATGGTGTTGTTGTGAAGGCCCAGCTAGACTGACTGGAGCCTTCCCATTGACTGTATGTTGTGGGTACCTCCTGTGGGCGGGACCTGGGTGAATGGAGTGGGTGACCAATATACACTCCTTGTTGTGGTTGTCTGGTTTCTGGCATGTGAGACAAAGACTGAGACAGCCCTGCCCGAAACTGGCCTGAATGCAGTGTGTAGTGTTGAATGGCTGGGTACTTGTCCCAATCCACATTCCTTGTTGTGAGTGTCTGAAAGGGAGGAGTGTGGCCTGAATGCACTGTGTGCCTGATTGGCTGGCTGACTGCATGAATGCCCTTCTGTGTGATTGGCTGCTGTGTGTGTGCCAGCAGTTTGGATGAGAGACAGAATAGTATATCTGGGGACCTCTCACCACTGGAAATTGTTCAGAAGCGTTCAGAAGCAGAGTCTCCACTCAAGAGTAACTGGAATTGCTGACCCTCGACGCCCAGCTGGAAGAAGAAGACTTGCTGCTGCATTTGCTTCGACAGATCTGAAGGTTGCCGAATTCGTCGAGGACTGACCCGAGAGAGGACCTGGCTAGGCGCCCTCTTCCCGTGCTCCGAGGGACCATCGAGCACCGCTGAATCTTCGCCGAAGCTCCCTGGACGCCAGACCATCGAAAGGCTGCCGACCGGAGAAGGGGACTGCCGAGGAGATCGAAGTGAAGCACCCGGACATCGACGCCGTCGAAGTCCATCGCCGTCGACCAGTGTTTGCAGATCTGTGTAACCGCTGGAGGCTCGTCGAAGTTGTGTTGCCCAGCCGTGGGAACCACTTGACGTCGTGCCGCCGACGACCGGAGCCGTCCGCTCCTTGCCTAAGAACATTTGAATCGAAGGACTCCCTCGTCCGCATCGTCGACCGCTTTTGTCCTGCCGGAGAAAGTCGAGGACGACCAACGCGCCGAGGAGAATCCGCCGGTGGGTTTCCCGCCACCTCACGACTCCAAAGACTCGAGCGACTCGACGCCCTTGCTGGGCCACCGTCATTCACAATCTTTGCGGTCCAGAACTAGTGTCGCCGAGGTGCCCCGCACGCCTCTTCCTCGCAGGACGCCGACGTCTCGATGCCGACGAGCACCGCTCGGATCGAAGCCTGCCGCCTCATCGACGCCGTTCTACCCGTTTGTTGTCGGACGTTCGACGTCCCGTGTCTCCCGCTTGAAAGGGAAGGCATTCAAGAAGGGCCGTCGATTCCCGACACCGAACCCCGAGTTCCTCGACGCTTCTCGATGCCTCTCGACGATCCGTGACTCCTGCTTTAAAGGGGGTCACTCAAGAAGGATCTGTCGACGCCTCCTCGAAGAACTCGACTCCACCAGGTACATTGGGGGGGTAAAAACATTGTAGGAGAGAATAAGACTATTGAACAATATATGGACTGGGCTTGTGTTATATCTCTTTATTTTACAGGTTGCCCAGGTGGGGGGATCTCCACACAGAACTGTGTCCAGTAGCTAGGGCCAGTATTCTGCCTATTGTTTCAACCATCTGTTATCTCTCCTCTCTCTATTGCTGGTTTCCTTCTTATTGATCTGTGTGCCATTTTAACAGTATTGTGAATGCACTTTAATGAGGTCTAATATTAGTGGTACCACTTTAGAATTGTAGATATTTACCATTATTGATTTTCCTGAGCACAAAGTGCGTTATTGTGATAAGTGTACATAACCCTTGAATATTAATTATATAAAGACTGTGTTTTCAGTAATACAGTGTGTGGACATTCCTTTGTGGGGGCTTGGGGATACACTGTACTTAAGAACCAGCCTGCATCACCTCCTGAGAAGCTAGGCCTTGATTGCTCGTCCATTGCTACCATAATAGAGAATCTTGGCTGGGGTCCTCTGTGCCTCTCCTCTACCATATAGAGAGCGGAAGTACAGACCCCCCCCCACCGGTCTTTACAAGCTGGTGGCAGCGGTGGGATGCTTATGGTTTTAAGACTCAGTGTATAACCGTGCCACTTACAAAATATCCGCACTTTATTAGATTAAGGTTTGGGTGTGTACCAAATAACTGCATTACAAGCAATGGAGCCCATTGCGAATGGTAAATTGACTAGGATGAGCTTAGAGGCTCTCCAGAGTGCTTGTGAAGCCAGGGAGTTAGACTTTGTGGATAAGTCTAGGGCTGAGCTGATAGCTGCCCTGGTGGACTACCAGACTGATGGTGAAACTCTTGATGAAGGGGGGGTGCAACCAGTGAGGACTCTGCCCCTGGGGTTGTCACTGAATCTGTTTCTGGGAATGCCGCCATTCCTGCTGCCTCTGTTCCAAACCCCAGCAATTCCATGGAACTTGAGTTATTAAGGATGAAGTTAGCCTTTGAATACCGCAAGTTGGAAATAGAAGCTGAGCTTAAGAAAGAGGAGCTGGCACAGCAAGTGGAACTCAAGAATATGGATCTTGCGCTCAAAGAAAAGGACACTGAATGTCAGAGAATCCAGTTAGAGAAAGCTCGAGTGGAGACTTCAGCTAAACCAAGTGAGAGTGGCAGGTCCCCAGCCACCAAGTTTATGAAAGATTTGGTTGGTGTGTTTGTGGAGGGTTCAGATATCCTCCAATGGATTGAAGCGTTTGAAATGGCTTGTGCAATTCATGATGTGGATAAAAGAGATTGGGCTAAGTGTTTGTTAAGCAGAGTGACTCAAACTGGATATGACTGTATTCTGAAGCTGAGTGTGGGAGAAAGGGGTCAGTATGAGTGTATGAAGTCTGCTTTGATTGCCAAGTTTGGCAAGACACCTACCCAATACCTTAAAAGGTTCAGGGATTTTAAGAAAAGAGAGAATATGTCTTGGGTTGACTGGGTGAGTGCTGCGCACATGAACATGATGGGGTGGATTGATGGATACAAGGTTAAGACTTTTGTTGAATTATCCCACCTGTTGTTTTTTGAGCATTTTTCTGAAGCCTGTTCACCAGAGCTGCGTCAGTATGTTGCTGACCAGAACATTTTGGACCCCTTTAAGCTGGCTAGGTTGGCTGACAAGTGGGTCTCCCACCGGGTGTCCCCTAAGGACTCCAGTGGGAAGGACAAGGACAAAGAAAAGGGGGCCTCTCAGAAAGCTGAGGAGTCCCCCAAGCAGTCACAGTCGGGTAAACCTAAACCTTCCTCTCCCAAGACCCAAAAATCTAGTGGGGATAAGTCCTCTGTGGGTGGGAATAAGAGTAGTGGTCCACCTGCTGCAAAGCAGGCTCCCAGTGGTTCCAGTACCGTACCCCGCACTCCTGGCACTTGTTGGGACTGTGGGGCTCTGGATCACAAAAGGGGTGACTCCAAGTGTAAAGGTAAGGCACTTGGAGTACAGGCTGCCAGCCTGACCTACCCTTACCCCGTGTCTGAGGTGGAGGCCACTGTCCTCCCCTCCTCTACCGGGATCACATTTGGTGCTCCGGTAGAGATTTCCTTAGTGTCCCTTGGGGCCTGGGACCAGTACGCAGAAGTACTGGCGACTATCCCACAGAACACCCGTAGGTTTTTGAGAAGTGTCCTCTTGAATGGCCAGCCTTCTACTGGTTTGAGAGACACTGGGGCAAGCATGACAGTGGTGGACAGGACCCTGCTCAGGCCAGAGGACTATGCAAGTGCTCCTCTGAGAACCACCAGGTTAGCTGGTGGGCCTGCCAAATTATCGCCTGTAGCCTTAGTCACACTCATGATTGGAGACAAGACAGCAAAGCTTCCTGTCCTGGTTCAGGACAATGTCCCTGCTAACATTCTGTTAGGAAATGATCTAGTAGAGTTGGGGTTGATCTCGGATGGTCTTCCCATGACTGCGGCTGCGGTCACTAGGTCACAGGTGACACCGGGTCTGGCTGTGAGTCAGGTACCCGAGCCAAAGGCGAGGCCTAAGGCAAGAAGAAGGAAGACCAAGAAGGCCACCTCTGTGGGAGGAACACCTTCTCTTCCTGCTGTTCCGACAGCACCCATTGGGATCCATGCTCCGGACGGGCTGGGTCCAGTGGAAAACCCAAACTCAACTCCTGAGGGAGAAGAGACAGAAGACTCTCCTGTGGGAGAGGTTCTCAACCCGGAGGATCATCCCGACCTTCAATGCTTGTTAGCTGAAGGGGGACCCTCCCGGGCAGACTTCTGTAAAGGACAGAGAAAGTGCCACTCTCTCGAGGGCCTGAGGAAACAGGCCCTGTCCCAGGCACAAGGTGAGGTGCCTAGGACCTTCAAGATTTATTGGGAGGATGAGCTCCTTGTTAGTGAGCCCACTAAGCCTGAACCTAGTGCCCTCAAGAGGTTGGTGGTACCCCAGTTTTACAGGCCCTTCCTGCTGCAGTTGGCGCATGAGGTGCCCTTGGCTGGTCATCTTGGTACCAAGAAGACTAAGCAGAGGCTCTCTGCCCACTTCTACTGGTCCCGGATGGGAGTAGAAGTGGAGTCCGACTGCAGGACCTGCCCAACTTGTCAGTTGTCTGGCAAGACTGGAGGCAGGGTCATTGCCCCACTGCAGCCATTGCCAGTGGTTGGCACACCGTTCGAGAGGGTGGGCATCGACATTGTCGGTCCCCTGGACCCTCCCACTTCCGGTGGACATCGGTTCATCCTGGTCTTGGTTGATCATGCCACAAGGTACCCTGAGGCTATATCCCTTCGGACTATTACTGCCAAGGTGGTTGCCAGCTGGGCATTTTTACCCGTGTTGGATTCCCCAAGGAGGTTGTCTCTGACAGAGGATCCAACTTCATGTCCAGTTACATGAAGACCATGTGGAAAGAGTGCGGGGTAACCTACAAGTTCTCCACCTCTTACCACCCCCAGGCCAATGGTCTGGTTGAGAGATTTAACAAAACTCTCAAGGGCATGCTAGGTGCTTTGGAAGAGCCCCTAAGGAGGAAATGGGATCTCCTCCTGCCATGCCTGCTGTTTGCTTACAGAGAGGTACCTCAAGAGGGTGTTGGTTTCAGCCCCTTTGAGTTACTCTTTGGACATCCCGTGAGGGGGCCCCTCGCCTTGATCAGGGAAGGCTTGGAAGCCACCCCTCCAGGTCCCGCCAAGCAAGTGGGGGACTATGTGTTAGGCCTCAGGCGGAGGATGACACAAATGATGGGTCAGGCAACAGCAAATCTCAAGGCCAGCCAGGAATTGAATAAGTACTGGCATGACCTTAAAGCTTTGCAAGTGGATTGGACTCCGGGGCAGGAAATCCTTGTGATGGTGCCTACAAAGCCTAGAGCTTTGGCCGATAAATGGACTGGACCCTTCCGGATAATCTCCAAGATGGGCGAAGTCAATTATCTGGTTCACATGGGTGCCTCTGGGGTAGCCCCTCAGGTATTCCATGTCAACAGGCTCAAGCCTTTCCACAGGCGAGCAGAGGTCTCATGTCTCTTGCTAGCTTCAGGGCAAGAAGAGGATGAGAGTGAGCCCCTTCCTGATTTGCTGCATAGCAACCCTCAGGATGGCTCAGTGGAGGGCGTACGTCTCTCTCCAGATTTGACAACAGAGCAGCAGAGGGCCTGCAGGGCTTTGCTCCAGCAGTATGCCTCTCTGTTTTCACTGACACCGGGCCTTACACCGTGGTGCAAGCACGAAATTGACACTGGTGACAGTGTGCCTGTCAAAAGCAGGTGCTATCGTATGTCAGATACCGTCAAGAACCACATCCAGGCTGAGGTCGCCAAGATGTTGGATCTGGGTGTTATTGAACCCTCAACTAGTCCCTGGTCCAGTCCAGTGGTCCTTGTCCCCAAGGCAAGTTCCCAGGCGGGTACCAAGGATTGGAGGTTCTGTGTGGACTACCGAGGAGTCAATGCCGTCACCAAAACTGACGCGCACCCATTGCCCAGGGCTGATGAGCTCGTGGACACCATAGGTGCTGCTAAATTTGTGAGCACCTTTGACCTTACCTCAGGCTATTGGCAAATAGCTCTGACGGACCATGCCAAGGAAAAGACGGCATTCTCCACCCCTGAGGGACTCTACCAGTTTAGGGTCATGCCTTTTGGGTTGAAGAATGCCCCTGCCACCTTCCAGAGGTTGGTCAACCATGCGCTCAGTGGGCTGGAAGCCTTTTGTGTGGCTTACTTAGACGACATTGCCGTCTACAGTTCCACCTGGGAAGAGCATTTGACACATCTGGATAAGGTGTTGCAGGCCTTGAAAAGGGCTAACCTCACTATCAAGGCAACCAAGTGCCAGATAGCTCAGGGGAAAGTTACCTATCTTGGTCATGAGGTAGGAGGGGGTCAAATCCAGCCTCTTTCCAGTAAGGTACAGGACATACAGAACTGGGAGACTCCCACTACTCAAACCCAGGTGAGAGCCTTTTTGGGCCTCACTGGGTACTATCGCAATTTCATGGCAGACTATGGAACCATAGCTGCCCCCCTGACAGCTCTAACTTCGCCCAAACAGCCTAGGAAGGTTAATTGGACCGAAGACTGTCAGAGGGCCTTTGATGGCTTGAAAGAAAGTCTGTGTAGGGCACCTGTGTTGTGTGCGCCTGACTACAGGCGACCCTTTATCGTCCAGACGGATGCCTGCGACACCGGAATTGGAGCTGTCTTGTCCCAGTTAGATGACAAAGGGAGAGAACATCCTATCATATTCATCAGTAGACAACTCAAGGGTAGAGAACTTAGGTGGGCTACTGTTGAAAAGGAATGTTTTAGTATAGTTTGGAGCCTTAGGCGTCTTAGGCCCTACCTTACGGGGTCTACCTTCAAGGTCCAAACAGATCATAAGCCCCTGAAGTGGCTTATGCAGATGAAGGGTGAGAATCCGAAATTGCTCAGGTGGTCCATTAGCCTGCAAGGGCTAGACTTCACCATAGAGCACAGACCAAGGAAGAGTCACGATAATGCCGATGGCCTTTCCAGAAGGTATGTTGACCGTCTGGATGAGGGTGTCTATCCCGTGGGAGATTAGACACCCTCCACCTCAGTCTGGGGGGGCGACTGTGATGCTGTAAATGCATCAGAGGGACAGGGCCTCTGAATCCTTGTCCTTTTCTGTCTTTTATCGTGTGTTCTGTCGTGTTTTCTGCCCAGGAGTCCATTTCTCTCTTTTGGTTTGGTGAATAGACCCATGGGATACCCCTATGGCACACATGGGTGGGGGTACAACCCTGTGCCCCTAGTGTATGTTTTTGGGCACCTGTGGGTGGCCCACAGAGCAGGGTATGGGCTGGTGGCAGCTCCATGCTGAATTTGACAGGTGCTCTGGGTGTCCTCCATTTTGGGATACCCAGGCCCTGCCATTGAGATCAGTTGATTCCTGATAGAAAACAAGATGGCCCCTGTGGCCTCTTGCTTTCTATTGCCTGTTATCTTGTTTTTCCCAAAGTCCTGGGAAGCCCTGACTCTGTCCCTTCCCCCTGACTGGCTGTTGGGTGGAAGTTCCATATATGGTGTTGTTGTGAAGGCCCAGCTAGACTGACTGGAGCCTTCCCATTGACTGTATGTTGTGGGTACCTCCTGTGGGCGGGACCTGGGTGAATGGAGTGGGTGACCAATATACACTCCTTGTTGTGGTTGTCTGGTTTCTGGCATGTGAGACAAAGACTGAGACAGCCCTGCCCGAAACTGGCCTGAATGCAGTGTGTAGTGTTGAATGGCTGGGTACTTGTCCCAATCCACATTCCTTGTTGTGAGTGTCTGAAAGGGAGGAGTGTGGCCTGAATGCACTGTGTGCCTGATTGGCTGACTGACTGCATGAATGCCCTTCTGTGTGATTGGCTGCTGTGTGTGTGCCAGCAGTTTGGATGAGAGACAGAATAGTATATCTGGGGACCTCTCACCACTGGAAATTGTTCAGAAGCGTTCAGAAGCTGAGTCTCCACTCAAGAGTAACTGGAACTGCTGACCATTGACGCCCAGCTGGAAGAAGAAGACTTGCTGCTGCATTTGCTTCGACAGATCTGAAGGTTGCCGAATTCGTTGAGGACTGACCCGAGAGAGGACCTGGTAAGGCGCCCTCTTCCCGTGCTCCGAGGGACCATCCAGCACCGCTGAATCTTCGCCGAAGCTCCCTGGATGCCAGACCATCGAAAGGCTGCCGACCGGAGAAGGGGACTGCCGAGGAGATCGAAGTGAAGCACCCGGACATCGACGCCGTCGAAGTCCATCGCCGTCGACCAGGGTTCGCAGATCTGTGTAACCGCTGGAGGCCCGTCGAAGTTGTGTTGCCCAGCCGTGGGAACCACTTGACGTCGTGCCGCCGACGACCGGAGCCGTCCACTCCTTGCCTAAGAACATTTGAATCGAAGGACTCCCTCGTCCGCATCGTCGACCGCTTTTGTCCTGCCGGAGAAAGTCGAGGACGACCAACGCGCCGAGGAGAATCCGCCGGTGGGTTTCCCGCCACCTCACGACTCCAAAGACTCGAGCGACTCGACGCCCTTGCTGGGCCACCGTCATTCACAATCTTTGCGGTCCAGAACTAGTGTCGCCGAGGTGCCCCGCACGCCTCTTCCTCGCAGGACGCCGACGTCTCGACGCCGACGAGCACCGCTCGGATCGAAGCCTGCCGCCTCATCGACGCCGTTCTACCCCGTTTGTTGTCGGACGTTCGACGTCCCGTGTCTCCCGCTTGAAAGGGAAGGCATTCAAGAAGGGCCGTCGATTCCCCGACACCGAACCCCGAGTTCCTCGACGCTTCTCGATGCCTCTCGACGATCCGTGACTCCTGCTTTAAAGGGGGTCACTCAAGAAGGATCTGTCGACGCCTCCTCGAAGAACTCGACTCCACCAGGTACATTGGGGGGGTAAAAACATTGTAGGACAGAATAAGACTATTGAACAATATATGTACTGGGCTTGTGTTATATCTCTTTATTTTACAGGTTGCCCAGGTGGTGTCCTCTTTTTGGAAATGCATGGGGTTCCCTGTTTTCCTCGTTGGCTTGGACACCCGAGGCCCATATCTGTATGTTGTGACGGTCGGCAGAATGTCAGAGATTTCGCTCTGAAAACAGACTTGGGGTTACTTGTGTTTTAGGCTTTCCCCTTGGCGGCCAGGTAGGTGCACCCACACATTTGAGGTACCGTTTTCATCGGGACACCTGTGGGAGTGCGTGACGGTAGCCCATGTGTTGTTGCGGGTGTGTTTCGATTGGTGCGCCGAGCGAAATGTGCGGAAAAATCGATTTTTTCCCCCACAATTCGGACTTTGCTGGGCTGTCTGGGTAATAAATTCTGGGCCGATGTGCGCAAATAATACCTCTGCGGATTCCCACGGGTGTCTTCTTTTCAGAAATACATGGGGGTTCCTGTTTTTCTTGGTGGCTGAAACACCCCATGCCTAAATCTGTCGGTTGCCTCCCAAAACCCTTTGGGGTGGATAGCAGTGGTTTAGCCTTATTCCTTCGCGCCCAGGTATGTGCACCCACACATGTGAGGCACCGTTTTCATCGGGACACCTGTGGGAATGCGGGTCGGTAGGCCATGTGTTGTTGGGGGCGTGTTTCGATGGGTACGCCGAGCGAAATGTGCGGAAGAATCATTTTTTTCCCCCCAAATTTAGGACTTTGCTGGGCTGTCTGGGTGATACAATCTGGGCCGAAGTGCGCAAATCATACCTCTGCGTATTTCCACGGGTGTCCTCTTTTCAGAAATGCATGAGGTTCCCTGTTTTCCTCAGTGGCCTGGACACCCGAGGCCCATATATGTATGTTTTGCCGGTCGGCAGAATGTCTGCGATTTCGCTCTGAAAACAGACTTGGGGTTACTTGTGTTTTAGGCTTTCCCCTTGGAGGCTAGGTAGATGCACCCACACATGTGAGGTACCGTTTTCATTGGGACACCTGTGGGAACGCGGGACAGTAGGCCAAGTGTTGTTGGGGACGTGTTTCGATGGGTTCGCTGAGTGAAAAGTGCTGAAAAAGCGTTCATTTTCCCCACATTTCGGACTTTGCGGGCCTGTCTGGGTAATAAATTCTGGGGTGATGTGCGCAAATCAAACCTCTGCGGATTCCCACGTGTGTCTTCTTTTCAGAAATGTATGGGGGTTCCTGTTTTTCTTGGTGGCTGAAACACCCCCGGCCTAAATCTGTTGGTTGCCTCCCCAAACCCTTTGGGGGGATAGCAGTGGTTTAGCCTTATTCCTTCGCGCCCAGGTAGGTGCACCCACACATGTGAGGTACCGTTTCATTGGAACACCTGTGGGAAAGCGGGACGGTAGGCCATGTGTTGTTGGGGGCGTGTTTCGATGGGTGCGCTGAGCGAAATGTGTGGAAAAAGTATTTTTTTCCCCACGTTTCGGAATTTGCGGGGCTGTCTGGGTAATAAAATCTGGGCCGATGTGTGCAAATCATACCTCTGCAGATTCCCACGGGAGTCCCCTTTTCGGAAATGCATGGGGTTCCCTGTTTTGCTCGGTGGCTTGGACACCCGACGCCCATATCTGTATGTTGTGACGGTCGGCAGAATGTCAGAGATTTCGCTCTGAAAACAGACTTGGGGTTACTTGTGTTTTAGGCTTTCCCCTTGGCGGCCAGGTAGGTGCACCCACACATTTGAGGTACCGTTTTCATCGGGACACCTGTGGGAGTGCGTGACGGTAGCCCATGTGTTGTTGCGGGTGTGTTTCGATTGGTGCGCCGAGCGAAATGTGCGGAAAAATCGATTTTTTCCCCCACAATTCAGACTTTGCTGGGCTGTCTGGGTAATAAATTCTGGGCCGATGTGCGCAAATAATACCTCTGCGGATTCCCACGGGTGTCTTCTTTTCAGAAATACATGGGGGTTCCTGTTTTTCTTGGTGGCTGAAACACCCCATGCCTAAATCTGTCGGTTGCCTCCCAAAACCCTTTGGGGTGGATAGCAGTGGTTTAGCCTTATTCCTTCGCGCCCAGGTATGTGCACCCACACATGTGAGGTACCGTTTTCATCGGGACACCTGTGGGAATGCGGGTCGGTAGGCCATGTGTTGTTGGGGGCGTGTTTCGATGGGTACGCCGAGCGAAATGTGCGGAAGAATCATTTTTTTCCCCCCAAATTTAGGACTTTGCTGGGCTGTCTGGGTGATACAATCTGGGCCGAAGTGCGCAAATCATACCTCTGCGTATTTCCACGGGTGTCCTCTTTTCAGAAATGCATGAGGTTCCCTGTTTTCCTCAGTGGCCTGGACACCCGAGGCCCATATATGTATGTTTTGCCGGTCGGCAGAATGTCTGCGATTTCGCTCTGAAAACAGACTTGGGGTTACTTGTGTTTTAGGCTTTCCCCTTGGAGGCTAGGTAGATGCACCCACACATGTGAGGTACCGTTTTCATTGGGACACCTGTGGGAACGCGGGACAGTAGGCCAAGTGTTGTTGGGGACGTGTTTCGATGGGTTCGCTGAGTGAAAAGTGCTGAAAAAGCGTTCATTTTCCCCACATTTCGGACTTTGCGGGCCTGTCTGGGTAATAAATTCTGGGGTGATGTGCGCAAATCAAACCTCTGCGGATTCCCACGTGTGTCTTCTTTTCAGAAATGTATGGGGGTTCCTGTTTTTCTTGGTGGCTGAAACACCCCCGGCCTAAATCTGTTGGTTGCCTCCCCAAACCCTTTGGGGGGATAGCAGTGGTTTAGCCTTATTCCTTCGCGCCCAGGTAGGTGCACCCACACATGTGAGGTACCGTTTCATTGGAACACCTGTGGGAAAGCGGGACGGTAGGCCATGTGTTGTTGGGGGCGTGTTTCGATGGGTGCGCTGAGCGAAATGTGTGGAAAAAGTATTTTTTTCCCCACGTTTCGGAATTTGCGGGGCTGTCTGGGTAATAAAATCTGGGCCGATGTGCGCAAATCATACCTCTGCAGATTCCCACGGGAGTCCCCTTTTCGGAAATGCATGGGGTTCCCTGTTTTGCTCGGTGGCTTGGACACCCGACGCCCATATCTGTATCTTGTGCCGGTCGGCAGAATGTCTGAGATTTCGCTCTGAAAACAGACTTGGGGTTACTTGTGTTTTAGGCTTTCCCCTTGGCGGACAGGTAGGTGCACTCACACATGAGAGGTACCGTTTTCATCGGCTCACCTGTGGGAACGCGGGACGGTAGTCCATGTGTTGTTGGGAGCATTTTTCGATGGGTGCGCCGAGCAAAATGTGAGGGAAAAGCATTTTTTCCCAACATTTCGGAATTTGCGGGGCCGTCTGGGTAATAAATTCTGGTGCGATGTGCGCAAATCATACCTCTGTGGATTCCCACCAGTGTCCTCTTTTTGGAAATGCATGGGGTTCCCTGTTTTCCTCGGAGGCTTGGACACCCGAGGCCCATATCTGTATGTTGTGCCGGTCGGCAGAATGTCAGAGATTTCGCTCTGAAAACAGACTTGGGGTTACTTGTGTTTTAGGCTTTCCCCTTGGCGGCCAGGTAGGTGCACCCACACATTTGAGGTACCGTTTTCATCGGGACACCTGTGGGAGTGCGTGACGGTAGCCCATGTGTTGTTGCGGGTGTGTTTCGATTGGTGCGCCGAGCGAAATGTGCGGAAAAATCGTTTTTTTCCCCCACATTTCGGACTTTGCTGGGCTGTCTGGGTAATAAATTCTGGGCCGATGTGCGCAAATAATACCTCTGCGGATTCCCACGGGTGTCTTCTTTTCAGAAATACATGGGGGTTCCTGTTTTTCTTGGTGGCTGAAACACCCCATGCCTAAATCTGTCGGTTGCCTCCCAAAACCCTTTGGGGTGGATAGCAGTGGTTTAGCCTTATTCCTTCGCGCCCAGGTATGTGCACCCACACATGTGAGGTACCGTTTTCATCGGGACACCTGTGGGAATGCGGGTCGGTAGGCCATGTGTTGGTGGGGGCGTGTTTCGATGGGTACGCCGAGCGAAATGTGCGGAAGAATCATTTTTTTCCCCCCAAATTTAGGACTTTGCTGGGCTGTCTGGGTGATACAATCTGGGCCGAAGTGTGCAAATCATACCTCTGCGTATTTCCACGGGTGTCCTCTTTTCAGAAATGCATGAGGTTCCCTGTTTTCCTCGGTGGCTTGGACACCCGAGGCCCTTATCTGTATGTTGTGCCTGTCGGCAGAATGTCTGAGATTTCGCTCTGAAAACAGACTTGGGGTTAGTTGTGTTTTACGCTTTCCCCTTGGCGGCCAGGTAGGTGCACTCACACATGTGAGGTACCGTTTTCATTGGGACATCTGTAGGAACGCGGGACGGTAGGCCATGTGTTGTTGGGGCGTGTTTCGATGGGTGAATCGAGCGAAATGTGCGGAAAAAGCGTTTTTTCCCCACATTTTGGACTTTGCAGGGCTGTCAGGCTAAAAAATTCTGGGGCGATGTGCACAAATCATACCTCTGCAGATTCCCATGGGTGTCCTCTTTTTGGCAATGCATGGGGTTCCCTGTTTTCCTCGGTGGCTTGGACACCCGAGGCCCATATCTGTATGTTGTGACGGTCGGCATAATGTCTGAGATTTCGCTCTGAAAACAGACTCAGGGTTACTTGTTTTTTAGGCTTTCCCCTTGGCGGCCAGGTAGGTGCACCCACACATGTGAGGTACCGTTTTCATCGGGACACCTGTGGGAACGCGGAACAGTAGGCCATGTGTTGTTGGGGCGTGTTTTGATTGGTGCTTCGAGCAAAATGTGCAGAAAAAGCGTTTCTTTCCCCCACATTTTGTACTTTGCGGGGCTGTCTGGGTAATAAATTCTGGGACGATGTGCGCAAATCATACCTCTGCGGATTCCCACGGGTATTCTCTTTTTGGAAATGCATGGGTTTCCCTGTTTTCCTCGGTGGCTTGGACACCCGAGGCCCATATCTGTATGTTGTGCCGGTCGGCAGAATGTCTGAGATTTCGCTCTGAAAACAGACTTGGTGTTTCTTGTGTTTTAGGCTTTCCCCTTGGTGGCCAGGTAGGTGCACCCACACATGTGAGTTACCGTTTTCATAGGGACACCTGTGGGAACACGGGACCATAGGCCATGTGTTGTTGGGGGTGTGTTTCGATGGGTGCGCCGAGCGAAATGTGCAGAAAAAGCGTTTTTTCCCCCACATTTCGCACTTTGCTGGGATGTCTGGGTAATAAATTCTGGGGCGATGTGCGCAAATCACACCTCTGTGGATTGCCACGGGTGTCCGCTTTTTGGAAATGCATGGGGTTCCCTGTTTTCCTCGGTGGCTTGGACACCCGAGGCCCATATCTGTATGTTGTGCCGGTCGGCAGAATGTCTGAGATTTCGCTCTGAAAATAGACTTGGGGTTACTTGTTTTTTAGGCTTTCCCCTTGGCGGCCAGGTAGGTGCACCCACACATGTGAGGTACCGTTTTCATTGGGACATCTGTGGGAACGCGGGACGGTAGGCCATGAGTTGTTGGGGGCGTGTTTCGATGGGTGAATCGAGCGAAATGTGCGGAAAAAGCGTTTTTTTCCACACATTTTGGACTTTGCAGGGCTGTCTGGGTAAAAAATTCTGGGGCGATGTGCGCAAATCATACCTCTGCAGATTCCCATGGGTGTCCTCTTTTTGGAAATGCATGGGGTTCCCTGTTTTCCTCGGTGGCTTGGACACCAGAGGCCCATATCTGTATGTTGTGCCGGTCGGCAGAATGTCTGAGATTTCGCTCTGAAAACAGACTTGGGGTTACTTGTATTTTAGGCTTTCCCCTTGGCGGCCAGGTAGGTGCACCCACACATGTGAGGTACCGTTTTCATCGGGACACCTGTGTGAACGCGGGACAGTAGGCCATGTGTTGTTGGGGGCGTGTTTTGATGGGTGCTTCGAGCAAAATGTGCAGAAAAAGTGTTTTTTTCCCCCACATTTTGGACTTTGCGGGGCTGTCTGGGTAATAAATTCTGGGACGATGTGCGCAAATCATACCTCTGCGGATTTCCACAGGTGTCCTCTTTTTGGAAATGCATGGGTTTCCCTGTTTTCCTCGGTGGCTTGGACACCCGAGGCCCCTATCTGTATGTTGTGCCGGTCGGCAGAATGTCTGAGATTTCGCTCTGAAAACAGACTCAGGGTTACTTGTGTTTTAGGCTTTCCCCTTGGCGGCCAGGTAGGTGCACCTACACATGTGAGTTACCGTTTTCATAGGGACACCTGTGGGAACACGGGACCATTGGCCATGTGTTGTTGGGGGTGTGTTTCGATGGGTGCGCCGAGCGAAATGTGCAGAAAAAGCGTTTTTTTCCCCCACATTTCGACTTTGCGGGGATGTCTGGGTAATAAATTCTGGGGCGATGTGCACAAATCACACCTCTGTGGATTCCCACGGGTGTCCGCTTTTTGGAAAGGCATGGGGTTCCCTGTTTTCCTCGGTGGCTTGGACACCCGAGGCCCATATCTGTATGTTGTGCCAGTCGGCAGAATGTCTGAGATTTCGCTATGAAAACAGACTTGGGGTTACTTGTATTTTAGGCTTTCCCCTTGGCGGCCAGGTAGATGCACCCACACATGTGAGGTACCATTTTCATCGGGACACCTTTGGGAATGTGACACGGTAGGCCATGTGTTGTTGGGGGCGTGTTTCGATGGTTGCGCTGAGCAAAATGTGCGGAAAAAGCGTTTTTTTCACCACATTTCGGACTTTGCGGGGCTATCTGGGTTATAAATTCTGGGGCGATGTGCGCAAATCATACCTCTGCGGACTCCCACGGTGACCTCTTTTAGGAAATGCATGGGTTTTCCTGTTTTCCTCAGTGGCTTGGACACCCGAGGCCCCTATCTGTATGTTGTGCCGGTCGGCAGAATGTCTGAGATTTCGCTCTGAAAACAGACTTGGGGTTACTTGTGTTTTAGGCTTTCCCCTTGGCGGCCAGGTAGGTGCACCTACACATGTGAGTTACTGTTTTCATAGGGACACCTGTGGGAACACGGGACCATTGGCCATGTGTTGTTTGGGGTGTGTTTCGATGGGTGCGCCGAGCGAAATGTGCAGAAAAAGCGTTTTTTTCCCCCACATTTCAGACTTTGCGGGGATGTCTGGGTAATAAATTCTGGGGCGATGTGCGCAAATCACACCTCTGTGGATTCCCACGGGTGTCCGCTTTTTGGAAAGGCATGGGGTTCCCTGTTTTCCTCGGTGGCTCGGACACCCGAGGCCCATATCTGTATGTTGTGCCAGTCGGCAGAATGTCTGAGATTTCGCTCTGAAAACAGACTTGGGGTTACTTGTATTTTAGGCTTTCCCCTTGGCGGCCAGGTAGGTGCACCCACACATGTGAGGTACCATTTTCATCGGGACACCTTTGGGAATGTGACACGGTATCCCATGTGTTGTTGGGGGCGTGTTTCGATGGTTGCGCTGAGCAAAATGTGCGGAAAAAGCGTTTTTTTCACCACATTTCGGACTTTGCAGGGCTATCTGGGTTATAAATTCTGGGGCGATGTGCGCAAATCATACCTCTGCGGATTCCCACGGTGACCTCTTTTTGGAAATGCGTGGGTTTTCCTGTTTTCCTCAGTGGCTTGGACACCCGAGGCCCATATCTGTATGTTTTGCCGGTCGGCAGAATGTCTGAGATTTCGCTCTGAAAACAGACTTGGGGTTACTTGTGTTTTAGGCTTTGCCCTTGGTGGCTAGGTAGGTGCACCCACACATGTGAGGTACCATTTTCATCGGGACACCTGTGGGAACGTGGAGCAGTAGGCCATGTGTTGTTGGGGGCGTGTATCGAAGGGTGCGCCGAGCGAAATGTGCGGAAAAAGCGTTTTTTTCCCCCACATTTCGGAATTTGCGTGGCTGTCTGGGTAATAAATTCTGGGGCGATGTGCGCAAATCATACCTCTGGGGATTCCCACGGGTGTCCTCTTTTTGGAAATGCATGGGGTTCCCTGTTTTCCTCGGTGGCTTGGACACCCGAGGCCCATATCTGTATGTTGTGCCGGTCGGCAGAATGTCTGAGATTTCGCTCTGAAAACAGACTTGGGGTTACTTGTTTTTTAGGCGTTCCCCTTGGCGGCCAGGTAGGTGCACCCACACATGTGAGGTACCATTTTCATCTGGAGACCGTTGGGAATGCGGCACGGTAGGCCATGTGTTGTTGGGGGCGTGTTTCGATGGTTGCGCTGAGCAAAATGTGCGGAAAAAGCGTTTTTTTCACCACATTTCGGACTTTGCGGGGCTACCTGGGTTATAAATTCTGGGGCGATGTGCGCAAATCATACCTCTGCGGATTCCCACGGGTGTCCTCTTTTTGGAAATGCATGGGGTTCCCTGTTTTCCTCAGTGGCTCGGACACCCGAGACCCATATCTGTATGTTGTGCCGGTCGGCAGAATGTCTGAGATTTCGCTCTGAAAACAGACTTGGGGTTACTTGTGTTTTAGGCTTTCCCCTTGGCGGCCAGATAGGTGCACCCAAACATGTGAGGTACCATTTTCATTGGGACATCTGTGGGAACGCGGGACGGTAGGCCATGTGTTGTTGGGGTGTGTTTCGTTGGGTGAGTCGAGCGAAATGTGCGGAAAAAGTGTTTTTTTCCCCACATTTTGGACTTTGCAGGGCTGTCTTGGTAAAAAATTCTGGGGCGATGTGCGCAAATCATACCTCTGCGGATTCCCACGGGTGTCCTCTTTTTGGAAATGCATGGGGTTCCCTGTTTTCCTCGGTGGCTTGGACACCGAGATCCATATCTGTATGTTGTGCCGGTCGGCAGAATGTCTGAGATTTCGCTCTGAAAACAGACGTGGGGTTACTTGTATTTTAGGCTTTCCCTTTGGTGGCCATGTAGGTGCACCCACACATGTGAGGTACCATTTTCATCGGGACACCTTTGGGATCGCGTGACAGTAGGCCATGTGTTGTTGGGGGCATGTTTCAATGGGTGCGTCGATCAAAACGTGCGGAAAAAGCGTTTTTTCCCCCACATTTTGGACTTTGAGGGGCTGTCTGTGTAATAAAATTTGGGGCGATGTGCACAAATCATACCTCTGCGGACTCCCACGGTGACCTCTTTTCGGAAATGCATGGGGTTCCCTGTTTTCCTCAGTGGCTTGGACACCCGAAGCCCATATCTGTATGTTGTGCCGGTCGGCAGAATGTCTGAGATTTCGCTCTGAAAACAGACTTGGGGTTACTTGTGTTTTAGGCTTTCCCCTTGGCGGCCAGGTAGGTGCACCTACACATGTGAGTTACCGTTTTCATAGGGACACCTGTGGGAACACGGGACCATTGGCCATGTGTTGTTGGGGGTGTGTTTCGATGGGTGCGCCGAGCGAAATGTGCAGAAAAAGCGTTTTTTTCCCCCACATTTCGACTTTGCGGGGATGTCTGGGTAATAAATTCTGGGGAGATGTGCACAAATCACACCTCTGTGGATTCCCACGGGTGTCCACTTTTTGGAAAGGCATGGGGTTCCCTGTTTTCCTCGGTGGCTTGGACACCCGAGGCCCATATCTGTATGTTGTGCCAGTCGGCAGAATGTCTTAGATTTCGCTCTGAAAACAGACTTGGGGTTACTTGTATTTTAGGCTTTCCCCTTGGCGGCCAGGTAGGTGCACCCACACATGTGAGGTACCATTTTCATCGGGACACCTTTGGGAATGTGACACGGTAGGCCATGTGTTGTTGGGGGCGTGTTTCGATGGTTGCGCTGAGCAAAATGTGCGGAAAAAGCGTTTTTTTCACCACATTTCGGACTTTGCGGGGCTATCTGGGTTATACATTCTGGGGCGATGTGCGCAAATCATACCTCTGCGGACTCCCACGGTGACCTCTTTTTGGAAATGCATGGGTTTTCCTGTTTTCCTCAGTGGCTTGGACACCCGAGGCCCCTATCTGTATGTTGTGCCGGTCGGCAGAATGTCTGAGATTTCGCTCTGAAAACAGACTTGGGGTTACTTGTGTTTTAGGCTTTCCCCTTGGCGGCCAGGTAGGTGCACCTACACATGTGAGTTACCGTTTTCATAGGGACACCTGTGGGAACACGGGACCATTGGCCATGTGTTGTTGGGGGTGTGTTTCGATGGGTGCGCCGAGCGAAATGTGCAGAAAAAGCGTTTTTTTCCCCCACATTTCGGACTTTGCGGGGATGTCTGGGTAATAAATTCTGGGGCGATGTGCGCAAATCACACCTCTGCGGATTCCCACGGGTGTCCGCTTTTTGGAAAGGCATGGGGTTCCCTGTTTTCCTCGGTGGCTTGGACACCCGAGGCCCATATCTGTATGTTGTGCTGGTCAGCAGAATGTCTGAGATTTCGCTCTGAAAACAGACTTGGGGTTACTTGTATTTTAGGCTTTCCCCTTGGCGGCCAGGTAGGTTCACCCACACATGTGAGGTACCATTTTCATCGGGACACCATTGCGAATGTGACACGGTAGGCCATGTGTTGTTGGGGGCGTGTTTCGATGGTTGCGCTGAGCAAAATGTGCGGAAAAAGCGTTTTTATCACCACATTTCGGACTTTGCGGGGCTATCTGGGTTATAAATTCTGGGGCGATGTGCGCAAATCATACCTCTGCGGATTCCCACGGTGACCTCTTTTTGGAAATGCATGGGTTTTCCTGTTTTCCTCAGTGGCTTGGACACCCGAGGCCCATATCTGTATGTTTTGCCGGTCGGCAGAATGTCTGAGATTTCGCTCTGAAAACAGACTTGGGGTTACTTGTGTTTTAGGCTTTGCCCTTGGTGGCTAGGTAGGTGCACCCACACATGTGAGGTACCATTTTCATTGGGACACCTGTGGGAACGCGGAGCAGTAGGCCATGTGTTGTTGGGGGCGTGTTTCGAAGGGTGCGCCGAGCGAAATGTGCGGAAAAAGCATTTTTTTCCCCCACATTTCGGAATTTGCGTGGCTGTCTGGGTAATAAATTCTGCGGCGATGTGCGCAAATCATACCTCTGGGGATTTCCACGGGTGTCCTCTTTTTGGAAATACATGGGGTTCCCTGTTTTCCTCGGTGGCTTGGACACCCGAGGCCCATATCTGTATGTTGTGCCGGTCGGCAGAATGTCTGAGATTTCGCTCTGAAAACAGACTTGGGGTTACTTGTTTTTTAGGCGTTCCCCTTGGCGGCCAGGTAGGTGCACCCACACATGTGAGGTACCATTTTCATCTGGAGACCTTTGGGAATGCGGCACGGTAGGCCATGTGTTGTTGGGGGCGTGTTTCGATGGTTGCGCTGAGCAAAATGTGCGGAAAAAGCGTTTTTTTCACCACATTTCGGACTTTGCGGGGCTACCTGGGTTATAAATTCTGGGGCGATGTGCGCAAATCATACCTCTGCGGATTCCCACGGGTGTCCTCTTTTTGGAAATGCATGGGGTTCCCTGTTTTCCTCAGTGGCTCGGACACCCGAGACCCATATCTGTATGTTGTGCCGGTCGGCAGAATGTCTGAGATTTCGCTCTGAAAACAGACTTGGGGTTACTTGTGTTTTAGGCTTTCCCCTTGGCGGCCAGATAGGTGCACCCAAACATGTGAGGTACCATTTTCATTGGGACATCTGTGGGAACGCGGGACGGTAGGCCATGTGTTGTTGGGGCGTGTTTCGTTGGGTGAGTCGAGCGAAATGTGCGGAAAAAGTGTTTTTTTCCCCACATTTTGGACTTTTCAGGGCTGTCTTGGTAAAAAATTCTGGGGCGATGTGCGCAAATCATACCTCTGCGGATTCCCACGGGTGTCCTCTTTTTGGAAATGCATGGGGTTCCCTGTTTTCCTCGGTGGCTTGGACACCGAGGTCCATATCTGTATGTTGTGCCGGTCGGCAGAATGTCTGAGATTTCGCTCTGAAAACAGACGTGGGGTTACTTGTATTTTAGGCTTTCCCTTTGGTGGCCATGTAGGTGCACCCACACATGTGAGGTACCATTTTCATCGGGACACCTTTGGGAACGCGTGACAGTAGGCCATGTGTTGTTGGGGGCGTGTTTCAATGGGTGCGTCGAGCAAAACGTGCGGAAAAAGCGTTTTTGCCCCCACATTTTGGACTTTGAGGGGCTGTCTGTGTAATAAAATTTGGGGCGATGTGCACAAATCATACCTCTGTGGATTCCCACGGGTGTCCTCTTTTCGGAAATGCATGGGGTTCCCTGTTTTCCTCAGTGGCTTGGACACCCGAAGCCCATATCTGTATGTTGTGCCGGTCGACAAAATGTCTGAGATTTCGCTCTGAAAACAGACTTGGGGTTACTTGTGTTTTAGGCTTTCCCCTTGGCGGCCAGGTAGGTGTGCCCACACATGTGAGGTACCGTTTTCATTGGGACACCTGTCGGAACGAGGGACAGTAGGCCATGTGTTGTTGGGGGCGTGTTCCGATGGGTGCGCCAAGCAAAATGTGCGGAAAAAGCTTTTTTTTCCCCCACATTTTGGACTCTGCGGGGCTGTCTGGGTAATAAATTCTGGGACGATGTGCGCAAATCATACCTCTGCGGATTCCCACCGGTGTCCTCTTTTTGGAAATGCATGGGTTTACCTGTTTTCCTCGGTGGCTTAGACACCCGAGGCCCATATCTGTATGTTGTGCCGGTCGGCAGAATGTCTGAGATTTCGCTCTGAAAACAGACTTGGGGTTACTTGTTTTTTAGCCTTTCCCCTTGGCAGCCAGGTAGGTGCACCCACACATGTGAGGTACCATTTTCATCAGGACACCTGTGGGAATGCGGGGCGGTAGGCCATGTGTTGTAGGGGGCGTGTTTCGATGGGTGCGCCGAGCGAAATGTTTGGAAAAAGCGTTTTTTTCCCCCACATTTCGGACTTTGCGGGGCTGTCTGGGTAATACATTCTGGGGCGATGTGCGCAAATCATACCTCTGTGGATTCCCACGGGTGTTCTCTTTTTGGAAATGCATGGGGTTCCCTGTTTTCCTCAGTGGCTTGGACACCCGAGGCCCATATCTGTATGTTATGCCGGTCGGCAGAATGTCTGAGATTTCGCTCTGAAAACAGATTTGGGGTTACTTGTGTTTTAGGCTTTCCCCTTGGTGGCCAGGTAGGTGCACCCACACATGTGAGGTACCGTTTTCATTGGGACATCTGTGGGAATGCGGGACGGTAGGCCATGTGTTGTTGGGGGTGTGTTTCGATGGGTGAGTCGAGCGAAATGTGCGGAAAAAGCGTTTTTTCCCCCACATTTCG
Organism: Ambystoma mexicanum; assembly: GCF_040938575.1. Taxonomy (NCBI): domain Eukaryota; kingdom Metazoa; phylum Chordata; class Amphibia; order Caudata; family Ambystomatidae; genus Ambystoma; species Ambystoma mexicanum. Next base: position 84,403,133 of record NC_090925.1, read on the forward strand.
GACTTTGCAGGGCTGTCTGGGTAATAAAATCTGGGGCGATGTGCACAAATCATACCTCTGTGGATTCCCACAGGTGTCCTCTTTTTGGAAATGCATGGGGTTTCCTGTTTTCCTCAGTGACTTGGACACCCGAAGCCCATATCTGTATGTTGTGCCGGTCGACAGAATGTCTGAGATTTCGCTCTGAAAATAGACTTGGGGTTACTTGTTTTTTAGGCTTTCCCCATGGCGGCCAGGTAGGTGCACCCACACATGTGAGGTACCGTTTTCATCGGGACACCTGTGGGAACGCGGGACAGTAGGCCATGTGTTGTTGTGGGGCGTGTTTCGATGTGTGCTTAGAGCAAAATGTGCGGAAAAAGCATTTTTTTCCCCCACATTTTGGACTTTGCGGGGCTATCTGGGTTATAAATTCTGGGGCGATGTGCGCAAATCATACCTCTGCGGATTCCCACGGGTGTCCCCTTTTTGGAAATGCATGGGTTTCCTTGTTTTCCTCTGTGGCTTGGACACCCGAGGCCCATATATGTATGTTTTTCCGGTCGGCAGAATGTCTGAGATTTCGCTCTGAAAACACACTTGGGGTTACTTGTTTTTTAGGCTTTACCCTTGGCGGCCAGGTAGGTGCACCCACACATGTGAGGTACCATTTCCATTGGGACACCTTTGGGAATGCGGCACAGTAGGCCATGTGTTGTTGGGGCGTGTTTTTTCGATGGTTGCGCTGAGCAAAATGTGCGGAAAAAGCGTTTTTTTCACCACATTTCGGAATTTGCAGGGCTATCTGGGTTATAAATTCTGGGGCGATGTGCGCAAATCATACCTCTGCGGATTCCCACGGGTGTCCCTTTTTTGGAAATGCATGGGTTTCCTTGTTTTCCTCTGTGGCTTGGACACCCGAGGCCCATATATGTATGTTTTTCCGGTCGGCAGAATGTCTGCGATTTCGCTCTGAAAACAGACTTGGGGTTACTTGTGTTTTAGGCTTTCCCCTTGGCGGCTAGGTAGGTGCACCCACACATGTGAGGTACCGTTTTCATCGGGACACCTGTGGGAACGCGGGGCGGTAGGCCATGTGTTGTTGGGGGCATGTTTCGATGGGTGCGCCGAGCGAAATTTGCGGAAAAAGCGTTTTTTTCCCCCACATTTCGGACTTTTTGAGGCTGTCTGGGTAATAAATTCTGAGACGATGTGCGCAAATCATACCTCTGTGGATTCCCACGATTGTCCTCTTTTTGGAAATGCATGGGGTTCCCTGTTTTCCTCGATGGCTTGGACACCCGAGGCCCATATCTGTATGTTGTGAAGGTCGGCAGAATATCTGAGATTTCGCTCTGAAAACAGACTTGGGATTACTTGTTTTTTAGGCTTTCCCCTTGGTGGCCAGGTAGGTGCACCCACACATGTGAGGTACCATTTTCATCGGGACACCTTTGGGAATTCGGCACGGTAGGCCATGTGTTGTTGGGGGCATGTTTCGATGGTTGCGCTGAGCAAAATATGCGCGAAAAGCGTTTTTTTCACCACATTTCGGACTTTGCGGGGCTATCTGGGTTATAAATTCTGGGGCGATGTGCGCAAATCATACCTCTGCGGATTCCCACGGGTGTCCCCTTTTTGGAAATGCATGGGTTTCCTTGTTTTCCTCAGTATCTTGGACACCCGAGGCCCATATATGTATGTTTTGCCAGTCAGCAGAATGTCTGAGATTTCGCTCTGAAAACAGAATTGGGGTTACTTGTGTTTTAGGCTTTCCCCTTGGCGGCCAGGTAGGTGCACCCACACATGTGAGGTACTGTTTTCATTGGGACATCTGTGGAAACGCGGGACGGTAGGCCATGTGTTGTTGGGGGCGTGTTTCGAAGGGTGAGTCGAGCGAAATGTGCGGAAAAAACGTTTTTTTCCCCACATTTTGGACTTATAATTCTGGGGCGATGTGCGCAAATCATACCTCTGCGGATTCCCACGGGTGTCCTCTTTTTGTAAATGCATGGGATTCCCTGTTTTCCTCGGTGGCTTGGACACCCGAGGTCCATATCTGTATGTTGTGCCGGTCGGCAGAATGTCTGAGATTTCGCTCTGAAAACAGACATGGGGTTAGTTGTATTTTAGGCTTTCCCTTTGGCGGCCATGTAGGTGCACCCACACATGTGAGGTACCATTTTCATTGGGACACCTGTGGGAACGCGTGACAGTAGGCCATGTGTTGTTGGGGGCGTGTTTCGATGGGTGCGTCGATTGAAATGTGCGGAAAAAGCATTTTTTCCCCCACATTTTGGACTTTGCGGGGCTGTCTGGGTAATAAAAACTGGGGCGATGTGCACAAATCATACCTCTGTGGATTTCCAGGGGTGTCCTCTTTTCGGAAATGCATGGGGTTCCCTGTTTTCCTCAGTGGCTTGGACACCCGAAGCCCATATCTGTATGTTCTGCCGGTCCGCAGAATGTCTGAGATTTCGCTCTGAAAACAGACTCAGGGTTACTTGTTTTTTAGGCTTTCCCCTTGGCGGCCAGGTAGGTGCACCCACACATGTGAGGTACCATTTTCATCGGGACACCTTTGGGAATGCGGCACAGTAGGCCATGTGTTGTTGGTGGCGTCTTTCAATGGTTGCGCTGAGCAAAATGTGCGGAAAAAGCGTTTTTTTCACCGCATTTCGGACTTTGCGGGGCTATCTGGGTTATAAATTCTGGGGTGATATGCGCAAATCATACCTCTGCGGATTCCCACGGGTGTCCTCTTTTTGGAAATGCATGGGTTTACCTGTTTTCCTCAGTGGCTTGGACACCCGAGGCCCATATCTGTATGTTGTGCCGGTCGGCTGAATGTCTGAGATTTCGCTCAGAAAAACAGACTTGGGGTTACTTGTGTTTTAGGCTTTCCCCTTGGCAGCCAGGTAGGTGCACCCACACATGTGAGGTACCATTTTCATCGGGACACCTGTGGGAACGCGGGACAGTAGGCCATGTGTTGTTGGGGGCATGTTTCTGTGATGCTGGAAATGCATCTGAGGGACAGGGCCTCTGAATCCTTGTCCTTTTTCTGTTTTTACCGTGTGTTCTGTCATGTTTTCTGCCCAGGAGTCCATGAGGGACTCCTGGCAGTGCAGCTCTCTTTTGGTTTGGTGAACAGACCCATGGGATACCCTTATGGCACCCATGGGTAGGGGTACAACCCTGTGCCCCTAGTGTATGTTTTTGGGCACCTGTGGGTGGCCCACAGAGCAGGGTATGGGCTGGTGGCAGCTCCATGCTGAATTGGACAGGTGCTCTGGGTGTCCTCCATTTTGGGATACCCAGGCCCTGCCATTGGGATCAGTTGATTCCTGATAGAAAACAAGATGGCCCCTGTGGCCTCTTGCTTTCTATTGCCTGTTGTCTTGTTTTTCCCAAAGTCCTGGGAAGCCCTGACTCTGTCCCTTCCCCCTGACTGGCTGTTGGGTGGAAGTTCCATATATGGTGTTGTTGTGAAGGCCCAGCTAGACTGACTGGAGCCTTCCCTTTGACTGTATGTTGTGGGTACCTCCTGTGGGTGGGACCTGGGTGAATGGAGAGTGTGACCAATATACACTCCTTGTTGTGGTTGTCTGGTTTCTGGCATGTGAGACAAAGACTGAGACAGCCCTGCCCGAAACTGGCCTGAATGCAGTGTGTAGTGTTGAATGGCTGGGTACTTGTCCCAATCCACATTCCTTGTTGTGAGTGTCTGAAAGGGAGGAGTGTGGCCTGAATGCACTGTGTGCCTGATTGGCTGACTAACTGCATGAATGCCCTTCTGTGTGATTGGCTGCTGTGTGTGTGCCAGCAGTGTGGATGAGAGACAGAATAGTATATCTGGGGACCTCTCACCACTGGAAATTGTTCAGAAGCATTCAGAAGCTGAGTCTCCACTCAAGAGTAACTGGATTTGCTGATCCTCGACGTCCAGCTGGAAGAAGAAGACTTGCTGTGGCATTTGCTTCGACAGAAACTGAAGGTTGTCGAAATCGTCGAGGACTGACCCGCTAGGCGCCCTCTTCCCGTGCTCCGAGGGACCATCGAGCACCGCTGAATCTTCGCCGAAGCGCCCTGGAAGTCAGACCCTCGAAAGGCTGCCGACCCGAGACGGGACCGCCGAGGAGATCGAAGTGAAGCACCGGACATCGACGCTGTCGAAGTCCATTGCCGTCGACCAGGGTTCGCAGGTCTGTGTAACCGCTGGAGGCCCGTCGAAGTTGTGTTGCCCAGCCGTGGGAACCACTTGACGCCGTGCCACCGACGACCGGAGCCGTCCGCTCCTTGCCTAAGAACATTTGACCCGAAGGACTCCCTCGTCCACATCGTCGACCGCTTTGTCCTGCCGGAGAAAGTCGAGGACGACCAACGCGCCGAGGAGAATCCGCCGGTGGGTTTCCCGCCACCTCACGACCCCAAAGACTCGAGCGACTCGACGCCCTTGTTGGGCCACCGTCTCTACAATCTTTGCGGTCCAGAACTATTGTCATCGAGGTGCCCCGCACACCTCCGCCTTGCAGGACGCCGACGCCCCGACGCCGACGAGCACCGCTCGGACGAAGCTGCCGCCTCTTTGACATCGTTCTACCTCGTTTGTCGACGGACGTTCGACGCCCCGTGCCTCCCGCTTGAAAGGGAAGGCATTCAAGAAGGGCCGTCGATTCCCCGTCGCCGAACCCCGAGGTCTTCGACGTTTCTCGACGCCTCTCGACGATCCGTGACTCCCGCTTGAAAGGGGGTCGCTCAAGAAGGATCCGTCGACGCCTCTTCGAAGAACTCGACTCCACCAGGTACATTGGGGGGGTAAAAACATTATAGGAGAGAAATAGACTACTGAACAATATATGGACTGGGCTGGTGTTATATCTCTTTATTTTACAGGTTGCCCAGGTGGGGGGATCTCCACACAGAACTGTGTCCAGTGGTAGGGGCCAGTATTCTGCCTATTGTTTCAACCCTCTGTTATCTCTCCTCTCTCTATTGCTGGTTTCCTTCTTATTGATCTGTGTGCCATTTTAACAGTATTGTGAATGCACTTTAATGAGGTCTAATATTAGTGGTACCACTTTAGAATTGTAGATATTTACCATTGCTGATTTTCCTGAGCACAAAGTGCGTTATTGTGATAAGTGTACATAACCCTTGAATATTAATTATATAAAGACTGTGTTTTCAGTAATACAGTGTGTGGACATTCCTTTGTGGGGGCTTGGGGATACACTGTACTTAAGAACCAGCCTGCATCACCTCCTGAGAAGCTAGGCCTTGATTGCTCGTCCATCGTTACCATATTAGAGAATCTTGGCTGGGGTCCTCTGTGCCTCCCCTCTACCATATAGAGAGCGGAAGTACAGACCCCCCCACCGGTCTTTACAAGCTGGTGGCCAGCGGTGGGATGCTTATGGTTTTAAGACTCAGTGTATAACCGTGCCACTTACAAAATATCCGCACTTTTATTAGATTAAGGTTTGGGTGTGTTCCAAATAACTGCATTACAAGCAATGGAGTCCATTGCGAATGGTAAATTGACTAGGATGAGCTTAGAGGCTCTCCAGAGTGCTTGTGAAGCCAGGGAGTTAGACTTTGTGGATAAGTCTAGGGCTGAGCTGATAGCTGCCCTGGTGGACTACCAGACTGATGGTGAAACTCTTGATGAAGGGGGGGATGCAACCAGTGAGGACTCTGCCCCTGGGGTTGTCGCTGAATCTGTTTCTGGGAGTGCCGCCATTCCTGCTGCCTCTGTTCCAAACCCCAGCAATTCCATGGAACTTGAGTTATTAAGGATGAAGTTAGCCTTTGAATATCGCAAGTTGGAAATAGAAGCTGAGCTTAAGAAAGAGGAGCTGGCACAGCAAGTGGAGCTCAAGAATAGGGATCTTGAACTCAGAAATAAGGACCTTGAACTCAAAAGCCAGGACACTGAATGTCAGAGAATCCAGCTAGAGAAAGCTAGAGTGGAGACTTCAGCTAAAACCAGTGAGAGTGTCAGGTCCCCAGCCACCAAGTTTATGAAAGATTTGGTTGGTGTGTTTGTGGAGGGTTCAGATATCCTCCAATGGATTGAAGCGTTTGAAATGGCTTGTGCAATTCATGATGTGGATAAAAGAGATTGGGCTAAGTGTTTGTTAAGCAGAGTGCCTCAAACTGGATATGACTGTATTCTGAAGCTGAGTGTGGAAGAAAGGGGTCAGTATGAGTGTATGAAGTCTGCTTTAATTGCCAAGTTTGGCAAGACACCTACCCAATACCTTAAAAGGTTCAGGGAATTTAATAAAAGAGAGAATGTGTCTTGGGTTGACTGGGTGAGTACTGCGCACATGAACATGATGGGGTGGATTGATGGATACAAGGTGAAAACTTTTGTTGAGTTGTCCCACCTCTTGTTTTTTGAGCATTTTTCTGAAGCCTGTTCACCGGAGCTGCGTCAGTATGTTGCTGACCAGAACATTTTGGACCCCTTTAAGCTGGCTAGGTTGGCTGACAAGTGGGTCTCCCACCGGGTGTCCCCTAAGGACTCCAGTGGGAAGGACAAGGACAAAGAAAAGGGGGCCTCTCAGAAAGCTGAGGAGTCCCAAAAGCAGTCACAGTCGGGTAAACCAAAACCTTCCTCTCCTAAGACCCAAAAATCTAGTGGGGATAAGTCCTCTGTGGGTGGGAATAAGAGTAGTGTCCACCTGCTGCAAAGCAGGTTCCCAGTGGTTCCAGTACCGTACCCCGCACTCCTGGCACTTGTTGGGATTGTGGGGCTCTGGATCACAAAAGGGGTGACCCCAAGTGTAAAGGTAAGGCACTTGGAGTACAGGCTGTCAGCCTGACCTACCCTTACCCCATGTCTGAGGTGGAGGCCACTGTCCTCCCCTCCTCTACCGGAATCACCTTTGGTGCTCCTGTAGAGATTTCCTTAGTGTCCCTTGGGGCCTGGGACCAGTACGCAGAAGTACTGGCGACTATCCCACAGAACACCCGTAGGTTTTTGAGAAGTGTCCTCTTGAATGGCCAGCCTTCTACTGGTTTGAGAGACACTGGGGCAAGCATGACAGTGGTGGACAGGACCCTGCTCAGGCCAGAGGACTATGAAGGTGCTCCTCTGCAAACCACCAGATTAGCTGGTGGGCCTCCCAAATTATCACCTGTAGCCTTAGTCACACTCATGATTGGAGACAAGACAGCAAAGCTTCCTGTCCTGGTTCAGGACAATGTCCCTGCTAACATTCTGTTAGGTAATGATCTAGTGGAGTTGGGGTTGATCTCGGATGGTCTTCCCCTGACTGCTGCGGCGGTCACTAGGTCACAGGTGACACCGGGTCTGGCTGTGAGTCAGGTACCCGAGCCAAAGGCGAGGCCTAAGGCAAGAAGAAGGAAGACCAAGAAGGCCACCTCTGTGGAGGGAGCACCTTCTCTTCCTGCTGTTCCGACAGCACCCATTGGGATCCATGCTCCGGACGGGCTGGGTCCAGTGGAAAACCCAAACTCAGCTCCTGTGGGGGAAGAGACAGAAGACTCTCCTGTGGGAGAGGTTCTCAACCCGGAGGATCATCCCGACCTTCAATGCTTGTTAGCTGAAGGGGGACCCACCCGGGCAGACTTCTGTAAAGGACAGAGAGAGTGCCACTCTCTCGAGGGTCTGAGGAAACAGGCCCTGTCCCAGGCACAAGGTGAAGTGCCTAGGACATTCAAGATTTATTGGGAGGGTGAGCTCCTTGTTAGTGAGCCCACTAAGCCTGAACCGGGTGCCCGCAAGAGGTTGGTGGTACCCCAGGTTTACAGGCCCTTCCTACTGCAGTTGGCGCATGAGGTGCCCTTGGCTGGTCATCTTGGGACTAAGAAGACTAAGCAGAGGCTCTCTGCCCATTTCTACTGGCCAAGGATGGGAGTAGAGGTGGAGTCCCACTGCAGGACCTGCCCCACTTGTCAGTTGTCTGGCAAGACTGGAGGCAGGATCATTGCCCCACTGCAGCCATTACCAGTGGTTGGCACACCATTTGAGAGGGTGGGCATCGACATCGTCGGTCCCCTTGACCCTCCCACTTCAGGTGGACATCGGTTCATCCTGGTCTTGGTAGATCATGCCACCAGGTACCCTGAGGCAATACCCCTTCGGACTGTTACTGCCAAGGTGGTTGCCAGGGCTCTCCTGGGCATTTTCACCCGTGTTGGATTCCCCAAGGAGGTCGTCTCTGACAGAGGATCCAACTTCATGTCTAGTTACATGAAAACCATGTGGAAAGAGTGCGGGGTAACCTACAAGTTCTCCACCTCTTACCACCCCCAGACCAATGGTCTGGTTGAGAGATTTAATAAAACTCTCAAGGGCATGCTAGGTGCTTTGGAAGAGCCCCTAAGGAGGAAATGGGATCTCGTCCTGCCATGCCTGCTGTTTGCTTACAGAGAAGTACCTCAAGAGGGTGTTGGGTTCAGCCCCTTTGAGTTACTCTTTGGACATCCCGTGAGGGGGCCCCTCGCCTTGATCCGAGAAGGCTTGGAAGCCACCCCTCCAGGTCCCGCCAAGCAAGTGGGGGACTATGTGTTAGGCCTCAGGCGGAGGATGACACAGATGATGGGTCAGGCAACAGCGAATCTCAAGGCCAGCCAGGAATTGAATAAGTACTGGCATGACCTTAAAGCCTCGCAAGTGGATTGGACTCCGGGACAGGAAATCCTTGTGATGGAGCCTACCAAACCTAGAGCTTTGGCAGACAAGTGGACTGGACCCTTCAGGATCATCTCCAAGATGGGCGAAGTCAATTATCTGGTTGACATGGGTGCCTCTGGGGTAGCCCCTCAGGTATTCCATGTCAACAGGCTCAAGCCTTTCCACAGACGAGCGGAGGTCTCATGTCTCTTGCTAGCTTCAGGGCAAGAAGAGGATGAGAGTGAGCCCCTTCCTGATTTGCTGCATAGCAACCCTCAGGATGGCTCAGTGGAGGGAGTACAACTCTCTCCCGATTTGACAACAGAGCAGCAGAGGGCCTGCAGGGCTTTGCTCCAGCAGTATGCCTCTCTGTTTTCACTGACACCGGGCCTTACACCGTGGTGTAAGCACGAAATTGACACTGGTGACAGCGTGCCTGTCAAGAGCAGGAGCTATCGTATGTCAGATACCGTCAAAAACCACATCCAGGCTGAGGTCGCCAAGATGTTGGATCTGGGTGTTATTGAACCCTCAACCAGTCCCTGGTCCAGTCCAGTGGTCCTTGTCCCCAAGGCAAGTTCCCAGGCGGGTACCAAGGATTGGAGGTTCTGTGTGGACTACCGAGGAGTCAATGCCGTCACCAAAACTGACGCGCACCCATTGCCCCGGGCTGATGAGCTCGTGGACACCATAGGTGCTGCCAAACTTGTGAGCACCTTTGACCTTACCTCAGGCTATTGGCAAATAGCTCTGACGGACCATGCCAAGGAAAAGACGGCGTTCTCCACACCTGAGGGACTCTACCAGTTTAGGGTCATGCCCTTTGGGTTGAAGAATGCCCCTGCCACCTTCCAGAGATTGGTCAACCATGCGCTCAGTGGGCTGGAAGCCTTTTGTGTGGCTTACTTAGACGACATTGCCGTCTACAGTTCCACCTGGGAAGAGCATTTGACACATCTGGATAGGGTGTTGCAGGCCTTGAAAAGGGCTAACCTCACTATCAAGGCCACCAAGTGCCAGATAGCTCAGGGGAAAGTTACCCATCTTGGTCATGAGGTAGGAGGGGGTCAAATCCAGCCTCTTTCCAGTAAAGTACAGGACGTACAGAACTGGGAGACTCCCACTACTCAAACCCAGGTGAGAGCCTTTTTGGGCCTCACTGGGTACTATCGCAATTTCATGGCAGACTATGGAACCATAGCTGCACCCCTGACAGCTCTAACTTCGCCCAAACAGCCTAGGAAGGTTAATTGGACCGAAGACTGTCAGAGGGCCTTTGATGGCTTGAAAGAAAGTCTGTGTAGGGCACCTGTGTTGTGTGCGCCTGACTACAGCCGACCCTTTATCGTCCAGACGGATGCCTGCGACACCGGAATTGGAGCTGTCTTGTCCCAGTTAGATGACAAAGGGAGAGAACATCCTATCATATTCATCAGTAGACAACTCAAGGGTAGAGAACTTAGGTGGGCTACTGTTGAAAAGGAATGTTTTAGTATAGTTTGGAGCCTTAGGCGTTTTAGGCCCTACCTTACGGGGTCTACCTTCAAGGTCCAAACAGATCATAAGCCCCTGAAGTGGCTTATGCAGATGAAGGGTGAGAATCCGAAATTGCTCAGGTGGTCGATTAGCCTACAAGGGCTAGACTTCACCATAGAGCACAGACCAGGGAAGAGTCACGATAATGCAGATGGCCTTTCCAGAAGGTATGTTGACCGTCTGGATGAGGGTGTCTATCCCGTGGGAGATTAGACACCCTCCACCTCAGTCTGGGGGGGGCGACTGTGATGCTGGAAATGCATCTGAGGGACAGGGCCTCTGAATCCTTGTCCTTTTTCTGTTTTTACCGTGTGTTCTGTCATGTTTTCTGCCCAGGAGTCCATGAGGGACTCCTGGCAGTGCAGCTCTCTTTTGGTTTGGTGAACAGACCCATGGGATACCCTTATGGCACCCATGGGTAGGGGTACAACCCTGTGCCCCTAGTGTATGTTTTTGGGCACCTGTGGGTGGCCCACAGAGCAGGGTATGGGCTGGTGGCAGCTCCATGCTGAATTGGACAGGTGCTCTGGGTGTCCTCCATTTTGGGATACCCAGGCCCTGCCATTGGGATCAGTTGATTCCTGATAGAAAACAAGATGGCCCCTGTGGCCTCTTGCTTTCTATTGCCTGTTGTCTTGTTTTTCCCAAAGTCCTGGGAAGCCCTGACTCTGTCCCTTCCCCCTGACTGGCTGTTGGGTGGAAGTTCCATATATGGTGTTGTTGTGAAGGCCCAGCTAGACTGACTGGAGCCTTCCCTTTGACTGTATGTTGTGGGTACCTCCTGTGGGTGGGACCTGGGTGAATGGAGAGTGTGACCAATATACACTCCTTGTTGTGGTTGTCTGGTTTCTGGCATGTGAGACAAAGACTGAGACAGCCCTGCCCGAAACTGGCCTGAATGCAGTGTGTAGTGTTGAATGGCTGGGTACTTGTCCCAATCCACATTCCTTGTTGTGAGTGTCTGAAAGGGAGGAGTGTGGCCTGAATGCACTGTGTGCCTGATTGGCTGACTAACTGCATGAATGCCCTTCTGTGTGATTGGCTGCTGTGTGTGTGCCAGCAGTGTGGATGAGAGACAGAATAGTATATCTGGGGACCTCTCACCACTGGAAATTGTTCAGAAGCATTCAGAAGCTGAGTCTCCACTCAAGAGTAACTGGATTTGCTGATCCTCGACGTCCAGCTGGAAGAAGAAGACTTGCTGTGGCATTTGCTTCGACAGAAACTGAAGGTTGTCGAAATCGTCGAGGACTGACCCGAGAGAGGACCTGGCTAGGCGCCCTCTTCCCGTGCTCCGAGGGACCATCGAGCACCGCTGAATCTTCGCCGAAGCGCCCTGGAAGTCAGACCCTCGAAAGGCTGCCGACCCGAGACGGGACCGCCGAGGAGATCGAAGTGAAGCACCCGGACATCGACGCTGTCGAAGTCCATTGCCGTCAACCAGGGTTCGCAGGTCTGTGTAACCGCTGGAGGCCCGTCGAAGTTGTGTTGCCCAGCCGTGGGAACCACTTGACGCCATGCCACCGACGACCGGAGCCGTCCGCTCCTTGCCTAAGAACATTTGACCCGAAGGACTCCCTCGTCCGCATCGTCGACCGCTTTGTCCTGCCGGAGAAAGTCGAGGACGACCAACGCGCCGAGGAGAATCCGCCGGTGGGTTTCCCGCCACCTCACGACCCCAAAGACTCGAGCGACTCGACGCCCTTGTTGGGCCACCGTCTCTACAATCTTTGAGGTCCAGAACTATTGTCATCGAGGTGCCCCGCACACCTCCGCCTTTCAGGACGCCGACGCCCCGACGCCGACGAGCACCGCTCGGACGAAGCTGCCGCCTCTTTGACATCGTTCTACCTCGTTTGTCGACGGACGTTCGACGCCCCGTGCCTCCCGCTTGAAAGGGAAGGCATTCAAGAAGGGCCGTCGATTCCCCGTCGCCGAACCCCGAGGTCTTCGACGTTTCTCGACGCCTCTCGACGATCCGTGACTCCCGCTTGAAAGGGGGTCGCTCAAGAAGGATCCGTCGACGCCTCTTCGAAGAACTCGACTCCACCAGGTACATTGGGGGGGTAAAAACATTATAGGAGAGAAATAGACTACTGAACAATATATGGACTGGGCTGGTGTTATATCTCTTTATTTTACAGGTTGCCCAGGTGGGGGGATCTCCACACAGAACTGTGTCCAGTGGTAGGGGCCAGTATTCTGCCTATTGTTTCAACCCTCTGTTATCTCTCCTCTCTCTATTGCTGGTTTCCTTCTTATTGATCTGTGTGCCATTTTAACAGTATTGTGAATGCACTTTAATGAGGTCTAATATTAGTGGTACCACTTTAGAATTGTAGATATTTACCATTGCTGATTTTCCTGAGCACAAAGTGCGTTATTGTGATAAGTGTACATAACCCTTGAATATTAATTATATAAAGACTGTGTTTTCAGTAATACAGTGTGTGGACATTCCTTTGTGGGGGCTTGGGGATACACTGTACTTAAGAACCAGCCTGCATCACCTCCTGAGAAGCTAGGCCTTGATTGCTCGTCCATCGTTACCATATTAGAGAATCTTGGCTGGGGTCCTCTGTGCCTCCCCTCTACCATATAGAGAGCGGAAGTACAGACCCCCCCACCGGTCTTTACAGTTTCGATGGGTGCTTCGAGCAAAATGTGCGGAAAAAGCATTTTTTCCCCCACATTTTGGACTTTGCGGGGCTGTCTGGGTAATAAATTCGGGGACGATGTGCGCAAATCATACCTCTGCGGATTCCCACGGGTGTCCTCTTTTTGGAAATGCATGGGTTTACCTGTTTTCCTCGGTGGCTTGGACACCCGAGTCCCATATCTGTATGTTGTGCTGGTCGGCAGAATGTCTGAGATTTCGCTCTGAAAACAGACTTGGGGTTACTTGTTTTTTAGGCTTTCCCCTTGGTGGCCAGGTAGGTGCACCCACACATATTAGGTACCGTTTTCATCGGGACACCTGTGGGAACGCGGGGCGGTAGGCCATGTTTTGTTGGGGGCGTGTTTCGATGGGTGCGCCGAGCAAAATGTGCGGAAAAAGCATTTTTTTCCACCACATTTCGGACTTTGCGGGGCTGTCTGGGTAATAAATTCTGGGGCGATGTGTGCAAATCATACCTCTGTGGATTCCCAGGGGTGTCCTCTTTTTGGAAATGCATGGGGTTCCCTATTTTCCTCGGTAGCTTGGACACCCGAGGCCCATATCTGTAAGTTGTGCTGGTCGGCAGAATGTCTGAGATTTCGCTCTGAAAACGGACTCAGGGTTACTTGTTTTTTAGGCTTTCCCCTTGGCGGCCAGGTAGGTGCACCCACACATGTGAGGTACCATTTTCATCGGGACACCTTTGGGAATGCGGCACAGTAGGCCATGTGTTGTTGGTGGCGTCTTTCAATGGTTGCGCTGAGCAAAATGTGCGGAAAAAGCGTTTTTTTCACCGCATTTCGGACTTTGCGGGGCTATCTGGGTTATAAATTCTGGGGTGATATGCGCAAATCATACCTCTGCGGATTCCCACGGGTGTCCTCTTTTTGGAAATGCATGGGGTTCCCTGTTTTCCTCAGTGGCTTGGACACCCGAGGCCCATATCTGTATGTTGTGCCGGTCGGCTGAATGTCTGAGATTTCGCTCAGAAAAACAGACTTGGGGTTACTTGTGTTTTAGGCTTTCCCCTTGGCGGCCAGGTAGGTGCACCCACACATTTGTGGTACCGTTTTCATCGGGACACCTGTGGGAGTGCGTGACGGTAGCCCATGTGTTGTTGCGGGTGTGTTTCGATTGGTGCGCCGAGCGAAATGTGCGGAAAAATTGTTTTTTTCCCCCACATTTCAGACTTTGCTGGCCTGTCTGGGTAATAAATTCTGGGCCGATGTACGCGAATCATACCTCTGCGGATTCCCACGGGTGTCTTCTTTTCAGAAATACATGGGGGTTCCTGTTTTTCTTGGTGGCTGAAACACCCCAGGCCTAAATCTGTCGGTTGTCTCCCAAACCCCTTTGGGGAGGATAGCAGTGGTTTAGCCTTATTCCTTCACGCCCAGGTAGGTGCACCCACACATGTGAGGTACCATTTTCATCGGGACACCTTTGGGAATGCGGCACGGTAGGCCATGTGTTGTTGGGGGCGTGTTTCAATGGTTGCGCTGAGCAAAATGTGCGGAAAAAGCGTTTTTTTCACCACATTTCGGACTTTGCAGGGCTGTCTGGGTAAAAAATTCTGGGGCGATGTGCGCAAATCATACCTCTGCGGATTCCCACAGGTGTCGTCTTTTTGGAAATGTATGGGGTTCTCTGTTTTCCTCGGTGGCTTGGACACCAGAGGTCCATATCTGTATGTTGTGCCGGTCGGCAGAATGTCTGAGATTTCGCTCTGAAAACAGACGTGGGGTTACTTGTATTTTAGGCTTTCCCTTTGGCGGCCATGTAGGTGCACCCTTGGGGTTACAGAAATGCATGGGGGTTCCTGTTTTTCTTGGTGGCTGAAACACCCCAGGCCTAAATCTGTCGGTTGCCTCCCCAAACCTTTTGGCGGGATAGCAGTGGTTTAGCCTTATTCCTTCGCGCCCAGGTAGGTGTACCCACACATGTGAGGTACCGTTTCATCGGAACACCTGTGGGAAAGCGGGACGGTAGGCCATGTGTTGTTGGGGACGTGTTTCGATGGGTGCGCCGAGCAAAATGTGCGGAAAAAGCGTTTTTCACAACATTTCGGAATTTGCGGGGCCGTCTGGGTAATACATTCTGGTGCGATGTGCGCAAATCATACCTCTGTGGATTCCCATTGGTCTCCTCTTTTTGGAAATGCATGGGGTTCCCTGTTTTCCTCGGTGACTTGGACACCCGAGGCCCATATCTGTATGTTGTGCCGGTCGACAGAATGTCTGAGATTTCGCTCTGAAAACAGACTTGGGGTTACTTGTGTTTTAGGCTTTCCCCTTGGCGGCCAGGTAGGTGCACCCACACATGTGAGGTACCGTTTTCATTGGGACATCTGTGGGAACGCGGGACGGTAGGCCATGTGTTGTTGGGGGCGTGTTTCGATGTGTGCGTCGAGCGAAATGTGGGGAAAAAGCATTTTTTTCCCCACATTTCCGACTTTGCGGGGCTGTCTGGGTAATAAATTCTGGGGCGATGTGCGCAAATCATACCTCTGTGGATTCCCAGGGGTGTCCTCTTTTTGGAAATGGATGGGGTTCCCTGTTTTCCTCAGTGGCTTGGACACCCGAGGCCCATATCTGTATGTTGTGCCGGTCGGCAGAATGTCTGAGATTTTGCTCTGAAAACAGACTTGAGGTTACTTGTTTTTTAGGCTTTCCCCTTGGCGCTAGGTAGGTTCACCCACACATGTGAGGTACCGCTTTCATTGGGACACCTGTGGGAACGCGGAACAGTAGGCCAAGTTTTGTTGGGGGCGTGTTTCGATGGGTTCGCTGAGTGAAGAGTGCTGAAAAAGCGGTCATTTTTCCCACATTTCGGACTTTGCGGGCCTGTCTGGGTAATAAATTCTGGGGCGATGTGCCCAAATCATACCTCTGCAGATTCCCATGTGTGTCTTCTTTTCAGAAATGCATGGGGGTTCCTGTTTTTCTTGGTGGGTGAAACACCCCAGGCCTAAATCTGTCGGTTGCCTCCCCAAACCCTTTGGGGGGATAGCAGTGGTTTAGCCTTATTCCTTCGCGCCCAGGTAGGTGTACCCACACATGTTAGGTACCGTTTCATCGGAACACCTGTGGGAAAGCGGGACGGTAGGCCATGTGTTGTTGGGGGCGTGTTTCAATGGGTGCGCTGAGCAAAATGTGCGGAAAAAGCGTTTTTTTCCCCCACATTTTGGACTTTGCGGGGCTGTCTGGGTAATAAATTCTGGGGCGATGTGCTCAAATCATACCTCTGTGTATTCCCACGGGTGTACTCTTTTTGGAAATGGATGGGGTTCCCTGTTTTCCTCAGTGGCTTTGACACCCGAGGCCCATATCTGTAAGTTGTGCCGGTCGGCAGAATGTCTGAGATTTCGCTCTGAAAACAGACTCAGGGTTACTTGTTTTTTAGGCTTTCCCCTTGGCGGCCAGGTAGGTGCACCCACACATGTGAGGTACCATTTTCATCGGGACACCTTTGGGAATGCGGCACGGTAGGCCATGTGTTGTTGGAGGCGTGTTTCGATGGTTGCGCTGAGAAAAATGTGCGGAAAAAGCGTTTTTTTCCCCCACATTTTGGACTTTGCAGGGCTATCTGGGTTATAAATTCTGGGGCGATGTGCGCAAATCATACCTCTGCGGATTCCCACGGGTGTCCTCTTTTTGGAAATACATAGGGTTCCCTGTTTTCCTCAGTGGCTTGGACACCCGAGGCCCATATCTGTATGTTGTGCCGGTCGGCAGAATATCTGAGATTTCGCTCTGAAAAACAGACTTGGGGTTACTTGTGTTTTAGGCTTTCCCCTTGGCGGCCAGGTAGGTGCACTCACACATGTGAGGTACCGTTTTCATTGGGACATCTGTGGGAACGCGGGACAGAAGGCCATGTGTTGTTGGGGGCGTGTTTCTTTGGGTGAGTCGAGCGAAATGTGCGGAAAAAGTGTTTTTTTCCCCACATTTTGGAATTTGCAGGGCTGTCTGGGTAAAAAATTCTGGGGCGATGTGCGCAAATCATACCTCTGCGGATTCCCATGGGTGTCCTCTTTTTGGAAATGTATGGGGTTCTCTGTTTTCCTCGGTGGCTTGGACACCAGAGGTCCATATCTGTATGTTGTGCCGGTCGGCAGAATGTCTGAGATTTCGCTCTGAAAACAGACGTGGGGTTACTTGTATTTTAGGCTTTCCCTTTGGCGGCCATGTAGGTGCACCCTTGGGGTTACATGTGAGGTACCATTTTCATCGGGACACCTGTGGGAACGAGTGACAGTAGGCCATGTGTTGTTGGGGGCGTGTTTCGATGGGTCATGTGTTGTTGGGGGCGTGTTTCGATGGGTGCGTCGAGCGAAATGTGCGGAAAAAGTGTTTTTCCCCCACATATTGGACTTTGCGGGGCTGTCGGGGTAATAAAATCTGGGGCGATGTGCACAAATCATACCTCTGTGGATTCCCATGGGTGTCCTCTTTTCGGAAATGCATGGGGTTCCCTGTTTTCCTCAGTGGCTTGGACACCCGAAGCCCATATCTGTATGTTGTGCCGGTCGACAGAATGTCTGAGATTTTGCTCTGAAAACAGACTTGGGGTTACTTGTGTTTTAGGCTTTCCCCTTGGCGGCCAGGTAGGTGCACCCACACATGTGAGGTACCGTTTTCATCGGGACACCTGTGGGAACGCGGGACAGTAGGCCATGTGTTGTTGGGGGCGTGTTTCTATGGGTGCTTCGAGCAAAATGTGCGGAAAAAGCATTTTTTTCCCCATATTTTGGACTTTGCAGGACTGTCTGGGTAATAAATTCTGGGACGATGTGCGCAAATCATACCTCTGCAGATTCCCAGGTGTGTCTTCTTTTCAGAAATGCATGGGGGTTCCTGTTTTTCTTGGTGGCTGAAACACCCCAGGCCTAAATCTGTCGGTTGCCACCCCAAACCTTTTGGCGGGATAGCAGTGGTTTAGCCTTATTCCTTCGCGCCCAGGTAGGTGTACCCACACATGTGAGGTACCGTTTCATCGGAACACCTGTGGGAAAGCGGGACGGTAGGCCATGTGTTGTTGGGGACGTGTTTCGATGGGTGCGCCGAGCAAAATGTGCGGAAAAAGCGTTTTTCACAACATTTCGGAATTTGCGGGGCCGTCTGGGTAATAAATTCTGGTGCGATGTGCGCAAATCATACCTCTGTGGATTCCCATCGGTGTCCTCTTTTTGGAAATGCATGGGGTTCCCTGTTTTCCTCGGTGACTTGGACACCCGAGGCCCATATCTGTATGTTGTGCCGGTCGACAGAATGTCTGAGATTTCGCTCTGAAAACAGACTTGGGGTTACTTGTGTTTTAGGCTTTCCCCTTGGTGGCCAGGTAGGTGCACCCACACATGTGAGGTACCGTTTTCATTGGGACATCTGTGGGAACGCGGGACGGTAGGCCATGTGTTGTTGGGGGCGTGTTTCGATGTGTGCGTCGAGCGAAATGTGCGGAAAAAGCATTTTTTTCCCCACTTTTCCGACTTTGCGGGGATGTCTGGGTAATACAATCTGGGGTGATGTGCGCAAATCATACCTCTGCGGATTCCCACATGTGTGCTCTTTTCGGAAATGCATGGGGTTTGCTGTTTTCCTTGGTGGCTTGGACACCCGAGGCCCATATCTGTATGTTGTGCCGGTCGGCAGAATGTCGGAGATTTCGCTCTGAAAACATACCTTGGCTTGCTTGTGTTTTAGGCTTTCCCCTTGGTGGCCAGGTAGGTGCACCCACACATTTGAGGTATCATTTTTATCGGGACACCTGTGGGAGTGCGTGACGGTAGCCCATGTGTTATTGCGGGTGTGTTTCGATTGGTGCGCCGAGCGAAATGGGCGGAAAAATCATTTTTTTCCCCCACATTTCGGACTTTGCTGGGCTGTCTGGGTAATACATTCTGGGCCGATGTGCGCAAATCATACCTCTGCGGATTCCCACGGGTGTCTTCTTTTCAGAAATACATGGGGGTTCCTGTTTTTCTTGGTGGCTGAAACACCCCTGGCCTAAATCTGTCGGTTGCCTCCCAAAACCCTTTGGGGGGATAGCAGTGGTTTAGCCTTATTCCGTCGCGCCCAGGTAGGTGCACCCACACATGTGAGGTACCGTTTTCATTGGGACACCTGTGGGAATGCGGGTCAGTAGGCCATGTGTTGTTGGGGGCGTGTTTCGATGGGTGCGCCGAGCAAAATGTGCGGAAAAAGCGTTTTTTCACAACATTTTGGAATTTGCGGGGCCGTCTGGGTAATAAATTCTGGTGCGATGTGCGCAAATCATACCTCTGTGGATTCCCACCGGTGTCCTCTTTTTGGAAATGCATGGCGTTCCCTGTTTTCCTCGGTGACTTGGACACCCAAGGCCCATATCTGTATGTTGTGCCGGTCGACAGAATGTCTGAGATTTCGCTCTGAAAACAGACTTGGGGTTACTTGTTTTTTAGGCTTTCCCCTTGGCGGCCAGGTAGGTACACCCACACATGTGAGGTACCATTTTTATCGGGACACCTTTGGGAATGCGGCACAGTAGGCCATGTGTTGTTGGGGGCGTGTTTCAATGGTTGCGCTGAGCAAAATGTGCGGAAAAAGCGTTTTTTTCACCACATTTCGGATTTTGCAGGGCTATCTGGGTTAGAAATTCTGGGGCGATATGCGCAAATCATACCTCTGCGGATTCCCACGGGTGTCCTCTTTTTGGAAATGCATGGGGTTCCCTGTTTTCCTCAGTGGCTTGGACACCCGAGGCCTATATCTGTATGTTGTGCCGGTCGGCAGAATGTCTGAGATTTCGCTCTGAAAACAGACTTGGGGTTACTTGTGTTTTAGGCTTTCCCCTTGGCGGCCAGGTAGGTGCACCCACACATGTGAGGTACCGTTTTCATTGGGACATCTGTGGGAACGCGGGACAGTAGGCCATGTGTTGTTGGGGGCGTGTTTCGATGGGTGAGTCGAGCGAAATGTGCAGAAAAAGCGTTTTTTTCCCCACATTTTGGACTTTGCAGGGCTGTCTGGGTAAAAAAATCTGGGGCGATGTGCGCAAATCATACCTCTGCGGATTCCCACGGGTGTCCTCTTTTTGGAAATGCATGGGGTTCCCTGTTTTCCTCGGTGGCTTGGACACCCGAGGTCCATATCTGTATGTTGTGCCGGTCGGCAGAATGTCTGAGATTTCGCTCTGAAAACAGACGTGGGGTTACTTGTATTTTAGGCTTTCCCCTTGGCGGCCATGTAGGTGCACCCCCACATGTGAGGTACCATTTTCATCGGGACACCTGTGGGAACATGTGACAGTAGGCCATGTGTTGTTGGGGGCATGTTTCGATGGGTGCGTCAAGCGAAATGTGCGGAAAAAGCATTTTTTTCCCCACATTTTGGAATTTGCGGGGCTGTCTGGCTAATAAAATCTGGGGCGATGTGCACAAATCATACCTCTGCGGATTCCCATGGGTGTCCTTTTTTCGGAAATGCATGGGGTTCCCTGTTTTCCTCGGTGGCTTGGACACCCGAGGCCCATATCTGTATGTTGTGCCGGTCGGCAGAATGTCTGAGATTTCGCTCTGAAAACAGACTTGGGGTTACTTGTGTTTTAGGCTTTCCCCTTGGCGGCCAGGTAGGTGCACCCACACATGTGAGGTACCGTTTTCATCGGGACACCTGTGGGAATGCGGGACAGTAGGCCATGTGTTGTTGGGGGCGTGTTTTGATGGGTGCTTCGAGCAAAATGTGCGGAAAAAGCATTTTTTTCCCCCACATTTTGGACTTTGCAGGGCTGTCTGGGTAATACATTCTGGGGCGATGTGCGCAAATCATACCTCTGTGGATTCCCACAGGTGTCCTCTTTTTGGAAATGCATGGGGTTCCCTGTTTTCCTCGGTGGCTTGGACACCCGAGGCCCATATCTGTATGTTTTGCCGGTCGGCAGAATGTCTGAGATTTCGCTCTGAAAACAGACTTGGGGTTACTTGTGTTTTAGGCTTTCCCCTTGGCGGCTAGCTAGGTGCACCCACACATGTGAGGTACCGTTTTCATCGGGACACCTGTGGGAACGCGGGACGGTAGGCCACGTGTTGTTGGGGGCATCTTTCATTGGGTGAGTCGAGCGAAATGTGCGGAAAAAGTGTTTTTTTCCCCACATTTTGGACTTTGCAGGGCTGTCTGGGTAAAACATTCTGGGGCGATGTGCGCAAATCATACCTCTGTGGATTCCCACAGGTGTCCTCTTTTTAGAAATGCATGGGTTTCCCTGTTTTCCTCGGTGGCTTGGACACCCGAGGCCCATATCTGTATGTTTTGCCGGTCGACAGAATGTCTGAGATTTCGCCCTGAAAACAGACTTGGGGTTACTTGTGTTTTAGGCTTTCCCCTTGGCGGCCAGGTAGGTGCACCCACACATGTGAGGTACCGTTTTCATCGGGACACCTGCTGGAACGCGGGACAGTAGGCCATGTGTTGTTGGGGGCGTGTTTCGATGGGTGTTTCGAGCAAAATGTGCGGAAAAAAGCGTTTTTTCCCCCACATTTTGGACTTTGCGGGACTGTCTGGGTAATAAATTCTGGGACGATGTGCGCAAATCATACCTCTGCTGATTCCCACGGGTGTCCTCTTTTTGGAAATGCATGGGTTTTCCCTGTTTTCCTCGGTGGATTGGACACCCGAGGACCATATCTGTATATTCTGCCGGTCGGCAGAATGTCTGAGATTTCGCTCTGAAAACAGACTTGGGGTTACTTGTTTTTTAGGCTTTCCCCTTGGCGGCCAGGTAGGTGCACCCACACATGTGAGGTACCGTTTTCATTGGGACATCTGTGGGAACGCGGGACGGTAGGCCATGTGTTGTTGGGGGCGTGTTTCGATGGGTGAGTCGAGCGAAATGTGCAGAAAAAGCGTTTTTTTCCCCACATTTTGGACTTTGCAGGGCTGTCTGGGTAAAAAAATCTGGGGCGATGTGCGCAAATCATACCTCTGTGGATTCCCACGGGTGTCCTCTTTTTGGAAATGCATGGGGTTCCCTGTTTTCCTCGGTGGCTTGGACACCCGAGGTCCATATCTGTATGTTGTGCCGGTCGGCAGAATGTCTGAGATTTCGCTCTGAAAACAGACGTGGGGTTACTTGTATTTTAGGCTTTCCCCTTGGCGGCCATGTAGGTGCACCCCCACATGTGAGGTACCATTTTCATCGGGACACCTGTGGGAACATGTGACAGTAGGCCATGTGTTGTTGGGGGCATGTTTCGATGGGTGCGTCGAGCGAAATGTGCGGAAAAAGCATTTTTTTCCCCACATTTTGGAATTTGCGGGGCTGTCTGGCTAATAAAATCTGGGGCGATGTGCACAAATCATACCTCTGCGGATTCCCATGGGTGTCCTTTTTTCGGAAATGCATGGGGTTCCCTGTTTTCCTCGGTGGCTTGGACACCCGAGGCCCATATCTGTATGTTGTGCCGGTCGGCAGAATGTCTGAGATTTTGCTCTGAAAACAGACTTGGGGTTACTTGTGTTTTAGGCTTTCCCCTTGGCGGCCAGGTAGGTGCACCCACACATGTGAGGTACCGTTTTCATCGGGACACCTGTGGGAATGCGGGACAGTAGGCCATGTGTTGTTGGGGGCGTGTTTTGATGGGTGCTTCGAGCAAAATGTGCGGAAAAAGCATTTTTTTCCCCCACATTTTGGACTTTGCAGGGCTGTCTGGGTAATACATTCTGGGGCGATGTGCGCAAATCATACCTCTGTGGATTCCCACAGGTGTCCTCTTTTTGGAAATGCATGTGTTTCCCTGTTTTCCTCGGTGGCTTGGACACCCGAGGCCCATATCTGTATGATTTGCCGGTCGGCAGAATGTCTGAGATTTCGCTCTGAAAACAGACTTGGGGTTACTTGTGTTTTAGGCTTTCCCCTTGGCGGCTAGCTAGGTGCACCCACACATGTGAGGTACCGTTTTCATCGGGACACCTGTGGGAACGCGGGACGGTAGGCCACGTGTTGTTGGGGGCGTGTTTCATTGGGTGAGTCGAGCGAAATGTGCGGAAAAAGTGTTTTTTTCCCCACATTTTGGACTTTGCAGGGCTGTCTGGGTAAAACATTCTGGGGCGATGTGCGCAAATCATACCTCTGTGGATTCCCACAGGTGTCCTCTTTTTAGAAATGCATGGGTTTCCCTGTTTTCCTCGGTGGCTTGGACACCCGAGGCCCATATCTGTATGTTTTGCCGGTCGACAGAATGTCTGAGATTTCGCCCTGAAAACAGACTTGGGGTTACTTGTGTTTTAGGCTTTCCCCTTGGCGGCCAGGTAGGTGCACCCACACATGTGAGGTACCGTTTTCATCGGGACACCTGCTGGAATGCGGGACAGTAGGCCATGTGTTGTTGGGGGCGTGTTTCGATGGGTGTTTCGAGCAAAATGTGCGGAAAAAAGCGTTTTTTCCCCCACATTTTGGACTTTGCGGGACTGTCTGGGTAATAAATTCTGGGACGATGTGCGCAAATCATACCTCTGCTGATTCCCACGGGTGTCCTCTTTTTGGAAATGCATGGGTTTTCCCTGTTTTCCTCGGTGGATTGGACACCCGAGGACCATATCTGTATATTCTGCCGGTCGGCAGAATGTCTGAGATTTCGCTCTGAAAACAGACTTGGGGTTACTTGTATTTTAGGCTTTCCCCTTGGCGGCCAGGTAGGTGCACCCACACATGTGAGGTACCATTTTCATCGGGACACCTTTGGGAATGCGGCACAGTAGGCCATGTGTTGTTGGGGGTGTGTTTCGATGGTTGCGCTGAGCAAAATGTGCGGAAAAAGCATTTTTTTCACCAAATTTCGGACTTTGCACGGCTATCTGGGTTATAAATTCTGGGGCGATGTGCGCAAATCATACCTCTGCGGATTCCCACGGGTGTCCCCTTTTTGGAAATGCATGGGTTTCCCTGTTTTCCTCGGTGGCTCGGACAACCGAGGCCCATATATGTATGTTTTGCCGGTCGGCAGAATGTCTGCGATTTCGCTCTGAAAACAGACTTGGGGTTACTTGTGTTTTAGACTTTCCCCTTGGCGGCTAGGTAGATGCACCCACACATGTGAGGTACCGTTTTCATTGGGACACCTGTGGGAACGCGGGACAGTAGGCCAAGTGTTGTTGGGGGCGTGTTTCGATGGGTTCGCTGAGTGAAAAGTGCTGAAAAAGCGTTCATTTTCCCCACATTTCGGATTTTTGCGGGCCTGTCTGGGTAATAAATTCTGGGGTGATGTCCGCAAATCATACCTCTGCGGATTCCCACGTGTGTCTTCTTTTCAGAAATGCATGGGGGTTCCAGTTTTTCTTGGTGGCTGAAACACCCTAGGCCTAAATCTGTTGGTTGCCTCCCCAAACCCTTTGGGGGGATAGCAGTGGTTTAGCCTTATTCCTTCTCGCCCAGGTAGGTGCACCCACACATGTGAGGTACCGTTTCATTGGAACACCTGTGGGAAAGCGGGACGGTAGGCCATGTGTTGTTGGGGGCGTGTTTTGATGGGTGCGCTGAGCGAAATGTGCGGAAAAAGTATTTTTTTCCCCACGTTTCGGAATTTGCGGGGCTGTCTGGGTAATAAAATCTGGGCCGATGTGTGCAAATCATACCTCTGCAGATTCTCACGGGAGTCCTCTTTTCGGAAATGCATGGGGTTCCCTGTTTTGCTCGGTGGCTTGGACACCCGAGGCCCATATCTGTATCTTGTGCCGGTCGGCAGAATGTCTGAGATTTCGCTCTGAAAACAGACTTGGGGTTACTTGTGTTTTAGGCTTTCCCCTTGGCGGCTAGGTAGGTGCACTCACACATGAGAGGTACCGTTTTCATCGGCTCACCTGTGGGAACGCGGGACGGTAGTCAATGTGTTGTTGGGAGCATTTTTCGATGGGTGCGCCGAGCAAAATGTGCGGAAAAAGCATTTTTTCACAACATTTCGGAATTTGCGGGGCCGTCTGGGTAATAAATTCTGGTGCGATGTGCGCAAATCATACCTCTGTGGATTCCCACCGGTGTCCTCTTTTTGGAAATGCATGGGGTTCCCTGTTTTCCTCGGTGGCTTGGACACCCGAGGCCCATATCTGTATGTTGTGCCGGTCGACAGAATGTCTGAGATTTCGCTCTGAAAACAGACTTGGGGTTACTTGTGTTTTAGGCTTTCCCCTTGGCGGCCAGGTAGGTGCACCCACACATGTGAGGTACTGTTTTCATCGGGACACCTGTGGGAACGCGTGACGGTAGGCCATGTGTTGTTGGCGGCGTGTTTCGATGGGTGCGTTGAGCGAAATGTGCGGAAAAAGCTTTTTTTTCCCCACATTTCCAACTTTGAGGGGATGTCTGGGTAATACAATCTGGGGCGATGTGTGCAAATCATACCTCTGCGGATTCCCACAGGTGTGCTCTTTTCGGAAATGCATGGGGTTCGCTGTTTTCCTTGGTGGCTTAGACACCCGAGCCCCATATCTGTATGTTGTGCCGGTCGGCAGAATGTCACAGATTTCGCTCTGAAAACATACCTTGGCTTGCTTGTGTTTTAGGCTTTCCCCTTGGCGGCCAGGTAGGTGCACCCACACATTTGAGGTACCGTTTTCATCGGGACACCTGTGGGAGTGCGTGACGGTAGCCCATGTGTTGTTGCGGGTGTGTTTCAATTGGTGCGCTGAGCGAAATGTGCGGAAAAATCGTTTTTCCCCCACATTTCGGACTTTGCTGGGCTGTCTGGGTAATAAATTCTGGCCCGATGTGCGCAAATCATACCTCTCCGGATTTCCACGGGTGTCTTCTTTTCAGAAATACATGGGGGTTCCTGTTTTTCTTGGTGGCTGAAACACCCCATGCCTAAATCTGTCGGTTGCCTCCCAAAACCCTTTGGGGGGGATAGCAGTGGTTTAGCCTTATTCCTTCGCGCCCAGGTATGTACACCCACACATGTGAGGTACCGTTTTCATCGGGACACCTGTGGGAATGCGGGTCCATAGGCCATGTGTTGTTGGGGGCGTGTTTCGATGGGTACGCCGTGCGAAATGTGCGGAAAAAGCATTTTTTTTCCCCACATTCAGGACTTTGCGGGGCTGTCTGGGTGATACAATCTGGGCCGATGTGTGCAAATCATACCTCTGTGGATTCCCACGGGTGTCCTCTTTTCGGAAATGCATGGGGTTCCCTGTTTTCCTCTGTGGCTTGGACACACGAGGCCCGTATCTGTATGTTGTGCCGGTCGGCAGAATGTCTGAGATTTCGCTCTGAAAACAGACTTGGGGTTACTTGTGTTTTAGGCTTTCCCCTTGGCAGCCAGGTAGGTGCACCCACACATGTGAGGTACCATTTTCATCGGGACACCTGTGGGAACGCGGGACAGTAGGCCATGTGTTGTTGGGGGCATGTTTCGATGGGTGCTTCGAGCAAAATGTGCGGAAAAAGCGTTTTTTTCACCCACATTTTGGACTTTGCAGGGCTGTCTGGGTAATAAATTCTGGGACGATGTGCGCAAATCATACCTCTGCGGATTCCCACGGGTGTCCTCTTTTTGGAAATGCATGGGTTTACCTGTTTTCCACGGTGGCTTGGACACCCGAGGCCCTTATCTGTATGTTGTGCCTGTCGGCAGAATGCCTGAGATTTCGCTCTGAAAACAGACTTGGGGTTACTTGTGTTTTAGGCTTTCCCCTTGGCGGCTAGCTAGGTGCACCCACACATGTGAGGTACCGTTTTCATCGGGACACCTGTGGGAACGCGGGACGGTAGGCCACGTGTTGTTGGGGGCGTGTTTCATTGGGTGAGTCGAGCGAAATGTGCGGAAAAAGTGTTTTTTTCCCCACATTTTGGACTTTGCAGGGCTGTCTGGGTAAAACATTCTGGGGCGATGTGCGCAAATCATACCTCTGTGGATTCCCACAGGTGTCCTCTTTTTAGAAATGCATGGGTTTCCCTGTTTTCCTCGGTGGCTTGGACACCCGAGGCCCATATCTGTATGTTTTGCCGGTCGACAGAATGTCTGAGATTTCGCCCTGAAAACAGACTTGGGGTTACTTGTGTTTTAGGCTTTCCCCTTGGCGGCCAGGTAGGTGCACCCACACATGTGAGGTACCGTTTTCATCGGGACACCTGCTGGAATGCGGGACAGTAGGCCATGTGTTGTTGGGGGCGTGTTTCGATGGGTGTTTCGAGCAAAATGTGCGGAAAAAAGCGTTTTTTCCCCCACATTTTGGACTTTGCGGGACTGTCTGGGTAATAAATTCTGGGACGATGTGCGCAAATCATACCTCTGCTGATTCCCACGGGTGTCCTCTTTTTGGAAATGCATGGGTTTTCCCTGTTTTCCTCGGTGGATTGGACACCCGAGGACCATATCTGTATATTCTGCCGGTCGGCAGAATGTCTGAGATTTCGCTCTGAAAACAGACTTGGGGTTACTTGTATTTTAGGCTTTCCCCTTGGCGGCCAGGTAGGTGCACCCACACATGTGAGGTACCATTTTCATCGGGACACCTTTGGGAATGCGGCACAGTAGGCCATGTGTTGTTGGGGGTGTGTTTCGATGGTTGCGCTGAGCAAAATGTGCGGAAAAAGCATTTTTTTCACCAAATTTCGGACTTTGCACGGCTATCTGGGTTATAAATTCTGGGGCGATGTGCGCAAATCATACCTCTGCGGATTCCCACGGGTGTCCCCTTTTTGGAAATGCATGGGTTTCCCTGTTTTCCTCGGTGGCTCGGACAACCGAGGCCCATATATGTATGTTTTGCCGGTCGGCAGAATGTCTGCGATTTCGCTCTGAAAACAGACTTGGGGTTACTTGTGTTTTAGACTTTCCCCTTGGCGGCTAGGTAGATGCACCCACACATGTGAGGTACCGTTTTCATTGGGACACCTGTGGGAACGCGGGACAGTAGGCCAAGTGTTGTTGGGGGCGTGTTTCGATGGGTTCGCTGAGTGAAAAGTGCTGAAAAAGCGTTCATTTTCCCCACATTTCGGATTTTTGCGGGCCTGTCTGGGTAATAAATTCTGGGGTGATGTCCGCAAATCATACCTCTGCGGATTCCCACGTGTGTCTTCTTTTCAGAAATGCATGGGGGTTCCAGTTTTTCTTGGTGGCTGAAACACCCTAGGCCTAAATCTGTTGGTTGCCTCCCCAAACCCTTTGGGGGGATAGCAGTGGTTTAGCCTTATTCCTTCTCGCCCAGGTAGGTGCACCCACACATGTGAGGTACCGTTTCATTGGAACACCTGTGGGAAAGCGGGACGGTAGGCCATGTGTTGTTGGGGGCGTGTTTTGATGGGTGCGCTGAGCGAAATGTGCGGAAAAAGTATTTTTTTCCCCACGTTTCGGAATTTGCGGGGCTGTCTGGGTAATAAAATCTGGGCCGATGTGTGCAAATCATACCTCTGCAGATTCTCACGGGAGTCCTCTTTTCGGAAATGCATGGGGTTCCCTGTTTTGCTCGGTGGCTTGGACACCCGAGGCCCATATCTGTATCTTGTGCCGGTCGGCAGAATGTCTGAGATTTCGCTCTGAAAACAGACTTGGGGTTACTTGTGTTTTAGGCTTTCCCCTTGGCGGCTAGGTAGGTGCACTCACACATGAGAGGTACCGTTTTCATCGGCTCACCTGTGGGAACGCGGGACGGTAGTCAATGTGTTGTTGGGAGCATTTTTCGATGGGTGCGCCGAGCAAAATGTGCGGAAAAAGCATTTTTTCACAACATTTCGGAATTTGCGGGGCCGTCTGGGTAATAAATTCTGGTGCGATGTGCGCAAATCATACCTCTGTGGATTCCCACCGGTGTCCTCTTTTTGGAAATGCATGGGGTTCCCTGTTTTCCTCGGTGGCTTGGACACCCGAGGCCCATATCTGTATGTTGTGCCGGTCGACAGAATGTCTGAGATTTCGCTCTGAAAACAGACTTGGGGTTACTTGTGTTTTAGGCTTTCCCCTTGGCGGCCAGGTAGGTGCACCCACACATGTGAGGTACTGTTTTCATCGGGACACCTGTGGGAACGCGTGACGGTAGGCCATGTGTTGTTGGCGGCGTGTTTCGATGGGTGCGTTGAGCGAAATGTGCGGAAAAAGCTTTTTTTTCCCCACATTTCCAACTTTGAGGGGATGTCTGGGTAATACAATCTGGGGCGATGTGTGCAAATCATACCTCTGCGGATTCCCACAGGTGTGCTCTTTTCGGAAATGCATGGGGTTCGCTGTTTTCCTTGGTGGCTTAGACACCCGAGCCCCATATCTGTATGTTGTGCCGGTCGGCAGAATGTCACAGATTTCGCTCTGAAAACATACCTTGGCTTGCTTGTGTTTTAGGCTTTCCCCTTGGCGGCCAGGTAGGTGCACCCACACATTTGAGGTACCGTTTTCATCGGGACACCTGTGGGAGTGCGTGACGGTAGCCCATGTGTTGTTGCGGGTGTGTTTCAATTGGTGCGCTGAGCGAAATGTGCGGAAAAATCGTTTTTCCCCCACATTTCGGACTTTGCTGGGCTGTCTGGGTAATAAATTCTGGCCCGATGTGCGCAAATCATACCTCTGCGGATTTCCACGGGTGTCTTCTTTTCAGAAATACATGGGGGTTCCTGTTTTTCTTGGTGGCTGAAACACCCCATGCCTAAATCTGTCGGTTGCCTCCCAAAACCCTTTGGGGGGGATAGCAGTGGTTTAGCCTTATTCCTTCGCGCCCAGGTATGTACACCCACACATGTGAGGTACCGTTTTCATCGGGACACCTGTGGGAATGCGGGTCCATAGGCCATGTGTTGTTGGGGGCGTGTTTCGATGGGTACGCCGTGCGAAATGTGCGGAAAAAGCATTTTTTTTCCCCACATTCAGGACTTTGCGGGGCTGTCTGGGTGATACAATCTGGGCCGATGTGTGCAAATCATACCTCTGTGGATTCCCACGGGTGTCCTCTTTTCGGAAATGCATGGGGTTCCCTGTTTTCCTCTGTGGCTTGGACACACGAGGCCCGTATCTGTATGTTGTGCCGGTCGGCAGAATGTCTGAGATTTCGCTCTGAAAACAGACTTGGGGTTACTTGTGTTTTAGGCTTTCCCCTTGGCAGCCAGGTAGGTGCACCCACACATGTGAGGTACCATTTTCATCGGGACACCTGTGGGAACGCGGGACAGTAGGCCATGTGTTGTTGGGGGCATGTTTCGATGGGTGCTTCGAGCAAAATGTGCGGAAAAAGCGTTTTTTTCACCCACATTTTGGACTTTGCAGGGCTGTCTGGGTAATAAATTCTGGGACGATGTGCGCAAATCATACCTCTGCGGATTCCCACGGGTGTCCTCTTTTTGGAAATGCATGGGTTTACCTGTTTTCCACGGTGGCTTGGACACCCGAGGCCCTTATCTGTATGTTGTGCCTGTCGGCAGAATGCCTGAGATTTCGCTCTGAAAACAGACTTGGGGTTACTTGTGTTTTAGGCTTTCCCCTTGGCAGCCAGGTAGGTGCACCCACCATGTGAGGTACCGTTTTCATTGGGACATCTGTGGGAATGCGGCACAGTAGGCCACGTGTTGTTGGGGGCGTGTTTCGTTGTTGTGCTGAGCAAAATGTGCGGAAAAAGCGTTTTTTTCACCACATTTCGGACTTTGCGGGGCTATCTGGGTTATAAATTCTGGGGCGATGTGCGCAAATCATACCTCTGCGGGTTCCCACGGGTGTCCCCTTTTTGGAAATGCATGGGTTTCCCTGAATTCCTCGGTGGCTTGGACACCCGAGGCCCATATAGGTATGTTTTGCCGGTCGGCAGAATGTCTGAGATTTCGCTCTGAAAACAGACTTGGGGTTACTTGTTTTTTAGGCTTTCCCCTTGGCGGCCAGGTAGGTGCACCCACACATGTGAGGTACCATTTTCATCGGGACACCTTTGGGAATGCGGCACAGTAGGCCATGTGTTGTTGGGGGCGTGTTTCTATGGTTGCGCTGAGCAAAATGTGCGGAAAAAGCGTTTTTTTCACCACATTTCGGGTTTTGCAGGGCTATCTGGGTTATAAATTCTGGGGCGATATGCGCAAATCATACCTCTGCGGATTCCCACGGGTGTCCTCTTTTTGGAAATGCATGGGGTTCCCTGTTTTCCTCAGTGGCTTGGACACCCGAGGCCTATATCTGTATGTTGTGCCGGTCGGCAGAATGTCTGAGATTTCGCTCTGAAAACAGACTTGGGGTTACTTGTGTTTTAGGCTTTCCCCTTGGCGGCCAGGTATGTGCACCCACACATGTGAGGTACCATATTCATCGGGACACCTGTGGGAACATGTGACAGTAGGCCATGTGTTGTTGGGGGCGTGTTTCGATGGGTGCGTCGAGCAAAATGTGCGGAAAAAGCATTTTTTTCCCCACATTTTGGAATTTGCGGGGCTGTCTGGTTAATAAAATCTGGGGCGATGTGCACAAATCATACCTCTGCGGATTCCCATGGGTGTCCTCTTTTCGGAAATGCATGGGGTTCCCTGTTTTCCTCGGTGGCTTGGACACCCGAGGCCCATATCTGTATGTTGTGCCGGTCGGCAGAATGTCTGAGATTTCGCTCTGAAAACAGACTTGGGGTTACTTGTGTTTTAGGCTTTCCCCTTGGCGGCCAGGTAGGTGCACCCACACATGTGAGGTACCGTTTTCATCGGGACACCTGTGGGAATGCGGGACAGTAGGCCATGTGTTGTTGGGGGCGTGTTTTCATGGGTGATTCGAGCAAAATGTGCGGAAAAAACATTTTTTTCCCCACATTTTGGACTTTGCGGGGCTGTCTGGGTAATAAAATCTGGGCCGATGTGCACAAATCATACCTCTGCGGATTCCCACGGGTGTCCTCTTTTTGGAAATGCATGGGGTTCCCTGTTTTCCTCAGTGGCTTGGACACCCGAGGCCCATATCTGTATGTTGTGCCGGTCGGCAGAATGTCTGAGATTTCGCTCTGAAAACAGACTTGGGGTTACTTGTGTTTTAGGCTTTCCCCTTGGCGGCCAGGTAGGTGCAACCACACATGTGAGGTACCGTTTTCATTGGGACATCTGTGCGAATGCGGGACGGTAGGCCATGTGTTGTTGGGGGCGTGTTTCGATGGGTGCGCCGAGCGGAATGTGTGGAAAAAGCGTTTTTTTCCCCACATTTTGGACTTTGCGGGGCTGTCTGGGTAATAAAATCTGGGCCGATGTGCACAAATCATACCTCTGCGGATTCCCACGGGTGTCCTCTTTTTGGAAATGCATGGGGTTCCCTGTTTTCCTCAGTGGCTTGGACACCCGAGGCCCATATCTGTATGTTGTGCCGGTCGGCAGAATGTCTGAGATTTCGCTCTGAAAACAGACTTGGGGTTACTTGTTTTTTAGGCTTTCCCTTTGGCGGCTAGGTAGGTTCACCCACACATGTGAGGTACCATTTTCATCGGGACACCTTTGGGAATGCGGCACAGTAGGCCATGTGTTGTTGGGGGCGTGTTTCGATGGTTGTGCTGAGCAAAATGTGCGGAAAAAGCATTTTTTTCACCACATTTTGAAATTTGCAGGGCTATCTGGGTTATAAATTCTGGGGCGATATGCGCAAATCATACCTCTGCGGATTCCCACGGGTGTCCTCTTTTTGGAAATGCATGGGGTTCCCTGTTTTCCTCAGTGTCTTGGACACCCGAGGCCCATATCTGTATGTTGTGCCGGTCGGCAGAATGTCTGAGATTTCGCTCTGAAAACAGACTTGGGGTTACTTGTGTTTTAGGCTTTCCCCTTGGCGGCCAGGTAGGTGCACCCACACATGTGAGGTACCGTTTTCATTGGGACATCTGTGGGAACACGGGACGGTAGGCCATGTGTTGTTGGGGGCGTGTTTCGATGGGTGAGTCGAGCGAAATGATCGGAAAAAGCTTTTTTTTTCACACATTTTGGACTTTGCGGGGCTGTCTGGTTAATAAAATCTGGGGGGATGTGCACAAATCATACCTCTGCGGATTCCCATGGGTGTCCTCTTTTCGGAAATGCATGGGGTTCCCTGTTTTCCTCGGTGGCTTGGACACCCGAGGCCCATATCTGTATGTTGTGCCGGTCGGCAGAATGTCTGAGATTTTCGCTCTGAAAACAGACTTGGGGTTACTTGTGTTTTAGGCTTTCCCCTTGGTGGCCAGGTAGGTGCACCCACACATGTGAGGTACTGTTTTCATCAGGACACCTGTGGGAATGCGGGACAGTAGGCCATGTGTTGTTGGGGGCGTGTTTCGATGGGTGCTTCGAGCAAAATGTGCTAAAAAAGCATTTTTTTCCCCCACATTTTGGACTTTGCGGGGCTGTCTGGGTAATATCTGGGACGATGTGCGCAAATCATACCTCTGCCGATTCCCACGGGTGTCCTCTTTTTGGAAATCCATGGGTTTCCCTGTTTTCCTCGGTGGCTTGGACACCCAAGGCCCATATCTGTATGTTGTGCCAGTCGGCAGAATGTCTGAGATTTCGCTCTGAAAACAAACTTGGGGTTACTTGTGTTTTAGGCTTTCTCCTTGGTGGCCAGATAGGTGCCCCCACACATGTGAGGTACTGTTTTCATTGGGACACCTGTGGGAACACGGGATCGTAGGCCATGTGTTGTTGGGGGCGTGTTTCGATGGGTGCGCCGAGTGAAATGTGCGGAAAAAGCGTTTTTTTCCCCCACATTTCAGACTTTGCGGGGCTGTCTGGGTAATAAATTCTGGGGCGATGTGCGCACATCATACCTCTGTGGATTCCCACAGGTGTCCTCTTTTTGGAAATGCATGGGTTTCCCTGTTTTCCTCGGTGGCTTCGACACCCGAGGCCCATATCTGTATGTTTTGCCGGTCGGCAGAATGTCTGAGATTTCGCTCTGAAAACAGACTTGGGGTTACTTGTGTTTTAGGCTTTCCCCTTGGCGGCTAGCTAGG
Organism: Ambystoma mexicanum; assembly: GCF_040938575.1. Lineage (NCBI taxonomy): Eukaryota > Metazoa > Chordata > Amphibia > Caudata > Ambystomatidae > Ambystoma > Ambystoma mexicanum. The sequence continues at coordinate 84,436,836 of NC_090925.1, forward strand.
TGCACCCACACATGTGAGGTACTGTTTTCATCGGGACACATGTGGGAACGCGGGGCGGTAAGCCATGTGTTGTTGGGGGCGTGTTTCGATGGGTGCGCCGTGCAAAATGTGCAGAAAAAGCATTTTTTTCCCCCACATTTCGGACTTTGCGGGGCTGTCTGCGTAATAAATTCTGAGGCGATGTGCGCAAATCATACCTCTGTGGATTCCCACTGGTGTCCTCTTTTTGGAAATGCATGGGGTTCCCTGTTTTCCTCAGTGGCTTGGAAACCCGAGGCCCATATCTGTATGTTGTGCCGGTCGGCAGAATGTCTGCGATTTCGCTCTGAAAACAGACTTGGGGTTACTTGTTTTTTAGGCTTTCCTCTTGGCGGCCAGGTAGGTGCACCCACACATGTGAGGTACCATTTTCATCGGGACACCTTTGGGAATGCGGCACGGTAGGCCATGTGTTGTTGGGGGCGTGTTTTGATGGTTGCGCTGAGAAAAATGTGCGGAAAAAGCGTTTTTTTCACCACATTTCGCACTTTGCGGGGCTATCTGGGTTCTAAATTCTGGGGCGATATGCGCAAATCATACCTCTGTGGATTCGCACGGGTGTCCTCTTTTTGGAAAAAAATGGGGTTCCCTGTTTTCCTCAGTGGCTAGGACACCCGAGGCCCATATCTGTATGTTGTGCCGGTCGGCAGAATGTTTGAGATTTCGCTCTGAAAACAGACGTGGGGTTACTTGTATTTTAGGCTTTCCCCTTGTGCAACCACACATGTGAGGTACCGTTTTCATTGGGACATCTGTGGGAACGCGGGACGGTAGGCCATGTGTTGTTGGGGGCGTGTTTCGATGGGTGAGTCGAGCGAAATGTGCGGAAAAAGCGTTTTTTTCCCCACATTTTGGACTTTGCAGGGTTGTCTGGGTAAAACATTCTGGGGCGATGTGCGCAAATCATACCTCTGCGGATTCCCACGGGTGTCCTCTTTTTGGAAATGCATGGGGTTCCCTGTTTTCCCCGGTGGCTTGGATACCCGAGGTCCATATCTGTATGTTGTGCCGGTCGACAGAATGTCTGAGATTTCGCTCTGAAAACAGACGTGGGGTTACTTGTATTTTAGGCTTTCCCCTTGGCGACCATGTAGGTGCACCCACACATGTGAGGAACCATTTTCATCAGGATACCTGTGGGAACGCGTGACAGTTGGCCATGTGTTGTTGGGGCATGTTTCGATGGGTGCGTCGAGCAGAATGTTTGGAAAAAGCGTTTTTTTCCCCACATTTTGGACTTTGCGGGGCTGTCTGGGTAATAAAATCTGGGCCGATGTGCACAAATCATACCTCTGCGGATTCCCACGGGTGTCCTCTTTTTGGAAATGCATGGGGTTCCCTGTTTTCCTCAGTGGCTTGGACACCCGAGGCCCATATCTGTATGTTGTGCCGGTCGGCAGAATGTCTGAGATTTCGCTCTGAAAACAGACTTGGGGTTACTTGTTTTTTAGGCTTTCCCTTTGGCGGCCAGGTAGGTTCACCCACACATGTGAGGTACCATTTTCATCGGGACACCTTTGGGAATGCGGCACAGTAGGCCATGTGTTGTTGGGGGCGTGTTTCGAGGGTTGTGCTGAGCAAAATGTGCGGAAAAAGCATTTTTTTCACCACATTTCAGAATTTGCAGGGCTATCTGGGTTATAAATTCTGGGGCGATATGCGCAAATCATACCTCTGCGGATTCCCACGGGTGTCCTCTTTTTGGAAATGCATGGGGTTCCCTGTTTTCCTCAGTGTCTTGGACACCCGAGGCCCATATCTGTATGTTGTGCCGGTCGGCAGAATGTCTGAGATTTCGCTCTGAAAACAGACTTGGGGTTACTTGTGTTTTAGGCTTTCCCCTTGGCGGCAAGGTAGGTGCACCCACACATGTGAGGTACCGTTTTCATTGGGACATCTGTGGGAACACGGGACGGTAGGCCATGTGTTGTTGGGGGTGTGTTTCGATGGGTGAGTCGAGCGAAATGATCGGAAAAAGCTTTTTTTTCCCCACATTTTGGACTTTGCGGGGCTGTCTGGTTAATAAAATCTGGGGGGATGTGCACAAATCATACCTCTGCGGATTCCCATGGGTGTCCTCTTTTCGGAAATGCATGGGGTTCCCTGTTTTCCTCGGTGGCTTGGACACCCGAGGCCCATATCTGTATGTTGTGCCGGTCGGCAGAATGTCTGAGATTTCACTCTGAATACAGACTTGGGGTTACTTGTGTTTTAGGCTTTCCCCTTGGTGGCCAGGTAGGTGCACCCACACATGTGAGGTACTGTTTTCATCAGGACACCTGTGGGAATGCGGGACAGTAGGCCATGTGTTGTTGGGGGCGTGTTTCGATGGGTGCTTCGAGCAAAATGTACTAAAAAAGCATTTTTTTCACCCACATTTTGGACTTTGCGGGGCTGTCTGGGTAATATCTGGGACGATGTGCGCAAATCATACCTCTGCGGATTCCCACGGGTGTCCTCTTTTTGGAAATCCATGGGTTTCCCTGTTTTCCTCGGTGGCTTGGACACCCAAGGCCCATATCTGTATGTTGTGCCAGTCGGCAGAATGTCTGAGATTTCGCTCTGAAAACAAACTTGGGGTTACTTGTGTTTTAGGCTTTCTCCTTGGTGGCCAGATAGGTGCCCCCACACATGTAAGGTACTGTTTTCATTGGGACACCTGTGGGAACACGGGATCGTAGGCCATGTGTTGTTGGGGGCGTGTTTCGATGGGTGCGCCGAGTGAAATGTGCGGAAAAAGCGTTTTTTTCCCCCACATTTCAGACTTTGCGGGGCTGTCTGGGTAATAAATTCTGAGGCGATGTGCGCAAATCATACCTCTGTGGATTCCCACGGGTGTCCTCTTTTTGGAAATGCATGGGGTTCCCTGTTTTCCTCAGTGGCTTGGAAACCCGAGGCCCATATATGTATGTTGTGCCGGTCGGCAGAATGTCTGCGATTTCGCTCTGAAAACAGACTTGGGGTTACTTGTTTTTTAGACTTTCCTCTTGGCGGCCAGGTAGGTGCACCCACACATGTGAGGTACCATTTTCATCGGGACACCTTTGGGAATGCGGCACGGTAGGCCATGTGTTGTTGGGGGCGTGTTTTGATGGTTGCGCTGAGCAAAATGTGCGAAAAAAGCGTTTTTTTCACCACATTTCGCACTTTGCGGGGCTATCTGGGTTCTAAATTCTGGGGCGATATGCGCAAATCATACCTCTGTGGATTCGCACGGGTGTCCTCTTTTTGGAAAAAAATGGGGTTCCCTGTTTTCCTCAGTGGCTAGGACACCCGAGGCCCATATCTGTATGTTGTGCCGGTCGGCAGAATGTCTGAGATTTCGCTCTGAAAACAGACGTGGGGTTACTTGTATTTTAGGCTTTCCCCTTGGCGGCCAGGTAGGTGCAACCACACATGTGAGGCACCATTTTCATTGGGACATCTGTGGGAACGCGGGACTGTAGGCCATGTGTTGTTGGGGGCGTGTTTCGATGGGTGAGTCGAGCGAAATGTGCGGAAAAAGCGTTTTTTTCCCCACATTTTGGATTTTGCGGGGCTGTCTGGGTAATAAAATCTGGGCCGATGTGCACAAATCATACCTCTGCGGATTCCCAAGGGTGTCCTCTTTTCGGAAATGCATGGGGTTCCCTGTTTTCCTCAGTGGCTTGGACACCCGAGGCCCATATCTGTATGTTGTGCCGGTCGGCAGAATGTCTGAGATTTCGCTCTGAAAACAGACTTGGGGTTACTTGTGTTTTAGGCTTTCCCCTTGGCGACCATGTAGGTGCACCCACACATGTGAGGTACCATTTTCATCAGGATACCTGTGGGAACGCGTGACAGTAGGCCATGTGTTGTTGGGGCATGTTTCGATGGGTGCGTCGAGCGGAATGTTTGGAAAAAGCGTTTTTTTCCCCGCATTTTGGACTTTGCGGGGCTGTCTGGGTAATAAAATCTGGGCCGATGTGCACAAATCATACCTCTGCGGATTCCCACAGGTGTCCTCTTTTCGGAAATGCATGGGGTTCCCTGTTTTCCTCAGTGGCTTGGACACCCGAGGCCCATATCTGTATGTTGTGCCGGTCGGCAGAATGTCTGAGATTTCGCTCTGAAAACAGACTTGGGGTTACTTGTGTTTTAGGCTTTCCCCTTGGCGGCTAGGTAGGTGCACCCACACATGTGAGGTACTGTTTTCATTGGGACATCTGTGGGAACGCGGGACGGTAGGCCATGTGTTGTTGGGGGCGTGTTTCGATGGGTTAGTCGAGCGAAATGTGCGGGAAAAGCGTTTTTTTCCCCACATTTTGGACTTTGCAGGGCTGTCTGGGTAAAAGATTCTGGGGCGATGTGCGCAAATCATACCTCTGCGGATTCCCACCGGTGTCCTCTTTTTGGAAATGCATGGGGTTCCCTGTTTTCCTCTGTGGCTTGGACACCCGAGGTCCATATCTGTATGTTGTGCCGGTCGGCAGAATGTCTGAGATTTCGCTCTGAAAACAGACGTGGGGTTACTTGTATTTTAGGCTTTCCCTTTGGCGGCCATGTAGGTGCACCCACACATGTGAGGTACCATTTTCATTGGGACACCTGTGGGAACGTGTGACAGTAGGCCATGTGTTGTTGGGGGCGTGTTTCGATGGGTGAGTCGAGTGAAATGTGCGGAAAAAGCGTTTTTTCCCCCACATTTTGGATTTTGCGGGGCTGTCTGGGTAATAAAATCTGGGGCGATGTGCACAAATCATACCTCTGTGGATTCCCACGGGTGTCCTCTTTTTGGAAATGCATGGGGTTTCCTGTTTTCCTCAGTGGCTTGGACACCCGAAGCCCATATCTGTATGTTTTGCCGGTCGGCAGAATGTCTGAGATTTCGCTCTGAAAACAGACTTGGGGTTACTTGTGTTTTAGGCTTTCCCCTTGGCGGCTAGCTAGGTGCACCCACACATATGAGGTACTGTTTTCATCGGGACATCTGTGGGAACGCGGGACAGAAGGCCATGTGTTGTTGGGGGCGTGTTTCTTTGGGTGAGTCGAGCGAAATGTGCGGAAAAAGTGTTTTTTTCCCCACATTTTGGAATTTGCAGGGCTGTCTGGGTAAAAAATTCTGGGGCGATGTGCGCAAATCATACCTCTGCGGATTCCCATGGGTGTCCTCTTTTTGGAAATGTATGGGGTTCTCTGTTTTCCTCGGTGGCTTGGACACCAGAGGTCCATATCTGTATGTTGTGCCGGTCGGCAGAATGTCTGAGATTTCGCTCTGAAAACAGACGTGGGGTTACTTGTATTTTAGGCTTTCCCTTTGGCGGCCATGTAGGTGCACCCTTGGGGTTACATGTGAGGTACCATTTTCATCGGGACACCTGTGGGAACGAGTGACAGTAGGCCATGTGTTGTTGGGGGCGTGTTTCGATGGGTCATGTGTTGTTGGGGGCGTGTTTCGATGGGTGCGTCGAGCGAAATGTGCGGAAAAAGTGTTTTTCCCCCACATATTGGACTTTGCGGGGCTGTCGGGGTAATAAAATCTGGGGCGATGTGCACAAATCATACCTCTGTGGATTCCCATGGGTGTCCTCTTTTCGGAAATGCATGGGGTTCCCTGTTTTCCTCAGTGGCTTGGACACCCGAAGCCCATATCTGTATGTTGTGCCGGTCGACAGAATGTCTGAGATTTTGCTCTGAAAACAGACTTGGGGTTACTTGTGTTTTAGGCTTTCCCCTTGGCGGCCAGGTAGGTGCACCCACACATGTGAGGTACCGTTTTCATCGGGACACCTGTGGGAACGCGGGACAGTAGGCCATGTGTTGTTGGGGGCGTGTTTCTATGGGTGCTTCGAGCAAAATGTGCGGAAAAAGCATTTTTTTCCCCATATTTTGGACTTTGCAGGACTGTCTGGGTAATAAATTCTGGGACGATGTGCGCAAATCATACCTCTGCAGATTCCCAGGTGTGTCTTCTTTTCAGAAATGCATGGGGGTTCCTGTTTTTCTTGGTGGCTGAAACACCCCAGGCCTAAATCTGTCGGTTGCCACCCCAAACCTTTTGGCGGGATAGCAGTGGTTTAGCCTTATTCCTTCGCGCCCAGGTAGGTGTACCCACACATGTGAGGTACCGTTTCATCGGAACACCTGTGGGAAAGCGGGACGGTAGGCCATGTGTTGTTGGGGACGTGTTTCGATGGGTGCGCCGAGCAAAATGTGCGGAAAAAGCGTTTTTCACAACATTTCGGAATTTGCGGGGCCGTCTGGGTAATAAATTCTGGTGCGATGTGCGCAAATCATACCTCTGTGGATTCCCATCGGTGTCCTCTTTTTGGAAATGCATGGGGTTCCCTGTTTTCCTCGGTGACTTGGACACCCGAGGCCCATATCTGTATGTTGTGCCGGTCGACAGAATGTCTGAGATTTCGCTCTGAAAACAGACTTGGGGTTACTTGTGTTTTAGGCTTTCCCCTTGGTGGCCAGGTAGGTGCACCCACACATGTGAGGTACCGTTTTCGTTGGGACATCTGTGGGAACGCGGGACGGTAGGCCATGTGTTGTTGGGGGCGTGTTTCGATGTGTGCGTCGAGCGAAATGTGCGGAAAAAGCATTTTTTTCCCCACTTTTCCGACTTTGCGGGGATGTCTGGGTAATACAATCTGGGGTGATGTGCGCAAATCATACCTCTGCGGATTCCCACATGTGTGCTCTTTTCGGAAATGCATGGGGTTTGCTGTTTTCCTTGGTGGCTTGGACACCCGAGGCCCATATCTGTATGTTGTGCCGGTCGGCAGAATGTCGGAGATTTCGCTCTGAAAACATACCTTGGCTTGCTTGTGTTTTAGGCTTTCCCCTTGGTGGCCAGGTAGGTGCACCCACACATTTGAGGTATCATTTTCATCGGGACACCTGTGGGAGTGCGTGACGGTAGCCCATGTGTTATTGCGGGTGTGTTTCGATTGGTGCGCCGAGCGAAATGGGCGGAAAAATCATTTTTTTCCCCCACATTTCGGACTTTGCTGGGCTGTCTGGGTAATACATTCTGGGCCGATGTGCGCAAATCATACCTCTGCGGATTCCCACGGGTGTCTTCTTTTCAGAAATACATGGGGGTTCCTGTTTTTCTTGGTGGCTGAAACACCCCTGGCCTAAATCTGTCGGTTGCCTCCCAAAACCCTTTGGGGGGATAGCAGTGGTTTAGCCTTATTCCGTCGCGCCCAGGTAGGTGCACCCACACATGTGAGGTACCGTTTTCATTGGGACACCTGTGGGAATGCGGGTCAGTAGGCCATGTGTTGTTGGGGGCGTGTTTCGATGGGTGCGCCGAGCAAAATGTGCGGAAAAAGCGTTTTTTCACAACATTTTGGAATTTGCGGGGCCGTCTGGGTAATAAATTCTGGTGCGATGTGCGCAAATCATACCTCTGTGGATTCCCACCGGTGTCCTCTTTTTGGAAATGCATGGCGTTCCCTGTTTTCCTCGGTGACTTGGACACCCAAGGCCCATATCTGTATGTTGTGCCGGTCGACAGAATGTCTGAGATTTCGCTCTGAAAACAGACTTGGGGTTACTTGTTTTTTAGGCTTTCCCCTTGGCGGCCAGGTAGGTACACCCACACATGTGAGGTACCATTTTTATCGGGACACCTTTGGGAATGCGGCACAGTAGGCCATGTGTTGTTGGGGGCGTGTTTCAATGGTTGCGCTGAGCAAAATGTGCGGAAAAAGCGTTTTTTTCACCACATTTCGGATTTTGCAGGGCTATCTGGGTTAGAAATTCTGGGGCGATATGCGCAAATCATACCTCTGCGGATTCCCACGGGTGTCCTCTTTTTGGAAATGCATGGGGTTCCCTGTTTTCCTCAGTGGCTTGGACACCCGAGGCCTATATCTGTATGTTGTGCCGGTCGGCAGAATGTCTGAGATTTCGCTCTGAAAACAGACTTGGGGTTACTTGTGTTTTAGGCTTTCCCCTTGGCGGCCAGGTAGGTGCACCCACACATGTGAGGTACCGTTTTCATTGGGACATCTGTGGGAACGCGGGACAGTAGGCCATGTGTTGTTGGGGGCGTGTTTCGATGGGTGAGTCGAGCGAAATGTGCAGAAAAAGCGTTTTTTTCCCCACATTTTGGACTTTGCAGGGCTGTCTGGGTAAAAAAATCTGGGGCGATGTGCGCAAATCATACCTCTGCGGATTCCCACTGGTGTCCTCTTTTTGGAAATGCATGGGGTTCCCTGTTTTCCTCGGTGGCTTGGACACCCGAGGTCCATATCTGTATGTTGTGCCGGTCGGCAGAATGTCTGAGATTTCGCTCTGAAAACAGACGTGGGGTTACTTGTATTTTAGGCTTTCCCCTTGGCGGCCATGTAGGTGCACCCCCACATGTGAGGTACCATTTTCATCGGGACACCTGTGGGAACATGTGACAGTAGGCCATGTGTTGTTGGGGGCATGTTTCGATGGGTGCGTCAAGCGAAATGTGCGGAAAAAGCATTTTTTTCCCCACATTTTGGAATTTGCGGGGCTGTCTGGCTAATAAAATCTGGGGCGATGTGCACAAATCATACCTCTGCGGATTCCCATGGGTGTCCTTTTTTCGGAAATGCATGGGGTTCCCTGTTTTCCTCGGTGGCTTGGACACCCGAGGCCCATATCTGTATGTTGTGCCGGTCGGCAGAATGTCTGAGATTTCGCTCTGAAAACAGACTTGGGGTTACTTGTGTTTTAGGCTTTCCCCTTGGCGGCCAGGTAGGTGCACCCACACATGTGAGGTACCGTTTTCATCGGGACACCTGTGGGAATGCGGGACAGTAGGCCATGTGTTGTTGGGGGCGTGTTTTGATGGGTGCTTCGAGCAAAATGTGCGGAAAAAGCATTTTTTTCCCCCACATTTTGGACTTTGCAGGGCTGTCTGGGTAATACATTCTGGGGCGATGTGCGCAAATCATACCTCTGTGGATTCCCACAGGTGTCCTCTTTTTGGAAATGCATGGGGTTCCCTGTTTTCCTCGGTGGCTTGGACACCCGAGGCCCATATCTGTATGTTTTGCCGGTCGGCAGAATGTCTGAGATTTCGCTCTGAAAACAGACTTGGGGTTACTTGTGTTTTAGGCTTTCCCCTTGGCGGCTAGCTAGGTGCACCCACACATGTGAGGTACCGTTTTCATCGGGACACCTGTGGGAACGCGGGACGGTAGGCCACGTGTTGTTGGGGGCATCTTTCATTGGGTGAGTCGAGCGAAATGTGCGGAAAAAGTGTTTTTTTCCCCACATTTTGGACTTTGCAGGGCTGTCTGGGTAAAACATTCTGGGGCGATGTGCGCAAATCATACCTCTGTGGATTCCCACAGGTGTCCTCTTTTTAGAAATGCATGGGTTTCCCTGTTTTCCTCGGTGGCTTGGACACCCGAGGCCCATATCTGTATGTTTTGCCGGTCGACAGAATGTCTGAGATTTCGCCCTGAAAACAGACTTGGGGTTACTTGTGTTTTAGGCTTTCCCCTTGGCGGCCAGGTAGGTGCACCCACACATGTGAGGTACCGTTTTCATCGGGACACCTGCTGGAACGCGGGACAGTAGGCCATGTGTTGTTGGGGGCGTGTTTCGATGGGTGTTTCGAGCAAAATGTGCGGAAAAAAGCGTTTTTTCCCCCACATTTTGGACTTTGCGGGACTGTCTGGGTAATAAATTCTGGGACGATGTGCGCAAATCATACCTCTGCTGATTCCCACGGGTGTCCTCTTTTTGGAAATGCATGGGTTTTCCCTGTTTTCCTCGGTGGATTGGACACCCGAGGACCATATCTGTATATTCTGCCGGTCGGCAGAATGTCTGAGATTTCGCTCTGAAAACAGACTTGGGGTTACTTGTTTTTTAGGCTTTCCCCTTGGCGGCCAGGTAGGTGCACCCACACATGTGAGGTACCATTTTCATTGGGACATCTGTGGGAACGCGGGACGGTAGGCCATGTGTTGTTGGGGGCGTGTTTCGATGGGTGAGTCGAGCGAAATGTGCAGAAAAAGCGTTTTTTTCCCCACATTTTGGACTTTGCAGGGCTGTCTGGGTAAAAAAATCTGGGGCGATGTGCGCAAATCATACCTCTGTGGATTCCCACGGGTGTCCTCTTTTTGGAAATGCATGGGGTTCCCTGTTTTCCTCGGTGGCTTGGACACCCGAGGTCCATATCTGTATGTTGTGCCGGTCGGCAGAATGTCTGAGATTTCGCTCTGAAAACAGACGTGGGGTTACTTGTATTTTAGGCTTTCCCCTTGGCGGCCATGTAGGTGCACCCCCACATGTGAGGTACCATTTTCATCGGGACACCTGTGGGAACATGTGACAGTAGGCCATGTGTTGTTGGGGGCATGTTTCGATGGGTGCGTCGAGCGAAATGTGCGGAAAAAGCATTTTTTTCCCCACATTTTGGAATTTGCGGGGCTGTCTGGCTAATAAAATCTGGGGCGATGTGCACAAATCATACCTCTGCGGATTCCCATGGGTGTCCTTTTTTCGGAAATGCATGGGGTTCCCTGTTTTCCTCGGTGGCTTGGACACCCGAGGCCCATATCTGTATGTTGTGCCGGTCGGCAGAATGTCTGAGATTTCGCTCTGAAAACAGACTTGGGGTTACTTGTGTTTTAGGCTTTCCCCTTGGCGGCCAGGTAGGTGCACCCACACATGTGAGGTACCGTTTTCATCGGGACACCTGTGGGAATGCGGGACAGTAGGCCATGTGTTGTTGGGGGCGTGTTTTGATGGGTGCTTCGAGCAAAATGTGCGGAAAAAGCATTTTTTTCCCCCACATTTTGGACTTTGCAGGGCTGTCTGGGTAATACATTCTGGGGCGATGTGCGCAAATCATACCTCTGTGGATTCCCACAGGTGTCCTCTTTTTGGAAATGCATGTGTTTCCCTGTTTTCCTCGGTGGCTTGGACACCCGAGGCCCATATCTGTATGTTTTGCCGGTCGGCAGAATGTCTGAGATTTCGCTCTGAAAACAGACTTGGGGTTACTTGTTTTTTAGGCTTTCCCCTTGGCGGCCAGGTAGGTGCACCCACACATGTGAGGTACCATTTTCATCGGGACACCTTTGGGAATGCGGCACAGTAGGCCATGTGTTGTTGGGGGTGTGTTTCTATGGTTGCGCTGAGCAAAATGTGCGGAAAAAGCATTTTTTTCACCAAATTTCGGACTTTGCACGGCTATCTGGGTTATAAATTCTGGGGCGATGTGCGCAAATCATACCTCTGCGGATTCCCACGGGTGTCTCCTTTTTGGAAATGCATGGGTTTCCCTGTTTTCCTCGGTGGCTCGGACAACCGAGGCCCATATATGTATGTTTTGCCGGTCGGCAGAATGTCTGCGATTTCGCTCTGAAAACAGACTTGGGGTTACTTGTGTTTTAGACTTTCCCCTTGGCGGCTAGGTAGATGCACCCACACATGTGAGGTACCGTTTTCATTGGGACACCTGTGGGAACGCGGGACAGTAGGCCAAGTGTTGTTGGGGGCGTGTTTCGATGGGTTCGCTGAGTGAAAAGTGCTGAAAAAGCGTTCATTTTCCCCACATTTCGGATTTTTGCGGGCCTGTCTGGGTAATAAATTCTGGGGTGATGTCCGCAAATCATACCTCTGCGGATTCCCACGTGTGTCTTCTTTTCAGAAATGCATGGGGGTTCCAGTTTTTCTTGGTGGCTGAAACACCCTAGGCCTAAATCTGTTGGTTGCCTCCCGAAACCCTTTGGGGGGATAGCAGTGGTTTAGCCTTATTCCTTCTCGCCCAGGTAGGTGCACCCACACATGTGAGGTACCGTTTCATTGGAACACCTGTGGGAAAGCGGGACGGTAGGCCATGTGTTGTTGGGGGCGTGTTTTGATGGGTGCGCTGAGCGAAATGTGCGGAAAAAGTATTTTTTTCCCCACGTTTCGGAATTTGCGGGGCTGTCTGGGTAATAAAATCTGGGCCGATGTGTGCAAATCATACCTCTGCAGATTCTCACGGGAGTCCTCTTTTCGGAAATGCATGGGGTTCCCTGTTTTGCTCGGTGGCTTGGACACCCGAGGCCCATATCTGTATCTTGTGCCGGTCGGCAGAATGTCTGAGATTTCGCTCTGAAAACAGACTTGGGGTTACTTGTGTTTTAGGCTTTCCCCTTGGCGGCTAGGTAGGTGCACTCACACATGAGAGGTACCGTTTTCATCGGCTCACCTGTGGGAACGCGGGACGGTAGTCAATGTGTTGTTGGGAGCATTTTTCGATGGGTGCGCCGAGCAAAATGTGCGGAAAAAGCATTTTTTCACAACATTTCGGAATTTGCGGGGCCGTCTGGGTAATAAATTCTGGTGCGATGTGCGCAAATCATACCTCTGTGGATTCCCACCGGTGTCCTCTTTTTGGAAATGCATGGGGTTCCCTGTTTTCCTCGGTGGCTTGGACACCCGAGGCCCATATCTGTATGTTGTGCCGGTCGACAGAATGTCTGAGATTTCGCTCTGAAAACAGACTTGGGGTTACTTGTGTTTTAGGCTTTCCCCTTGGCGGCCAGGTAGGTGCACCCACACATGTGAGGTACTGTTTTCATCGGGACACCTGTGGGAACGCGTGACGGTAGGCCATGTGTTGTTGGCGGCGTGTTTCGATGGGTGCGTTGAGCGAAATGTGCGGAAAAAGCTTTTTTTTCCCCACATTTCCGACTTTGAGGGGATGTCTGGGTAATACAATCTGGGGCGATGTGTGCAAATCATACCTCTGCGGATTCCCACAGGTGTGCTCTTTTCGGAAATGCATGGGGTTCGCTGTTTTCCTTGGTGGCTTAGACACCCGAGCCCCATATCTGTATGTTGTGCCGGTCGGCAGAATGTCACAGATTTCGCTCTGAAAACATACCTTGGCTTGCTTGTGTTTTAGGCTTTCCCCTTGGCGGCCAGGTAGGTGCACCCACACATTTGAGGTACCGTTTTCATCGGGACACCTGTGGGAGTGCGTGACGGTAGCCCATGTGTTGTTGCGGGTGTGTTTCAATTGGTGCGCTGAGCGAAATGTGCGGAAAAATCGTTTTTCCCCCACATTTCGGACTTTGCTGGGCTGTCTGGGTAATAAATTCTGGCCCGATGTGCGCAAATCATACCTCTGCGGATTTCCACGGGTGTCTTCTTTTCAGAAATACATGGGGGTTCCTGTTTTTCTTGGTGGCTGAAACACCCCATGCCTAAATCTGTCGGTTGCCTCCCAAAACCCTTTGGGGGGGATAGCAGTGGTTTAGCCTTATTCCTTCGCGCCCAGGTATGTGCACCCACACATGTGAGGTACCGTTTTCATCGGGACACCTGTGGGAATGCGGGTCCATAGGCCATGTGTTGTTGGGGGCGTGTTTCGATGGGTACGCCGTGCGAAATGTGCGGAAAAAGCATTTTTTTTCCCCACATTCAGGACTTTGCGGGGCTGTCTGGGTGATACAATCTGGGCCGATGTGTGCAAATCATACCTCTGTGGATTCCCACGGGTGTCCTCTTTTCGGAAATGCATGGGGTTCCCTGTTTTCCTCTGTGGCTTGGACACACGAGGCCCGTATCTGTATGTTGTGCCGGTCGGCAGAATGTCTGAGATTTCGCTCTGAAAACAGACTTGGGGTTACTTGTGTTTTAGGCTTTCCCCTTGGCAGCCAGGTAGGTGCACCCACACATGTGAGGTACCATTTTCATCGGGACACCTGTGGGAACGCGGGACAGTAGGCCATGTGTTGTTGGGGGCATGTTTCGATGGGTGCTTCGAGCAAAATGTGCGGAAAAAGCGTTTTTTTCACCCACATTTTGGACTTTGCAGGGCTGTCTGGGTAATAAATTCTGGGACGATGTGCGCAAATCATACCTCTGCGGATTCCCACGGGTGTCCTCTTTTTGGAAATGCATGGGTTTACCTGTTTTCCACGGTGGCTTGGACACCCGAGGCCCTTATCTGTATGTTGTGCCTGTCGGCAGAATGCCTGAGATTTCGCTCTGAAAACAGACTTGGGGTTACTTGTGTTTTAGGCTTTCCCCTTGGCAGCCAGGTAGGTGCACCCACCATGTGAGGTACCGTTTTCATTGGGACATCTGTGGGAATGCGGCACAGTAGGCCACGTGTTGTTGGGGGCGTGTTTCGTTGTTGCGCTGAGCAAAATGTGCGGAAAAAGCGTTTTTTTCACCACATTTCGGACTTTGCGGGGCTATCTGGGTTATAAATTCTGGGGCGATGTGCGCAAATCATACCTCTGCGGGTTCCCACGGGTGTCCCCTTTTTGGAAATGCATGGGTTTCCCTGAATTCCTCGGTGGCTTGGACACCCGAGGCGCATATAGGTATGTTTTGCCGGTCGGCAGAATGTCTGAGATTTCGCTCTGAAAACAGACTTGGGGTTACTTGTTTTTTAGGCTTTCCCCTTGGCGGCCAGGTAGGTGCACCCACACATGTGAGGTACCATTTTCATCGGGACACCTTTGGGAATGCGGCACAGTAGGCCATGTGTTGTTGGGGGCGTGTTTCTATGGTTGCGCTGAGCAAAATGTGCGGAAAAAGCGTTTTTTTCACCTCATTTCGGGTTTTGCAGGGCTATCTGGGTTATAAATTCTGGGGCGATATGCGCAAATCATACCTCTGCGGATTCCCACGGGTGTCCTCTTTTTGGAAATGCATGGGGTTCCCTGTTTTCCTCAGTGGCTTGGACACCCGAGGCCTATATCTGTATGTTGTGCCGGTCGGCAGAATGTCTGAGATTTCGCTCTGAAAACAGACTTGGGGTTACTTGTGTTTTAGGCTTTCCCCTTGGCGGCCAGGTATGTGCACCCACACATGTGAGGTACCATATTCATCGGGACACCTGTGGGAACATGTGACAGTAGGCCATGTGTTGTTGGGGGCGTGTTTCGATGGGTGCGTCGAGCAAAATGTGCGGAAAAAGCATTTTTTTCCCCACATTTTGGAATTTGCGGGGCTGTCTGGTTAATAAAATCTGGGGCGATGTGCACAAATCATACCTCTGCGGATTCCCATGGGTGTCCTCTTTTCGGAAATGCATGGGGTTCCCTGTTTTCCTCGGTGGCTTGGACACCCGAGGCCCATATCTGTATGTTGTGCCGGTCGGCAGAATGTCTGAGATTTCGCTCTGAAAACAGACTTGGGGTTACTTGTGTTTTAGGCTTTCCCCTTGGCGGCCAGGTAGGTGCACCCACACATGTGAGGTACCGTTTTCATCGGGACACCTGTGGGAATGCGGGACAGTAGGCCATGTGTTGTTGGGGGCGTGTTTTCATGGGTGATTCGAGCAAAATGTGCGGAAAAAACATTTTTTTCCCCACATTTTGGACTTTGCGGGGCTGTCTGGGTAATAAAATCTGGGCCGATGTGCACAAATCATACCTCTGCGGATTCCCACGGGTGTCCTCTTTTTGGAAATGCATGGGGTTCCCTGTTTTCCTCAGTGGCTTGGACACCCGAGGCCCATATCTGTATGTTGTGCCGGTCGGCAGAATGTCTGAGATTTCGCTCTGAAAACAGACTTGGGGTTACTTGTGTTTTAGGCTTTCCCCTTGGCGGCCAGGTAGGTGCAACCACACATGTGAGGTACCGTTTTCATTGGGACATCTGTGCGAATGCGGGACGGTAGGCCATGTGTTGTTGGGGGCGTGTTTCGATGGGTGCGCCGAGCGGAATGTGTGGAAAAAGCGTTTTTTTCCCCACATTTTGGACTTTGCGGGGCTGTCTGGGTAATAAAATCTGGGCCGATGTGCACAAATCATACCTCTGCGGATTCCCACGGGTGTCCTCTTTTTGGAAATGCATGGGGTTCCCTGTTTTCCTCAGTGGCTTGGACACCCGAGGCCCATATCTGTATGTTGTGCCGGTCGGCAGAATGTCTGAGATTTCGCTCTGAAAACAGACTTGGGGTTACTTGTTTTTTAGGCTTTCCCTTTGGCGGCTAGGTAGGTTCACCCACACATGTGAGGTACCATTTTCATCGGGACACCTTTGGGAATGCGGCACAGTAGGCCATGTGTTGTTGGGGGCGTGTTTCGATGGTTGTGCTGAGCAAAATGTGCGGAAAAAGCATTTTTTTCACCACATTTTGAAATTTGCAGGGCTATCTGGGTTATAAATTCTGGGGCGATATGCGCAAATCATACCTCTGCGGATTCCCACGGGTGTCCTCTTTTTGGAAATGCATGGGGTTCCCTGTTTTCCTCAGTGTCTTGGACACCCGAGGCCCATATCTGTATGTTGTGCCGGTCGGCAGAATGTCTGAGATTTCGCTCTGAAAACAGACTTGGGGTTACTTGTGTTTTAGGCTTTCCCCTTGGCGGCCAGGTAGGTGCACCCACACATGTGAGGTACCGTTTTCATTGGGACATCTGTGGGAACACGGGACGGTAGGCCATGTGTTGTTGGGGGCGTGTTTCGATGGGTGAGTCGAGCGAAATGATCGGAAAAAGCTTTTTTTTTCACACATTTTGGACTTTGCGGGGCTGTCTGGTTAATAAAATCTGGGGGGATGTGCACAAATCATACCTCTGCGGATTCCCATGGGTGTCCTCTTTTCGGAAATGCATGGGGTTCCCTGTTTTCCTCGGTGGCTTGGACACCCGAGGCCCATATCTGTATGTTGTGCCGGTCGGCAGAATGTCTGAGATTTTCGCTCTGAAAACAGACTTGGGGTTACTTGTGTTTTAGGCTTTCCCCTTGGTGGCCAGGTAGGTGCACCCACACATGTGAGGTACTGTTTTCATCAGGACACCTGTGGGAATGCGGGACAGTAGGCCATGTGTTGTTGGGGGCGTGTTTCGATGGGTGCTTCGAGCAAAATGTGCTAAAAAAGCATTTTTTTCCCCCACATTTTGGACTTTGCGGGGCTGTCTGGGTAATATCTGGGACGATGTGCGCAAATCATACCTCTGCCGATTCCCACGGGTGTCCTCTTTTTGGAAATCCATGGGTTTCCCTGTTTTCCTCGGTGGCTTGGACACCCAAGGCCCATATCTGTATGTTGTGCCAGTCGGCAGAATGTCTGAGATTTCGCTCTGAAAACAAACTTGGGGTTACTTGTGTTTTAGGCTTTCTCCTTGGTGGCCAGATAGGTGCCCCCACACATGTGAGGTACTGTTTTCATTGGGACACCTGTGGGAACACGGGATCGTAGGCCATGTGTTGTTGGGGGCGTGTTTCGATGGGTGCGCCGAGTGAAATGTGCGGAAAAAGCGTTTTTTTCCCCCACATTTCAGACTTTGCGGGGCTGTCTGGGTAATAAATTCTGGGGCGATGTGCGCACATCATACCTCTGTGGATTCCCACAGGTGTCCTCTTTTTGGAAATGCATGGGTTTCCCTGTTTTCCTCGGTGGCTTCGACACCCGAGGCCCATATCTGTATGTTTTGCCGGTCGGCAGAATGTCTGAGATTTCGCTCTGAAAACAGACTTGGGGTTACTTGTGTTTTAGGCTTTCCCCTTGGCGGCTAGCTAGGTGCACCCACACATGTGAGGTACTGTTTTCATCGGGACACATGTGGGAACGCGGGGCGGTAAGCCATGTGTTGTTGGGGGCGTGTTTCGATGGGTGCGCCGTGCAAAATGTGCAGAAAAAGCATTTTTTTCCCCCACATTTCGGACTTTGCGGGGCTGTCTGGGTAATAAATTCTGAGGCGATGTGCGCAAATCATACCTCTGTGGATTCCCACTGGTGTCCTCTTTTTGGAAATGCATGGGGTTCCCTGTTTTCCTCAGTGGCTTGGAAACCCGAGGCCCATATCTGTATGTTGTGCCGGTCGGCAGAATGTCTGCGATTTCGCTCTGAAAACAGACTTGGGGTTACTTGTTTTTTAGGCTTTCCTCTTGGCGGCCAGGTAGGTGCACCCACACATGTGAGGTACCATTTTCATCGGGACACCTTTGGGAATGCGGCACGGTAGGCCATGTGTTGTTGGGGGCGTGTTTTGATGGTTGCGCTGAGAAAAATGTGCGGAAAAAGCGTTTTTTTCACCACATTTCGCACTTTGCGGGGCTATCTGGGTTCTAAATTCTGGGGCGATATGCGCAAATCATACCTCTGTGGATTCGCACGGGTGTCCTCTTTTTGGAAAAAAATGGGGTTCCCTGTTTTCCTCAGTGGCTAGGACACCCGAGGCCCATATCTGTATGTTGTGCCGGTCGGCAGAATGTTTGAGATTTCGCTCTGAAAACAGACGTGGGGTTACTTGTATTTTAGGCTTTCCCCTTGTGCAACCACACATGTGAGGTACCGTTTTCATTGGGACATCTGTGGGAACGCGGGACGGTAGGCCATGTGTTGTTGGGGGCGTGTTTCGATGGGTGAGTCGAGCGAAATGTGCGGAAAAAGCGTTTTTTTCCCCACATTTTGGACTTTGCAGGGTTGTCTGGGTAAAACATTCTGGGGCGATGTGCGCAAATCATACCTCTGCGGATTCCCACGGGTGTCCTCTTTTTGGAAATGCATGGGGTTCCCTGTTTTCCCCGGTGGCTTGGATACCCGAGGTCCATATCTGTATGTTGTGCCGGTCGACAGAATGTCTGAGATTTCGCTCTGAAAACAGACGTGGGGTTACTTGTATTTTAGGCTTTCCCCTTGGCGACCATGTAGGTGCACCCACACATGTGAGGAACCATTTTCATCAGGATACCTGTGGGAACGCGTGACAGTTGGCCATGTGTTGTTGGGGCATGTTTCGATGGGTGCGTCGAGCAGAATGTTTGGAAAAAGCGTTTTTTTCCCCACATTTTGGACTTTGCGGGGCTGTCTGGGTAATAAAATCTGGGCCGATGTGCACAAATCATACCTCTGCGGATTCCCACGGGTGTCCTCTTTTTGGAAATGCATGGGGTTCCCTGTTTTCCTCAGTGGCTTGGACACCCGAGGCCCATATCTGTATGTTGTGCCGGTCGGCAGAATGTCTGAGATTTCGCTCTGAAAACAGACTTGGGGTTACTTGTTTTTTAGGCTTTCCCTTTGGCGGCCAGGTAGGTTCACCCACACATGTGAGGTACCATTTTCATCGGGACACCTTTGGGAATGCGGCACAGTAGGCCATGTGTTGTTGGGGGCGTGTTTCGAGGGTTGTGCTGAGCAAAATGTGCGGAAAAAGCATTTTTTTCACCACATTTCAGAATTTGCAGGGCTATCTGGGTTATAAATTCTGGGGCGATATGCGCAAATCATACCTCTGCGGATTCCCACGGGTGTCCTCTTTTTGGAAATGCATGGGGTTCCCTGTTTTCCTCAGTGTCTTGGACACCCGAGGCCCATATCTGTATGTTGTGCCGGTCGGCAGAATGTCTGAGATTTCGCTCTGAAAACAGACTTGGGGTTACTTGTGTTTTAGGCTTTCCCCTTGGCGGCAAGGTAGGTGCACCCACACATGTGAGGTACTGTTTTCATCAGGACACCTGTGGGAATGCGGGACAGTAGGCCATGTGTTGTTGGGGGCGTGTTTCGATGGGTGCTTCGAGCAAAATGTGCTAAAAAAGCATTTTTTTCCCCCACATTTTGGACTTTGCGGGGCTGTCTGGGTAATATCTGGGACGATGTGCGCAAATCATACCTCTGCCGATTCCCACGGGTGTCCTCTTTTTGGAAATCCATGGGTTTCCCTGTTTTCCTCGGTGGCTTGGACACCCAAGGCCCATATCTGTATGTTGTGCCAGTCGGCAGAATGTCTGAGATTTCGCTCTGAAAACAAACTTGGGGTTACTTGTGTTTTAGGCTTTCTCCTTGGTGGCCAGATAGGTGCCCCCACACATGTGAGGTACTGTTTTCATTGGGACACCTGTGGGAACACGGGATCGTAGGCCATGTGTTGTTGGGGGCGTGTTTCGATGGGTGCGCCGAGTGAAATGTGCGGAAAAAGCGTTTTTTTCCCCCACATTTCAGACTTTGCGGGGCTGTCTGGGTAATAAATTCTGGGGCGATGTGCGCACATCATACCTCTGTGGATTCCCACAGGTGTCCTCTTTTTGGAAATGCATGGGTTTCCCTGTTTTCCTCGGTGGCTTCGACACCCGAGGCCCATATCTGTATGTTTTGCCGGTCGGCAGAATGTCTGAGATTTCGCTCTGAAAACAGACTTGGGGTTACTTGTGTTTTAGGCTTTCCCCTTGGCGGCTAGCTAGGTGCACCCACACATGTGAGGTACTGTTTTCATCGGGACACATGTGGGAACGCGGGGCGGTAAGCCATGTGTTGTTGGGGGCGTGTTTCGATGGGTGCGCCGTGCAAAATGTGCAGAAAAAGCATTTTTTTCCCCCACATTTCGGACTTTGCGGGGCTGTCTGGGTAATAAATTCTGAGGCGATGTGCGCAAATCATACCTCTGTGGATTCCCACTGGTGTCCTCTTTTTGGAAATGCATGGGGTTCCCTGTTTTCCTCAGTGGCTTGGAAACCCGAGGCCCATATCTGTATGTTGTGCCGGTCGGCAGAATGTCTGCGATTTCGCTCTGAAAACAGACTTGGGGTTACTTGTTTTTTAGGCTTTCCTCTTGGCGGCCAGGTAGGTGCACCCACACATGTGAGGTACCATTTTCATCGGGACACCTTTGGGAATGCGGCACGGTAGGCCATGTGTTGTTGGGGGCGTGTTTTGATGGTTGCGCTGAGAAAAATGTGCGGAAAAAGCGTTTTTTTCACCACATTTCGCACTTTGCGGGGCTATCTGGGTTCTAAATTCTGGGGCGATATGCGCAAATCATACCTCTGTGGATTCGCACGGGTGTCCTCTTTTTGGAAAAAAATGGGGTTCCCTGTTTTCCTCAGTGGCTAGGACACCCGAGGCCCATATCTGTATGTTGTGCCGGTCGGCAGAATGTTTGAGATTTCGCTCTGAAAACAGACGTGGGGTTACTTGTATTTTAGGCTTTCCCCTTGTGCAACCACACATGTGAGGTACCGTTTTCATTGGGACATCTGTGGGAACGCGGGACGGTAGGCCATGTGTTGTTGGGGGCGTGTTTCGATGGGTGAGTCGAGCGAAATGTGCGGAAAAAGCGTTTTTTTCCCCACATTTTGGACTTTGCAGGGTTGTCTGGGTAAAACATTCTGGGGCGATGTGCGCAAATCATACCTCTGCGGATTCCCACGGGTGTCCTCTTTTTGGAAATGCATGGGGTTCCCTGTTTTCCCCGGTGGCTTGGATACCCGAGGTCCATATCTGTATGTTGTGCCGGTCGACAGAATGTCTGAGATTTCGCTCTGAAAACAGACGTGGGGTTACTTGTATTTTAGGCTTTCCCCTTGGCGACCATGTAGGTGCACCCACACATGTGAGGAACCATTTTCATCAGGATACCTGTGGGAACGCGTGACAGTTGGCCATGTGTTGTTGGGGCATGTTTCGATGGGTGCGTCGAGCAGAATGTTTGGAAAAAGCGTTTTTTTCCCCACATTTTGGACTTTGCGGGGCTGTCTGGGTAATAAAATCTGGGCCGATGTGCACAAATCATACCTCTGCGGATTCCCACGGGTGTCCTCTTTTTGGAAATGCATGGGGTTCCCTGTTTTCCTCAGTGGCTTGGACACCCGAGGCCCATATCTGTATGTTGTGCCGGTCGGCAGAATGTCTGAGATTTCGCTCTGAAAACAGACTTGGGGTTACTTGTTTTTTAGGCTTTCCCTTTGGCGGCCAGGTAGGTTCACCCACACATGTGAGGTACCATTTTCATCGGGACACCTTTGGGAATGCGGCACAGTAGGCCATGTGTTGTTGGGGGCGTGTTTCGAGGGTTGTGCTGAGCAAAATGTGCGGAAAAAGCATTTTTTTCACCACATTTCAGAATTTGCAGGGCTATCTGGGTTATAAATTCTGGGGCGATATGCGCAAATCATACCTCTGCGGATTCCCACGGGTGTCCTCTTTTTGGAAATGCATGGGGTTCCCTGTTTTCCTCAGTGTCTTGGACACCCGAGGCCCATATCTGTATGTTGTGCCGGTCGGCAGAATGTCTGAGATTTCGCTCTGAAAACAGACTTGGGGTTACTTGTGTTTTAGGCTTTCCCCTTGGCGGCAAGGTAGGTGCACCCACACATGTGAGGTACCGTTTTCATTGGGACATCTGTGGGAACACGGGACGGTAGGCCATGTGTTGTTGGGGGTGTGTTTCGATGGGTGAGTCGAGCGAAATGATCGGAAAAAGCTTTTTTTTCCCCACATTTTGGACTTTGCGGGGCTGTCTGGTTAATAAAATCTGGGGGGATGTGCACAAATCATACCTCTGCGGATTCCCATGGGTGTCCTCTTTTCGGAAATGCATGGGGTTCCCTGTTTTCCTCGGTGGCTTGGACACCCGAGGCCCATATCTGTATGTTGTGCCGGTCGGCAGAATGTCTGAGATTTCACTCTGAATACAGACTTGGGGTTACTTGTGTTTTAGGCTTTCCCCTTGGTGGCCAGGTAGGTGCACCCACACATGTGAGGTACTGTTTTCATCAGGACACCTGTGGGAATGCGGGACAGTAGGCCATGTGTTGTTGGGGGCGTGTTTCGATGGGTGCTTCGAGCAAAATGTACTAAAAAAGCATTTTTTTCACCCACATTTTGGACTTTGCGGGGCTGTCTGGGTAATATCTGGGACGATGTGCGCAAATCATACCTCTGCGGATTCCCACGGGTGTCCTCTTTTTGGAAATCCATGGGTTTCCCTGTTTTCCTCGGTGGCTTGGACACCCAAGGCCCATATCTGTATGTTGTGCCAGTCGGCAGAATGTCTGAGATTTCGCTCTGAAAACAAACTTGGGGTTACTTGTGTTTTAGGCTTTCTCCTTGGTGGCCAGATAGGTGCCCCCACACATGTAAGGTACTGTTTTCATTGGGACACCTGTGGGAACACGGGATCGTAGGCCATGTGTTGTTGGGGGCGTGTTTCGATGGGTGCGCCGAGTGAAATGTGCGGAAAAAGCGTTTTTTTCCCCCACATTTCAGACTTTGCGGGGCTGTCTGGGTAATAAATTCTGAGGCGATGTGCGCAAATCATACCTCTGTGGATTCCCACGGGTGTCCTCTTTTTGGAAATGCATGGGGTTCCCTGTTTTCCTCAGTGGCTTGGAAACCCGAGGCCCATATATGTATGTTGTGCCGGTCGGCAGAATGTCTGCGATTTCGCTCTGAAAACAGACTTGGGGTTACTTGTTTTTTAGGCTTTCCTCTTGGCGGCCAGGTAGGTGCACCCACACATGTGAGGTACCATTTTCATCGGGACACCTTTGGGAATGCGGCACGGTAGGCCATGTGTTGTTGGGGGCGTGTTTTGATGGTTGCGCTGAGCAAAATGTGCGAAAAAAGCGTTTTTTTCACCACATTTCGCACTTTGCGGGGCTATCTGGGTTCTAAATTCTGGGGCGATATGCGCAAATCATACCTCTGTGGATTCGCACGGGTGTCCTCTTTTTGGAAAAAAATGGGGTTCCCTGTTTTCCTCAGTGGCTAGGACACCCGAGGCCCATATCTGTATGTTGTGCCGGTCGGCAGAATGTCTGAGATTTCGCTCTGAAAACAGACGTGGGGTTACTTGTATTTTAGGCTTTCCCCTTGGCGGCCAGGTAGGTGCAACCACACATGTGAGGCACCATTTTCATTGGGACATCTGTGGGAACGCGGGACTGTAGGCCATGTGTTGTTGGGGGCGTGTTTCGATGGGTGAGTCGAGCGAAATGTGCGGAAAAAGCGTTTTTTTCCCCACATTTTGGACTTTGCGGGGCTGTCTGGGTAATAAAATCTGGGCCGATGTGCACAAATCATACCTCTGCGGATTCCCAAGGGTGTCCTCTTTTCGGAAATGCATGGGGTTCCCTGTTTTCCTCAGTGGCTTGGACACCCGAGGCCCATATCTGTATGTTGTGCCGGTCGGCAGAATGTCTGAGATTTCGCTCTGAAAACAGACTTGGGGTTACTTGTGTTTTAGGCTTTCCCCTTGGCGACCATGTAGGTGCACCCACACATGTGAGGTACCATTTTCATCAGGATACCTGTGGGAACGCGTGACAGTAGGCCATGTGTTGTTGGGGCATGTTTCGATGGGTGCGTCGAGCGGAATGTTTGGAAAAAGCGTTTTTTTCCCCGCATTTTGGACTTTGCGGGGCTGTCTGGGTAATAAAATCTGGGCCGATGTGCACAAATCATACCTCTGCGGATTCCCACAGGTGTCCTCTTTTCGGAAATGCATGGGGTTCCCTGTTTTCCTCAGTGGCTTGGACACCCGAGGCCCATATCTGTATGTTGTGCCGGTCGGCAGAATGTCTGAGATTTCGCTCTGAAAACAGACTTGGGGTTACTTGTGTTTTAGGCTTTCCCCTTGGCGGCTAGGTAGGTGCACCCACACATGTGAGGTACTGTTTTCATTGGGACATCTGTGGGAACGCGGGACGGTAGGCCATGTGTTGTTGGGGGCGTGTTTCGATGGGTTAGTCGAACGAAATGTGCGGGAAAAGCGTTTTTTTCCCCACATTTTGGACTTTGCAGGGCTGTCTGGGTAAAAGATTCTGGGGCGATGTGCGCAAATCATACCTCTGCGGATTCCCACCGGTGTCCTCTTTTTGGAAATGCATGGGGTTCCCTGTTTTCCTCTGTGGCTTGGACACCCGAGGTCCATATCTGTATGTTGTGCCGGTCGGCAGAATGTCTTAGATTTCGCTCTGAAAACAGATGTGGGGTTACTTGTATTTTAGGCTTTCCCTTTGGCGGCCATGTAGGTGCACCCACACATGTGAGGTACCATTTTCATTGGGACACCTGTGGGAACGTGTGACAGTAGGCCATGTGTTGTTGGGGGCGTGTTTCGATGGGTGAGTCGAGTGAAATGTGCGGAAAAAGCGTTTTTTCCCCCACATTTTGGATTTTGCGGGGCTGTCTGGGTAATAAAATCTGGGGCGATGTGCACAAATCATACCTCTGTGGATTCCCACGGGTGTCCTCTTTTTGGAAATGCATGGGGTTTCCTGTTTTCCTCAGTGGCTTGGACACCCGAAGCCCATATCTGTATGTTTTGCCGGTCGGCAGAATGTCTGAGATTTCGCTCTGAAAACAGACTTGGGGTTACTTGTGTTTTAGGCTTTCCCCTTGGCGGCTAGCTAGGTGCACCCACACATATGAGGTACTGTTTTCATCGGGACACCTGTGGGAACGCGGGGCGGTAAGCCATGTGTTGTTGGGGGCGTGTTTCGATGGGTGCGCCGTGCAAAATGTGCGGAAAAAGCATTTTTTTCCCCCACATTTCGGACTTTGCGGGGCTGTCTGGGTAATAAATTCTGAGGCGATGTGCGCAAATCATACCTCTGTGGATTCCCACGGGTGTCCTCTTTTTGGAAATGCATGGGGTTCCCTGTGTTCCTCAGTGGCTTGGAAACCCGAGGCCCATATCTGTATGTTGTGCTGGTCGGCAGAATGTCTGCGATTTCGCTCTGAAAACAGACTTGGGGTTACTTGTTTTTTAGGCTTTCCTCTTGGCGGCCAGGTAGGTGCACCCACACATGTGAGGTACCATTTTCATCGGGACACCTTTGGGAATGCGGCACGGTAGGCCATGTGTTGTTGGGGGCGTGTTTTGATGGTTGCGCTGAGCAAAATGTGCGGAAAAAGCGTTTTTTTCACCACATTTCGCACTTTGCGGGGCTATCTGGGTTCTAAATTCTGGGGCGATATGCGCAAATCATACCTCTGTGGATTCGCACGGGTGTCCTCTTTTTGGAAAAAAATGGGGTTCCCTGTTTTCCTCAGTGGCTAGGACACCCGAGGCCCATATCTGTATGTTGTGCCGGTCGGCAGAATGTCTGAGATTTCGCTCTGAAAACAGACGTGGGGTTACTTGTATTTTAGGCTTTCCCCTTGGCGGCCAGGTAGGTGCAACCACACATGTGAGGTACCGTTTTCATTGGGACATCTGTGGGAACGCGGGACGGTAGGCCATGTGTTGTTGGGGGCGTGTTTCGATGGGTGAGTCGAGCGAAATGTGCGGAAAAAGCGTTTTTTTCCCCACATTTTGGACTTTGCAGGGCTGTCTGGGTAAAACATTCTGGGGCGATGTGCGCAAATCATACCTCTGCGGATTCCCACGGGTGTCCTCTTTTTGGAAATGCATGGGGTTCCCTGTTTTCCCCGGTGGCTTGAACACCCGAGGTCCATATCTGTATGTTGTGCCGGTCGGCAGAATGTCTGAGATTTCGCTCTGAAAACAGACGTGGGGTTACTTGTATTTTAGGCTTTCCCCTTGGCGACCATGTAGGTGCACCCACACATGTGAGGTACCATTTTCATCAGGATACCTGTGGGAATGCGTGACAGTAGGCCATGTGTTGTTGGGGCATGTTTCGATGGGTGCGTCGAGCGGAATGTTTGGAAAAAGCGTTTTTTTCCCCACATTTTGGACTTTGCGGGGCTGTCTGGGTAATAAAATCTGGGCCGATGTGCACTAATCATACCTCTGCAGATTCCCACAGGTGTCCTCTTTTCGGAAATGCATGGGGTTCCCTGTTTTCCTCAGTGGCTTGGACACCCGAGGCCCATATCTGTATGTTGTGCCGGTCGGCAGAATGTCTGAGATTTCGCTCTGAAAACAGACTTGGGGTTACTTGTGTTTTAGGCTTTCCCCTTGGCGGCCAGGTAGGTGCACCCACACATGTGAGGTACTGTTTTCATTGGGACATCTGTGGGAACGCGGGACGGTAGGCCATGTGTTGTTGGGGGCGTGTTTCGATGGGTTAGTCGAGCGAAATGTGCGGGAAAAGCGTTTTTTTCCCCACATTTTGGACTTTGCAGGGCTGTCTGGGTAAAAGATTCTGGGGCGATGTGCGCAAATCATACCTCTGCGGATTCCCACCGGTGTCCTCTTTTTGGAAATGCATGGGGTTCCCTGTTTTCCTCTGTGGCTTGGACACCCGAGGTCCATATCTGTATGTTGTGCCGGTCGGCAGAATGTCTGAGATTTCGCTCTGAAAACAGACGTGGGGTTACTTGTATTTTAGGCTTTCCCTTTGGCGGCCATGTAGGTGCACCCACACATGTGAGGTACCATTTTCATTGGGACACCTGTGGGAACGTGTGACAGTAGGCCATGTGTTGTTGGGGCCGTGTTTCGATGGGTGAGTCGAGTGAAATGTGCGGAAAAAGCGTTTTTTCCCCCACATTTTGGATTTTGCGGGGCTGTCTGGGTAATAAAATCTGGGGCGATGTGCACAAATCATACCTCTGTGGATTCCCACGGGTGTCCTCTTTTTGGAAATGCATTGGGTTTCCTGTTTTCCTCAGTGGCTTGGACACCCGAAGCCCATATCTGTATGTTGTGCCGGTCGTCAGAATGTCTGAGATTTCGCTCTGAAAACAGACTTGGGGTTATTTGTGTTTTAGGCTTTCCCCTTGGCGGCCAGGTAGGTGCACCCACACATGTGAGGTACCGTTTTCATCGGGACACCTGTGGGAACGCGGGAGTGTAGGCCATGTGTTGTTGGGGGCATGTTTCGATGGGTGCTTCAAGCAAAATATGCGGAA
The DNA here is from genome assembly GCF_040938575.1 of Ambystoma mexicanum. NCBI lineage: Eukaryota > Metazoa > Chordata > Amphibia > Caudata > Ambystomatidae > Ambystoma > Ambystoma mexicanum. The sequence goes on from NC_090925.1 coordinate 84,464,341, forward strand.
AAAGCATTTTTTTCCCCCCACATTTTGGACTTTGCGGGGCTGTCTGGGTAATAAATTCTGGGGCGATGTGCGCAAATCATACCTCTGTGGATTCCCACGGGTGTCCTCTTTTTGGAAATGCATGGGGTTCCCTGTTTTCCTCGGTGGCTTGGACACCCGAGGCCCATATCTGTAAGTTGTGCCGGTCGGCAGAATGTCTGAGATTTCGCTCTGAAAACAGACTTGGGGTTACTTGTTTTTTAGGCTTTCCCTTTGGCGGCCAGGTAGGTTCACCCACACCTGTGAGGTACCATTTTCATCGGGACACCTTTGGGAATGCGGCACAGTAGGCCATGTGTTGTTGGGGGCGTGTTTCGATGGTTGTGCTGAGCAAAATGTGCAGAAAAAGCATTTTTTTCACCACATTTCGGAATTTGCAGGGCTATCTGGGTTATAAATTCTGGGGCGATATGCGCAAATCATACCTCTGCGGATTCCCACGGGTGTCCTCTTTTTGGAAATGCATGGGGTTCCCTGTTTTCCTCAGTGTCTTGGACACCCGAGGCCCATATCTGTATGTTGTGCCGGTCGGCAGAATGTCTGAGATTTCGCTCTGAAAACAGACTTGGGGTTACTTGTGTTTTAGGCTTTCCACTTGGCGGCCAGGTAGGTGCACCCACACATGTGAGGTACCGTTTTCATTGGGACATCTGTGGGAACACGGGACGGTAGGCCATGTGTTGTTGGGGGCGTGTTTCGATGGGTGAGTCGAGCGAAATGATCGGAAAAAGCATTTTTTTCCCCACATTTTGGACTTTGCCGGGCTGTCTGGTTAATAAAATCTGGGGGGATGTGCACAAATCATACCTCTGCGGATTCCCATGGGTGTCCTCTTTTCGAAAATGCATGGGGTTCCCTGTTTCCTTGGTGGCTTGGACACCCGAGGCCCATATCTGTATGTTGTGCCCGTCGGCAGAATGTCTGAGATTTCGCTCTGAAAACAGACTTGGGGTTACTTGTGTTTTAGGCTTTCCTCTTGGTTGCCAGGTAGGTGCACCTACACATGTGAGGTACTGTTTTCATCAGGACACCTGTGGGAATGCGGGACAGTAGGCGATGTGTTGTTGGGGGCGTGTTTCGATGGGTGCTTCGAGCAAAATGTGCTAAAAAAGCATTTTTTTTTCCCCCACATTTTGGACTTTGCAGGGCTGTCTGGGTAATATCTGGGATGATGTGCGCAAATCATACCTCTGCGGATTCCCACTGGTGTCCTCTTTTTGGAAATCCATGGGTTTCCCTGTTTTCCTCGGTGGCTTGGACACCCAAGGCCCATATCTGTATGTTGTGCCAGTCGGCAGAATGTCTGAGATTTCGCTCTGAAAACAGACTTGGGGTTACTTGTGTTTTAGGCTTTCTCCTTGGCGGCCAGGTAGGTGCCCCCACACATGTGAGGTACCGTTTTCATTGGGACACCTGTGGGAACACGGGATCGTAGGCCATGTGTTGTTGGGGGCGTGTTTCGATGGGTGCGCCGAGTGAAATGTGCGGAAAAAGCGTTTTTTTCCCCCACATTTCAGACTTTGCGGGGCTGTCTGGGTAATAAATTCTGGGGCGATGTGCGCACATCATACCTCTGTGGATTCCCACAGGTGTCCTCTTTTTGGAAATGCATGGGTTTCCCTGTTTTCCTCGGTGGCTTCGACACCCGAGGCCCATATCTGTATGTTTTGCCGGTCGGCAGAATGTCTGAGATTTCGCTCTGAAAACAGACTTGGGGTTACTTGTGTTTTAGGCTTTCCCCTTGGCGGCTAGCTAGGTGCACCCACACATGTGAGGTACTGTTTTCATCGGGACACATGTGGGAACGCGGGGCGGTAAGCCATGTGTTGTTGGGGGCGTGTTTCGATGGGTGCGCCGAGCAAAATGTACGGAAAAAGCATTTTTTTCCCCCACATTTCGGACTTTGCGGGGCTGTCTGGGTAATAAATTCTGAGGCGATGTGCGCAAATCATACCTCTGTGGATTCCCACGGGTGTCCTCTTTTTGGAAATGCATGGGGTTGCCTGTTTTCCTCAGTGGCTTGGAAACCCGAGGCCCATATCTGTATGTTGTGCCGGTCGGCAGAATGTCTGCGATTTCGCTCTGAAAACAGACTTGGGGTTACTTGTTTTTTAGGCTTTCCTCTTGGCGGCCAGGTAGGTGCACCCACACATGTGAGGTACCATTTTCATCGGGACACCTTTGGGAATGTGGCACGGTAGGCCATGTGTTGTTGGGGGCGTGTTTCGATGGTTGCGCTGAGCAAAATGTGCGGAAAAAGCGTTTTTTTCACCACATTTCGCACTTTGCGGGGCTATCTGGGTTCTAAATTCTGGGGCGATGTGCGCAAATCATACCTCTGTGGATTCGCACGGTTGTCCTCTTTTTGGAAAAAAATCGGGTTCCCTGTTTTCCTCAGTGGCTAGGACACCCGAGGCCCATATCTGTATGTTGTGCCGGACGGCAGAATGTCTGAGATTTCGCTCTGAAAACAGACGTGGGGTTACTTGTATTTTAGGCTTTCCCCTTGGCGGCCAGGTAGGTGCAACCACACATGTGAGGTACCGTTTTCATTGGGACATCTGTGGGAACGCGGGACGGTAGGCCATGTGTTGTTGGGGGCGTGTTTCGATGGGTGAGTCGAGCGAAATGTGCGGAAAAAGTGTTTTTTTCCCCACATTTTGGACTTTGCAGGGCTGTCTGGGTAAAACATTCTGGGGCGATGTGCGCAAATCATACATCTGCGGATTCCCACGGGTGTCCTCTTTTTGGAAATGCATGGGGTTCCCTGTTTTCCCCGGTGGCTTGGACACCCGAGGTCCATATCTGTATGTTGTGCCGGTCGGCAGAATGTCTGAGATTTCGCTCTGAAAACAGACGTGGGGTTACTTGTATTTTAGGCTTTCCCCTTGGCAACCATGTAGGTGCACCCACACATGTGAGGTACCATTTTCATCGGGACACCTTTGGGAATGCGGCACAGTAGGCCATGTGTTGTTGGGGGTGTGTTTCGATGGTTGCGCTGAGCAAAATGTGCGGAAAAAGCATTTTTTTCACCAAATTTCGGACTTTGCACGGCTATCTGGGTTATAAATTCTGGGGCGATGTGCGCAAATCATACCTCTGCGGATTCCCACGGGTGTCCCCTTTTTGGAAATGCATGGGTTTCCCTGTTTTCCTCGGTGGCTCGGACAACCGAGCCCCATATATGTATGTTTTGCCGGTCGGCAGAATGTCTGCGATTTCGCTCTGAAAACAGACTTGGGGTTACTTGTGTTTTAGACTTTCCCCTTGGCGGCTAGGTAGATGCACCCACACATGTGAGGTACCGTTTTCATTGGGACACCTGTGGGAACGCGGGACAGTAGGCCAAGTGTTGTTGGGGGCGTGTTTCGATGGGTTCGCTGAGTGAAAAGTGCTGAAAAAGCGTTCATTTTCCCCACATTTCGGATTTTTGCGGGCCTGTCTGGGTAATAAATTCTGGGGTGATGTCCGCAAATCATACCTCTGCGGATTCCCACGTGTGTCTTCTTTTCAGAAATGCATGGGGGTTCCAGTTTTTCTTGGTGGCTGAAACACCCTAGGCCTAAATCTGTTGGTTGCCTCCCCAAACCCTTTGGGGGGATAGCAGTGGTTTAGCCTTATTCCTTCTCGCCCAGGTAGGTGCACCCACACATGTGAGGTACCGTTTCATTGGAACACCTGTGGGAAAGCGGGACGGTAGGCCATGTGTTGTTGGGGGCGTGTTTTGATGGGTGCGCTGAGCGAAATGTGCGGAAAAAGTATTTTTTTCCCCACGTTTCGGAATTTGCGGGGCTGTCTGGGTAATAAAATCTGGGCCGATGTGTGCAAATCATACCTCTGCAGATTCTCACGGGAGTCCTCTTTTCGGAAATGCATGGGGTTCCCTGTTTTGCTCGGTGGCTTGGACACCCGAGGCCCATATCTGTATCTTGTGCCGGTCGGCAGAATGTCTGAGATTTCGCTCTGAAAACAGACTTGGGGTTACTTGTGTTTTAGGCTTTCCCCTTGGCGGCTAGGTAGGTGCACTCACACATGAGAGGTACCGTTTTCATCGGCTCACCTGTGGGAACGCGGGACGGTAGTCAATGTGTTGTTGGGAGCATTTTTCGATGGGTGCGCCGAGCAAAATGTGCGGAAAAAGCATTTTTTCACAACATTTCGGAATTTGCGGGGCCGTCTGGGTAATAAATTCTGGTGCGATGTGCGCAAATCATACCTCTGTGGATTCCCACCGGTGTCCTCTTTTTGGAAATGCATGGGGTTCCCTGTTTTCCTCGGTGGCTTGGACACCCGAGGCCCATATCTGTATGTTGTGCCGGTCGACAGAATGTCTGAGATTTCGCTCTGAAAACAGACTTGGGGTTACTTGTGTTTTAGGCTTTCCCCTTGGCGGCCAGGTAGGTGCACCCACACATGTGAGGTACTGTTTTCATCGGGACACCTGTGGGAACGCGTGACGGTAGGCCATGTGTTGTTGGCGGCGTGTTTCGATGGGTGCGTTGAGCGAAATGTGCGGAAAAAGCTTTTTTTTCCCCACATTTCCGACTTTGAGGGGATGTCTGGGTAATACAATCTGGGGCGATGTGTGCAAATCATACCTCTGCGGATTCCCACAGGTGTGCTCTTTTCGGAAATGCATGCGGTTCGCTGTTTTCCTTGGTGGCTTAGACACCCGAGCCCCATATCTGTATGTTGTGCCGGTCGGCAGAATGTCACAGATTTCGCTCTGAAAAAAGACTTGGGGTTACTTGTGTTTTAGGCTTTCCCCTTGGCGGCTAGGTAGGTGCACTCACACATGAGAGGTACCGTTTTCATCGGCTCACCTGTGGGAACGCGGGACGGTAGTCAATGTGTTGTTGGGAGCATTTTTCGATGGGTGCGCCGAGCAAAATGTGCGGAAAAAGCATTTTTTCACAACATTTCGGAATTTGCGGGGCCGTCTGGGTAATAAATTCTGGTGCGATGTGCGCAAATCATACCTCTGTGGATTCCCACCGGTGTCCTCTTTTTGGAAATGCATGGGGTTCCCTGTTTTCCTCGGTGGCTTGGACACCCGAGGCCCATATCTGTATGTTGTGCCGGTCGACAGAATGTCTGAGATTTCGCTCTGAAAACAGACTTGGGGTTACTTGTGTTTTAGGCTTTCCCCTTGGCGGCCAGGTAGGTGCACCCACACATGTGAGGTACTGTTTTCATCGGGACACCTGTGGGAACGCGTGACGGTAGGCCATGTGTTGTTGGCGGCGTGTTTCGATGGGTGCGTTGAGCGAAATGTGCGGAAAAAGCTTTTTTTTCCCCACATTTCCGACTTTGAGGGGATGTCTGGGTAATACAATCTGGGGCGATGTGTGCAAATCATACCTCTGCGGATTCCCACAGGTGTGCTCTTTTTGGAAATGCATGGGGTTCGCTGTTTTCCTTGGTGGCTTAGACACCCGAGCCCCATATCTGTATGTTGTGCCGGTCGGCAGAATGTCACAGATTTCGCTCTGAAAACATACCTTGGCTTGCTTGTGTTTTAGGCTTTCCCCTTGGCGGCCAGGTAGGTGCACCCACACATTTGAGGTACCGTTTTCATCGGGACACCTGTGGGAGTGCGTGACGGTAGCCCATGTGTTGTTGCGGGTGTGTTTCAATTGGTGCGCTGAGCGAAATGTGCGGAAAAATCGTTTTTCCCCCACATTTCGGACTTTGCTGGGCTGTCTGGGTAATAAATTCTGGCCCGATGTGCGCAAATCATACCTCTGCGGATTTCCACTGGTGTCTTCTTTTCAGAAATACATGGGGGTTCCTGTTTTTCTTGGTGGCTGAAACACCCCATGCCTAAATCTGTCGGTTGCCTCCCAAAACCCTTTGGGGGGGATAGCAGTGGTTTAGCCTTATTCCTTCGCGCCCAGGTATGTGCACCCACACATGTGAGGTACCGTTTTCATCGGGACACCTGTGGGAATGCGGGTCCATAGGCCATGTGTTGTTGGGGGCGTGTTTCGATGGGTACGCCGTGCGAAATGTGCGGAAAAAGCATTTTTTTTCCCCACATTCAGGACTTTGCGGGGCTGTCTGGGTGATACAATCTGGGCCGATGTGTGCAAATCATACCTCTGTGGATTCCCACGGGTGTCCTCTTTTCGGAAATGCATGGGGTTCCCTGTTTTCCTCGGTGGCTTGGACACACGAGGCCCGTATCTGTATGTTGTGCCGGTCGGCAGAATGTCTGAGATTTCGCTCTGAAAACAGACTTGGGGTTACTTGTGTTTTAGGCTTTCCCCTTGGCAGCCAGGTAGGTGCACCCACACATGTGAGGTACCATTTTCATCGGGACACCTGTGGGAACGCGGGACAGTAGGCCATGTGTTGTTGGGGGCATGTTTCGATGGGTGCTTCGAGCAAAATGTGCGGAAAAAGCGTTTTTTTCACCCACATTTTGGACTTTGCAGGGCTGTCTGGGTAATAAATTCTGGGACGATGTGCGCAAATCATACCTCTGCGGATTCCCACGGGTGTCCTCTTTTTGGAAATGCATGGGTTTACCTGTTTTCCACGGTGGCTTGGACACCCGAAGCCCTTATCTGTATGTTGTGCCTGTCGGCAGAATGCCTGAGATTTCGCTCTGAAAACAGACTTGGGGTTACTTGTGTTTTAGGCTTTCCCCTTGGCAGCCAGGTAGGTGCACCCACCATGTGAGGTACCGTTTTCATTGGGACATCTGTGGGAATGCGGCACAGTAGGCCACGTGTTGTTGGGGGCGTGTTTCGTTGTTGCGCTGAGCAAAATGTGCGGAAAAAGCGTTTTTTTCACCACATTTCGGACTTTGCGGGGCTATCTGGGTTATAAATTCTGGGGCGATGTGCGCAAATCATACCTCTGCGGGTTCCCACGGGTGTCCCCTTTTTGGAAATGCATGGGTTTCCCTGAATTCCTCGGTGGCTTGGACACCCGAGGCCCATATAGGTATGTTTTGCCGGTCGGCAGAATGTCTGCGATTTCGCTCTGAAAACAGACTTGGGGTTACTTGTTTTTTAGGCTTTCCCCTTGGCGGCCAGGTAGGTGCACCCACACATGTGAGGTACCATTTTCATCGGGACACCTTTGGGAATGCGGCACAGTAGGCCATGTGTTGTTGGGGGCGTGTTTCTATGGTTGCGCTGAGCAAAATGTGCGGAAAAAGCGTTTTTTTCACCACATTTCGGGTTTTGCAGGGCTATCTGGGTTATAAATTCTGGGGCGATATGCGCAAATCATACCTCTGCGGATTCCCACGGGTGTCCTCTTTTTGGAAATGCATGGGGTTCCCTGTTTTCCTCAGTGGCTTGGACACCCGAGGCCTATATCTGTATGTTGTGCCGGTCGGCAGAATGTCTGAGATTTCGCTCTGAAAACAGACTTGGGGTTACTTGTGTTTTAGGCTTTCCCCTTGGCGGCCAGGTATGTGCACCCACACATGTGAGGTACCATATTCATCGGGACACCTGTGGGAACATGTGACAGTAGGCCATGTGTTGTTGGGGGCGTGTTTCGATGGGTGCGTCGAGCAAAATGTGCGGAAAAAGCATTTTTTTCCCCACATTTTGGAATTTGCGGGGCTGTCTGGTTAATAAAATCTGGGGCGATGTGCACAAATCATACCTCTGCGGATTCCCATGGGTGTCCTCTTTTCGGAAATGCATGGGGTTCCCTGTTTTCCTCGGTGGCTTGGACACCCGAGGCCCATATCTGTATGTTGTGCCGGTCGGCAGAATGTCTGAGATTTCGCTCTGAAAACAGACTTGGGGTTACTTGTGTTTTAGGCTTTCCCCTTGGCGGCCAGGTAGGTGCACCCACACATGTGAGGTACCGTTTTCATCGGGACACCTGTGGGAATGCGGGACAGTAGGCCATGTGTTGTTGGGGGCGTGTTTTCATGGGTGCTTCGAGCAAAATGTGCGGAAAAAACATTTTTTTCCCCACATTTTGGACTTTGCGGGGCTGTCTGGGTAATAAAATCTGGGCCGATGTGCACAAATCATACCTCTGCGGATTCCCACGGGTGTCCTCTTTTTGGAAATGCATGGGGTTCCCTGTTTTCCTCAGTGGCTTGGACACCCGAGGCCCATATCTGTATGTTGTGCCGGTCGGCAGAATGTCTGAGATTTCGCTCTGAAAACAGACTTGGGGTTACTTGTGTTTTAGGCTTTCCCCTTGGCGGCCAGGTAGGTGCAACCACACATGTGAGGTACCGTTTTCATTGGGACATCTGTGCGAATGCGGGACGGTAGGCCATGTGTTGTTGGGGGCGTGTTTCGATGGGTGCGCCGAGCGGAATGTGTGGAAAAAGCGTTTTTTTCCCCACATTTTGGACTTTGCGGGGCTGTCTGGGTAATAAAATCTGGGCCGATGTGCACAAATCATACCTCTGCGGATTCCCACGGGTGTCCTCTTTTTGGAAATGCATGGGGTTCCCTGTTTTCCTCAGTGGCTTGGACACCCGAGGCCCATATCTGTATGTTGTGCCGGTCGGCAGAATGTCTGAGATTTCGCTCTGAAAACAGACTTGGGGTTACTTGTTTTTTAGGCTTTCCCTTTGGCGGCCAGGTAGGTTCACCCACACATGTGAGGTACCATTTTCATCGGGACACCTTTGGGAATGCGGCACAGTAGGCCATGTGTTGTTGGGGGCGTGTTTCGATGGTTGTGCTGAGCAAAATGTGCGGAAAAAGCATTTTTTTCACCACATTTTGAAATTTGCAGGGCTATCTGGGTTATAAATTCTGGGGCGATATGCGCAAATCATACCTCTGCGGATTCCCACGGGTGTCCTCTTTTTGGAAATGCATGGGGTTCCCTGTTTTCCTCAGTGTCTTGGACACCCGAGGCCCATATCTGTATGTTGTGCCGGTCGGCAGAATGTCTGAGATTTCGCTCTGAAAACAGACTTGGGGTTACTTGTGTTTTAGGCTTTCCCCTTGGCGGCTAGGTAGGTGCACCCACACATGTGAGGTACCGTTTTCATTGGGACATCTGTGGGAACACGGGACGGTAGGCCATGTGTTGTTGGGGGCGTGTTTCGATGGGTGAGTCGAGCGAAATGATCGGAAAAAGCTTTTTTTTTCACACATTTTGGACTTTGCGGGGCTGTCTGGTTAATAAAATCTGGGGGGATGTGCACAAATCATACCTCTGCGGATTCCCATGGGTGTCCTCTTTTCGGAAATGCATGGGGTTCCCTGTTTTCCTCGGTGGCTTGGACACCCGAGGCCCATATCTGTATGTTGTGCCGGTCGGCAGAATGTCTGAGATTTTCGCTCTGAAAACAGACTTGGGGTTACTTGTGTTTTAGGCTTTCCCCTTGGTGGCCAGGTAGGTGCACCCACACATGTGAGGTACTGTTTTCATCAGGACACCTGTGGGAATGCGGGACAGTAGGCCATGTGTTGTTGGGGGCGTGTTTCGATGGGTGCTTCGAGCAAAATGTGCTAAAAAAGCATTTTTTTCCCCCACATTTTGGACTTTGCGGGGCTGTCTGGGTAATATCTGGGACGATGTGCGCAAATCATACCTCTGCCGATTCCCACGGGTGTCCTCTTTTTGGAAATCCATGGGTTTCCCTGTTTTCCTCGGTGGCTTGGACACCCAAGGCCCATATCTGTATGTTGTGCCAGTCGGCAGAATGTCTGAGATTTCGCTCTGAAAACAAACTTGGGGTTACTTGTGTTTTAGGCTTTCTCCTTGGTGGCCAGATAGGTGCCCCCACACATGTGAGGTACTGTTTTCATTGGGACACCTGTGGGAACACGGGATCGTAGGCCATGTGTTGTTGGGGGCGTGTTTCGATGGGTGCGCCGAGTGAAATGTGCGGAAAAAGCGTTTTTTTCCCCCACATTTCAGACTTTGCGGGGCTGTCTGGGTAATAAATTCTGAGGCGATGTGCGCAAATCATACCTCTGTGGATTCCCACTGGTGTCCTCTTTTTGGAAATGCATGGGGTTCCCTGTTTTCCTCAGTGGCTTGGAAACCCGAGGCCCATATCTGTATGTTGTGCCGGTCGGCAGAATGTCTGCGATTTCGCTCTGAAAACAGACTTGGGGTTACTTGTTTTTTAGGCTTTCCTCTTGGCGGCCAGGTAGGTGCACCCACACATGTGAGGTACCATTTTCATCGGGACACCTTTGGGAATGCGGCACGGTAGGCCATGTGTTGTTGGGGGCGTGTTTTGATGGTTGCGCTGAGAAAAATGTGCGGAAAAAGCGTTTTTTTCACCACATTTCGCACTTTGCGGGGCTATCTGGGTTCTAAATTCTGGGGCGATATGCGCAAATCATACCTCTGTGGATTCGCACGGGTGTCCTCTTTTTGGAAAAAAATGGGGTTCCCTGTTTTCCTCAGTGGCTAGGACACCCGAGGCCCATATCTGTATGTTGTGCCGGTCGGCAGAATGTTTGAGATTTCGCTCTGAAAACAGACGTGGGGTTACTTGTATTTTAGGCTTTCCCCTTGTGCAACCACACATGTGAGGTACCGTTTTCATTGGGACATCTGTGGGAACGCGGGACGGTAGGCCATGTGTTGTTGGGGGCGTGTTTCGATGGGTGAGTCGAGCGAAATGTGCGGAAAAAGCGTTTTTTTCCCCACATTTTGGACTTTGCAGGGTTGTCTGGGTAAAACATTCTGGGGCGATGTGCGCAAATCATACCTCTGCGGATTCCCACGGGTGTCCTCTTTTTGGAAATGCATGGGGTTCCCTGTTTTCCCCGGTGGCTTGGACACCCGAGGTCCATATCTGTATGTTGTGCCGGTCGACAGAATGTCTGAGATTTCGCTCTGAAAACAGACGTGGGGTTACTTGTATTTTAGGCTTTCCCCTTGGCGACCATGTAGGTGCACCCACACATGTGAGGAACCATTTTCATCAGGATACCTGTGGGAACGCGTGACAGTTGGCCATGTGTTGTTGGGGCATGTTTCGATGGGTGCGTCGAGCAGAATGTTTGGAAAAAGCGTTTTTTTCCCCACATTTTGGACTTTGCGGGGCTGTCTGGGTAATAAAATCTGGGCCGATGTGCACAAATCATACCTCTGCGGATTCCCACGGGTGTCCTCTTTTTGGAAATGCATGGGGTTCCCTGTTTTCCTCAGTGGCTTGGACACCCGAGGCCCATATCTGTATGTTGTGCCGGTCGGCAGAATGTCTGAGATTTCGCTCTGAAAACAGACTTGGGGTTACTTGTTTTTTAGGCTTTCCCTTTGGCGGCCAGGTAGGTTCACCCACACAGGTGAGGTACCATTTTCATCGGGACACCTTTGGGAATGCGGCACAGTAGGCCATGTGTTGTTGGGGGCGTGTTTCGAGGGTTGTGCTGAGCAAAATGTGTGGAAAAAGCATTTTTTTCACCACATTTCAGAATTTGCAGGGCTATCTGGGTTATAAATTCTGGGGCGATATGCGCAAATCATACCTCTGCGGATTCCCACGGGTGTCCTCTTTTTGGAAATGCATGGGGTTCCCTGTTTTCCTCAGTGTCTTGGACACCCGAGGCCCATATCTGTATGTTGTGCCGGTCGGCAGAATGTCTGAGATTTCGCTCTGAAAACAGACTTGGGGTTACTTGTGTTTTAGGCTTTCCCCTTGGCGGCAAGGTAGGTGCACCCACACATGTGAGGTACCGTTTTCATTGGGACATCTGTGGGAACACGGGACGGTAGGCCATGTGTTGTTGGGGGTGTGTTTCGATGGGTGAGTCGAGCGAAATGATCGGAAAAAGCTTTTTTTTCCCCACATTTTGGACTTTGCGGGGCTGTCTGGTTAATAAAATCTGGGGGGATGTGCACAAATCATACCTCTGCGGATTCCCATGGGTGTCCTCTTTTCGGAAATGCATGGGGTTCCCTGTTTTCCTCGGTGGCTTGGACACCCGAGGCCCATATCTGTATGTTGTGCCGGTCGGCAGAATGTCTGAGATTTCACTCTGAATACAGACTTGGGGTTACTTGTGTTTTAGGCTTTCCCCTTGGTGGCCAGGTAGGTGCACCCACACATGTGAGGTACTGTTTTCATCAGGACACCTGTGGGAATGCGGGACAGTAGGCCATGTGTTGTTGGGGGCGTGTTTCGATGGGTGCTTCGAGCAAAATGTACTAAAAAAGCATTTTTTTCCCCCACATTTTGGACTTTGCGGGGCTGTCTGGGTAATATCTGGGACGATGTGCGCAAATCATACCTCTGCGGATTCCCACGGGTGTCCTCTTTTTGGAAATCCATGGGTTTCCCTGTTTTCCTCGGTGGCTTGGACACCCAAGGCCCATATCTGTATGTTGTGCCAGTCGGCAGAATGTCTGAGATTTCGCTCTGAAAACAAACTTGGGGTTACTTGTGTTTTAGGCTTTCTCCTTGGTGGCCAGATAGGTGCCCCCACACATGTAAGGTACTGTTTTCATTGGGACACCTGTGGGAACACGGGATCGTAGGCCATGTGTTGTTGGGGGCGTGTTTCGATGGGTGCGCCGAGTGAAATGTGCGGAAAAAGCGTTTTTTTCCCCCACATTTCAGACTTTGCGGGGCTGTCTGGGTAATAAATTCTGAGGCGATGTGCGCAAATCATACCTCTGTGGATTCCCACGGGTGTCCTCTTTTTGGAAATGCATGGGGTTCCCTGTTTTCCTCAGTGGCTTGGAAACCCGAGGCCCATATATGTATGTTGTGCTGGTCGGCAGAATGTCTGCGATTTCGCTCTGAAAACAGACTTGGGGTTACTTGTTTTTTAGGCTTTCCTCTTGGCGGCCAGGTAGGTGCACCCACACATGTGAGGTACCATTTTCATCGGGACACCTTTGGGAATGCGGCACGGTAGGCCATGTGTTGTTGGGGGCGTGTTTTGATGGTTGCGCTGAGCAAAATGTGCGAAAAAAGCGTTTTTTTCACCACATTTCGCACTTTGCGGGGCTATCTGGGTTCTAAATTCTGGGGCGATATGCGCAAATCATACCTCTGTGGATTCGCACGGGTGTCCTCTTTTTGGAAAAAAATGGGGTTCCCTGTTTTCCTCAGTGGCTAGGACACCCGAGGCCCATATCTGTATGTTGTGCCGGTCGGCAGAATGTCTGAGATTTCGCTCTGAAAACAGACGTGGGGTTACTTGTATTTTAGGCTTTCCCCTTGGCGGCCAGGTAGGTGCAACCACACATGTGAGGCACCATTTTCATTGGGACATCTGTGGGAACGCGGGACTGTAGGCCATGTGTTGTTGGGGGCGTGTTTCGATGGGTGAGTCGAGCGAAATGTGCGGAAAACGCGTTTTTTTCCCCACATTTTGGACTTTGCGGGGCTGTCTGGGTAATAAAATCTGGGCCGATGTGCACAAATCATACCTCTGCGGATTCCCAAGGGTGTCCTCTTTTCGGAAATGCATGGGGTTCCCTGTTTTCCTCAGTGGCTTGGACACCCGAGGCCCATATCTGTATGTTGTGCCGGTCGGCAGAATGTCTGAGATTTCGCTCTGAAAACAGACTTAGGGTTACTTGTGTTTTAGGCTTTCCCCTTGGCGACCATGTAGGTGCACCCACACATGTGAGGTACCATTTTCATCAGGATATCTGTGGGAACGCGTGACAGTAGGCCATGTGTTGTTGGGGCATGTTTCGATGGGTGCGTCGAGCGGAATGTTTGGAAAAAGCGTTTTTTTCCCCGCATTTTGGACTTTGCGGGGCTGTCTGGGTAATAAAATCTGGGCCGATGTGCACAAATCATACCTCTGCGGATTCCCACAGGTGTCCTCTTTTCGGAAATGCATGGGGTTCCCTGTTTTCCTCAGTGGCTTGGACACCCGAGGCCCATATCTGTATGTTGTGCCGGTCGGCAGAATGTCTGAGATTTCGCTCTGAAAACAGACTTGGGGTTACTTGTGTTTTAGGCTTTCCCCTTGGCGGCTAGGTAGGTGCACCCACACATGTGAGGTACTGTTTTCATTGGGACATCTGTGGGAACGCGGGACGGTAGGCCATGTGTTGTTGGGGGCGTGTTTCGATGGGTTAGTCGAGCGAAATGTGCGGGAAAAGCGTTTTTTTCCCCACATTTTGGACTTTGCAGGGCTGTCTGGGTAAAAGATTCTGGGGCGATGTGCGCAAATCATACCTCTGCGGATTCCCACCGGTGTCCTCTTTTTGGAAATGCATGGGGTTCCCTGTTTTCCTCTGTGGCTTGGACACCCGAGGTCCATATCTGTATGTTGTGCCGGTCGGCAGAATGTCTGAGATTTCGCTCTGAAAACAGACGTGGGGTTACTTGTATTTTAGGCTTTCCCTTTGGCGGCCATGTAGGTGCACCCACACATGTGAGGTACCATTTTCATTGGGACACCTGTGGGAACGTGTGACAGTAGGCCATGTGTTGTTGGGGGCGTGTTTCGATGGGTGAGTCGAGTGAAATGTGCGGAAAAAGCGTTTTTTCCCCCACATTTTGGATTTTGCGGGGCTGTCTGGGTAATAAAATCTGGGGCGATGTGCACAAATCATACCTCTGTGGATTCCCACGGGTGTCCTCTTTTTGGAAATGCATGGGGTTTCCTGTTTTCCTCAGTGGCTTGGACACCCGAAGCCCATATCTGTATGTTTTGCCGGTCGGCAGAATGTCTGAGATTTCGCTCTGAAAACAGACTTGGGGTTACTTGTGTTTTAGGCTTTCCCCTTGGCGGCTAGCTAGGTGCACCCACACATATGAGGTACTGTTTTCATCGGGACACCTGTGGGAACGCGGGGCAGTAAGCCATGTGTTGTTGGGGGCGTGTTTCGATGGGTGCGCCGTGCAAAATGTGCGGAAAAAGCATTTTTTTCCCCCACATTTCGGACTTTGCGGGGCTGTCTGGGTAATAAATTCTGAGGCGATGTGCGCAAATCATACCTCTGTGGATTCCCACGGGTGTCCTCTTTTTGGAAATGCATGGGGTTCCCTGTGTTCCTCAGTGGCTTGGAAACCCGAGGCCCATATCTGTATGTTGTGCTGGTCGGCAGAATGTCTGCGATTTCGCTCTGAAAACAGACTTGGGGTTACTTGTTTTTTAGGCTTTCCTCTTGGCGGCCAGGTAGGTGCACCCACACATGTGAGGTACCATTTTAATCGGGACACCTTTGGGAATGCGGCACGGTAGGCCATGTGTTGTTGGGGGTGTGTTTTGATGGTTGCGCTGAGCAAAATGTGCGGAAAAAGCGTTTTTTTCACCACATTTCGCACTTTGCGGGGCTATCTGGGTTCTAAATTCTGGGGCGATATGCGCAAATCATACCTCTGTGGATTCGCACGGGTGTCCTCTTTTTGGAAAAAAATGGGGTTCCCTGTTTTCCTCAGTGGCTAGGACACCCGAGGCCCATATCTGTATGTTGTGCCGGTCGGCAGAATGTCTGAGATTTCGCTCTGAAAACAGACGTGGGGTTACTTGTATTTTAGGCTTTCCCCTTGGCGGCCAGGTAGGTGCAACCACACATGTGAGGTACCGTTTTCATTGGGACATCTGTGGGAACGCGGGACGGTAGGCCATGTGTTGTTGGGGGCGTGTTTCGATGGGTGAGTCGAGCGAAATGTGCGGAAAAAGCGTTTTTTTCCCCACATTTTGGACTTTGCAGGGCTGTCTGGGTAAAACATTCTGGGGCGATGTGCGCAAATCATACCTCTGCGGATTCCCACGGGTGTCCTCTTTTTGGAAATGCATGGGGTTCCCTGTTTTCCCCGGTGGCTTGGACACCCGAGGTCCATATCTGTATGTTGTGCCGGTCGGCAGAATGTCTGAGATTTCGCTCTGAAAACAGACGTGGGGTTACTTGTATTTTAGGCTTTCCCCTTGGCGACCATGTAGGTGCACCCACACATGTGAGGTACCATTTTCATCAGGATACCTGTGGGAATGCGTGACAGTAGGCCATGTGTTGTTGGGGCATGTTTCGATGGGTGCGTCGAGCGGAATGTTTGGAAAAAGCGTTTTTTTCCCCACATTTTGGACTTTGCGGGGCTGTCTGGGTAATAAAATCTGGGCCGATGTGCACTAATCATACCTCTGCAGATTCCCACAGGTGTCCTCTTTTCGGAAATGCATGGGGTTCCCTGTTTTCCTCAGTGGCTTGGACACCCGAGGCCCATATCTGTATGTTGTGCCGGTCGGCAGAATGTCTGAGATTTCGCTCTGAAAACAGACTTGGGGTTACTTGTGTTTTAGGCTTTCCCCTTGGCGGCCAGGTAGGTGCACCCACACATGTGAGGTACTGTTTTCATTGGGACATCTGTGGGAACGCGGGACGGTAGGCCATGTGTTGTTGGGGGCGTGTTTCGATGGGTTAGTCGAGCGAAATGTGCGGGAAAAGCGTTTTTTTCCCCACATTTTGGACTTTGCAGGGCTGTCTGGGTAAAAGATTCTGGGGCGATGTGCGCAAATCATACCTCTGCGGATTCCCACCGGTGTCCTCTTTTTGGAAATGCATGGGGTTCCCTGTTTTCCTCTGTGGCTTGGACACCCGAGGTCCATATCTGTATGTTGTGCCGGTCGGCAGAATGTCTGAGATTTCGCTCTGAAAACAGACGTGGGGTTACTTGTATTTTAGGCTTTCCCTTTGGCGGCCATGTAGGTGCACCCACACATGTGAGGTACCATTTTCATTGGGACACCTGTGGGAACGTGTGACAGTATGCCATGTGTTGTTGGGGCCGTGTTTCGATGGGTGAGTCGAGTGAAATGTGCGGAAAAAGCGTTTTTTCCCCCACATTTTGGATTTTGCGGGGCTGTCTGGGTAATAAAATCTGGGGCGATGTGCACAAATCATACCTCTGTGGATTCCCACGGGTGTCCTCTTTTTGGAAATGCATGGGGTTCCCTGTTTTCCTCAGTGTCTTGGACACCCGAGGCCCATATCTGTATGTTGTGCCGGTCGGCAGAATGTCTGAGATTTCGCTCTGAAAACAGACTTGGGGTTACTTGTGTTTTAGGCTTTCCACTTGGCGGCCAGGTAGGTGCACCCACACATGTGAGGTACCGTTTTCATTGGGACATCTGTGGGAACACGGGACGGTAGGCCATGTGTTGTTGGGGGCGTGTTTCGATGGGTGAGTCGAGCGAAATGATCGGAAAAAGCGTTTTTTTCCCCACATTTTGGACTTTGCCGGGCTGTCTGGTTAATAAAATCTGGGGGGATGTGCACAAATCATACCTCTGCGGATTCCCATGGGTGTCCTCTTTTCGAAAATGCATGGGGTTCCCTGTTTCCTTGGTGGCTTGGACACCCGAGGCCCATATCTGTATGTTGTGCCGGTCGGCAGAATGTCTGAGATTTCGCTCTGAAAACAGACTTGGGGTTACTTGTGTTTTAGGCTTTCCTCTTGGTTGCCAGGTAGGTGCACCTACACATGTGAGGTACTGTTTTCATCAGGACACCTGTGGGAATGCGGGACAGTAGGCGATGTGTTGTTGGGGGCGTGTTTCGATGGGTGCTTCGAGCAAAATGTGCTAAAAAAGCATTTTTTTTCCCCCACATTTTGGACTTTGCAGGGCTGTCTGGGTAATATCTGGGATGATGTGCGCAAATCATACCTCTGCGGATTCCCACTGGTGTCCTCTTTTTGGAAATCCATGGGTTTCCCTGTTTTCCTCGGTGGCTTGGACACCCAAGGCCCATATCTGTATGTTGTGCCGGTCGGCAGAATGTCTGAGATTTCGCTCTGAAAACAGACTTGGGGTTACTTGTGTTTTAGGCTTTCTCCTTGGCGGCCAGGTAGGTGCCCCCACACATGTGAGGTACCGTTTTCATTGGGACACCTGTGGGAACACGGGATCGTAGGCCATGTGTTGTTGGGGGCGTGTTTCGATGGGTGCGCCGAGTGAAATGTGCGGAAAAAGCTTTTTTTTCCCCCACATTTCAGACTTTGCGGGGCTGTCTGGGTAATAAATTCTGGGGCGATGTGCGCACATCATACCTCTGTGGATTCCCACAGGTGTCCTCTTTTTGGAAATGCATGGGTTTCCCTGTTTTCCTCGGTGGCTTCGACACCCGAGGCCCATATCTGTATGTTTTGCCGGTCGGCAGAATGTCTGAGATTTCGCTCTGAAAACAGACTTGGGGTTACTTGTGTTTTAGGCTTTCCCCTTGGCGGCTAGCTAGGTGCACCCACACATGTGAGGTACTGTTTTCATCGGGACACATGTGGGAACGCGGGGCGGTAAGCCATGTGTTGTTGGGGGCGTGTTTCGATGGGTGCGCCGAGCAAAATGTACGGAAAAAGCATTTTTTTCCCCCACATTTCGGACTTTGCGGGGCTGTCTGGGTAATAAATACCGAGGCGATGTGCGCAAATCATACCTCTGTGGATTCCCACGGGTGTCCTCTTTTTGGAAATGCATGGGGTTGCCTGTTTTCCTCAGTGGCTTGGAAACCCGAGGCCCATATCTGTATGTTGTGCCGGTCGGCAGAATGTCTGCGATTTCGCTCTGAAAACAGACTTGGGGTTACTTGTTTTTTAGGCTTTCCTCTTGGCGGCCAGGTAGGTGCACCCACACATGTGAGGTACCATTTTCATCGGGACACCTTTGGGAATGTGGCACGGTAGGCCATGTGTTGTTGGGGGCGTGTTTCGATGGTTGCGCTGAGCAAAATGTGCGGAAAAAGCGTTTTTTTCACCACATTTCGCACTTTGCGGGGCTATCTGGGTTCTAAATTCTGGGGCGATGTGCGCAAATCATACCTCTGTGGATTCGCACGGTTGTCCTCTTTTTGGAAAAAAATCGGGTTCCCTGTTTTCCTCAGTGGCTAGGACACCCGAGGCCCATATCTGTATGTTGTGCCGGACGGCAGAATGTCTGAGATTTCGCTCTGAAAACAGACGTGGGGTTACTTGTATTTTAGGCTTTCCCCTTGGCGGCCAGGTAGGTGCAACCACACATGTGAGGTACCGTTTTCATTGGGACATCTGTGGGAACGCGGGACGGTAGGCCATGTGTTGTTGGGGGCGTGTTTCGATGGGTGAGTCGAGCGAAATGTGCGGAAAAAGTGTTTTTTTCCCCACATTTTGGACTTTGCAGGGCTGTCTGGGTAAAACATTCTGGGGCGATGTGCGCAAATCATACATCTGCGGATTCCCACGGGTGTCCTCTTTTTGGAAATGCATGGGGTTCCCTGTTTTCCCCGGTGGCTTGGACACCCGAGGTCCATATCTGTATGTTGTGCCGGTCGGCAGAATGTCTGAGATTTCGCTCTGAAAACAGACGTGGGGTTACTTGTATTTTAGGCTTTCCCCTTGGCAACCATGTAGGTGCACCCACACATGTGAGGTACCATTTTCATCGGGATACCTGTGGGAACGCGTGACAGTAGGCCATGTGTTGTTGGGGGCATGTTTCGATGGGTGCGTCGAGCGTAATGTTTGGAAAAAGCGTTTTTTTCCCCACATTTTGGACTTTGCGGGGCTGTCTGGGTAATAAAATCTGGGCCGATGTGCACAAATCATACCTCTGCGCATTCCCACAGGTGTCCTCTTTTCGGAAATGCATGGGGTTCCCTGTTTTCCTCAGTGGCTTGGACACCCGAGGCCCATATCTGTATGTTGTGCCGGTCGGCAGAATGTCTGAGATTTCGCTCTGAAAACAGACTTGGGGTTACTTGTGTTTTAGGCTTTCCCCTTGGCGGCCAGGTAGGTGCACCCACACATGTGAGGTACTGTTTTCATTGGGACATCTGTGGGAACGCGGGACGTTAGGCCATGTGTTGTTGGGGGCGTGTTTCGATGGGTTAGTCGAGCGAAATGTGCGGAAAAAGTGTTTTTTTCCCCACATTTTGGACTTTGCAGGGCTGTCTGGGTAAAAGATTCTGGGGCGATGTGCGCAAATCATACCTCTGCGGATTCCCACCGGTGTCCTCTTTTTGGAAATGCATGGGGTTCCCTGTTTTCCTCTGTGGCTTGGACACCCGAGGTCCATATCTGTATGTTGTGCCGGTCGGCAGAATGTCTGAGATTTCGCTCTGAAAACAGACGTGGGGTTACTTGTATTTTAGGCTTTCCCTTTGGCGGCCATGTAGGTGCACCCACACATGTGAGGTACCATTTTCATTGGGACACCTGTGGGAACGTGTGACAGTAGGCCATGTGTTGTTGGGGGCGTGTTTCGATGGGTGAGTTGAGCGAAATGTGCGGAAAAAGCGTTTTTTCCCCCACATTTTGGATTTTGCGGGGCTGTCTGGGTAATAAAATCTGGGGCGATGTGCACAAATCATACCTCTGTGGATTCCCACGGGTGTCCTCTTTTCGGAAATGCATGGGGTTTCCTGTTTTCCTCAGTGGCTTGGACACCCGAAGCCCATATCTGTATGTTGTGCCGGTCGGCAGAATGTCTGAGATTTCGCTCTGAAAACAGACTTGGGGTTATTTGTGTTTTAGGATTTCCCCTTGGCGGCCAGGTAGGTGCACCCACACATGTGAGGTACCGTTTTCATCGGGACACCTGTGGGAACGCGGGAGTGTAGGCCATGTGTTGTTGGGGGCATGTTTCGATGGGTGCTTCGAGCAAAATGTGCGGAAAAAGCGTTTTTTTCCCCCACATTTTGGACTTTGCGGGGCTGTCTGGGTAATAAATTCTGGAACGATGTGCGCAAATCATAAATCTGCGGATTCCCACGGGTGTACTCTTTTTGGAAATGCATGGGTTTACCTGTTTTCCTCGGTGGCTTGGACACCCGAGGCCCATATCTGTATGTTGTGCCGGTCGGCAGAATGTCTGAGATTTCGCTCTGAAAACAGAGTGGGGTTACTTGTTTTTTAGGCTTTCCCCTTGGCGGCCAGGTAGGTGCACCCACACATGTGAGGTACCATTTTCATCGGGACACCTTTGGGAACGCGGCACAGTAGGCCATGTGTTGTTGGGGGCGTGTTTCGATTGTTGCGCTGAGCAAAATGTGCGGAAAAAGTATTTTTTTCACCACATTTCGGACTTTGCGGGGCTGTCTGGGTAATATCTGGGATGATGTGCGCAAATCATACCTCTGCGGATTCCCACGGGTGTCCTCTTTTTGGAAATGCATGGATTTCCCTGTTTTCCTTGGTGGCTTGGATACCCAAGGCCCATATCTGTATGTTGTGCCGGTCGGCAGAATGTCTGAGATTTCGCTCTGAAAACAGTCTTGGGGTTACTTGTGTTTTAGGCTTTCTCCTTGGCGGCCAGGTAGGTGCCCCCACACATGTGAGGTACCGTTTTCATTGGGACACCTGTGTGAACACGGGATCGTAGGCCATGCGTTGTTGGGGGCGTGTTTCGATGGGTGCGCCGAGTGAAATGTGCGGAAAAAGCGTTTTTTTCCCCCACATTTCAGACTTTGCGGGGCTGTCTGGGTAATACATTCTGGGGCGATGTGCGCAAATCATACCTCTGCAGATTTCCACGGGTGTCCTCTTTTCGGAAATGCATGGGGTTCCCTGTTTTCCTCGGTGGCTTGGACACCCGAGGCCCATATCTGTATGGTGTGCCGGTCGGCAGAATGTCTGAGATTTCGCTCTGAAAACAGACTTGGGGTTACTTGTGTTTTAGGCTTTTCCCTTGGTGGCCAGGTAGGTGCATCCACACATGTGAGGTACCGTTTTCATCGGGACACCTGTGAGAACGCGGGACATTAGGCCATGTGTTGTGGGGCGCGTGTTTCGATGGGTGCGCCGAGTGAAATGTGCGGAAAAAGCGTTTTTTTCAGCACATTTCAGACTTTGCGGGGCTGTCTGGGTAATACATTCTTGGGCGATGTGCGCAAATCATACCTCTGCGTATTCCCACGGTGTCCTCTTTTTGGAAATCCATGGGGTTCCCTGTTTTCCTCGGTGGCTTGGTCACCCAAGACCCATATCTGTATGTTGTGCCGGTCGGCAGAATGTCTGAGATTTCGCTCTGAAAACAGACTTGAGGTTACTTTTGTTTTAGGCTTTCCCTTTGGCGGCCAGGTAGGTGCACCCACACATGTGAGATACCGTTTTCATTGGAACACCTGTGGGAACGCGTGACGGTAGGCCATGTGTTGTTGGGGGCGTGTTTCGATGGGTGCGTCGAGCAAAATGTGCGGAAAAAGCGTTTTTTTCCCCACATTTTGGACTTTGCGGGGCTGTCTGGGTAATAAAATCTGGGCCGATGTGCACAAATCATACCTCTGCGGATTCCCACAGGTGTCCTCTTTTCAGAAATGCATGGGGTTCCCTGTTTTCCTCAGTGGCTTGGACACCCGAGGCCCATATCTGTATGTTGTGCCGGTCGGCAGAATGTCTGAGATTTCTCTCTGAAAACAGACTTGGGGTTACTTGTGTTTTAGGCTTTCCCCTTGGCGGCCAGGTAGGTGCACCCACACATGTGAGGTACTGTTTTCATTGGGACATCTGTGGGAACGCGGGATGGTAGGCCATGTGTTGTTGGGGGTGTGTTTCGATGGGTTAGTCGAGCAAAATGTGCGGAAAAAGCGTTTTTTTCCCCCATTTTGGATTTTGCAGGGCTGTCTGGGTAAAAGATTCTGGGGCGATGTGCGCAAATCATACCTCTGCGGATTCCCACCGCTGTCCTCTTTTTGGAAAGGCATGGGGTTCCCTGTTTTCCTCTGTGGCTTGGACACCCGAGGTCCATATCTGTATGTTGTGCCGGTCGGCAGAATGTCTGAAATTTCGCTCTGAAAACAGACGTGGGGTTACTTGTATTTTAGGCTTTCCCTTTGGCGGCCATGTAGGTGCACCCACACATGTGAGGTACCATTTTCATTGGGACACCTGTGGGAACGTGTGACAATAGGCCATGTGTTGTTGGGGGCGTGTTTCGATGGGTGAGTCGAGCGAAATGTGCCGAAAAAGCATTTTTTCCCCCACATTTTGGATTTTGCGGGGCTGTCTGGGTAATAAAATCTGGGGCGATGTGCACAAATCATACCTCTGTGGATTCCCACGGGTGTCCTCTTTTCGGAAATGCATGGGGTTTCCTGTTTTCCTCAGTGGCTTGGACACCCGAAGCCCATATCTGTATGTTGTGCCGGTCGGCAGAATGTCTGAGATTTCGCTCTGAAAACAGACTTGGGGTTATTTGTGTTTTAGGCTTTCCCCTTGGCGGCCAGGTAGATGCACCCACACATGTGAGGTACCGTTTTCATTGGGACACCTGTGGGAACGCGGGCGTGTAGGCCATGTGTTGTTGGGGGCATGTTTCGATGGGTGCTTCAAGCAAAATGTGCGGAAAAAGCGTTTTTTCCCCCACATTTTGGACTTTGCGGGGCTGTCTGGGTAATAAATTCTGGAACGATGTGCGCAAATCATAAATCTGCGGATTCCCACGGGTGTCCTCTTTTTGGAAATGCATGGGTTTACCTGTTTTCCTCGGTGGCTTGGACACCCGAGGCCCATATCTGTATGTTGTGCCGGTCGGCAGAATGTCTGAGATTTCTCTCTGAAAACAGACTGGGGTTACTTGTTTTTTAGGCTTTCCCCTTGGCGGCCAGGTAGGTGCACCCACACATGTGAGGTACCATTTTCATCGGGACACCTTTGGGAACGCGGCACAGTAGGCCATGTGTTGTTGGGGGCGTGTTTCGATTGTTGCGCTGAGCAAAATGTGCGGAAAAAGCATGTTTTTCACCACATTTCGGACTTTGCGGGGCTGTCTGGGTAATATCTGGGATGATGTGCGCAAATCATACCTCTGCGGATTCCCTCGGGTGTCCTCTTTTTGGAAATGCATGGGTTTCCCTGTTTTCCTTGGTGGCTTGGATACCCAAGGCCCATATCTGTATGTTGTGCCGGTCGGCAGAATGTCTGAGATTTCGCTCTGAAAACAGTCTTGGGGTTACTTGTGTTTTAGGCTTTCTCCTTGGCGGCCAGGTAGGTGCCCCCACACATGTGAGGTACCGTTTTCATTGGGACACCTGTGTGAACACGGGATCGTAGGCCATGCGTTGTTGGGGGCGTTTTTCGATGGGTGCTCCGAGTGAAATGTGCGGAAAAAGCGTTTTTTTCCCCCACATTTCAGACTTTGCGGGGCTGTCTGGGTAATAAATTCTGGGGCGATGTGCGCAAATCATACCTCTGCAGATTTCCACGGGTGTCCTCTTTTTGGAAATGCATGGGGTTCCCTGTTTTCCTCGGTGGCTTGGACACCCGAGGCCCATATCTGTATGGTGTGCCGGTCGGCAGAATGTCTGAGATTTCGCTCTGAAAACAGACTTGGGGTTACTTGTGTTTTAGGCTTTTCCCTTGGTGGCCAGGTAGGTGCATCCACACATGTGAGGTACCGTTTTCATCGGGACACCTGTGAGAACGCGGGACGTTAGGCCATGTGTTGTTGGGGGCGTGTTTCGATGGGTGGGCCGAGTGAAATGTGCGGAAAAAGCGTTTTTTTCACCACATTTCGGACTTTGCGGGGCTGTCTGGGTAATACAATCTTGGGCGATGTGCGCAAATCATACCTCTGCGTATTCCCACGGTGTCCTCTTTTTGGAAATCCATGGGGTTCCCTGTTTTCCTCGGTGGCTTGGTCACCCGAGGCCCATATCTGTATGCTGTGCCAGTCGGCAGAATGTCTGAGATTTCGCTCTGAAAACAGACTTGAGGTTACTTTTGTTTTAGGCTTTCCCTTTGGCGGCCAGGTAGGTGCACCCACACATGTGAGATACCGTTTTCATTGGAACACCTGTGGGAACGCGTGACGGTAGGCCATGTGTTGTTGGGGGCGTGTTTCGATGGGTGCGTCGAGCAAAATGTGCGGAAAAAGCGTTTTTTTCCCCACATTTTGGATTTTGCGGGGCTGTCTGGGTAAAAAATTCTGGGGCGATGTGCGCAAATCATATCTCTGCGGATTTCCATGCATGTATTCTTTTTGGAAATGCATGGGGTTCCCTGTTTTCCTCAGTGGCTTGGACACCCGAGGTCCATATCTGTATGTTGTGCCGGTCGGCAGAATGTCTGAGATTTCGCTCTGAAAACAGACTTTGGGCTACTTGTGTTTTAGGCTTTCCCCTTGGCGGCCAGGTAGGTGCACCCACACATGTGAGGTACCGTTTTCATTGGAACACCTGTGGGAACGCGGGACGTTAGGCCATGTGTTGTTGGGGGCGTGTTTCGATGGGTGCGCCGAGTGAAATGTGCGGAAAAAGCGTTTTTTTCACCACATTTCGGACTTTGCGGGGCTGTCTGGGTAATACAATCTTGGGCGATGTGCGCAAATCATACCTCTGCGTATTCCCACGGTGTCCTCTTTTTGGAAATCCATGGGGTTCCCTGTTTTCCTCGGTGGCTTGGTCACCCGAGGCCCATATCTGTATGTTGTGCCAGTCGGCAGAATGTCTGAGATTTCGCTCTGAAAACAGACTTGAGGTTACTTTTGTTTTAGGCTTTCCCTTTGGCGGCCAGGTAGGTGCACCCACACATGTGAGATACCGTTTTCATTGGAACACCTGTGGGAACGCGTGACGGTAGACCATGTGTTGTTGGGGGCGTGTTTCGATGGGTGCGTCGAGCAAAATGTGCAGAAAAAGCGTTTTTTTCCCCACATTTTGGATTTTGCGGGGCTGTCTGGGTAAAAAATTCTGGGGCGATGTGCGCAAATCATATCTCTGCGGATTTCCATGCATGTCTTCTTTTTGGAAATGCATGGGGTTCCCTGTTTTCCTCAGTGGCTTGGACACCCGAGGTCCATATCTGTATGTTGTGCCGGTCGGCAGAATGTCTGAGATTTCGCTCTGAAAACAGACTTGGGGCTACTTGTGTTTTAGGCTTTCCCCTTGGCGGCCAGGTAGGTGCACCCACACATGTGAGGTACCGTTTTCATTGGAACACCTGTGGGAACGCGTGACAGTAGGCCATGTGTTGTTGGGGGCGTGTTTCGATGGGTGCGTCGAGTGAAATGTGCGGAAAAAGCGTTTTTTCCCCCCACATTTTGGACTTTGCAGGGCTGTCTGGGTAATAAATTCTGGGGCGATGTGCGCAAGTCATACCTCTATGGATTCCCACGGGTGTCCTCTTTTTGGAAATACATGGGTTTCCCTGTTTTCCTCGGTAGCTTGGACACCAGAGGTCCATATCTGTATGTTGTGCCGGTCGGCAGAATGTCTGAGATTTCGCTCTAAAAACAGACTTCGGGTTACTTGTGTTTTAGTCTTTCCCCTTGGCGGCCAGGTAGGTGCACCCACACATGTGAGGTACCATTTTCACCGGGACACCTGTGGGAATGCAGGACGGTAGGCCATGTGTTGTTGAGGCTGTGTTTCGATGGGTGCGCTGAGCGAAATGTGCGGAAAAAGCATTTTTTTCACCACATTTCGGACTTTGCGGGGCTGTCTGGGTAATAAATTCTGTGGCGATGTGCGCAAATCATACCTCTGCGGATTCCCACGGTGTCCTCTTTTTGGAAATTAATGGGGTTCCCTGTTTTCCTCGGTGGCCTAGACATCCGAGGCCCACATCTGTATGTTGTGCCGGTCGGCAGAATTTCTGAGATTTCGCTCTGAAAACAGACTTGGGGTTACTTGTGTTTTAGGCTTTCCCCTTGGCGGCCAGGTAGGTGCACCCACAACTGTGAGGTACCGTTTTAATTGGTACACCTGTGGGAATGCAGGACGGTAGGCCATGTGTTGTGTTTGTGTGGTTTTCATAACGTTTTGACTCATTTGCTGGTGCCCTTTGTCTCCCAACCCTTTCATTTCCCAAATGTGACCTACATTTAGTTGCTGCTTTAGCCACCATACACTTTTGTAACCTACACAAGTCACCTACCCTTGAAAAGGTCTGCCTGTGCTCTTTTAAAAAATGTATGCTTGCCATTCCTCACCATATTGGTTTTCCCGATTTACACATGCTAAGTGCGTCTGGTCAGGCCGTGAGCGTAAAACTCCTGTGTACCATGGCTCAGTGTTTGGTTTGTGGTATTGCTTGTTTTGTAAAACACTACAAAAAATGTATGCTCCCCTAACTGCAAGAGTCGGGGGAATGTAGCGGAGCATTGCTTTTCTCAAAATTCATATTGCCGTACCAAGCCAACCATGTCCAACACATACCTTTTTGTTCAGTCATTTTCCTGCTTTTCCCCCATTCGATGGCAGTTTCCCCTACCTAGTTGTTGCCTGACCTATCCAAATCACCCCTTCCTAAACTTGGAATTGTGTCTACTTTTCAGAAATATATGCCTTTCTGTCCTCCAATTTGGTTTTCCTGCCCTTTTTCTTCCATTCTGTCCATGCATGTCCAATTGGCAAAAAATGGCCAAAATCGCCTACCTCTCACAAAACGGTTGATAACCACATCAAAATATTTTTTTTTCCATTTCCACTCAACCTGTTCCTGAAAGCCAGGAAATTGGGGAACTCAGCACAGCAATCCGTTTGTTCCTAGCTCTTACAAGGAAAAAACCACAGGCTTCTTTGTACATCATTTTATTGGCATTTTTTGAAAAAACCCCAAATGTTCGCCCTTTTTGCTTATTTTCTCTCACCCCCCTACAGCAACCTGGGATTCCTGGGTGGTGTTATGAAAAAAGGAGCCAAATTTGGCCGAGATATCTCATGTAACAAAAAAGTTACAAGCCATTGAATGGCCACATACCAAAAAAGGCCCTGGCACTGGGGAGAAATACCCATGGCGCTTAAAGGGTTAATATACTGGACAAATCAGCCTACTTGCAGGTAAAACAATTTATTGAAGAGCACCAACTCCTTGGGCTATGTCAGTCAGTTTTCCGCCCAGGGCACGGGACTGAGCCAGCCTTACTTGACTTTAAATACCAAATGGGCGACGAAACAGACTCAGGGAAACCCGCTCTCCTTCTTCTCCTGTACTTATCAGCGGCATTCAACCTTGTAGAACATAAGGTCTTATGCCAACACCTTTCCACCAAAGCCAAATTCTCTTTTATCGCGACCGCATGGATAACTTCCTTCCTGTAAGGCAGGACCATGCAAGTATTTTCTGAAATGGCCTCTGCCGTACCTACTATCACCCTATGTGGAGTCGCACAAGGATCGTGCATCTCACCCACCCTCTATAACATCTTTACACAACCCCTCTTCCTCATTCTAGGCTTCCTGGGTATATCATACACCAACTATGCTGATGATACCCAGATCCTCCTCACACTAAGAGGGGACTATGACACCTACTCTAAGACACTGAACAACATTTACAACACAAGCCAAGCTTGGATGACAGCCAGTGGGCTCTGCCTTAATTCAGACAAGACTGAACTACTAATGGTTGGTTCCAAGGAAACTCTCAAGAACATTGACCCCAAATTCAGCCACTTTATGATCGATAGCATTAAAATCCACATAGACAGCTCAGTAACAACACTGTGTGTCTATCTAGACTCCAACCTAACAATGACGAGGCAAGTCAATGCAATTTCCTCATCAGCGGCATACCATGCCAAATTCATGATCGCAGCCAGACCCTTCCTATCCAAGGAGAACTGCATCACCATCGCCAGAGCTATCCCAGGATCAAGATTAGACTACTGCAATGCACTGTTCCTAGGTACATCCACTAAAAACATGAACAAGCTGCAGATAATACAAAACAACACTCTATGTGGAGCTACAGGAATCCCCAAAAATGAACACATCACAGCCACCAGGATACAGGCACATTGGCTCCCAGTCAGAGAAAGAATCCTATTCAAAGCGCTCACTCATAAGTGTATCCACCACACTGCTCCATCCTACCTCTCTGAAATAATCCACCAATCAGTCTCCACAAGACCGACCAGAACACAATAAGCACACGTGCTCTCAGTCCCTAGAGTTAAGAGGGCCTGAGCCGGGGGTGCTAGCTTCCCTTACTTATCAGCTCTGCAATGGAATGCACTACCACCACCCCTACGAGAAGTCTCCCACCTGGCATTGCACAAAGCCATGAAAACTGAAAGTGAACCCCAATTTACAGGGGCGTCCCTTAAATACAGGGGACCCATAATCACCATAAACCAGAGTAAAATGCACCCCTCTAGGGAATTAAAAGCCATAAGTCTGTCTTGCAGGTGATAACAAGACTTTAATCTACAGACCATGAGGATTGGGGAAATAACAGAGGACTCTGCATTCCAGGCCAGTATTCTGTCGTTGTCCTTTGCTGACTCCTAGGTCCTGAATACTGATGCTGTGCCTGGTGCTTAAATACTCTTGACTTGGTCACTGGATACCAGCAGAGCTCCTCCAAACTTGTATTTCTTGCCATACAAGGGATGCTTGCAGTGTCTCCAGTGTTGCATGGCCAGGTTCCCCACTTAACATAATGGTGTATTAGCAGGAATACTTTGTTGCTCCTGTTTAGCATAATTTACTATGTTATAAACATTCATACATAAACACATCTTCCGGCCATTCTCTCAACATTAACGCCATAACATTATATTTGATGTGCTCCAATAACTTCTACAAAAAAAAAACACTTTTTTTTCTAATACTCTGTCGTGCTGAATCTCCATTCGCCTGTGATTGACAGGAAAAGTTGCTCAACCACTTTGCGCTCTCCAGCCTGCCTAGTTTATATTTAGCACAGCCTGACTCTTACTGTGTCATATGAGCAAAGAGAATTTACAATGTACAACAGTTTTACAAATATATATATCCATCTACATAGTTGTTTGCACTTAGATTTCAATCCTAACCATCTTTATTTAGTGACCCCCCTCCCCCTGGACTCTTGTAGTGCTTAGAAAACAGTTAACAGAAGTTTTGCCTAATTCAAAAGTCCTTGGAAACTTTGGAAATGAAGGAAAGCACTAGGCTCCTTCCCAACAAAACATTGCTCTTCACTTAAATCCTGCCCAAAACTCACTGACCGGAAAGAAAACTGCACTAATCCCCATATATATGAAGGATGTCAGAATGTATGTACCCGCATGTCTTATTCTCTATTCTAGTATGCTATGCCAATGTACGGCATTCCCTGTAATTATATAACTAAGCCTGCCACAAGTAACAGGGCTGCGATGCCCCTGGGCTGTATGTGTGCTATACAAATCTTTTTTTTTTCATATAGTCTATACACACTTTTGAAATATAAAAAAACTCAATTCAAAACTCAAATCAAAACTTTACATTACACTCATTTTAAGAACGGTTAGAACAATAAGAAAGGAAGAAAATTAAAAAGACAACACAGAATTTGTTGTCTGGAGTGTTATATATTTCCTAAATTAAACAGATTACTTTCAAATGTTATTTTACTGGATAGAGCTCTAGCAGAGTTTGAAGTTGATCTAGAAATCTCATCATTGCTATCATCAGCGATTTGCATTCCGTGATATATAGTTGTCTCCACCAGTCATCTTGATTGTGTGTCTGATATCGGTCCATCTCTCTCTTTAGGCACATCTCCCGTTTGTCTTTTAATTCAGGACAACTAAGCACAAGATGTTTTAAATTTTCATCGTATGCATCACAGAATCTGCACTTTGTATTTTTTAGAGATATTTGACGTCTATTTCTCAATATATCCTTGGTTTCAAAGATATTTAGCCGGAATTTTAAATATAGCCTTCTCGGGCGTTTACAGGGTGCAATGATCAAATGTTTTTGCAGGGTGGAGCGATTTTTAGCTTCTGGAGGAGAGTTTTGCATAGATTTATGGTTTGATCTTCTCTCTCCAATGTCAATCCAGTCAAGATCTAGCAGATTTCTTTTTACTGCATCTGGATTATACCAGAGTGTATTTTCGTCGGTCTCCAGATGTTTCAAAAGTTCTTTACAGTGACATTTCCATTCTACTAATGCTGATTTTTTCCTTGCTGCATTGCCCATTAGAATTTCCAAGGGAGGTAGATTTGCTTCTATATAGGTTTTTCTAAATAACGCTAGCTTATTCCAAGTTATTCTTGCTTTTATGGAAGAAATTCCCATTTTGTAGAGAATACAAGCAGTTGGTGTACTTTGAGGAATCTGCATGATTTTCTTCCAAAAGAAACCTTCACATCTTGTCCACGTTATTGCATCACATCCGAACATATTTTCCACTCCGTATGTTAAAATTGGAGATACTTTATTTTTGTACATTTTTTTGCTGCATGGTATGAATATTTACCATATTTATTATGTATTATTACACCTTACGTTGATCGTTGTTTTCAGCAGCTTAATAATTTTGTTTTCATCTGTTCATCACATATGCTGGAATTAATGATTGTTCCAAGATATCGTGTATGGGAGACCTTATTCAATCTCTTTGACCCAAGAGCCCATCTTAGCCTATGATTACTTTTCATCCTTCCCCTTTCACTTTCTAGGACAAGGATTTCAGATTTTGTCACGTTAATCTCTAAACCCAGATCTTTTAAAAAGGTTTCTAACGCTGACAACTTTCTTTGTAGGCCAATGCGTGTACAATCCATGATGACCATATCATCAGCATATAGTATATGGTGTACCGGCACTCCATTTATCAGCGGAGGAAATGAAACCACTTTTTTTAAAGCTTCTCCAACTTCTACTATATAGAAGTTAAAGAGTGTTGCTCCAAGAGGGCAACCCTGCTTCTCTCCCCTCTCTGATCTTTAGGGTTTGTTAGGTTTCCATCATTATCTAATCAGACTTTGATATGCGTTTCGGAGTATAGTTCTTTGATGGCTTGAATCAGGCTTTCATCATTACAACCTCGTTCTTTGAGTTTGAACCACAGGGTTTCCCTGTCAACGCCGTCAAATGGTTTGCCATGTCTATGAAAGCCAAATAGACCTTTTGCCCTGTTCTGATGGCGTCAATTTTCATCAGATTCAGTATACAAAGATTCACACTGCAGCCAACTCCCTCGGTAAAGCCGGATTGTCGTTTGTCGTAGATCTTCTGCTTTTTAATCCATGCTGTAAATTGTAAAAGCAGCAAACTGGCAAACACTTTCCCTACGACGTCTAATAGGGCTATGGGCCGATAATTTACAGCAGAATTGCGAGGTCCTTTCTTATAAATTGGGATGATGATCCCTGATTTCCAGGTTGAGGGTATCCGTCTTTCAGTTATTATTAGATGGAACAAGATGTAACAAAATTCGACCGAATCTTCAATATTCGCTTTCAGGTCTGCATTTGACAGACCGTCCGGACCTGCTGCCCTCGAAGCACTGTTTTTTTTAATGATAGATCGAATGACATCACAGTCAAACTTTATTTCCCAGGGACTTGTTAAAGGGACATTTTGGTAGCTTGACCTTTTTGTTTTTTTAAATAAGTTTGTGTATTGGATTTCTCACTCTTTTTCAGGAACCATATTCGATAATATTGCTTGTTCCTGACACATCGACTCATTTATAATAGTCCAGAAAACTCTCGAGTTCTTTTGATTCAGCGCCGTCAGCATTATTTCAGCATCTCTCTGCTCCATTCACCCTCTGAGTTCTTTGCACCAGTTGTTATATTGATTTTTCACTTTCCTTATCATCATCTTACAATCTGGATTTTTTAACATAAGGATACTCCTTATTGATCTTCTTATCTCTCTTTTTTTTAAGGTCACCTCCGGATCATAATGATGTCTTTGATAATTAGGTTTATTTTGATCCATCTTGTTTTTTATGTTATATATTTCCCATCACATTCTTGCAGTCTTAAACGATTTGTTACAGCTGTGATGTCCTCATTCTTTAGATGTAGCCTGTTCCTACCAGGTTCTAGCGAGAGTTGATGTCTCGATTGGTCCCGTTCAGCTGGTTTCTGCCTATACCATTCTAGTGATACAATGTTGTGATCACTTTGGTTAGACATACTCACTCTCAGAGAATCAATGTCTTTCAATGGGCCTTTAGAGACAAATATGCAATTTAACATTGAATTTTGAAGACCTCTTTTCCAAGTTGGTTTCACAGGGATGTCTCCCTTTATATCTCCATTAAACATAATTAGATTTCTATATGTCATTTCTTTTATCCAGATTTCGCTATTTTGCCTCTCTTTATAGCTTGACGCTATTTTTAGGTTATTATTTTCTATTAATCTCATGTTGAAATCTCCACATAAGATTATGAGGGCTTTCTGGTCTCCTATTAGAATTTTATCAATACCATCAAGCAAGTCATCTTCGAATTTGTGTTGAGTCTTTGGGGTGGCATTCCAAAATACATTTAATAAATAAAATGCATGGTTCACCATCTAATTTCTCACCATGGATTCAATGAAAGCTATCTGTATGAACGGTGAGAGACACGTTGCTCGCGTCACTCTTAGGCCACATTTTCTCTTTATGGGGATTAATTGTTCTGACATCGGGCGCCCTTTAGTTTTAGTAATGGCTTGATTAAATATACATTCATAGCCCTCAATGCATGGTATTTTTGAGAGCCACGTTTCTTGCATGCGTATCACGTCAGCTTTTGCTACAGCCTCTGGTGTTGATTTCAGAAGATGTGAATGACCTGTCGTATTCCACGTAGCTATCAATATATTTGACTTTTGGACATGGCATTAGCTCTGTTTTGTTTCATTTATCATTTTTGCTACCCATGCCCAATCATTTCTCTCACCCAAATCGCTTTTTTTCCCCTCATTATTTGGAGACGTTGTACTCCCACCTTCAACGTTTTTTACTGTTATTTTGATTTCCTTTAATCTTGTTTCATCAAAAGCAGAGGGTGCTTCAAAAAAAGTCGCTTCTATGTTCAGATGTGCTTTAGCATTTCTTTCATCTCTTTTTGGTTTTACTGGGGACGTTAGTACTTCAGAGTCCATCTCCTTCTTTTCAGAAGATTTTATAATCTTTACATTTCCTGGTTTATCCTCCAGCAGAGCATTATCGGCCTCATAGATTTGATATCCTGCATTCAACAGTTGACGTTCACACATCATAATTAATAGAACTACTTTTTTCGTGACGATGTGTAACAACACAAATTTTTGTTTTGTCTCGGATATGATCTCTACTCTGTCAATTTGTGAACTCTTTATGGATTTCAGAACAGGAATTGTCCGAAACAATTGAAGAATGGAATATCTGTTCAAGGGAGCATCATTTTCCTGATCTCAATTTTTTTCAACAAGAATTCTAAATGATTGATTCAAGAGCAAAGCCTTTTGAGTAAGAGGCGCCAAAGTATCCGGCTGACCTTCTATTGTATTTGCCAGTTTCATAATTGAGTCATCTGACTCTTTCACAGACCCCTGTTTTGGTTTCCAAGACTTATCATTCCATAAACCTCGCTCACTGTCTTCCAAGTTTTTCGAATGTGTTTTAGTCAGTAAGTTAGCATTTTTTTCCCAATTCAAAAGGCTCCACTCCCGTTTCTCCTTTAAGGTAAGGAATTTTTCATTTTCGCTCTCCTTGATTTTTTCACTCGTCATTGGGGAGATGGCTTTCCCTGGTGATTCGGGCCATATAAAGACCCTTTTTCCTTTCAGTACTTCTCCTTTTGTCTTCACCTCTTCTTGTGACAGTAGCTGTGGGGGTTGTTGGTCATTGCCCTGCACACGACACTGATATTCTTCAAAGTTAACTGGTTTGCTTTCCTTAGACACTCGTCCTCTGACACATCTTCTCCAGAGACACTATAGGTTGATATGTCTAATAGCTCTTCAATTTCATCCGTCTCAGCTGTGGCAACCACCAAACCCACACTAGATTCGGCTTTTATTACCTCCTTCTGTCGATCGCTTAATCCTGGGTCTGTTATTGCCTGTTTGTCATTTTTTTTGATGTTCTTGGATCAGTTGCATTCACTGTGGTGTTTAATGCTTTAATGTTTCTGAAGAAATTTGCAGAGGTTTGAGGGTTTTTATTCTTTTTTCTTTGCTGGTTCTTTGTTTTTTTGTTGTTGTTTTTTTTTGTTTGCTACTATCCCCCTCATTCATTGCATTATTTGACTCCTTTGAAACTTCTCTATGTGATTTGGGTTTTTCAAAGATGTCGAACCACTCTCCATCGTTGTTATTTTTTGTATTTACTACAGATACGCTTTCCTGGGGCGTCCTATGTGGAATGCTAGCTCCTTGATCGTCTATTTCAACAGTCGATGGCTCAATGCTTATCTCAGTTTCTTCAGAGATCAAAGGAGGGACCGAGGGGACCCTTATTTGAATCTGTGTCTTTGGAGCGTTGGAAGTACTTAGATAAACTTGATTCGTCTTTTTTTCTTGAGTTTTTGCCTTTAATGATGTGTGTGTTCAAGGCATCTGAGATGATCACAAGGTCTTCTTCGTAACAGCAGTTTTTACATGGGTTCATCGTGTCACTCACTCTCCTATCTTCAGACGGCTGTTGTTCACTTCTAGCTCTTGTTGTATTTATCGGCGAATCAATCTCAATCACTTTTTTCATGATTGCCTGATTGCCACTATAAGGTCGATTCTGATCATTTCTGCTTACTCCTTCTTGATCTTTTTGTAATAATAGAAGTGCTTGTTTTGTGACTTCTGCCAGGAGCCTCTTGTCTTCAGAGCTGTTTTTGATAGATTCCTTCAGAGCTACTAATTAAATATCTTTGTCTCTCCTCGTTACTGCAACTTGTGCTGTCATTTCTTTTAAGTCAATCTCCAGTTTTACAATCTTGGAGTTAAGTAGAGCAATCAAAGTCGTCTGATCTTTAAAGTTCTCATTTAAGTCCTCATATAATTTTAATAGAGGTGCCACAGCTATTGTTGTGGCCGACATCAAGATGGGACTTAGATTTGCAAGTATCTTCCAGGTGGGCAGCTATATCCTTTGCGCTCCTTATTCCTCTCTTGTGTTTCGAGTGTGTTTTTTGATATTTATTCTTGTTTTTTTCGACTACACAGACACCGTCCTCTGATTCAGACGTAAATGAGCCAACTGAGCCTTGTCTTGCTGGTGAGGGAACAGCCTCTTTATCGGGTTCGGTAGTACCCATAAATTTCCCACCTTTGAAGCGTTTGGAATTGCTTTTAGCGTCTTCTTCAGAGCTCGCTGTACACCTGGTCCTTTTCTGTGAGGCCAAGATCTCATCATTTCTGCCTTCAAACACTGGTGTATTAAGTTCAAGGCTCATTACCTCTCAGAGTACTTGCTTCAGGCTGAAGCAATGAGCTTTCCTTTACACTCAGAAGCAAGGGTCTCCTTGGATTCTTTATTTTATTATTAAGCTCTACCAGGTCTTTTAGCACCTGGTCTGCAATACCAAGTGAGTCCCTCTGACACGGAGGTTGTGTTGTATCTGGGTCGGGCAGACTCGCTTTCCAGCTCTCCGAGCGACCCCACAGGTTGGCTCCTCCAACTATTACCTCCTCATCTCTAGGTGGAGGATATTTTCTTTTCCCTACAGGTTTGTGCATTTCAGCAAATGTTAGCCAAGCCAGTAGTTTTAAAGTAGGGCCTTGTCTCCTTAGCTCTTCTAACTTCCTCAGTTGAGTAGTAGAAGTCGATCTTGTAGGTTCTACTTCGCAATTCAGGGCATCAGACCCAATTTTATGTCCTTTATTTCTTGATTCCGCCACATTAATTTCATGAGCGTAAGAGTCACCTGACGTTGGTCCAGGAGTCCCACTCGCTCCTAGCTTAGATGTATTTTTTTGGTGTGGGCCTTTATCTCCCTGATTAGTCACAATACAGGACAATTTGTCTGTTAATATTGGGTCACGATGGATCATGGCAAAACAGGACATTTCGTTAAAGGGACTAACCCCTCCCTCTGCTCCCGTCTAGTCAGACCTTATTTCCGCGACTTGAGACACTACTTGTCCTTCTACTGAAGGAATTTCCTTATCATTTTCAGCACGCCCCATGACCACCTCCTCTTCCACCCCCACCTCACATTCGCTCTCATTCAGATTCCCGCTCTCAACTTCTTCAGATGCCTCGGCGTCCTCCGGCTGGAAATGCGAGGAACCGTTCCAGTCCCGCCCTCTGGAGGATTGCCTCACTAGAGGACATGACAGGGGAAAGAGAGTGGTGAGAGAAGTGAGGGGCATATCTTGTTTCGCTTCTCGATCGGCTTTGTGCCAGAAAAGAGGTTTCTTGGCCGGGGCTTGTCCACTCGGGGTGGGTAGTACTATGTTTTGATCTCGTTTGGCTTCTGCACATGCTTTTACACGCATGCCGTTCCTCAGTGATGACAGGGTTCTGAGGGTGACACTAGCCTGCGACATACTTGGAAAGTATTGTAAGACTCGAGCAGGCACTCCCATGTGGTGTACCCTGTCGCGAAGACCCTCAGCACCAACGCACCCAGCGTCAAACAGCCACAAACAGCCTCTGCCCTTTACGTCGGCGGGGATTCACGCCGCAAGGGTCAGCTGTTGCTGTTCAAGTAGCGAGCACAGAGGGGGCGTGGCCAATCCTCCGCTGCGTTCTTAAAGATGCAGTGTTTCTTTACTGCCTACCGCCACTCCAATTATCACAAGTCCAATTCTCGGAGCGATTCGCAGTTTCACAAATAAAGACAGCCACAGACAGCCTCTGCCCTCTACACCTGCTGGGCTTCATGCCACAAGGGTCAGCTGTTGCTGTTCAAGTAGCGAACCCAGAGCGGGTGTGGCCAATCCTCTGCCGTGTTCTTAAAGATGCAGTGTTTCTTTACTGCCTGCCGCCACTCCAATTATCACAAGTCCAATTCTCAGAGGGATTCGCAGTTTCCACAAATAAAGACAGCCACAAACAGCCTCTGCCCTTTACACCTGCTGTGCTTCACACCGCAAGGGTCAGCTGTTGCTGTTCAAGTAGCGAGCACAGAGGGGGCGTGGCCAATCCTCTGCAGCGTTCTTAAAGATGCAGTGTTTCTTTACTGCCTACCGCCACTCCAATTATCACGAGTCCAATTCTCGGAGGGATTCGCAGTTTCCACAAATAAAGACAGCCACAAACAGCCTCTGCCCTTTACGCCTGCTGGGCTATACAAATTCAAAAATAATAAATAACAATAAATAACCCCACACTTTCCAGAGTATGAACTACCTTCATTCAATTTCAGTTATAATTTCAAAAAAGCCCAGGCAAGCGCGCACCTACACTGTGGTTGGTTGAATTCCTCACAACATCTCATGAAAAGTTCAGGTTATACCTCACACCTACTCTTGGATAGTTGAAAAAGTGCATTTCCCCCGGCTGGTCTACACGATTTTATCATAGATGTACATATGTGTGTGTGTGTGTGTATGTATACTGCTCAAGAACTCAATAGTCATAGTATAGTAAAGCAAAAGGGAAATCCACAGCAGTCCAGCTGATGATCCGAAGTCAGTTCTAGGAAGGTGATGAAATGTTGAGCCAAGGGAATCCGCAGCAGTCCAGTAAACAATTTGGGATCAATAAATAGGAGGGAGATCAAAAACAGTGCCAAGAGAAGCCAAGTAGTCTAATTGCCTGTTCTGATGTTCTTGATTGGAAAGCAGGACGTAGGACGTTCTTGGTGCATGGGGTGGCTCCCTGGAGTAGCACTGAGGGCCCATTAGGGAGGATCGTCAAGAACAGTACCAGGGGGGAAGTTCCCAAAACAGGAACAGGGAATGTCTCCATGAACAGAGAGGGACAGAAGGAATGTGAGGCAGGATAGGAATTGGCTCACAGCAGCGCACACGGAATTAAGGAAGTACAATCAGTGAGATAGGAGAGGAATCGTCTCACTGCAGCATGCAAAATTTCAAAAGGAGTAAGAAAGAAAAATGAGGTAGCAAGCAAGTTGCACAACAACTTGGATCAGAAGCACCTGAACGCCAGAAGGGGAATCCCTTCATGGTGTGGCCGGAAAATGTCCTGCATTGATGACATTCTTTTGCGTCAGGGTAACTATAACAACCAAATGGGTTACCCAGCGCAAACTGAACCGCCTGCCATCATGGAATTGCCATAGCTGCCATGGAAGCCGCAAATCTTGCAACAGCGAGAGAGTGCATTGACTCCACCTTCCGCACTTGCCCTTTCTCATGCAATGAACCATAACACTAGTAACTGGAAATGTTAAATAGTCAACATCTCAGATTGCGAGGTCAGGCGGTCCTCTTACCTTCCTAAGTCTCGGAAGGAAGTTCTGGGTAATCTACTTCTTCCTATTATCCTATGGATAATGGAATTAGGTCAAAAAAGACTTCTACAATTGCAAAATTATTATGGATTAGAAGAGAGCTAAGGCACAGTGTTGCGTTAATGTACCTCAGTCCCAACATGTGAAATTGAATTGCTGGTTACTGGTTACTCTTAGATGAATTGTAGGAGGTTGTGGTCGCTAGATAGCAAGTGGGTCCTCTGAAACAGAGGACAGAGGTCTATGAATAGACTACTAAAACTTCCAAAATCATAAAGCAAATGCTGTTCCCAGAGCTGCGGCTGCTTAAAAGAGCAGAGAGGACTTCTCTTAAAATGGATCCTGCTAAACCATCTCGGAAAACATGTTTTTTTGGGAGCAGTCGCCGTAGGTGGGCGCAGCTCCTTCTGGAGAAGCAGCCAGGAATGGAAGCCTTCCCAAATAAAGTGGGCATGGGATCACGTTGGGGTCACCAATTGAAGGAAAGTCCCTGAATGCTCAGACCAGAGAGAAAACAACCCACTAGAGAAGAAAAGCCCAAGTCGATCTTGTAAGGATAACAAGTTTCAATCTCACATGCAGATGCTGCTAAGAACATTCTCTTGAAAAGTAGTACAAGCAGAATCTTATAAAGGAAAACATTGTCATAGATGACGCAATACATACAGTAAAAACCTGCGCAGCTGGGTGGTGTGTGCCTATACATAATCCGCCTGCTCCACAAGAGATACCAGGTCATTGGTTCCAGCCCAGTCCGTCCGTCTTCCATCACGTGGATGCTGCAGTGATCATCTTCTTCTCATGTCGAAGGTCAAAGAACAAATTAACCTGGAAGGCCTTAAGATGGGCACACAGGAGGTTCTAGGGCACTCCAACCTTCACACAAACATTTCAGTCACTCTCTTCCGAACCATCTGGCTCCAAGGTCTCCACCCTCGTTTGAACTATGATGTATCCCTTCCAGTAGCTCGCAATGCAAATCATACGATTGTCGCTCAACAATGTGCCCTGTCCGTTCTCCTTGAACATTTCAGGACTTGTTACTTTGGGGTTGGCGGTCAAAGGGAACCTGGTTCCAGGGAATTAAAGGATCTTAAGGTTTAGTCAGTTATATGGGCCTGGGGATGGGCCGGGTCATGCTTTGGCCAGTGTGAGATAACTTGCACACCAGGCACCGGTCTGTGATCAAAGCCTTGCAGGGCACATTCCTCTTGAGTCAAAAACACATCTTTGCAACACCGTTAGAACAATGAATGAGCATTGTGGCGGTTGGGGGTGTAGACTTTCCTCATGGGAGTCCTGTGACTGCTAATATCTATATCTATGCAAGAGAGCAATGTTGCTTGCGCCCTGCACTAGACTCTGTGGGTTAATTATAATCGATTATATTGAAGTGGGGTCCTTTATATTGGAAGGTGGTCCTTTCACGAGCTTCCCTTCCCCCGGCCCATCATAATGCTTCGAAAGCAACTCGCCTCACTCTAAAGTGCTTAGGGCGATGGTTCGGGCTCCCCCCTTCCCAACTATTTGTGAGAGGATAGGTAACTTCTCTCAAGTGGGATCCCCAAGACGTCATAGCTATCAGATGACCCCATACCCTAACACCACAAAGACATCAGCCGACCTCTGCCTATCAAACACCCTTCCAGCGCTGTAAGGCAGCTTTGCACGGATATCAGTTCTAAGCCTCCCTGACTATGGGGAGGGAAATAAACGCCAGACAGGGAAACTGTGAATCTGGAATGGGAGAAGACTCAGTGCATCTGAGCTCAGAAGTTGCTGTTCAGCCCATTGCCTCTCTTCACAGGTGCCTGATCGGATCAGGGGAACACTGGGTCATGACTGAGAACCTTCAGCACTTGAACACTGGCCCATGTTTCTACAGAGAGTGACAATGGGCGTGCTACATAAGTCTGGATCAAAACCTGCAACGCTAATGGCATCTAGGTATTTTCTTGCCTTAAGCTTGACCCTTAGAAGGGTGAGTTTCAACTTATCTGGCAGGGAGTCTTTTGCAGATTAACTTCTGGCAAGGGTCAAGGAGCCCTGTTTTTTAAAATGTGTATTAAATAATAAAACGATGCAGGCAAGTCCACCTCTGGAAGCAATTGTGGAGAATGCTGTGACCTGATTTTTGCTGAAATGGACTCAGACAAGCTTACATTGAATGTAAGACCAGTGAAGATGTACTACAAAATGAAAATTGTAAAATTGGGAAAGATATACCAAGAATGTCATTGTGTAAACTACAACAGGAGCTAGCCACACACCTGAGGACATATAAGGAGATGCAGTCCTCTGTGATGCGATTCCCAGGACTGAAATATTGCTACATTTATATTCATGAACATAAGTTGGGGGTTGCCAGGGGTAATTGTGACCCCTCCCCTGGCAACTCTGTTGGGACCCCTGACTCTGCATCTGTGGCCCCTGGGGTCTGCAGAGGCAGAGAGGAACCAAATGTAATCTCAGATAAGAGCCCTCTTTACATTAATCTCTTTTTAAATCAGTCTGACTTAAAAAGAACCCTCTCCCCTTCAATCCCCACAGGACATGTATGGCTCTTTCTCCCCTGCTCTGAACCAGAGCCGGTTCCTTGCATGCATGGTGGATGGGCCTGCCCGCAGATGAGTTCCTCGTTGAAGCAGCAATGGATTTGGAAAAGGTTTAGAAAATGTTGTTTGTAACTGTGTGTGTGTGTGTGCATGAAAGGGGTTGTGTGTATGTATATGTATATTCAAGGAAAGGACTTGAGTTGCAGAGACGTTGGGCCTCATTCCGAGGTGGGCGGTAAGGGGTTAACGGTTCCGGTAAGGGTGCCTGTGCCGTTAACCCCTTAAGGCCGCATTAAGAGGTCCTTTAGTGGTCCCACTAAGGGCGGCTGGTTTCACCAGCACCTGCATCAGCATCTGCATCTGTGGAGGCGTGCAATCCACCAGAAGTAAGGAAATGTGCAGAATTCAACTCCGGTGGTGCAGGAAGCAAAGAACCAGAAGACAGACCTTCTCTGCCTATGCTCCAAGACTCTGGAACCTCCGCCTGGTCAACATCAGACTCACCCCTTCACTTTGACAGTTCCAGAAAGAACTCAATACTTTCCTCTTCATATAATGGCTCCTCCCTCACATCTATGTCCACACCCCATCCACTCCCCACCTAACTAAGACTCTGATATGATCCCCACTGTCTCCGATCATGGTTGCTTGTAGAACCCTTGCTACCAATTGCTCCCATTTCTCTGCTCTCCTCACTGGGATCTTCCCCTTTTGATTGTAAAGCTCTCCGTTGCTTCCCAAGGTAGGTCTGCGCTGAATAAATAGCATAATCATAATGACAATAATAATAATAATAATAATAATAATAATAATAATAATAATAATAATAATAATAATAGTAGTAATAATAATCTTGCTATTGAATTATCTATTATCTTAAACACAACATTTACAATATTGAAGCTGTTCTTCAGACAAATTGAGAACACTTACAACAGCATTTTCACAGAAATATGTTTGATTACATCATGCATTGGACTATTGAAACCTTGTTGTGGGGTGTCATAATTCTTTTCCATATCTATGTCTTCTTCAGCATTTTTAAACTCAGTGTTTCACAATGGTTACTATTAGTCGTGAAGAAGTGTTTTAATAGCTTAAAACACATGCAAGAATTAAATCACAGTAACCACACTTGCATAATCAGCTAATACGTAGACCACTACTATGTATATGTGTGGCATTCATTTAGGATATTTAAACAGAATCGCATTGTCATGATCTGAGGGAGGCATTGGTCTCTCTGGCATCAGTGGAGGTGCATTGGCGTGGTAACTACAGATTCCCCCAAGATGATGCCTCGCATTGCTGCCTGCATTCCAGTCAATTTGATTCTCCCAGCTGTGGTTCCATCCATCCTGCACGATAAAGGATGTTTTCTGGGAGCCTGGACTCAGAAGTGTTGCGTCGCTACTCCTTAAAGCGAGCGCTCCATAAGTTCGATTCCTAGGAGAAACACCATTTATACCCTCTGTCTTTTTTTCTCTAAAACACAAAGTGAACACTAAGCACACCTTTTTCAGTGTTAGTTTTATGGTGATTTAGTTTGGTAAGGATATGTAAAAACTAAAATTTCAAAGGAATTCTAGCTGTGTTGGGAGAAAGTCTCAGCCTTGGCATCTAGGCTGGGGAAATGAACACTGAAAAAGTTCCCTGTGGGGGAAACTGGGTCCCCTGCACACTATCCGTGGCCTAAGCCTAAAGTTTTTTTTGTTGAGAAACTAGTCCCTGTTAACCTAATTAGCGGGACTAGTTTGTACAAGGTTAAATTGTATTTCCAGAGATTTATATAGTTTCTAACAGAAGAACATTTTTTCACAATAATCAATCAATTGTCATTATATAAAGATACAAATATATTTAATTTTCTAAATGGCCCAACGCATTTCGAGTTTTTTTCTCACTCTTCATCAGGGGCAAGTAATATTTTCAAAGTATTCTACGAAAGAAAAAAAATCAAGAAAAATTATTAGAACAAGCACTCTATTGTACCTCTTTATAACATATGATCTAGTTCAATAAACAAAACTGTTTGTTGTTCATAGAGGGTATCATAAGCTTTTACCTAAGTGTGAACACA
Organism: Ambystoma mexicanum; assembly: GCF_040938575.1. Classification (NCBI taxonomy): domain Eukaryota; kingdom Metazoa; phylum Chordata; class Amphibia; order Caudata; family Ambystomatidae; genus Ambystoma; species Ambystoma mexicanum. The sequence continues at coordinate 84,507,902 of NC_090925.1, forward strand.
TATTAAACATCATATTTAGGAGACCATAAAAGTGATTTTTCCATTTATATTCATGGTTTGTGAATTATCTCATAATTCATGGTGTTAGTTAAATTACAAATATTTTAAAATCTTTAAATAGGCTCAAGTCTGCTACTCTTAATAAAAATGTTGCTGACTAACAATATGTTAGTATGTATCACCTTGTAGTTTTTGAGTGTAGAATCAAATAGCAAAGGATATGCGCTAGGCCCAAATCCGTTATTGGCTGTTCAACTCCTACTAAGATGTAAGAGATACAGTAGAAGCTATGCAAAAAAGAAATTAAGTAACTAGAGTTTCATAAATTGCTAACCTGTGCTGCAAATCCTGAGAGCAAGTAGAGATAATTTATCGTACAAACCTGGTGATAAGAAGAATTTCTGTGCTAAGAACGGAATTCTATTTGTACCAGGTCATGGGTGAGGATCTAAAAAGATAAGTATTTGTATACATCAACTCAGTGCTAAAGAAGAATCCTTATGCAAAAGGATGTAAGAGCTCTAAAGGCTGGTGTATTTTACCCACCAAATGGTTAAAAGCTGGAAAACTTGCAACAGTTATGAGTCAAGAATCCTATGGAAGGCTCAGTGTAACTCACTGAGTAAGCATGTGATCTAAAAGTCATTTATACAAATGTAAATGAGTAATATGAAGGTCTGGTGCCAACCATTGCTTTAAATAATCACCCAAAAGTAGTGAGATATATCTTGCCCACAGACAAAGTTCCTCTTTGGACTCTGTAAAAGATTATGGGTGTCCTCAATTAAGGATAGACTGTGACACTTCACTGATATCTAAAAAGATTTAGGTACTTGTTGTAATACTATTTGGTATATTAGGATGTTTTAAGAAGGGGGGGTGTAAGTATATCTTACCAATAAAGTTATTCCTGTAGATAGCCCATCTATACATTCCAGTCAGAAATACGTCTTTCGTCAATCAGAGAGTTTCATTATATGTCACTGTTTAGCAATGGTCGCTCTGTAGAGGGATCCCAGTTTCTGGGGTGTGTCTGCAAGTAAACAGATATATTAGAATACAGTGTTGAATTTTGTATAGAATGGCACATTTGGGCAGAGAGTTGATACACCGATTTCTGCCATTTTGTAACCTGTGCTGGTTATTTATCTGCAGAACGCAGTGATGTCACCATGTGCATGTGCGAGTGACATCATCGAACAATTGTTTGTAGGTCTTGGTATTCTATTTCAATGCCTTCTGCATTGGTGAGATGGTCATGTATGGTTCAATCTTATATACAAATCAGTAGTAGGCCTGCAGGCCATTATATACAGGTGAACAGGAAGGCACACAAGCAGGTAAGCAGGAAGGCACATGCGGTTACAGTTTGTGCGGGTGGCACTGGGCACTTCATAGTCTTAGTGGGTCTCAAGTTTCAACCATGAGACTACCAGTGAGCGGAAATTCTGGTAGGGCATGTCATTTCTAAGGTTTGGAGGCAAGAAATTCCACAAAAAAACAGCTTTTACTGCGAAGTTGTTGCCCGCTAAGGTGGCCCGCTTGTAGTGGGGAACAGCTAAACAGTTTTTGTATGCGGTTCTGGTGGGTCTTAATGAGGACTGTCGGTGGAATCTGTTGATCAGGTAAGTTGGGGCGGCATTATTCAGAGACTTATGAGTGAGTGATGCAGTTTTTAATATTAATTGTTCTGTTGGCTAAAATGTGTAATGTGTTCCCTTCTGGAAATGCCCAGAGCTGCTCTTAGAGCATTGTTCTGAAGGGTTTGCAGTTTACTGGTGCTAGCCTTAGTAGATCCCAGGTAGAGCGCATTGCAGTAGTCAAGGTGAGACAGAATAAGAGCTCTGGCGAGTGTCAGGCAGCTGGAGTGGAGTAATTCTTTGACTGGACTGCCAAAGTTTTGTTTTAGTGAACAACTTTAGAATTGTTGGGGTGTATATGATATGATAAGTCATTTATAGCGTTGCTCTAGTGTTTCAATTGGCTTATCAGCTTGTTAGACAATACAATTAGGCCCTTTTTACAGACGGTAGGATGCTTAGTACATAAGATTGGGGCAGGTGTTAAGGATTGATGGACAACGACGAACCCACCTACCCCTTACCCAGTCATGCTGCTTTGAAAAGGACATTATTGAGATGGATTTCTAAAACCGGGCCTGGTGAACAGATTCTAGGAGGCCACCCTTGTAAGGTCACAGGATTCAAGACTGCCCTTGGGAACCCACTGGAAAATACCACACCAGCTGAATGACCAGTAAGACTGCAAACATTCAGGTGCAGCACAAGAGGCGGCAATCACAAACTTTAGTTAAGACAACAAGAAGCATGATTAATTTGCTGATTTAGATGTGTGGCCAACAGCCTTAATGCAAATCATGGATTCAATGTATTTTTGTAAAAAATTGGCAAGTTCTATTAATAGGGAGAGTTGCAGACCCTGACACAGAATACCTACCTAGAAATCATGACATGGCCCTGAACCCCCATATGGCCACTGACCTCTCACCTGACCACCACACTAGACTATCAGCCTCCTCCTCTCACCCAGGACTGGGCTCACCCAGGAACGGGGCTGACCGTTACTCACACTAAGCATAGGGAAGCAGCAGGACCACCAGGATTATATACATGGGGCACACCCTGATTACTAAGAATACTCCCATAGGGAAGCCCCACTAAGGACCTCCAATATACTTCCATACTTGCAGTTTTACCAGCATGACTTTCATCATGCAACTCTAGAATTGGGTTTTGCATCACAACGTGAGGTTAATGCTTGATATCAATTAGCTCGCTCAGAGCTAAGTTTAAACCCCAGACTAACCATGATCCTGACCAGGACACATTTCCTGTGTGTGCTGCACACAGACACAAAGACACTCGTATCCCAGAGATATGACACATAGTGCACAGTCTAAACTAGGCACTAAGCACTTTTTTTACAGCATCTTTACATTGATCATTGTACAGTGCTTCATTCATATAGATGGAAATAAATTATGATTAGCAGTGTCTGATAGGTTGCTTTTAGACCTTTTTTGATGTTTAGACACATTTTATGATGTTATCGTGTGAATGAGTTTTTTATTCTATTGTGAACTTTTTTGAAAAATATTAAAATATGATGATATAATTCCTTACCTGACTATGCCTTTTGTCCAGAGTCAATTATTAATTGAATAATTAGAATATGATCCGTGTGACCCTTTGCCTTGGTTTGAATCACATTGTTCCCCAGGTCCACGGTTTAGGGGATACCCATCCTTTTCTATTCTAAACTAATGAGCACACCACACTCATCTCAGACAGGACCGGTAGACTCCACCGGCATGCACACGCACAAGCACAATAGGAGTAGTGTCTATGCTACTGTGTGGATAAAACACTGAATCGGTGCACATGCGCCAGCCGAGAATAGTGTCTAGCTTACACCATGACTTGCAAGTCAGCATCGCACGCATGCGCAAAAAGGAGTAGCGTATGATCACACAGACTCACAGCCAGCAAACATGGTCAAATAGAGCCAGCACCAGTAGTTAAAGGCAGAGTCAACAAGCCAGACAGACCCCCAGATCACTGCCAACACACCAACCAGCCAGGAAAGCGATACAGCGGAGGCTCTAAAAAACTCCTCCCTTCACTGAGACTGCCTTCCCGATGCCTCCCAACCCGTTACCTGAACCCAGTCACACTCAGCAGGCCCCGCTTAATGCTTCGTGCCAATATGTGAATGCTACACTTAGAAACCCATGTACACTATGCATGCCAGACAGCTTATTCTCACCACCCACCATCACGATTGGCTCTGCACTCATGCCTCTTGCTGACCTGCACCTCCCTTTCATTTCCAGATACCCACTGGCCAAACTAGGCATAGGTCTATTTAAAACAGTAGGGACTGAAATGAACCAACTATACACACCCAGAATGGATGGATGCTAATGTATACAGATCTGCCAAACGTGGTAAATGAAAACCACCATCAATTTAGATAAGGGTGTCTGTGTCTGGGCAGCAATTCTCCAACCTATTCATAAGGCACCATAAGTGTAAAATAACACAACCAATATGTTGTACTAACTAAATATGTCTCCCTCTCCCTTCCCTTCTCATCTCTCCTTCTCTACCTTTAAAAAAATCATGCATAAAATCACTATGCCCTTGTAAATGTGTGGAAATGTAATATTACCCAAAAATCTTCATCAAACATGAAACCTGCTTAACACCAATCTGTTTTCTCTATGAACGATAAATGCCTATATGATTATGATTGTGGGTATTATTCCCAAGATATATATGACTAACAATGAATGAACCAATAATGACTGACATGATGTTTCACACTATGGGCCTCATTCCGAGTATGGAGGTAGTCATGGCGCTATTTGCGCCATGACTACCTCCCATACCGGTCCGGATCCGACCTGGTTCAATGGGGACTTACTGGTCCATTCCAACCCTGTAGGGACCGGTAAGTCCCCATTGAAAAATCCACTCCCCTTTTCCATTTGAGCCCCCATAGGGCTCAATGGCAATGGGGAGGTGCTAATAACGGTACCGCAATTTGCGGTACCGCTATTAGCTCTTTGGTCCCTTAGCTGCTCCCGCTAAGGGCACCTGGTAAAACCAGGCACCCATTGTGGGACCCGCTAAGGGTCCTTGGTATAGGGCGCAAAGGTATTACCGGCACCGATGTCCTTAACTGTGCCTGGTATCCCTTTGCGCCCACCTCGGAATGAGGCCCTTTGCTGCTCCAATAACCACTAATGTATTAATTCAGCCATGATAAAGACCCTGAAAGGTGGAAACAAGTGTCGGCTGGCCACCTATATAACCTAAATATAGAACACAAAACCCAGTGAAAACCAGTATTTGAATTATTTTTCAATGAGCACAAGGTATCCAGGCTAAACTACCTTCTAGGCAACACCTCCCCCACCGTGTGACTTTGCTGCAAAATTATAACAGCATGTCAGAATTATCCCAGTACTGCACAATTTAATTCAAAACCTAGTGCCCAACCCTTCTACGGACAACACCCTTGTAAAGTGAAAAGGGAAACTCTGAGAGGTTAGCGAAAAACCCAATCAAAACCCAAAAAGGAGAGCATTCAAGACTATTCTCGGGAGAGAATGACTCACTGTGGTCAGAGTACACACAGCGAAGCACACAATAATTCAATCTAGACAGATAAGTACCAAAATATGTGAATTCTAGGCCCAGTGGGGTCAGGTTAATAATTCAATGTAAACAGGTTAGTACAACAATCCTATATTTATTTTGGGCCCAGCAACAGACACTAAGAAATGAAACAAACAGTAGATAACATTACACAACACGCACTTATAAACATATATACAGTCACCATTAGTTTTGGATATGCATCAAATAACTTAGATTATCAATAATAAATTAAGTAGTGGTGCAGTAAAAGGAAAAGCAGTCGCTAGTGATATTCCCTTGTTTTAAATGTCCAATCCCTAAGTAGAGTGGGGCCTTGCGCCCAAAAGTCACAAAGCATCTCAACAGGAAAAGGCTGGGGCATGGACAGTACATGTGTTGGTGAAAGTTCCAGATTCGATATTCAGCAAAGTTATGGCAAGTAATATTGTGTTCTTAAATTTCAGGTACAAGGGCTTTAGACATAGTGATCAAAAAGCGATGGAATGGAATGGACTTCAGGTTTATTTTGGGGCCTATCATAGGGAAAACAGTGGCGGTTGTATCCTTTGCGAGTACTTAGCCCCCTGACTTTAGTTTTCCCAGGTGGCTTGGTGGGTCGACTGGGAGTTTCTGGAGGTCTGTTTTCCCACCATTTGTTCCAGTGCAGGATATCTATGGGTTGTGGGTCTAAGGATTTCCCTGGTCTGCTGGTGGTTCAGGATGTAACCCTTGGTGAAGAAGAAAAGAAGGATTCAAAACTGGAGGACTCTTCTCAACACCTTACAGGATAAAGACAAGTGACTGCCAACAATGCTCACAACACCGCAATGCTTTACAGGCCCCCTTGAAAATGGGAAGCTGAAACTCAGCAGGAAGGTGACTTGGTGCACCAGCGGGTGGCCATGGAAGTTCTGAACAAAACTGCAGAAAATGATAGTTCTGGTGAGGTAGCCCATGGTAGAGCTGGTCATTCCACCGGGTGGTCCAGAGATACCTCTGAATGCTCAGGGCATCCTGGATACTCAAGAACATTTTGGGACTGGTTGGTCAGAGCAGTCCAAGGGTTGAAGCTCTACTCAGGGCCTTCGCAGATCAGGTAGTCCAGCATGGCTTCAATGGGCCAAATGTAGGAAGGGATGCCAGGCCTGTTTGGGAGCAATCCACTGATATTTAATTGGCTGCTCATCTACACAGTATATTTGGCTCCAATGCTGATCTGATGAAATTGCTTGGGAACTCCTCTTCCTATCCAACATTCAGGCAGGAGGTAAGCCCCAGCCCACCAATGGCAAGGATCTGCACCATTCAAACAGTGTAAAGGCATTGCAAAGCAAGACACAGACATCAGGCTCAATATTTACAGTAGACACTTTTATTAACTTAAATATCAAGATGGAAAAAGGGTTAACTTGCCCTATGCTAGGGTGTATTTTACCTATCTAAATAAAACTAAGGAAGGTCTGAGTCAAAGAGTTCAACTGACTGATGGGTCTTCGGGGAGTGAAAGTGGGACAACACCTTTTTCCCATTCTGCCCAGTAACATACTTAGAAACTCTATACCCACCTGTTTTCCAACACAAACATTTTCTCACACCATCAGCAAATACTGACTAATACCAGAGCCGTTCACCTGACATGTACCAACATAAGGGTCAGGCAGAGTTAGCCAATTGCTGACAACTACACACCCCTAAGTGCCTTTTCCCTTACCCACTGGGATAAAAGGCAGAGCTCAAGAGCACACTCTGAGCAAGGCCAAATGCACAAGGAAGCAGCTATTTCAGGATAGCAGTTCAAATGGAGGAGAAAGGTGGTAAGACCTGAAAGGACGTCAAGGACGGAGTTGCCCTTGCCCTTTTCAACCCATACATGCAAAGCCTCCGACAAAAGAAACATAAAACCGTGAATCGCAGCTGGGGAATTGTGTGACAGATTTCAGCGGTACATGGGACCCATCCGAACTTATAGCAAGGGCAGGGAGACGTTGCCATCGTGGTACTGTCCTTGACTCCAACAGCAAAAGAAACACCAGCCAGTGAGTCAGAAGAACCTGATAGCGGGCCAGACTGTGTTAGACTCAAGCTTGTAGTGGCAACATTATGAAGATTAAGAGGCCAGGTCTTTTATTAACAGACTTTTTGCCAGAGATAGAGTGGTCCAGTGCCATGTGGGTGCTCATTCAAAGGTCTCTGGCTGGGACCCTTCTACTGAACAAGGAAAGTAGTGAACTGAAAGATATTGAAATTACAAGTGGCCAAAGAGAAGGCTGGCATGAGGTCAAGGTGGTCATACAATGGCCAAGCCAAACCCGGTGTACAATCGAAAGGCTTTGAAACGTTGTAGAAATTGTGAACTGTGGAAAGTGTGAACCCGACTGAGAGAATTGTGAAACTGGTGCTTGCACCTGGCTGAGGGCAACGCCATACGAACTGTGATATTGTGAAGCACGTACTTGCCATGGAATAACAGAGTGACCCAGCAAGATGTTTTCGCCCTTCGGAAGGCTCTATTTAAATTGGCAAGCACCTGGAAATGCTAACGCTGACAAGAAGGATCAGACCCTGGTTGAGGGGATCCTAGAGTGAAGAACAATCACCCGACGTGAAGGTTATCAGAAGAAACTGTTTATTTTGTTGTTTTGGGCATATCAGGCAGTGTGAAGCAAGAGATTTTGCATGAGAAGAGACTTGAACACAGAAGTCCCTGATATAGAGAAAAGGAACTGTAAACGTGTGCCGTAGAAACCCAGGAGTGTCCTGTGTTCAAGAGTCCCACCTTGTCCCATGCTAAAAATGTGGCAAAGGGAGACCCCGGGCATAACATCCTGACTTATCATTTGGTGAAAACTTCTTTCTTTTCTTGAGAAACTTTACCCCACACTATTTTGTAACATAGCAGTACTGATAGGCAATAGGGTTTTTAATATAGGCACTTTTTATTTGACTAGACTCTACTGGAACTATATTATTATCATTTCATGGTCGTAGTTTGCACCCCTCTTAGATTTAGGTTTAGATTGGGCATTTGTTTCACCCCTTTTACAGTTTAATAAACACAGTCATAGAGCTTCTAGCCCCTCTATTGCCATGGAAGAACCAATAGGTTTCGATATCTGTAGCAGTAGGGAGGCTGTCATCCCCCCCTGGGAAGAGAGGAATGATGCCTACCGATTTGGTTTTGATACCCCATTCTGGGGTATTGCTTAAGGCTGGCCCCAAAATCTTGCCCAGCGAGGAGACAAAAAAGGTTCTTTTACAGAATCATGGTGAAATCCCATTTGATTTACGTTGTGGGGATCAAATTGCTCAAGGAATTTTGTAAAGGGCTCTATTTCCACAGTTTAAAGAAAGTGAACCAGATGAAACAGAAATAGTTACATTAGGCTTTGGGAAAGCTGATAATCCAGTTAATATCGAAGAAAGAAAGGGAGAAGAACCTTCCATCTATCCTGACCTAGCTTCCACCCAGCAAAATCATCCAGCTCTCCCTGTAGCTTTCTTGCAAGATATTCCAGAAGGAGACAGTATAAAGAAAGGAAGCCTTTTTTTCTGCTTAAAGTAGGGGTTGCTATATAGAAGACAAACATCCACAGAAGGCTTAGTTCAGATGCAGTTTGTAATCCCCAAGACCCACGGAAACGCTGCACTAGAGATTGTGTTTTCCCATTTTACAGAGGTCACTTAGGTCAATCCTTATCCCAGGCACATATCAGTGGGAAGCTTTATTGGCGAGGCATCCACGTTGATATTAAAACCTTTGTTCAGATGTGTGACATTTGTCAAAAAACCAGCCCGCACATCCCATTATCTGCCCCTCTGAATCCCTTACCAATCATAAAAGTCCCTTTTTCAAGAAACATACAGATTGGGCAAAATACTTCCTTGAGATTGTGGACTATGGAACCACATACCCCAAAGCATTCCCAATGCGAACAATACCACACAGCAAATCCGTAAACACCTCTTACCGTATTTTCCAGGGTCAGGTTTTACAAAGAATTACTATCCGATCAAGGTTCACATTTTATGAGCAAGCTTATGGCAGAAGTAACATAACTGCTCCATATTACTATGTTCAGAACTTCTGTGTACCATCCCCAAACCAATGGCATGGTAGAAAGATTCATAAAAACACTGAAATAACTCCTACAGAAATTGGTAGATAAGGACGGGAAAGACTGGGACCGTGTTATCCCTTGGGCACTATTTACAGTAAGGAAAATCCCTCAAGCCTCAACGGGATTTTCTCCTTTCAAACTAATTTATGATAGAGAGCCTAGAGACATCCTAATCATGCTCTAGGAAAGCTGGGAAGAATGAGAAGAGGCACCCATTACCATCTTGCAAACTGCTACCAGAATGCAAGAACATATGAGACTTGATTGAGATCTAGGCTGTACTCATATGGCAAAAGGCCAGAATCAGCAAAAATCCACTTATGACAGGAAGGTGAGCTTAAGATCGTTTCCATAGGACAGAAAGTACTGGTCCTCTTACCCACCTCAGAAAACAAGCTCTTCTCTAAGTAGCACAGGCCCTACGAAATATTAAAACAAACGGGTGCCTGTACTTATAAAGTAGCCCAACGGGACAAGAAACAGAAGGTCAATTTATATCACTAAAATCTCTTAAAGGAGTGGAAAGAGAACCCGTTGGCCACCCATGTGAAAGTACTATCCTGTTTGGTTCCGAAAGAAATAGATAGCTTTGAATTAATTCTTATAGAGTTATCTATTCAACAACAAGAAGATGGAAAATATGTAATTACATAATTTCCCAATGTATTTTCTGAAAAAAACAGGAAGAGTAAAAGGCACCTACTCCTGTGAGTGCTTTCGTGGAGTGCTTTTGCCTGACTGCCTGACTGCCTGCTCCTGAATCCACTCGTCAGCTGCTGTTGCAGTGAAACTGTATAAAACCATTTAAAGCCTTTTAATGAAAGAATTGTTTGCTGCTGACCATGCCCCCCTACTTGAATAGGCACCCGTGTGCAATCTCGTGAGTGCTTTCGTGGAGTGCTTTCACCTGTCTGCCTGCTTCTGAATCCACCTGTCAGCTGCTGTTGTGGTGAAACTGTGTGAAACAATTTAAAGCCAGTTCAAACAAAAACTTGGTATGTGAACATTTACTGAGCGGATTAATACTACTGGAGAAAAGCTATGAGAGTTTGAAACATCATTTTCATTGTTTCTTTACAGTTTGATGCTGTCCACGCCCCCTGGATAGCCTGCCTATTTGAACAGTGAGTGCTTTTGTGGAGTGCTGTTCGACTGTTCAGCTGAGCAGCTGAGCATCCTCCCCTTGTTATTCCCATCTTGGCCCTTTGCTTTAAAATCTCTTCCTTGAGAGCGTGATATAAATATCTTCTACTCATCTTGCTCTGTTGCGAATTCCACCTGCTTGCGATCATGGAACAGGACACTTTGAAAACTGGCATGCCCATAGTTGTAAACACCACAAACATGTCCTAAGGTTCAACTGTAAATCCTTCCAGTAAATGTTCTATCTCTATACAAGGAGTGCATACCAAATTCGAAGAAATTATGAGCGTAAAAGGCCAGTATGGGCTACTCATATGTCCACATTATTTCTTATGAAATTCTTTATTTAATTGATATTCATTTTCTAAAAAATCTAACATACAAACTTGTTACAAATATGAACATTTACAAGATAAAACTTCACTTTCAGTAAACATTTTTACATATATCAATATGAATCATTGAATACTTTGATCTATGTAAGATATACTCTTTTTCCATGCAAAAAAGTGCATGTGCAAAATTGGAGTAAGTGAAACACCATAAATCTATTAGCTCCTAAATTATGTCATGGAGTGAGCTTATTTTCATAAATGTTACACCCTTCCGCTGGAGACAACACCATATAAGTAATAGCTGGTAATCGGTGTTTGTGGAGGATTCTATCAACTGACATATTCCTCCCTATATCTTTAACAAACATCCCTCAACTATAGTTCAACGGTATGCTATCTAAATGCCTGTGAATGGGTGCAGTAGCTCATCTTTTTCAGGACTTGTACAGAAGTAGATATTGTTCTTCCAAACAAATATTTTGACAAGTTTTACTAGTTTATGTTCAACTCAGCGTCTGGACGGGTCCATATTACTTTCATGCCCATCTTCTGGAACCAATCCAAATATTTGCTTCTTTGAGTTCAATGCGCTTTGTATCTGCTGCTTGTAAAAATTCTTAATTAATTTGTATGAAGTCAAAAGCCCCACAAACGGTATAAGCCGTGTATGCCTTTCATTGAAAAAGGCTTTTTACGTCAAACTCATTTATTTTTATAAAATCCTCGTCTCAGGCTCAAAAATTCTAGCAGTCGTCATGAGTGAAAAGGGCCATTCAAGTAATTCCCAGAAAGAAATTGTTTAGACTGTGTGGAGGTTCCATGAGGCATCCCTTCTGTTCCAGGTCTATTGATTTATCCCCAGATGCCCACGAAGAAGGGAATTCCCACTCTTTTGGTTTTGCTGTCACTATACAAATCTGTGACAGATTTCCTCTAAACTTTGAAAAGCTTAAGATATTGAATCGCTCTAAACCGCTAGGAGCTCATATTTGTTGTTATTATGCTCCTATTTCTTTGGCCCCTCGAAAAGATGTCACGCTGCCTGTGGCTGCGGCAGATAGCAGCTTGGCCGCTATTATATCAATTTCGGATGAAAATTTGTTGGCCCATTTGAATCATTCTCCAGCGACTGGTGAGCTAATGTTTTTGAAAGACAAATTCCAAAAGCAGTCTTTTATGCCTACCGCTGCTAAATACCACCGAGTTCTGTTGCATATAAGTGATGGCACGGACATTCCTTTACTTTACTCGCAAGTATTACCAATCTTTTGAATGCAAATTATCTAAACGTAACTGATACTCTGGATGTGAGGGCTCCAAAGGGCTTAATGGGAAAAGTAAATAGCGAGTTTTTAACAGTTATTACCGACTCTATTGCTATACCTCAAAATTCACAAGTACCCATCCAATGCCGGAATGAGCTACTTTTGTCCCCTGTAAAGGTTGTCCCAGAAACAAAAGTAGGAGAAAATGTTTTGCATGATATATTAAACCTATCACATTCCCCAATCTTATACCCCCGACTCCCCTTGTTCTGATGCCAATACAACTGTATTATCTAAAGTTTGCTTTGCTAAACCTACCCCCCTGTGCTTCTTTTGGGTTTAAACAATTACAAAACTCATGCTCTGAACACACTTCAATAGCATTAAACAATGGCATGCATACTCTTATCATATTATATGAAGCAGTAAATAAGAAAGGTGATACTCAACACAAGGCTTTAGACACATTAAATTCTAAAATGGACAAGCTTGTTGTTGTCTGGTCCATTATGCTGACTGATAAGCCATTTCCAATTCTATCCCCGAGGACTGATTACTGATCCTAATACTATTAAGATTATCCCAAGGGATGCAATTGAGGTTAGCCCTTCAACTGAAACAATTCCATTGAAAGCTTGGTTGAAATACCAGTGTCATCTGAAAGTGGCCCCAATCAAGTGATTGAGGTTGTTCCCTCCCCTGCCCAAGCTGTTACGAATGAGTCTGTTGTCGGATCACCTGGCCCTGCATAGGAAGTTTTCAAACCTCCTCATAGGGAAAAAGAAATGAAAAAGCTGGTAAGAAGGGGGAGCCTAGGAAAATTAATCCCTCTAGCCAGCCAAGAAAAAAACGAAGAATCAAACAAGTATAGTTAAATATCTACATCTCACACCAAAGCTTTTATTAACTCCCTTACAACTCCTGTACAAACTAAAAATGTATACGAAGAGTACTACAGCTATAACACTGATAGCTAATGAACAAGATAAGACCCTTAAAGTGGAAGATTCCGACCAAATGAATGAGCTCTTAAATTGCTCAACGTATTCAATCACAGCCCTACCTGATGCAAATATTAATGGAAATAAGTCTGTTAACCAAGACAATCCGACAGACAAAATCAGTAGTGCTGATTTTAAAGATAATCTGAATCTAGATTGTATTATTCTAGAACAAAAAAGAGTGTTGAATGGAGATGACCTAAATCGGGGCAGTTTGTCTAAAACCTGATATAAGTCTATCCAGTTTGTCTAAAAACTGATATAGCTACTGAGCTGGACAGCATTACACTGCTTCGATTGCAATGAACTATGAATAAGAACTCTGCCGAACCTGATGAACTAAAAAAATGCTCAGTAAAAGCACATAGTACCAAAAGCTAATAAAATGTAGTACCATCTGACCCACACAGAAAGAAGGAGCTTGATGTGATTGGAGCCAATGGAACATTCACCCTCCAGATGAAAGACCGTAAACGTAGGGACCCTTCCTCTAATAGAACTACTTTGTTAACAGTCTTTAAAGAAATCAAAAATCTGAAGAACGTTGATATGTTCGACATAAAAGCAAACAGATCTAAAAATCAGTTAAACTAGACAGGATTTCAATGTGGGTACCTTCCCATAGCGTCATAGAACTAATCTGGGGGAAGATCTGCACTAGAGTTAACATGCTTCATACTATCTCTCGCGAGTTCTAATAATCATATTTCTATTGCAACCAAGGACCAGTATAGTGAGGCATTACTTGGCCATAACTACAGATTGGTTAGCTTTAAAGAGCACTCAATCTAAAACAGAGAAAGCCCTTATTGTGTAAAACATAATGTAACCTTGCTGCAGACGGGAGACTCGAGACTAGCTCTTCCAGAGCAAAATACATCCTGGGCATGGTTCAGAAACTCTCCTAAGGCCAAAAGAAAATCTTTATGAATGTTAGAGCCAGGAACCTAATACCACTCCCTTCAGAATTGCGGTGTGGAACACCAGTGGGTTCTCCCACCTGCTCGACATTACGAAATCGCAGCATTTTCAGAAATATGACATACACATTCAACTCGGCCGAACTATGAAATAACATATATTGCTGCACTTTAACAGACGAGAGGATGCCCTATGGCTGGTCTTATCACTGCTATAAAAAAAGATCTTCAAGGAATTTTGACACTCTGGGCTCATCCATGTTTACTATATTGAATGTATATTGGCAGCCTTCTTTACTTGAAGATGAAGAACTTTGTACCCATGTCATACATTTACAAGATGTTGTTGCTCATGAACAAGACTCGTACACAGTGATTATTGCTGGTGACCTAAACATTGCATGCATGAATCAGAAGTCTATGACTATGACATCTAAAGCAACAAAATTGTTGAAATTGATGAAAGACTGAAATGTAACCATGTTGAATGGCATCTACAAAGATGACCTAACCCCTAAGGCAACATGGAAAAGAGGAAAAGAGTAATCTATCCTTGACTACTTATTTATAATGCATATGTTGGTATCTCTAGTGTGAAATTTCAGAGTGGTTTTCAACATAGAAAGTGATCATAATATTATAGAATTTGAACTGTTCAGTTCAATTGTCACTCCGAATGTGTACTATAATCAATTGATCCACGTAATTCAGGGTCGAAACAGAATTATGTGAACCACAAACGAATTAAACGCTCTAATATCCATATTTAGATCTGAGAATGCACATGCTAACTGTGAAGTTATTCTCACTTATACCAGTACACTGATGTTATTTGCCGATGTAAATCGAAAATGTATGCGTACCAGCTTTGATAAAACAATACAAAATGCAAAAATGAAACTTGAGTAATGTAAATCAGATGCTTGTCAGAAAACTGTGCATAAATTACCGAAATGTAGTGCTGGCGAATAAGCTAAAGCTAAACCAAGCATCAAATGAATGCATGATAGCTGCTTTGGCTTCGAAATCAAGTTCCTTAATCAGGAAATTGTTAAATGACGTTCCTAACAAGTTTCTTGATCCCATGATGTTGAACTCAATAGCAGAAAATATCTGGGTTTCGTACTACTCTGAAATTTATACAGATCCTGACTGCTTAACCGAAATATTTAGCTTGGAACATGAGTCTCAGCATTTACAGTTTGATCATCTCGATATTAAATAAATTGTTAATAAAAAATCTCAGCACTTCAAGAGCCTGTGATCCTGATGGGCTATCAAACATGGTACTAAAATAACACCCCGAAGAATGGTCAGAAATTATCTTCACACTTTTAACAAGAATAACTAAACCAATGATCATACCAAGAATGTTGGAGAAATCCAGATTGTTTCCCATTTTTTTTTAAAAGTGACAGGAATTTACAAGCTAACTATCGGCTTTTGGCTCTTTTAGATATTTCTGGGAAATTATATGCTCACCTAATCTTAAAGGATTTAAATACATGGCTCATTGAGACCAATATAATTGATCCCCATCAATCGGGTCTTCTACCTGGATTAGGAACTTCTCTAATTCTAACAATTCTCACAGCATTGAAGAAACAAGCTTAAATCAAGAAGAACCGATTTATTTGGCATATATTGACTTTTGAGTTGCCTTTGATTTTATATCACTGAGCATTCTGTGGAAGAAATAATTAATGCTGACTGCCCCCCCAAATACTTATTAAAAAATTGCAAAAGTTGCATACGAAAACAACGATACAGGTAAAATTAACTCAAAAGACTACTATCTCAGCCAATGAGCACTAACCGAGGCCGAAAACAAGGCTGCATTCCGGCCGCCATTTTATTAAATTTATATATAAGAGATATGTACCAGTTGTTCCATAACTCATGTTTCTTCCCACCAAAACTAGGAGGTAAATCTATCCCCCATTTATTCTATGTGGACGACCAGGTCATTATCAATAGGACTCCAATGGGCCTGCAAATACAGCATCAAACGTTGTCTACCTATGCTAAAGAGAATATGCTTACTATTAATGTCTTCAAATTGAATATCATGAAGTGGTAATGTACCAAAAATAGTTTAAGTGGACAGCAGCTGGAATGAGATTGAGATCACAAAGTAATACAAATACCTGGGAGTCATGATAGATGACTCCACAAACGAAGCATTGTATATAGCCGATTTAAGATATAAAACAAATTCCTTAATATCTCAAGCAAAAGTGATCCAATCGAAATACAGTACATTAACTATTACACCAATACTAAAATTCTACCTTGAAAAGGTGGTACAGTAGTTACTTATGCAGTCACACCAAACCCCCCAAAATTCAAGTTGACTGGAATTTGCAGGTGGGAGTATTTTGGAAAGCTTTGTTGCCTATCCTAAAATCATTCCCTATAAATTGCCCACTACCAGTTAGGAAATATCTCACTCAAGACTATAGTCGACAGGAACAGATTAATGTTACACGCAAAATGCAAGAGCTCCCACTTCTACTCTCTGGCATTATTGCCAACTATCGACAATAGCATGAATTCTGATCCTCCCCGAGCATCCGGGCACACTGCATGTTGTTTATATGGAAAGTGCTAATATTGATATTGATCTGCTTATTAACAACCTGACTAAAGCAAAACTAAAACTATGGTACAGAGATTGGCACGATACGTGGACTGAATGTAATAATTATTAGAACTTTCCACTTGCTGTAGTCGCGGAAAAGAACCCTTAACTCTGTTCCTTCATACTTATTAAAATGTCCAGACCCACAATTCACATCAGACATTATGCAACTCAGATTTGATCTATGGCCAAATACATTTGTAGTGGCCAAATTATCAAAGACACCTGTGGATGCCTCCTGTCATTTCTGCAAAAAACGTGGTCAAGTTGAAACACATTCTAGTCGAATGCTGTAACTTAAAGGATTTAAGACAAGAGTATTTTTACACATTCTTTGCTGACCTATGTATATTAACCCAACAAAATATTACAGCTTTTTAATATTACCCAGGATGAAATAAAAAATGTAGTTTTAAGTTATGATGACATTTTAATTTGATGATCTGTTTACAGTAGGATACTAGTGTCTAATAATTTGAGATCACCTAACTGTTGGTTTTTATCTGAGACAAAAAAAATGATGAAAATGCGTAATCTAAAAGGACTACGATGTGGTGGGGAAAGGTTGAAGATGAAATTGTGGTAATTTAAATGGACCATGTTGTTTTGAAACAACCTAAAACAATAAAAAAGGCACCTAAAAAGATATTAGAATACCTAAGGGAAAAGTGCTTAATTTCAAATCATATAGACTCCCAGAAGCCCGTAAACAGATAGTGATTGAGGAGGTAAATAAAATGTTGAAGGCCAAAATTATCGAGCTTCTTCGAGCCTAGGGTCGTCTCCTATTGTGTTAGTCACTAAACCTGACCGCTCCTGGAGGTTTTACCATGACTTTCGTCAAGTTAGTGCAATTTCTGACTTCAATGCCTTTCCCATGCCACACATCGTTCACTTAATTGATAAACTCAGAGCCACCACCTTTCTTTCTACCTTAGACATAACTCAAGGGTACTGGTAAGTCCCAGTATATGGGCCAGATACAGAGAAAACAGCCCTTCCAACGCCCCTAGGACTGTTCCAAATCAAATTCCTCCCTTTCGGCTTACACAACGCGAAAGCCACTTTCCAACGCCTCATGGATAAAATCTTACAACCCTATTCCCATTTCTGTGGAGCTTATATTGATATATCGTCAATTATAGTAAGACATGGGAAGACCACCTTTATACTATTGTGAAAGTCCATAGAGAGGCCGGCCTAACTGCTAATCCATCTAAATTCAGACTGGCCCAATCATCCATGAAATACCTCAGCTTCTTTGTAGGGAATGGGAAGGTACAATCTCAACATGAGAAAGTTGAAGCTGTCCTATATACTCAAACACCCAAAACTAAGAGAGACTTCAGAGCCTTTCTACAGCTAATAGGATATTGCCATAGGTGTATCCCTAACTGTTCAGACCAAAACAGCTAGACTGACTGATAAACTCAAGAATAATGAACCCCAGAAACTTAATTGGACGTACGAGGATGATATGTTATAACACCTTAAAACAAACCCTGTTCCTAGAACCCAATCCTAAAGGTAATAGATTTCACTAAAGAGTTCATACTGCAAACAGATGCCTCCCTTATAGGGTCAGGAGCAGTCCTAGCCCAAGTTTGCGATGGATTAGAACATCCCATCTTGTTGTCAAGTCACAAGCTTTTGATATGATATGATAGGTTATTTATAATGCGCTTTATACACAGAGGTTTCTGAGCAAGGACCCGGGGATCGAACCTGTGCTGCTCTGTGTCGTCTTGCTTCCAAGGCGAGCAGGTTGCTGCTGAGCTATCCTCCCGAGACCACATGAGCAAAATTACTCTGTGCTGGAACTAGAGGCCTTGGCTATTAAGTGGGCCATTATCCACCTCAGATACTACCTCTTAGGAAGGAAGTTTACACTCATCACGGACCATTTGCCTCTAGTTTTGATTAGCCAACACAAAGACTCCAACCTCGTGTCATGCAATGGTTTCTAGACCTGCAGCCCTACTGTTTCACTGTGGAAGACTGATGAGGTAAGGACCAGGGGAATGTAGATTTCCTTTCCCGGTTCCCCTGCGAAACAGATGCAGCTACATTGCATGGAGGAAGGGTATGTGAGAAACCTCAAGGTGTCTCACCCGCTAGTCACCAGGGATCTGTCATCCAGGTGGCCAGGACATGGCCATCGCTATTGGATCCAGTTCCTGGGGGTGGACCAGTGCGGGAGGATCACCTGGATGAGGGTTCTTCAGTAGAAGTGGGACATGGAAGGGTAAGATGCAGTATCCCCATCCTTATGACACCTTTTCCCCAATCCTGCCCACCAGGATACTTAGAATACCCCTTTTCCAACACAAGCACTTTCTCACACCTTGAGCAACAATTGACTAATACCAGAGCTGCTCATTCAAACGTCCCTGGCTGGTACGCCTCTCCTGAACAAGGAAAGTATTGAACTGAAAGATTGTGAAGTTACAAGTACCAAGAGGCCACAGAGAAGGCAGGCGTGATGTGTCAAGGTGGTCATACAAGGGTCAAGTTAAACCCCTTGTACAATCGAAAGTCCTTGACACGTTGTAGAATTTGTGATCTGTGGAAAGTGCGAACCCAACTGAGGGAATTGTCAAGAAGTGTCAGAGCTCAACTAAGGGGAATCCTATGGTGAAGAATAATCACCTGACTTGAAGGTTTTCAGAAGCCACTGTTTGATTTGTTGTTTTTGGCATATCAGGCCCTCTGAAGCAAGGAACTTTGCATGAGAAGACACTTGAACGCAGAAGGAACTGTAAGCTTGTGCTGGAAAAACCTTGGAGTGTGCTGTGCACAAAAGTCCCACCTTGTCCCGTACCTTGTCCCATAATAAAAATGTGTGTAAGGGACCCCCGGCCATAAAATACTGACTTGTCATCTGATGAACACCTCTTCATTTCTTGTGAAACATTACCCCACACTGTTTTGTCCATGCAGTAAGGACTGGAAATAGCTTTTTTGGTATAGGCCCTTTTTATTTGACTAGACTCTACTAGGACTGTATTATTATTATTATTATTATTATTATTATTATTATTATTATTATTATTATTATTATTATTATTATTCTTCTTCGATGGTCAGAACTTGCTCCCATATTAGATTTATGTTTACGTTTAGATTAGACGTTTATCTCACCCATTTTACAGTTTAATAAACACCCTTGAACTGTGATCTCTTGTGTCTGTCTTTCTTTGATACCATGCTTTCCTTACAGATGACCAGCAGTCCAACATAACGTTCTGAGCCTCTTCCAGCTCTCAGCTTCCCTTTAGCTCCCACCCCAAAATAAAGTAATTCCAAAAAGAAAGTCTAAAAATGTCCTCTCTTGAGTTAAGGATAAAGTAGTTTAACCAGTACTCAGTGTTCCCATCCCCAAGTTCTAAGTAACACAGTACCAATCACCAAAAATAACCTTGGTCGCAAGTCAATAAAGAGTTCAAGTCTCAGAGTTCACTTCCCAAGACTTGGTTTCAGCACTAAATATCCTCTGTCTCTTTAAAGTTCGTGGTCACTCTTGTGCACTCTTTGTATGTGGAAATTGAAACTATCTTGAAATAATCTTGCAACTTTGTTTCAATATTCTGAACTTAGTATGTAACAGTTGTGCTTTCTTATGATGTTTCTACTAAATTCAGTATTCAAGAAAACAAAGATTGTATTTAGTTTAGTCTTCAATAGGTGCGGGTTGCCTTTGTTCTTATTTTTATTCAGTTTGATATTCATTAAATATAGTCTGTATATATTTTGGTCTTCAAAAGGCATAGGTTGGGATTGTTAACATTCTCATTTCGTTTGATATTCAGAAAACACATGGTTTGCATTCACAGCGCCTTTCCTTCAACCCGTGGTATAATGTATTCATCATTCACTTCAAACGGTAATGTTTAACCTTGGGAGACTTTAAAAAATGTGTCTTCTCCTATACGCGGCCGCTCCGATACAAAGTATTCTTAGGTATTTAAATTCAAATAATGGATTGGACTGGAGACCTTTGAAAATGTGTTTCTTCAAACATGCAAGCACTCTGATTCAATTAGCTCAGTGTAATGCTTGCGCACCAAGTTTCTCAATGGAAAGAAACGCACTGGTCATAAGGATTCACAGCAGTCTGGAACAGGCGGCCTTCTGATCTTTTCATCCGGGGTCTCACCCCTGAACCTCAGACACGCCTGCGTCCATGTCTCAGCACACGGGAACAATTATCTTGAACAAACATAATAGGGACTGCCTCTCCACATGGCTCCTTTCATAACGTTCAGTTTCTTGAACAGATTCCCAGCTCCCTCGCCACACTTGCGGTGGCCTTCCTGCTGCTGTCCATGTATAGGCTTTTCCGTTGTCTCCTACTCTCATACTGCTGAGCTGGTCTCCATTTATACACTTGTAGCCCCTTGACAGGCTGCAGGTGTCAATATTCAATTAGCCCTGTCTGACCACAAGTTATGGGACATGCCTGACCCTGACAGCTCTTAGCAAGCATCTTCTTCATCCCAGTACCAGAGTGGCGAAAGTAAAAGGTCTTCATTACTCTTAGTTGCTTCTTCTTTGTCTCAGTACAGTCAAGTGTCTAATGGGGAGAAATGAGGGGAACAGGCTTAAAACAGCCCGTAAAGATGGGAAAAGGGTTAGGTTTGCTGACTAGCAGAAAAAAGGGGATATCATGTCTTGACAAAGGACACCCCACTTCCATTGACCAAGGACCCTCCACCCAGGTGATACTCCCTCGCTACTCTGAACCCAAAGTCGGGATCCAATAGCAATCCACCCAGGTGATACTCCCTGGCTTCTCCGTCCCCAGGGTCTGCTCCAATAATGATGGCCTTTCTCTGGCCACCTGCATATAGTATCCATGGGTTTAGGAGTGAGAATACCCTCAGGTTTATCACAATAGCCAGCAGTGGTCCAATCAGAGACCACTGTGGGTTTCACTCATGCCCCACACCCAGACTCACTGTCAACCCTAATGTGTAGTGGGAACAAACAGTTCAACCCACATCCTGGGTCCACACATGCCAGGAGTAGCCTGCAAAAGCAGCAGCTTTCCTCGTCAATTGCATTACCTTATAAGGGATGTCTTTACCGTGCAAGGCAGGAAGAAGGCCAAACAAATATATGGCTAAATAACAGACAGGCACCTCGTGGCACTGACATTTTAAAGCATTAGCCACCTCCAGTAGTCAAATGCAGTAAACGGGAATGTGCACAAAAAAGGGTTGAAAAAAATAGTAAATATGCAACAGCTTTCAATAACTTGCCCTTAGGCACATATAAAAGTAACCAAAAATCCCAAGTTTGAAAAGCTAGGGTGATACATATGTATCCCCATTCCATTACACTGCATGGGTTTCCCTCAGTTGGGCTCGAACCCACTCCAAAGGTCACATATATGTCTCCCTCAGTCAGGTTTGGAACCCCTCCAAAGTTAAAATAATAAATGTCTTTGGACTTCCAGTCCCACAATCCTTCATGCTGATTTTGCTCCCACTTTGCTATCTCCCCCTTTTGGTATTCTGGTAGTTATGGGAGCTATAGGAGTTTATGAGGATACTTGTTGAGGTCAGGATCTCGCCACCTCCCGCTAAAAGGGCCTGGGATTGCCTGCTTTGCCCAGGGGAGGAGCTCTCGTGTGGCCACCACCAGGTAACCCCAGCTGCCCCTGGTTTGGCTTCCTGGAGCTGCAGTTCCCTTAACACACTGCAGCCTCCCCTGTACTCACAGGTCCTGCAACCAGGCAGTCCTTCTTCCTCCAGGCCTACCAGCTCGATTGTTCTCCCTCTGGCTTCTGTGCACCATCCAGCATACCCAGCTCGCTCAGAGTGTGCCTGTGTGCTCTGTCTTTAATAGTGAGGGGGAGGCTTAATAGGTCTCACGTGAGACTGATTGTCAAGGGAGGCCTGACCTTGCCTGTGCTTGTTAAGGGGACACTCTGTTGTTAAAAGAGAAGGGTGTGTATTATGTGTCTGAGTGTTTCTTCTCAGTGATATTCATTCTATCAATCCCTCTCTTCTTATTCATCTCAGTGTTTGTATAGAAAAGAGGAAGGGGGAGTGGGGAGGTCATTGTGTTTTCTAGTAATTTTAGGAAAATTGGATTTAACATATTCCATGTAGACTGAGGGTGTGTCAGGTAGGGTTGTGTCGGACAGGGGGGAATACTGCCTCTCTCCTAAGAGCATTCCTCCCGCAGTCCCCAATGACCCCCTGTCTAGGTGATCTTTCCTCACTGGTCCAGGTACAGGGTCTAGTTCCAAAGGCGATGGCCATGTCATGGCCACCTGAACAAAAGAACCTTGGGGTCTATCCATGAGAACACTGTCAAATTTCTCACAGTACAATGATAAACAGTAGCACACAGGTTAAAGATAAAGGGAAACAAAAGCAAATTATTTGGGGGTCCATATAAATATAAAGGGAAGGTTGCCACAATAGAACTCTTTCATAACGGACAGGAATACAGTTTTCACATTACTCATAAATCTTTTTGTTAAAATATGAATGGGTAGTGTAATGAATAGATACTTGAATAACCAATGCAAACTCATCAATTAATGAAATGCTACAACATCATGAATACAATAAGACTCCCGTTCTTTACTTGTAGGTACATCTCATTCTGCAATCCAAGTTACATATGGGGACAAGAATGCAAAATGAAACAGTACAGCAGAAATATAGAGCAATTTCAACAGTGGTATCACAGTAACAATGGGCCTCATTACAAGTTTGCCGGTCCGGTAATAATGGTGCCGGTAAGCAACTTCCACCGTTGTTACCGGACCAGCAAATTACGAGACTGCGAGCGGAACGGCACCTGCTCGCAGACCTTGACGGATGCACCGGCACCATTCGTGAATGGTGCCGGTGCATCTGTCCTCCCCATTCCCATTGAGTCCAATGGGACTCAAATGGGAATGGGGAGTCATTTTTTCCAGCGCCCAGCAATGAGGAATTACCGGGTCATCGGGGCTGTAATGCCCCGGTGAGTCCCTATTGATGGGTGCCAGAAAAAAAATGACCTTGCGGCAGCCATGCCATTTTTACCAGCACAGCTTCCGCCAGTGTCGTAATAAGACCCAATGTCCACTTCAATTAACGTTTTACTTGTGTTACCGTTATGCAATCGTTCACAAATACATATTCCATAGAACAATTTAGAACATTTCTACAAATAAATACATTCCATTTATGTTATATTCAATACGTAAATTAATCTTCACAATTCATATTGGTATTATATCTGATCCTAATACGCACAGTAACATAAACAAGTAAGTCTAGCGAGACATTAAAGAAGATTTCCTGTCTATTTAAGGGCTCAAGACAATAGAACTAAAGGGCCTATAAAAATATAATTAACTCTAGAATCAAAGAAACAGGAGATGCTCCTCTCAAACGGTGGCATTGAAATAAAAATTGGGCCATTATCAAATTGGTGAACAAAACACTTTAGCCTAACTTGTTGCAGGGCACTAAACTATAAATTTAGATGTTTCAAAGTTTCATGTGTATTTCTTGATTAGCACAACCTACTGATCAGCTTGTCATCAGGTATCCTATGTCTTGGTCGTAACATTTCAAGGTTAAATCTGAATCTAATACAATTGATTATTGCTTTAAGGAATTGAAATCTTAATACATAGTTTGGAACAGTACCGTATTTCCTTCTCTGCCCCTGACACAATCTGTAAAGAGCTTGTATTTTGCCATTTTTGTAATTGTGCATATCCAATTGAATATCCATACATTTAATTTTATAGATAGCATATTCGCTAAAAGACTGGACATTTTAAAGTTCAACTGTTCCAATATAAGCTCACAATGAAACTTAATGCCACAAAAAGATACACAATTTGCTGTCCACATCGGGACATTTAGATCTTCAGAAATGGTGTTCTTCGAGGGTTGTAACTGTTTAATGTAGAGTCCCAATAACCTCCAGGATACAATCACTTGAAGGGAAAGAAGTCCTAACTCCTGTCTTTTAATAGTGAGTGGATCACGGGGAGGTAATGACAATAAATAAATAATAAACAAACAAATACATAAATACATGAAGCTCACCAAATTATGCTTCCTAGCTTTGCTAGGGAGTACCAATCATTAAACAATTCAAATTCTAGCCCAAAAACTATTTTCGGTACAACAACTTTCTTATTATAAAAGTTAATAATGGTAGAATTAGAATTTACAATAATTAGACTTGATCTTCTTCATCTGACCGATAAGTGGACAGACTTTCATTCAAAAATACATAGAAATACATTTATTTATTTGCTTTATTCCTAATAAGGAAGCCCAAATAAGTAAAAGTCTTCAGCACAACCAACTTAATATACCAATTTAGCTTTTTATTTAAACATGACTTTGAAAAGTAGGAAATTGTAGTTTTAATGATATTAATAACCACATAAATTATATGTACATAAACCTGAAGAGCATTTACCGACCTCTGTAATCCAATTGACATCAGATCCATTCATTTCAAGTCATTGGCATATGCCAACCATTGAAAACATATATTCCCCAATCTTGGAGGGAATACACGTGAAGTATTTAACACCTCACCCAGATCAGATAAATACAGGTTAAATTGGCATGGGCCCAACATATACCTTTGTCTTAAACCTCTAAAAGTCTCTACTGAGTTAGCGAGGCAACCTTTAAATTGTAAACTGACCTTAAGCAAACCATCTGTATGCAAAAGAATAATCCATTTAAGTTGGCCATTCAGTATACACAAGTCATTGAGCATCTGCCATAATAATTAATCAGTTACTCTATCAAAGTCTCCAGCAAGATCTTTGCTCAAACACATATACAGTGTTATTCTTCGTAAGTGTCTCTATATGCAAAAAGTTCATAAAATGGTAATTAGTAGAAGTGCATTGAAAACGGTGGAAACCAATTTGAAATTGTGCAAGGTGGTTGTTGGCTAATATCAATTTTTCAAGTCACTGCAATAGAACAGAAGCAAAAACCTTTCAACTGACATCTAACAATGTGATTGGACAACATTTGCATGGATCTGTTCTGCCCCCTTTTTTGTAGATAGGGACAATATAAGAAAAATGCCAAGAGTAAAGTATACTCTGTGTTACTATGATGTTATTGAATAAGGCTCCCAAAATGACCCCCTAAATGGAGGACCTCCTTAAGCACAAAATTAGATACACCACCATTTTTAGTATTAACTTAATGATGTCCTCTTTAGGAAAAGATAGATGCCAGTCAGGATTATTCCTTTTAAAAAGAAGAACATTTACAAAGGCTACTATCTGAATATAACTTTTAGAATTAATGTTCCCAAATAGAAGCATGTAGAATATTTATTAATTTATCGGCTAAACATGTTCCCACTCCGTTCATCAATTTTCATAACTGTCTGGAATGCCTTCTGGCCATAACTATTCACATGTTTGCTATCTTGCAATACCACTGTGCTGTAAGGATACTTCAGCATGCTTTGGGTAAGTTGCTTTGCAGTTTCTTTATTATACATGAGAGGAACCCACTACATCTTTCAACTGCCTGAGTTGGGAACACCAGCACACAAGCCTACAGCAACACTCACCTTCCAACAGTCTCTCTGACCTCATGTATTCAGACTAGCTTGCATCCACCCATCCATCAACACACTTTACAACACACCTCCCTTCTTTACCAGACACGCACATCATGCATACTCATATATCCACCTATACGCCTCACATTTACAGAACTATTGTAAGAAAATAGCAACCCAAAATCTGCACAATGAAAATAATCCAAGTGGCCAAATAACCACTGCACCTTTTTGCATGAGAAAACAAGGTGCATTACATGTAAAAGGTCTCAGATGGTCCCCTGGAACCAAACTCACACAGAGCTCATCCTACTAAAAAAGTTTACAGGTTTTCATAGCGGAGGAAAATGCAAATCAGCATGCATAGCTTAGAATGATATCCCACCACCCTCATTGGCTACTGCCTATAAAACATACTAATATCTCCCTAAAGTCCCTGGACCAATTGGCCACACACTATCTAAACCCATTCCCCTAACATGTGGCGCCCTACATCCTCACTATTGAATCCAGGTACAGGCTTGTTTGTTTTACACTAATTGACACATTGATGAATCAGGACTGCACTCCTCCATTCAAGACATAATCAAAGTAACTGGCGTGGCCAACTCTGCTTTGACAAGACGATAGGCCTTTTCATTATACCAGGCTCATTGGCGCACTGAAGATGCCTCCCCAACCTTTTACTAACTTTTTTGGCATAAACTGTGCTCCTCCTATCCAAAATAATGGGATGTTCCAGAAATGGCTCCCCCTTATCTCCTTCAGCCCCAGGTGCCCGTCATGAGGGGACCAGGACACTGTTCTTGAGGCTGAATTTCAGGGACTTTTTTGTTTCATTTGTGTGCTTACGTGTAGTTCAAATGGGATGATCGATCTTCGGGGAGGGCAGTAGTGCACTAAATATTTGCTTAGCCTCTTGGTATCACAAAACCTTATGCCCTGTGTCAAACCTAACTAAAAACAATATCCTTCTGCTGCGTAAACCGCAGTCTTCTCCCATGATACTTTGTGCTAATATGTTTTCCTCAACCTGAACCCTTTTGCCTGGCTGGAACGCTGTACATTCATCCCAACATTATGAAATTCATGAAATGGAGAAGAGGCAGCACCAACACCACTGTAGTAACAAAGAAAATGTGGAAGCCATTTGTTCTGAACCACCTACACCAGAATGCAAGCATCTACCACACTACTAGACACTACTCCCACATATACATCAAGGAGCACTAGATAAACCACATACTCACCACACACACCCACTCCTCATTCATACTTTTAAATAGCAATTTTGCTCTATAAATACTTGCAATGCACATGTTCCTTTGGACCCACTTCCATGTGTAGTCCTATTCCTCACATATTCCAAGAACACTAACGCTGCTCTATAACACAGCATGTATGCCACAGGGCCTACCTCCTCATGCTCTCACATTCATTTGACCCACAGCCACATGTAGAAGTTATGCACTCTCTGAGAGCACTTAAAGCAACCACATTTTTGTGCTCCTCCCTCATAGTTTCTTATTGTAAGTTATGGTAGCACCCTGAGACCCACAGGCGTGTTGGTGCTATATATTTAAAACCTAAAAGAATAGAATAGAATATGCAGCTGGTACCACTCGGTACAAAAATAACTCTGCGCACTCCAGTCCTAATCTGGTATAATTCAGTACATAACATTGCACACTCCAATCCTAATCCAGTACCACACAGTACTTAACCTTTCACATTTCCATTAAAATCTGATACCACACAGTACATAATAACACAATTTACTGCACTCCTTGAATCTGGTATCCTTCGATACTTTAACAACTTGACGCTATCCATCCAAGCATCCAGCACTACACATGTAGCACAAATATCAACATCCAGTTTGATTTACATAGCACAACATTACATCCGCTACTACACACATAGTAACATTTTGTTTCTAATAGCCATACAACTATCAAATTAAAAGACCCTTGACACCAGGCACACTACCACTTCATTCACTCCAAACAGTACAATGGCACACACCATAGAAATGCTAAAACATAACCAGGCATTTAACTTTGCATCCATTTCCTAACAGTTCATTGTAGACAGCTTCTCTGGCCACATAAGCCATGACTCAATGCATGCAACGCGCACCCTGGATACAATTACACTAGAGTCCAACTCTTCACTTCCTGCAGGCAATTGTCCAAAAGCCAGTATCACTGGCCTCAACTCCACCATTTCATCCTACTCCTTCCTCCTGCAGTGTAGTCTGCCCACACAAGACGGTTGATTCCTTGCCCCCCCTTTTACATTCCTCACCCTGCCTGGTTCAGGCAGTCTATGCTTCTCCTCTAGGCAGCTCTGGGTCCATACATTCTTTCTCTATTAGTAAATTATATGATATGATAGTTTATTTATATAGCGCCTATACACAATGTGTTTCAAAGTGCTTCAAGGCAAGGGAGGGAACACAGGAAAATACAATGACATGCTTACAGGCCATGAACAGTAAGGATGTGAAATTAACTATCATCCTTGGCCTGACAACATTTCACATAGTGCAAGAGCTAAGACATAGATAAGTAAGGGAGGGGGAGAGTGGGAAGGAAATGGGACTACCGTACTAGGCCCGACGACATTTCTGGTAGAGCTGGAGAAAAACAAAAGGTGAGGGAGAGGGGTGCAGAAAGGGAGGGGAGGAACAAAACACGTGACTATTGTACTCTGCCTGATAACATTTTAGATAGTGTTTGAGGGGGGGACAAGTTTGGGGACGGGGGCTGAGACAAATGAGGTTGCTATCATACTAGGTCCAGGGACAATTCTGATAGAGTAAGTGCATAGAAGAAAGTAAGGGGAGGAGGGGAGGAGATTGGAAAAGAGAGAAAGGGAGAGGAGGAGAGAAAAAAGAGTGGAGAAGCAAGAGGGGAGAACGAATAATTGCAGAAGTCAGTAGTAACACATTATGTTGTAATCCAGGATACAAGATGAAGATGGGAACATCATGATTCTGGGCCACCATGAGTACAAGATGCAAAGGAAGTCCAGCCTGAGAGTTGAAAAAGGGTGATGCACCGTGAATCAATAAAGTCCATAAAAGTCAAATCCAGCGTTGGCCACAAGACGGTGATGGTGAAACCAGAATGTGTCAGGACAGACTCTTGCAGAATTAGGCTGGAGGTGGAGGAGGGGTTGTAGGGTAGAATTATGGAGCAAAACAGGCAACACATGTGTGCAAGAGGGGGGCACAAGGGAACATCAAGGGGGGACCAGAGAGGGTGGGGATGGCCTGTGAGGACAGAGGAAGTAAACACATGTTGGTGCATGCTAACCTGATGTCTGAGCAGGGATTTGGGCCCTGGGTCCTCATGGTCCAAACAGGTCCAAACTTCTCCTGCAGGCTGCCCTGGGTCCATTCTTTCTTACTTTTGCAGCCTATCGTTCTCCTTCAGGCTGCCCTGGGTGATGGGACCATATTTAGTTCCTTGCTTTCTGCAGCACCTGCAGCAGTTTACTTGGTGTCTTGCTTTCCAGTTTCAGCTTCTGCACATGCAAGTCCCTTTCCAGGTCTATTTGGAAGACTAGCTCATCGCTAGTTTTGTAAGTATACTTCAGGACGCATCAGGTAAGTTGCTCTACAGTTCCTGTATTATAATTGCATGACGAATCCTTAAGTTATTTGAGAAGAACCCACTGGCTCCCTCCGCACAGGCTACACCTTCCAACTACTTGGTTTGGAACGCCAGCACCTTAGCATTCTCTCACTCATACATCAACACTCTCACCTTCCAACATTCTCTATGACCTCATGCATTCCACACTGGCCTGTCCCCATCCATCCAGCAAAGCTCTTCACAACACATAGTTGATCTATGTTGCTTTATCCAATTTCTATATTCACTATTTAATTCCTTCTTTTGTAGTAATCGTATTTCTAGAAAAATTTCTGGATCATTAGTTAGCACTTCTCTGCAATTTGTATTTGTATTTTATTTATTTGTATAGCGCACCAGGCCCGAAGGAAACCGGGCGCATATCTTAGATCAACAGGTACATGAAATAATTACATCAATCAATTACATTCACATGAACAAATAAGTTACATCAGTCAAGTAACGTTCATAAACGTACTGTACATAGCAATGCAGTTTGGTTAGCAATTGGCAGGAGGTAGTTTGACAATAGATATAAAGGTGGATAGGATCAGATGGCATGTGGTGGCAATTGGTCACATGTAGTGGATAGCCAAGGTTTGCTTTTGTGTTTGAATAGGTTGGGTGAGGGTTAGGTTCTAATGGTGAGTGGCAGTGTGTTCCAGAGTTTGGCAGCTAAGACTGGGAAGCTAGCACCTCCAGCTGTCTGTAGTTTGTATCTGGGGATCGTGAGGCATTGTACTTGGGAAGATCTGAGTGATCGTGTAGGTAGATACTGAGAGAACCGAGAGGCTAGGTAGATGTGGGCCTGGTTGTTAACACATTTGTGAATAATGGCCAGGGATTTCACTGATATCCTTTGGGCAACTGAGAGCCAGTGTAGACTCTTTCTAGTTTCAGAGATGTGTGCAGATCTAGGAATGTTGAGGGCCGCTCTCATAGCATTATTTTGAATGATCTGGAGTTTGTTAAGGTTGCGTTGGTTGGTACCTTGATAAAGAGCATTACAATAATCGAGTTTGGACATAACCAGAGTCCTAGCAAGAATGATGCAATTCTGAGTGGAGAGGAATGGACGGCAGGCTGTGATGAATTTACATGTGTAAGCAGAGGCAGCGACGACCGCATTAGTTTGTCTATTGAGGGAGAGTGTGGAGTCAAGGTAGATTCCCATAGTTTTGGTATCTTTGGATACTTTGATAGAGTTGCCATCGATGTTGAAGGTGTTGAGCGAAGGGTCAAGCTTATTGAGTCTTTGTTGGGTGCCAAGGATGAGGAGCTCTGTCTTGTCATCGTTGAGACAGTCATCCAAGCTTGGACAACTTGGTAGATGTCATTCAGAGCTTTAGAGTCAGGTGTGTAGTCACCAGTGATGGGGATGAGTATCTGGGTGTCATCAGCGTAATTGGTATAGGTGACACCCAGATAGTCAAGCACATCAAACAGAGGTTTGGTAAATACATTGTAAAGTGTGGGGGATACACAAGACCTTTGTGGGACTCCACAGGGGACCGGAGTCGGATCTGCCGATGCGGGATGCGGTGGGTGGGGGAGAATACTCTCATATGCCTATTGTCCAAGAAGGAGCTAATCCAATTAGTCACTTTTTTCAGAAAAGTGGGCAGCTGTTTTCAAGTGATGGCAGAAGATTCGTTGATTGACCAAATCCAAGTCTGCTGACAGGTCCAGGAGTAGAAGGAGGGCCAGTTTGCCTTTGTCTTTTAAATCCTCAATTTGAGTTTTGAGATCTAGTAGGGCTGTTTCTGTCCCGTGCTTAGGTCTAAAGCCGGATTGTCTTGTGCCGTGTAAGTTGTTACTTTCTAGATACTTCTGTATCTGTAGGTAGGCTGCTCTATCTAATATTTTTAGAAGGAACGGGACCGTGGTGATGGGTCTGTAGTTGGATGGTGTCGCTGGATCCAGTGTGGGTTTTTTCAGCAAAGGGATGACCCAAGCATCCTTCAGATTGTTAGGGACAATTCCAGAATGAAATTAGGAATTTATAAAGGCGGTAATGAAGGGGGCAAGGTCATGAGCCAATTCCTTGATGATTGGTGCAGGGCAGTAGTCGCCTTGGCAGTTGGAGGGTTTTAGGTTGATAATAATTTTTTCAACCTCAGGAATAGTGAGGGGTGCAAAACTAAAAGGGGTGTGGGTGAAGGCGGTGGTGGCCGTCTTGGGTGTAGAGAGTTTAGATTGGGAGGTGGCAAGGAGGGAATTTTGTTTGGCATTGATTTTGGCTTGTAGGGTGGGTTATTTTAGTGAGGAGAGCATTTTTGATACTATTGCACCATGTATTGTCTTTGCTACATGTGTCAAGGATGGGCGAAGGGGATTCTAATTCTTTGAGAATTTTAAATAACTCCTTTGTGTTGGATTCTGCTTGCGAGATACCCTGGTTGTAAGTAGCTTGTAGGATCGCTTCCTTGTAATTAAGGGATGCGATGAAGAGGTTGTCTTTGTTAGTTGCACATGGGAGACTTCCCAAAGCACTTCATCCTTACGTTTTTCTTTACACAGAGCACTGAGTTGTGGCGTAAACCATGAATTCAAATGGGCTTGTTGTTTAGCTTTCCGTAGTTTGAGCGGTGCTATAGTGTCTATGGCTTTGAGCAGTGTTTGGTTGAAGGTGTCCACTAGGATGGTGGGGTCATTGTGCTGTGAAGCACAATTGTTAAGAATAGGTAGGATGAGGGGAAGAGGTTTTTCCCTAGTGATGTCCTTTTTGTTCCTTATAGGAATAGGGGTAGCTATATTAGGTTTAGGAGAGGAGTTGGTAGCTGGTATGTGAAAGATGATGATGTGATGGTCAGACCAAGCACAGGCGGAGTTGGAACTTATCGATGTGTTGCAGTTTAAGTCTGCAATCCAATCGAGCGTTCTACCCTTGTTATGGGTGGGTTCGAGGATACGTTGCTAGAAGCCTAAGTTAGAGATGATATTGGCAACCTCAGTGGCCATGAGATCCTTAGGATCTGATAAGCCAAGATTGATGTCACCCAGTAGTAGCACTTGCGAGTTGGGCTTGGTGTTGTCAGTAAGGACGGATGTAATATCCTCCGCGAAGGAGGTGATGGGTCCTGGTGGTCTGTAAATAAGGTGTAATGTTGCTGTGTTGGTCGGTGACAAGGATAGTTTAACTGAAAGAGATTCGGCAGAGCTAAATTGGGTATTGGGGATGAGTCTCATATTAATGTTGTCCCTATGTATAAATGTGACGCCGCCCCTTTGGTGAGGTTGGATTGGCGGTCATTTCGAAGGATGGAGTAGCCATCTGGGATGGCGAGGGCCAAGAGTGGGCCTGAGGCGGCATGTAGCCATGTTTCTGTAAGATTATTTAGCAATTTTTTTCATGCAGCACCACTGCATGGGTTGGTACATTGCTATAATGCGGTACAGCAAGGCATGTGTTGCCAGTGTGACATGGACATGTAAATGAAAACAGGCTATTCAGTCAAAAACGATTTCTACATCTAAAATGCAAATTATTTTTTTTCACAGTTAAAAGCATATATATTTTTTTCTCACCTGAAATTCCTCTGTTGCAGGAGACACATTTGAGGATTAATGAACTTACCTCATTAACAAAAAACTAACATGCTAACTCATTAATAATATAATGTGTTCTCCAGTGCAAAATGAGATGGAAAATGACAGGCTCTGAAAGTCATTTTAAAAGTGCATCCAGATTTTTTTCTCTTTACTTCTATCTGTGCTCTGTCCACAGTATTTGCAAGAAGCAAAGACTCGAATAAGCAAGAAATCAGTTTTGTTACAGTTGCAACTGTATAAACCAAGCCATTGTTCAAGAGAAGGAGGGTAGGACATGATAGATTTTCATTGGTTGAACTCGTTTGGTGGGCTGTAACAGAGCTTTTCTAATGAATCTCGGGGAAGAAGAGTGTTAGAAGACATTTTTACACAGCTCGGAGAAAGACCTGGCTGGTGGCTGGGGAGTTTCCTGATTGAAAAAGCAGATCCCAGTTCACTGCTGCAGAGACTGGAAATTCCAGTCAATAAGCCCCTGTTTGAGTGACGGCAGATGCTCGTCCTTTCTGTGGTGATTTAAGAGGGAGAAATACCACTTCCAGAAGGCAACCAGCCGAAGAATTTCACATGCTGGACAGGCTTGGTAATTATATTGCAGAGTGCAGGGGCAGTGTGTATGTGTGCGAAACTATTCAGTCAGAGTAGAAGAGGAAATTCCAGTGTTATATTATTAATGAGTTAGAATCATGTTAGTATTGTTAATGAGGTTAGTTCATTAATCCTCAAATGTGTCTCCTGCAACAGAGGAATTTCAGGTGAGAAAAAAAATATATGCTTTTAACTTTAACTATGAAAAAAAATTATTTGCATTTTAGATGTAGAAATCGTTTTTGACTGAATAGCCTGTTTTCATTTACATGTCCATGTCACACTGGCAACACATGCCTTGCTGTACCACATTATAGCAATGCACCAACCCATGCAGTGGTGCTGCATGAAAAAAAATTACTAAATAATCTTACATTCTGTGATGGCGATGAAATCGAGGTTTTGGACCGTGATGAGGACTGTGATATCGAGAGCATGGGCAGTGAGGGACCTAGCATTGATGAGGGCTCCCTTTAGGTCTTTAGTACGGGTGGTCACAGGGTGGTCAGGTGGAGTATGCGTAGTTGGCGTGGGCTAGAGGTGTGGTGGTGGAGTGTGTTACGCTGGGTGCAGGATATGTGAGGCAATCTGGATCTGAGTTTGGCGTTCCTGAGTTGAAGTGAGCACGGTTGATTTGGAGTGGGTTTCGTTGTGAAATGTTGAAGCCACAGGGCAGGTGCATTAGGATACTGGTTGGTAAGGTGGTCAGTATGGGGGTAAATTATACTGTTGAGCGTAGGTGTGACACAGGGGGAGATGAGGAGAGTCGATGGTAGTGTGTTTTGGAGCATGGTGGTGGGGTGTGTACTGTGGTGGAGGGGAATCTCAGCAGTGGTGACGGATGGTGCACAGAGCGCAGTGACTAATTGCCATGCAATGACAAGGTGTGTGAGGAGGATGTTGGCAGTAGGCCGCAGCATCATATCGTGACACAAGTGGACTAATGATGAGATTAGGTAGTGTGCGGTCGCTGTGGTGGCGCAATGGGACGTGTACAAGAAAAACAATGCAATTCTCATTTTTTACTTTTAACCACTACATCAAATCCATGGCTATGATGTCTACACAACAAGGTACCCCTAACAAAATGTACATGTGTTAGGTTTAGAAGTTTTGCAATGTTTATCACATTGCAACACTCAGTATAAATGCTCATACGGGGTATGTACTTTCTTGTCTATTATCTTGCCTGACCAAAGTAAACATTCATAGAACATAAGCCCCTGACCTCATAATGTAAGTCAGAAATTCTTAATAACCAGATTAGTAAAAGATGAACACTAATTGACACATTGATGAATCAAGACTGCCACTTAATCTGCACCCCTACATTCTAGACATGATCAAGGTAACTGACGAGGCCAACTCTGCTTTGACAAGAAAGACTCCTTGGCGTACCTAAGATGCCTCCCCAACCTTTTACTAACTTCCCTTTGGTGAGGAAGTTCTCGAATGGGTTTAGTTACAGTTGAGAGAGCGGCCAATGATCAATGCCTGCTGTTATATGGCTTATACATTATAAAACTTCTTTATCAATCTTCTGCTGCCTCCGCCTTCATTCAACAACATGCATATTGTATTTAGATTCAACCATCACTGAACGTGTTAATGTTTGAGCCATATTAAAATGCTGCATCAATTTGTTATCTTCCAATTTTCATTGGTAAAATAGCCAATCATTACATTTAGATACACTTGACTTAGACCACACTATTGTGTTACCAGCAGAGTGAAGCTCAAGCTCTGTTGAACCATTCGCATCAAATTAATTACCGATAAATGTATCAGAATTTAAAATTAAATCACTCAGGGCTGTCCTCTGCATTTCTAAACGGCGAAACCTATTAAATATATCCTTTACTACAAAATAAATATTAGACTACTGAGTGAGTAGTACCATTGTGCCATGTTGGTGCTCCCAAAATATCCCGCTTCAAGTTTCCATTACCCATATACACGGCCCAACTTTCCATCCATTTGTGCCATCTACACCCCTGATCGTTTGAGAGTGATGGTATCAGGAGTTGATAGTAGGAATACACAATAACCCTGGAGCCCCATTTCCAACATTTTCAGTACTGTCACAATTCAAGTCTCTGACTATAATATCCTTCTCTATTTACCCAACATCGGAGCGATTCACTAGGACAGAGCTCGCTTGGTTCATGTAAATAATAATTACATATTAAGAGGGTTGACATATAGGATAATCAATAACAAAGATTGTGTGCATGATTTCTACAATCAGGATAAGGTTAATTCTAAAATACCATCACACACATCTGGGCAGCACATTGCCTCTACATCTAAATCATTCCCAATTGCTGTCACCAGCCGACAATAACAGCGACCCAAATGCCCTTTCTGGTTTAAAAAAAAAAGGTTGAATACCCATCTAAAACCTTTGAATCTCTTAACCAGGTTTCCAGTAAAAACAATAAGTACAACATGGGTAGGTTTATCAAATTAACATTATAAGTCATCCGATTATTGAAACTTCTTGAGAAGCAAGAATGTAGGACTATGATTTATTCTTTTGCTTCTTCAGGGCATTTTTAAACTCTGTGTTTTTCAGACTGTATATAATGGGGTTACAAAGAGGACCGATAATGATGTAGGTCAAAGAGGAGATCTTGCTGTCTGTCATTGTTGATTTTGGGCGAATATATGTAGCAAAGATAGATCCATAGAAAACAACAACCACTGTGAGGTGGGAGGCACAGGTCGAAAAGGCCTTCCATCTCCCTCCCTTTGTGTTAATTTTGAAGATAGATGATACAATGTTGATATAAGATATGATGATCAAAAGAAACGACCCCATTGTCAATGAGGCCCCAATAACATAGATCAGTATTTCCATTGTGTGAGTGCTGGTGCATGTAATCTTCATAAGTGCTTTGCTATCACAGAAGAAGTGGTTGATAGTGTGGGTGCCACAGTAGGAGAACCTAGACACGGCTACAGTGAATGGTAAAGCAGCCATGAACCCAGCAAGCCAGCTTCCTGCAGCCAGCTGTATGCACACATCTTTATTCATGATGTGGAGGTAATGTAAAGGATTGCAGATGGCCACATACCGATCATATGCCATCACTGCGAGCAAAACAATCTCTGCAGCTGCCATGGCCATGAAAAAATTCATCTGGAGGAGGCACTTTGTGAGAGAAACATGCCAGTCCTTAAGAAAGAAGTTTGCTAGCATTGGAGGGAGAACACCTGAGCTGTATGCAATATCAATTAGTGACAAAATAGCGACAAAGAAGTACATAGGGGTGTGCAGCTGTGAGCTACAGGAAACAGTTGTCACAATAAGAAGGTTTCCACTCAGAGTAAGCAGGTACAGCACTAAAAACACACTAAAGAGTGGAGCTTGAAGGCGTGGAAGATCTGAAAAGCCAATAATCAGGATATCAGAGGCTGAACTTATGTTTTCTCTTTCCATTCAATGACCAATGCAGCAACTTCAGGGATGGATTTGAAGATTCGCTGAAAGTGAATAAACAAGTAAAGTAATTACTATTATTGCTGAAATAGATAGGCTGTACAAATGTCCTCCTTGCAACAATTTAAGTAAAGGGGAATGGGTTTTGTTTGGATTTCTTTCTGTATTTTGAATGATCATTTCTAATTTTTTCTATATTTTGGCACTGCTTAGCTCCACATAGCTTACAATGTATTGTATGCATTTCAGTGAGGCTTTAGTTGCCAATTGTTACATTTAGGACCATGGAATTTGCGTAGAAATCATGTCTTGAATTTCTGAAGATCCAAGTCTCTTTTCACAAACCAAAGGCAAGTAAGAATTTAGATTTTGGACCGATTTCTGAATTGATAATATTGTAAATGTACAATCTGGAGGGGACCTCGCCATCAATATCTAATACAACTGCATATTGGAATATGTGGCTAGTTGTTACTCACTCCCTTGCCTAACAAATTGTTTCACACTTCCAGCATAATTGGTAAGAGGAGAGCATGCACAAGCAGGGCAGGCGGTTCTACCCTTGAATGGGAAACACTCTTTTTGGATGGCCCTTCCTAATCCCTAGCAGCCAATAGTTGGAATCTCGCCTGGAAACCAGACACTTTTTATAAACTCACAGATTGCCTGGGAGCACCCTGTTTCCTGGAAAAATGAGAAATGTAACAGAAAAGTGGTGAGGGGACATTCAAGTGGTTACGATTAACTCAATGATTCCATTCCCATTTTTGTTTTCCAATGTCACTTTAAGTGGTGGGGGGGGGAGTACCAAAATGTGGGTCCGGCCCTCTTGTCATGTCAAATATCAGTTTGCTTGACAAACAGTATCAATTGTTTTAAAAAAGGCACATAGAAATGACATTCCGAGAGACATATTGTAAAAACTAGACACTATGCATTCGCTCATTTAACGCAAAAGTTGAATTGTCCATCATGAAAGCATAAACCCTCAATACAAACGTCCTCATCTTAAACATGCCCATGTTGAGGTGTTCCATTGTCCTTAGCTTCGTATGTATTTTTCAGGAAGAATTGGGAGACTTAAGGACATGTTTGGTTTGCTTATGATTTACAATCAATGTGTGCTACTGAGATGTGCTTTTAGATGTAACACGAACAGCACATTCAAGATGCTACATCAATGCAATACAAACATCAAAAATAACCTATTTGCTCTTCATGTCTGTTCTCACTGCATACACAGGTTTATCTGGTGAACCTTAAGTGACTTGAGGATTGGAACACCTTTTTTCTAGTGCTACAGTACAAACTGATGCAACTTTTTTTTCCAACCTTGTGCAGTGTTGTTCTCTGTTGAACTTTAAGTGACCTGGGGCTGGATGGAATGGGTCCAGGCAGGTAACCCTTAAGTGATCTGTGGCTTTTAGTAGCGTAATACGGTGTTAACACATACATTCTCTGTAAAATCATTAAGGTTTTAGAAAGAAGACAGGTCATAAGCTACAAGATAGAGCAGAGTGGGTTTAGAAGAAAGACGTGAAGCAGAAGTGTTCCAGGAGCCCAGCGAGTGAGGCACTCTGTGCACCTTGCATCTAAGAGGCTCAGAAATGAATGATCATGCGATACAGCTTGAAAATTAATTGCAGAGAGTAAAATCCTGGTTAAGATGGGTTTGGCAAGTAGGACCAATAATACCTTTATTTTCTAAAATGTTCACTCTAATGACTGAGACTGCATTTATGATGATAATGATAATAAGAATAATGCTTTAAATATCATTGAAACTCATGCTAACGTGAGGGTAATCTTATCCTTAATAAGATAAGTAAACTCCTGTCAGACGCAATATAAATAATATGTGGTTTCAAACCTATTGGAGCCACATGGCCATCCATTGAAGGGAAGAACCTAAACCCTCTCTGCTGTTCCAATACACTGCAGTACCTTACTCTCCAATGCACACACAGTCCCATCCCCCTTATTGGGTAACAGATGGTCCACTAGGAAGGAGGGGAGGTGTAATGGATGTGGTGGTGTCGGCCTGTGATGTTATGCCTGTGGTTCTAATCCACAATCTCTCTTTCCATGCCCAACAAGGCTAAAACATAAGTGCGTTTCTTTTTCAGTGGAGTCAAAACTGATTTGCAAATGGTTTTACCTCCTTTGTAATGGTCCAGGGGGTTAGAAACCCATGGCAACGAGCTGGCTAGAAGAACTCCCATTGCTAATGTCTGAGCTAAAGCTTTTCATGCATGTGTTTATAATGTCTCCTCATCTTCTCTCTCTTTATGATTGAATCTCAATAATAATTCAGTAAAAAAAACTTTGTTAAAGGGACGTTATGGTTAAGTTGCGCTACTAAAAACCTATGAAATTCTGCAAAAAAATATTGTTAAAGGGACGTTATGGTTCCAAGTAAAACCGAAAAACTCCTGAAATTCGCCAGTTATGGTAAGCTAAGCAACCATAACTCGCGCCACAACCGCACATTGCTAAGACTAACACCCAGGACATCAAATATGACATTGCAAATGTCATTGATGACATCACTGATGACATCACATGTGCATTTACTTTTCATGAAAACTCTGTACAAGGGATTCTTATAATGTTGACAGAAAAAGTGTCAAGGATCATTGGAATAGATATCTTGAGCTATGTAGTGCATTAGGCAATGCATTGATATAAATAGCATTCTGTTATGAAGTAATTATGTCAGGATGATGCTCTGTCTCCAAAGTAGCACAGAGAGGTACCAAGTCCAGCCACTTCATTCCACGCACTCCATGCCAGTGCACTTCCACATGAGGGAATCCAAGATCTGCAGCTACTCCACAGCTACTCCACAGCATTCTGCATGCACCTCCAACGAATGTATCCATGTGTCTCCCAAAATCCAGATGATCTGTTTTCTGAAACACACAGCCATAGCTATCTGTTCTTCTCTCAGGAAAAAGACTTTCTGACAAACACTCTCCTTACATAACACAACCAGTAAACTTTACTGACCAATCCCTTGCTCTGCTCATTCTCATTTGCATTCCTCTCCACCCCAAAATTCCCATATGTAATACGCGCTGTCCGCCGACTTCAGCCATGTCCGTGGACATATCGAAAATCTGAGCGTGGTGAATGCAAATTTAAATAGTGTACCCCATTTCCATTTTGAGGTTGGCTCTGAAAAGAGCAATTTTCTTTTTTTTTTTTTTTTGCAGATGCTTGACAGACACCTGTTATTTTGTATTTTATTTTATTTTTTTTTGTTCTTACTTTACACCTAAAATCTTCACATAACCTTCTCCAAAGCAACCCTTACATTCCAAAACAGAATGGCATTTCCCATAAAAGATAAGGAAATGCCATCTTCTTTAAACTAAACAGCATTACTGGAATAAATATTCTCATTATTACAGAAGAACATACCAGCTCTAAGCATGAAAGCACACATGCCTTGGTTGATTGCACACCTAGCAATATTTTGCTGAGGACAAAAAACAGAACTATTGTCCCATATTGCCCTAGGTACTATTCCAGAAAAAATTACTTTGGCATTTGGAAAGATGTTCATTACTGCTTGAACCAACTATTCCAAATCAGCCAACAAAGTAGGGGCACTCACATAGCCCAAATGGAAAGCAACATAGTGCAAAACTACCAGATGGGGACTGTTCATCCTGCCCATATCTTCACAAACGTGTACAATTCCCTGTAAATTGCAATCAGGCACAGTGCTCCACACCACCTCCACTCCTTCAACATCAAAATAGTTTGCCACATGCCTGCATTGAGCATACTGCTGTAAACCATGCACAAACATATCTCCAAGCACCAACACCCTGACTTTCTCCACCTCTGCAATCTTCACTACACACAGTCTCTTTCAACACAAATCCACAATCTCAATATCTGATTGGCTGATCCCTACAGTCCCCTTTGCATGCTGGATTTGCTGGAGAGCCCTGGATGTGGCACGACCTGTCCGCGGACCGCCGCAGTGTCCGCGGAGTGCATAACTTTTAGACAGCCCTTCTACCCTTTCCACATCACTCTCTGTGGCATTCCCTCATTGGATACAGCTAAGCAGTCACACAACCATCTATCAATCAATCACATCCAAGACCTCTAGATCTAACTCCATCATCAGAGTTCAGCACTTCAAATGTACTGTTGAACACTCGGAGTACAAGTCTCATATCATTGGAAAGCACCTTTTACAAAAACTACTTTACAAGTCTCCAAGATTTCTACTTGCAGCTGCATGCATATCCACATGCATGAATACAAACTACAGGTATGCATAATTTCTGCACAGTACATGTACAATCTTATGAATGCATATAAACAGAGTAACTGCCACTTAACCTGTATAACCTATCAAATGAAATTACTGTTATTTTTCTCATCTGCTGTAATCAACTGTCAATTCCAAACCTATCTGCTATCTAATTTCTTTTTACACACACAGCTATCTAAAAATTTTAATATTAAAAGATGGGAGAAATAACAGTATAATTGTAGTAAAACACTTAGGCCCTCATTACGACCCTGGCGGATTCCGCGGTGCAAAATGCACCGCGGAGCACGGCGGAAAGCCGTCGATAGCGCCATGGGGGTTGGCGGATTTACCACCCCATGCCGACCTTGGCGGAGCGGTAAATCCCCAATCCCCATTCTGCCCTTCCCCATTCCCATTCTTGCCCCATAGGGTATAATGGGAGTGGGGAAGGAGTTAATTACGCCGCCGTAAAGTACGGCGGCGTAATTAACAACGGGGTCCCGTAGCGCCATGGTTTTCTCCGCCCGGTAAAACCAGGCGGAGAAAACCTCCATGGCGCTACGGGAACTCGTAGTACGGCGGACGGGTCCGCCGCGATTACCGCTGGCGGAAACCCACTCCGCCAGGGTCGTAATGAGGGCCTTAGTGTATTATAAAAAAATTAAACACAGACAGGATAAGGTCATGCATCTTTATACACTCACACAAATAGACACTATCATTGAAAAGCTCCCAGCTGAAATAATACCACTGCCTGCAAATCACATCCTTCTGCTTTATTACCCACACCTTCACCAATGCATACATTCCAATGCTTTTCTATACAGTTTCTGCCATTTACCTTATAAAAATTGCAAAATAAGTATATCATTATTTCTTCTATCTCCTAACATTCAATAAGACAGCCTTAAGAAACTAAGTGAGTTGTGTATATTTACTAATTTACTCATTTGCAAAGCATGTTGAACCAACATATTTAAAGTAAAATATATAGACTGCACATAGTCAAATGAAATTGCATGCACACAATATGTTCAGATATCAAACAAGAATACTACTACAAAAACATAAAAATCAACATAAATTAACATCAGTGCTATAAAAACACAAAATTGCTAACTTATTTCCTTTACAATTGCAGTGAAGACCACTCCCCAGAAAAGCAGCAGCATCTGAAGTACAAACAACAACTCAGAAGAAACCTGCTCATTCCACACAAAAAAAGTAAGTACAATACTACCATAATATTCTTACTGTTAGTCAAACACACTGTGGGTTTGATTCATGGTATTTGTGCGCCAAAAAACAGATATGTGTGCACCATTCTGCCCACAAATCCCCATTTGTTAAACACGGATTTGCAGGCAGAATGCCACACATATCCCTGTTTTTCGGCAGTCAAATTCTCCTAGAATGTTAGTATTGCAGAACAAAGAACTGTTTTAAGTCTATACCATTAGATGGAGTATTTGTGCTTCTCCTCACCACTAGCTTACT
The DNA here is from genome assembly GCF_040938575.1 of Ambystoma mexicanum. Classification (NCBI taxonomy): domain Eukaryota; kingdom Metazoa; phylum Chordata; class Amphibia; order Caudata; family Ambystomatidae; genus Ambystoma; species Ambystoma mexicanum. The sequence continues at coordinate 84,551,050 of NC_090925.1, forward strand.
TTCTACTGTCATCTGAACCCCAGTATAGTAACACACAAATACAAAAATAGCCTTCCCAACTAGTTCTAGCAACCCAATACATAATCACACACCACCACATACATCCTTACCATCATACTCAGACACTCATGCACAAAGCACACACATTGCAGAACAGCCCAACCCATACCTCCTTTTTTTTTCAACAGACCCCAAAAAATGCCTACCAAAAAGCAAGTCCATAGAAAGCAACGCAAAAGTAGAGCAAATGAAAATAAAAGTGTCCAAAATAAGCATCCATCTCTAGCAGAATTTGTACAAAAAATGCAAACAAAACATCTAATAGAGTCATTAAGCGAAACAAAAGAAACTTCCAGTACAAACACGTTCCCTCCTCTTTCAAAATGTAAAACAAAACAGAAAGTGATTTACAAGAATTCAGCTACCACTTCTGCTAACACTGCTCCTATAAATCTTGATGTACTAGTAAGTAACCATACCAAAAACATTATTTTAGAAAAAATGTTCCGCCACAGAGTCCTTCAGAATCTTATAAAAACAGGAGACAAATCATGCACAACCCTTAAAACCTACCATAGAAAATTAATCTTAGACGCTCTCATAGACAATGTAATCTTTGGAAGTTATTTATTTTAGTGTTAAACAAAATGGAACCACTAACAAAACTAACTACTAAATTACAAAAAAGACTTTGCAATAAACAGAATGTCAACAAAAATAATTTCTTAAATATCTGTGGAGGTGAATGGAGTCACACCACGAGCACAGAACCATTTTTTAATGAAGAAGCATACAAACAAAAGCAAACAAATACAATTGTCATACATAGCAGTGGCCGAGGGTATGAAAAACGTAATAATACCATAATGGAACAAGAAATACTGCTTACAAAAATATCCCCATTAAACTCAGTATCACCTCTCCATTCGACTGAACCAGAACGTCCAGTATACAAATGGCTGTGCACGTCAATGTGTAACATTGCCAAAAAATCTTTCAAATCTTTACGTCAGTTCCTCAATCAGTATGTGAAAGGCAAAGACAAAATTAAAGTTAAACTGCTACAAAATATGGATACCTGTCCAGTGCGCAAATACACAGGACTACAAGGCCATTCATTAGCCTGCATTTCAGGACCTATTTGCAAAAGCACCTTCCATCATATCAATACATCATCCAACTATAATAATTCTAGTCTATAAACTATACTATGCTAAAAGTCCTGCTTTAGCACTAGCATAGTATAGTTTAAATAACAATCTTCTACATGGTACAGCCAAAGGCCTACTTGAAGAAATAGAGCAGATCCAGAGAAAATATTTTGGAAGTGAAAGCCACTTACAAAATGCAATAGCTTTACAACAGACTAGCAACAATTGTACAGATAACAACCTTCTACAACACAAAAAAGAAATACTAAAATGTAAAAGTACACCCGCTGAAGTACCAAACCATGTGTGTGTGTGTGTAAGTTGCTGCAGAACCTTTTATAAAAGTAAGACAAACATTGTAGACATAACAAACAAAATAGAAGACAATGAAGATTCCAAATGGTTTGAATTAGCTCTCTACCATATAGCAGAAAACAAATACGAAATAACTGACCTCTTAATACTTTGCAGTTACTGCACTACAAAACTTGACAACAACCAAACTCCTGCACGTGCTATCACAAATAGCTTGGAATTATTCTCACTAACAAAACCCCTGCAACAACTCAATTTATATGAGAGCATAATAATTCAAACAGTGCACCCAATTCAAGCAATAATACACCTTCAACCAAAAACAGCAAAATAACCTCCCTCTAAATTAGTAAAAGGCATTCGTGGCAAAGTAGTTTATTTACCATTAGATCTGAAAGAAAATGTGCACACTCTGGGAGTGCAACTTCCAATAGAGCAATCTTTAATTGTCTTAGTAAATGGTGTACCTACAAAAGACAAAACTTACATAAAGTTAGATAAGCCTTACAGTATCTAAAAGACAATAATGAATACTACAAAAAAATCAATATTGAAGAAAACCTGAGGGAAACCACTGAAATAATTCAAGAGTCACCAGAAACTAGTCAATTTGAACTTCTAGATCCTGCTACAGTATCCAATATTTTAGACAATTATACAATTCATCCATTACACTCTAAAGACACCATAGATGATGCACTAGAAACATACCAAATGCGACAAACCAAAGGATCACCAATCAGTATATGGGAAAGCACGTGCTTTTCCACTACTCTTTTGTACTGGAAAAAGAGGAAGGTACGATGATAGACCCACTCCAATAACAGCATCAGAATACCGCTCGTTACTAATGTATTCTGAAGATTTAGACAAAATGTGGAATACATATTCCACCTACTCTTTGAAAGCGAACTAGCAACTCTATTCTACGGAGTTGCACACACATTGAAATCAGGTACCCACTTTCAAAATATGTCAGCTACGCAATTGCTAAAAAAAAGTGCAAGAAAAAGATGAGGTTTTACTATCAAGCATTACAAATCTATTAGCAAACATGTGTGGTACTAAAGATTACTGGTTCCGACGTCACAGAGATGTACGTTGTATGATAAGAAACATTGGCCCACCCACTTGGTTTGTAAGTTTTGTAGAATATTCATGGGAAGATTTACATGATTTGCTACGCATATCAAACAAAAAAAAACAAACATAAATATACTAACACCTGGAGAACTTTGCTCTCTAGATCCTGTTAATGTTTCAAGATATTTCCATCATCGCTTCATTGCTATGCTACACTTTATTTGTAATAAAACTGTTCCTCCCCTCAGAGAAGAGCAACACTTCTTTTGGAGAAAAGAATGCCAAGCCAGAGGAGCACCACATATCCACATGCTTTTATGGATTAAAGATGCCACTGTTTTACAGTTTATCAAAAAATATGTCACTTGTGAAATTCCATCAAAAGCAACAAATAGTGATCTTCATGCACAAATTGTACAATTTCAAAGACACAAATGTGGGAAATATTGTTGTCGCAAATACAAAAACAAAGGGAAATACTACACCAAATGCCGCTTTGGTGTCCCTAGACCAGTTACAGAAACAGGTGAAGTGAACAACTTCATGTCTTCAGTTAGACATAGTGTTAAAGTTAAATCACCTAAGAACACATATTACATAACAAGAACAGAAGAAACAAAATAAATCAATGATTACAATGCAATCATTGCCCTCTTATGGAATGCAAACATAGATGTGCAGTACATTGCAGACAATTCCACTGCAGTTGAACGATATGTTACAGCCTACTTAACCAAAGCAGAAAGAACAGAGCTTCAAGGCCTCTGGAATGACCTATCATCAGACAAAACACTGTCTCAGAAATTGTACAGCTTAGGCATAAAAATGCTCTCTCATAGAGAAGGTGGATGCTATGAAGCTGCAGATCGTTTAACCGGTACTGCTTTGTATGGAAAATCTGAAAATATTGTATGGCTAAGTCTTGGTCCTGCTAAATCTAGGAAAAGAGTTCTGAAATCATACGACGACATAGAAACAATAGAAAAAAATGATCCCAACAGCCACGAAATTTTGAAAAACAATTTACTAGACACATACTACCCAAACAGGAGTACCACTTTGGAAACCATGTATCTATACCACATAGCCCAAAACTTCACATACAAAAATAATATAAAACCCGATGAAAATAAAGGTAGATACAGAGTGACAAATTGTGAAGGCAGCGTAGTAAAGCTTACCAAACAAATGTTAATTAAGCATATCAAATTGTCATTAAAAACTCCTCAACTTAAAGAACTATATTACATGTCCCTTCTACACCTTTTTAAACCATGGAGAAAAGAAGAAGAGTTACTAGATATCTATGACTCCTATGCCGATGCTTTCAAAGCAAATGAAAGCACTATAACCAATGTAAACTTTACACAGTGCAAAACAATGTTGCACAATTAACAGCAACACAAAGAAGAACTCCAGGCCCAACTAGATAAGGACAATCCCGACAGTAGTCAACCATCTGTAACAGGAAGCCAAGAACCACTGGGACAGCCAATAATAGCAAATGAGGCAGAATTAGCTATGACAGAAGTAGAAAACACATGTCTCACTATGAAGAAGATACAGAAAACTTAACTGTACTGCAATCAAAACTGAACAATGAGCAGCGTATCATTTTTCAAGAAGTAACAAAAGGAATTGGACATTGTGTACAACATGAAAATAAAGAATGTTCCTGCCAAAATTACAAACCTATACTACTATATGTCAGTGGACAAGCTCGTTCAGGCAAAACATTCTTAATCAAAATCATCAGCAAGTTCCTTCAACAATTGACAAACAAAAAACTGTCAGCTGTTGTGACTGCCCCCACAGGTTTAGCTGCCTACAACATAGGCAGTGTCACTTTACACCGATTACTACTCCTTCCAGTAGAACACAAAAATAAATTAGACTATTACAAACTTTCTACCGAAGCTTCAATGGAACTACGCAGAGTGTTAAAGCAAATGAAAATGCTATAGGTGAAGTGAGCATGGTCTCCAACCTAATGTTGGCTTTGATTCACCTCAGATTACAAGAAGTACTCAAAACACATTATTGTTTTCGGAGATCTTCTTCAATTGACACCAGTGAAAGGTGAACCTATTTTTAAAACCTTAGGACACAAACTCTGTCGTAAAACTGCTGGCAGCATAGGAAATGTCAACATTTGGCAACATTTCCAATACAAAGAATTAACTGAAAATATGCGCCAGTCTGCAGACCTCACATACGCCAACAATTTAAAAAGTATTAGAGTTGGTGTACTCAAAAAGCACAATCAATATTAAAAACTCAGCACATCCAAGCACATAATTCATGTGCTACTGATGTCATGGAAAAATGAGCACACAAAAATGTCACTTGTATGTCCTTGATGCCAACTCTTGCAAGCTGTTCAAAATTCAATGAAACAATGTTGAAAAAAGAAATGCAACCAATAATTGAAATTTGCTCCTCAGACAAACTGGACGTACATGGTATGACACTACCCATGTGGCAACAAGCCACAACATGCTGGGATTGTGAAATTCACTGTAAACTCACAAGAAGATCCACAGGAATGTCTAATGTACTTTCTACACGTACTGGAAAACAGAAACATGCATATAAATGAAATCTTCCAGATTTCATACATGTGGAAACATACATGCACTCTCTGCAAAAAATGTGGCACAGGAACAATCCCTAATGAGCACTTTGTATATGTATCTATCCCTTACTGTGAATCCATTCCATTTCAGCAACTTGTACAAAATGCAAACCATGGCAGATTATGTGCCACCTGCAATTCAGATAATTGCTCCACCTTACAAATACAACCACATAGTAAATACGTAATACTAATGCTTTTACGTTACAATGCAGATGGTACCAAAAACAACTGCAAGCTGACTGGATTCACACATGGTCAAATATCACTTGGTAAGAAACCCTTCACAACAATAGGTATAATCTACCATACAGGAACCACAACCAATGCAGGTCACTAAACTGCATATATAAAAAAATAAATGTGGATGGTTTGAATGTAATGATAGTACCATTACTCTAAAGCAGAGATTACCAGCAAATCTTACAAACACGTATTTAATCTTCTTAAAACCAAAATTTAATAACTAATCCGTACATAAATATTAACACAACTTCAATTAGAAAACTATAGACAGTTGGAATACGCCAACAAGTATCTAACTGCCTCGAGATTCTATAATACCCAAACAGATAAATCAATACCACTAAATTATAAGAAGAAATAAACAGTTAGAATACGCCATCAGGGATCTAAGTGCCCCAAGATTCTGCAACAACCAAACAGATAAATCAATACCACTAAATTATAAGAAGAAATAAACAGTTAGAATACGCCAACATGTATCTAACTGCTCCAAAAATCTGCAACAACCCAACAGATAGATCAGCAACATGAGAATATAAATACAAAACTGTAACCAGTTAAAATTCAACAACAGGTATCTAACAATCTGCATCAAGCCAACAGATAGAATATTAGCCAGAAACAACAAGTGAACACTGAAAACAAACAAACAAATATAGTGTAGCATAACAAAAAAGTTTTTTTTAATCCAACATGGATTCTTTTTCCCACAGACCCAATGATTTAAGTAACAAACACAGAAACTGAGCAAATTGCACAGTACACTGGTTTGTAAACTACTAAATATGAGGGTCGAAAAAAAGCTGAAATGTCTATTGTGCAATGTAATAAGTCTTTATAAAATACCTACACTAACATGATCTTTTCTTTTATCACAGAAATTGAAAAAGAATATCTGCTCCAGTTACCCAACTCATGAAAAAAATATATCCAATCACAAAAAATCAAACATTAAGTATATTCTAATAGAAATCATAAATACTGCTGCATAACAGAACCATTGAAGCAAACATCTAACTATACACCACAATACAAAATGTTTACTTCCATGGATATGTTAAACTCCAGTGCTTGTTACCAAACTCTACAATCTTAATCACATGATGTAGCCAAAACGTCACATACAAACTATACAAATCAAACAGTACACAAACTGTAGATTTGCAAATATTTGATAGATATTCAATTCTATGGGTGTGATCTATGGGTATGATATGCTGCGGTGGTTGTGGCCAGGGCCTAGAGTCTTGGATGCATGTCCTACGGCCTATGGTTTCAGGAATGCACCCATGACTCTAGGCCCTGGCCACAAAAACTGCAGCATATCACACCCATAGATCACACCCATAGAATTCAAACATTTTTTATGTCCACGGACAGCCGCGGTGACTGCAGACATGACGAACACACCAGGGGTGCCTGGCACCTAAACAAATACAGCATTTGACCCATCTCTCACTCCCTCACCCTCCCTAGCACTCTTACACAACAACACATTTGCCAAAGTTGTATTTCTCCCTCGTTCGTCGCTGCGCCGTCCGCGGATGTCCACGGATACAAGATGGCGGGCGCATCGAAATAATATGACGCACCTCACGCTTCATTCCATCCAATCAGCGAGCACGTTTGTCCTGTCCGCGGATCGAACAGGGAAGTGTGTCCACGGAGCGGACATAGATATCACTAATCTTTTCTGACCTACTTTCTGGTCTTTTTATAAAAACCTACTGGATGGATTTTCACCAAATTTACAAAAGCACGCTTTCAGGAACCAAGCCGCTCCTGCCGCAAATTTGGTGAAAATCCGTCCAGAGGTTTGGGCTGTAGGCGTGAGCAAAGTTTTTTCCACATTCGGTCTATGGGAAAAAAAGAAATTTTGGGACCCCCCAATAACTTTGCCCTCCCTGGACCAAACCTCACCAAACTTTGTGAAAAAATTCAGAGTGGGCCATATCATTTTTTTGCAAAGTTTGGTGAGGATTTGTCCAGAGGGAGCACAGTTATAAGCCACCTAAAAAGTGCTCTTCCTTTGGGATTAGCAATTTAACGATAACTACACAGTCACTAACGTGGCTGTGTAATAACAATTTAGCATTTACATAGCGCTACCTTCGGAAGTATGAAAGGCTGAGTTTGGCCCTACCAGGATTCGAAACTGCATCAGCAGTCTCTGCACAGATGTCAAAGCCAGCGCTCTACTCACTGTGCTATCAGAGCGGCTGTATTGTATGCATCAACCGGATTCACTCTGGGCCAAATCGCCATCATCCAAGACATGAGGGGGGACAATTACTAATACTCTATTTTAAGAAGCATGTTGCAGAATGTTGAGTATTTGTGGATGAGTATTGCAATTAAGGAGTGCTGACTTTTCCTGTATTACTCCTGAGTTTAAGTTCTGAATGGATTATAAATTGTCTTTTAAACACGTGTATACGGATTATAAACCAATTCAATTATCCTGGAATTTAATATTTTCTAAATAGTAAAATATTGTTATTAGCAAATTCGGGCAGTGGCAGGTAACACCGTTCTACTAGGGATGTTTTGTAATTATGTACTTTTTGTTATATGATATTTTACATTGTGCCAGTTTAGCCATATGAACCACAGAGCCCTTTACCAAATGAACACTAATTATTGAACATCGGAAGTAACAATTGAGGACAGTGTGACCATACACGAGACTGTGGTGTGATGTGGAAAGAGACTGATCAAAGAGAGGATGGCAAGTTCAATATTGGGTTAAGCTGAGTGGCATTTGTGGAGGGATTTGTACTGAAATGTGTAGAAAGATATAAGCACATTTTATGAGGGGTCTGTGGATGTTTTCTCTTTACCTCAAAGGGGCACGAGATGCTGAGATATACATATGCCTTAGAGTCTGTCCAGGTGCTAATGCCAGGACTACCAGACAGGTCTGTATGAAAGTCATCTGTCATGATTTAGGAGCTTGTGTTGAAATGAAATGAATTGAACTGATATTTTATTTATATAGTGCTCATACACAAGAGTTTCAGAGTGTGACAATGAAAGGAAGGGGAACAGGGGAGAGCAAAACAACAATCTTACTAGGCCCAGTGACATTGAGAACGTGCAAGTGCATGGGAGAGGGGAAGGGGAAAAGTGCATGGAAGGGGGAGAAGTGGAAAGTGCGGAGCAAAGGGGAAACAGATAAACAAAAAATAAATAAATAATAAAGACAACAAACAGTGGTAGTGCAGCCAGCAATTGGCAAGTGCTGGGTTTAAGGCAGCAGACAGGGTAGGTCTTATAAGTGCTGGAAGAAAAAGGGGGGTTGCATGGGTACAGATACATACCCCAGTGCATGGGGTGGCCCGGAGGCAGTGCGGGAGGGTGGCAGGGTGAGCAGGTACCTGGGACCGGAGGACAGAGAGTGGCCAGGTGCACAGTGCCAAGAGAGAGCCGGTCAGCAAGGGAGAGGGGGAGAGAAGGCAGAAGCAAATAGGAAGCTCTTGAGGTGCTTCTGGAACTGGAGAAGCTTTTCTTCAAGTCTCAAGTTGATAGGGAGGCTGTTCCAGTGGGAGGCCCCAGCCGAAGACAGAGATCTACCCTGATCTTGTTTCTTTGAAAAACGACTGACCCTGAGGGGAGTTAGAGGTAGAGGAGCGAAGAGCTCGAGAGGGGAGGTATTTGCAGAGGGATAGAGACATAGTGTTCAGTGATATCAGGTGGCTAGTGTGCATTGATAACGAGGGAAGGGGAGAGAAGCCAGGAAGATAGGAGGAAGTGTGTTCATTCTCCAGCATGAGGATGAAGAATGGGAAAGTGGCTTGTTGCCTATATCTGCAATCCACACATTTCATTGATGGGCGGGTAGCTGGGCATTTAGTCATGATGTGGTGCTCAGATAGTTTGTATGTTAGTCACCACTACTGAATGTTAGATGATGGGGACATTAATGTCCAAGGTATTGAGATCCTTGCATACACCATGATGAAGTCTCATGTTTTGGGCTGGGTGATGGGGTCATGGGGACGATAGCTCCTACCCAACCCATGATGGAGGAGGTAGAAGGGGATACCACAAGCTCCCTGCCACATCTATACAACACAGTAGAAGGACATTCAACAAGAACCAGGGGGGACCCCAATACATGAAAGGACAGCACACTGGGGGGGGTGGAGGTCTTGGGAATTCGAGGAACTACACACAGAATCAGACCCCAGCAGAAGGGTGACACATGGTGAGTCTAAAACAGATACCCAATGTGCCAGAGAGGTGATGCAGGAACAACAAGCCAACAGTAAGCATCACCCTACTGATCGGCCTCTTGCACCCAATGAACAGCTAGTAGAAAGGGTGTGTTCCTTTTGTTCAAGAATCTTGGTTCACCCTGTCACCCAAAATCGACTCTTCAGTTTCACTGCGGTACCTCCATTCGATCCATCCATACATTTGATCCCCTGACCCACTCCGGGCCTTTAAAAACGCTCATCTTTCCTTGGCCAACTTTGTGGCTCTAGTCTATACGACAATGCCTTTGCATTTATGGTATCAACCATAAGGCAAAGGTGGTGTTAGTCCGGTGACACTCGGGAGGTCAGTATGTAGGGGTATGTAAAGGTCACAGCGGTAAGATGTGCAGACAATGTGTGAAACGGAAAGGAAAAGTGCAGGAGGCAGTTGTGCTGCATCCATAGGTAAGTGAGAAGATATTTAGTATATAGGGGTTCAGGGTCTGGGGGTGAAGAGTGAAACCCCATTTATTGGAGCATGAAGCAGGAGGTGGGAATAAAAGGAAACTGGGGCAGTTCCTCAAGGTAACCTGCCCCCACCCCAGGTATTTGGTGCACAGGAAAGAGCTGTAAATACATGCAGAGCAGAGAAATGGAACCATATCCAAGCCTGCCAGATGGTCATTAGATATTATGATATGATATTATATGATATGGCATTTGTAACGCGCCTATACACAAGTGTTTCAAGGATGCTATTACATCATCACCAACTCAATGAATCTAAAACAGAAATGATTGACACATGAGGCAGATGGGGATTAGAAGATATCACTATCCCCAACCCCGTCCAACCCCACCGTGAAGTACATCTGGGCTTCTACCTCTTTGAAAATCATACCCTGGAACCCAAATGAATGCAGTTCCACACAGGTGCTTTTCAACTTTAAAAAGAATGAATTATGTCTCTTCTCTCTGCTAGACACATGATGTGCATACATGATGTGGTTGTAAATTCAAGTCTGCATTACTGAAAATGTCTGTATGGAGAATCAGCCAACTGCCTCCTTATCAAATTACAGTGTACCCAGAATGCTACTGTTGCATGGCACGTGGTCTTTGTACATTTGATCATGTTTCCAAGGCCAGAGCCTCCCTGCACTTGTTACCAGCCCATACCCAAATTACTATAAAAATTGCCCTTGCAATTATCAAATGTCTCCATAAATTAGCACCTGCCTACGTGCAGCCGTAGTCTCCCCCAGAGTCCCTTTGCAGTGCCAATCAATGTCTTGCTACCCTCTCTTACTTTAAAAAGCCCTTGAAGGGGAGAGAAGCATTGTGTAATCCAATGACCAACAATCTGGAATGCTCTTTCACTTGGGAGTTGTTGTGCAACATCTTTGATGGATTTGAAAACATGTCCTGCACAATATCGTTTATCTTAGCCATTTCCCTTGGTGTATGGCAGGCCATATACATCCAATACATCAATCGATAAATCAATCATTCTATAGAAAGTCTGGCTTTCCATCGTCAAGGATATTGTGGGAATCTGTCAAGATGTGTTCAACACATGCACTCTAACATCAGTGTTATTGCTGTGACTGTGATGCACAACGGGTTCCACTGGAGCAGGCAGAGTAAGGAGAAAGATCCGGAGATAGTGGAGACTCCCAGGACGGCATGGGACAGTGAGGCTGAGTAGAGAAGAAGATGAAACGGAACAAGAAGGTGGTCAGTAAACAAAGGTGCAATAAAGCAGATACTCACAAGACTGGGAGAAGGACATTGAAAAGGGAGTGGTTGTACATGAAGAGCCAACTAGCGTGTTGTTGAAAGGTAGAAGTGGGGAAGGATATGGATAGGTTGTAGACAATGTGATTAGCAAAGTTGGGGATTTTTTGTAGAGGGAGGGACGAGTAGAGAGGAAGGCAAAGGAGTAGACTTAAGTAGGAGTCAAGTTTGCTGAACACAAGAGTGGAGATTAGAGTTCTGTGTAGTGGTTACTAAGAAAATGACACATTGAGAAGGTTAATATGAGAAGCAAAGGCAGTGGTCGTGCTGAATTGTTGCAGTGGTAGTTTGCTATCAAAGTGGACCACAAGGTTGCAAGCCTTGGGAGAAAGAGCAAGAAGGTCAGGCAGAAAGAAGATAGGAGAGGGAAGTGAAGAGAAGAGATGGCATTGGAAGCCAAGAGAAAGGTGAATTCCATTTTTGAACATTTCAGCATGTGTCAGAGTAGAGCCATCCAGTGATCACTTTGGGCGAGACTGGTGTTAATCCGTTCCAAGATGGGTGTGAAGCAGTGAAAGCAGAAAAATGTTTGAATGTCATCAGTAAAAAGGTGAAAGTGAAGCCAAGAGATGAGATTAGACTACTGAGGACAGAGGTATAGAGAGTAAAGAGTAGAGGTTCACAGGCAGATCTTTGGGGGCCGATGACAGGAAAAGGCATAGGGCACACATTTTGGGTGTTCCAGGAGATTTTAAACTCAACCGTCAGTCAAGCTAGGAAACGATCCATGTGAGACCAGATTGGAAAAACTCCATGTTCTGTAGAGTGAGGAGGAGAAAGGAGTGTTTGACGGATGACAGTGTCAAAAGAGGGAGAGGGATCCAAACTATTTAATCTAGAAGAGAGTTTGGAGGGTTGAGCATTCCAGAGAAAGTTGGAGATGTGCATGAGTGCAATCCAGGTGACCTCATCAACATATTTTGTTGCACCTATGTCTTGAAAGTACATTTATAAAACTCAATTCATTATTTAGTCTCATGCTGCTTTGCACTCTGAAACATTCAGGCATCTGTTCAATATGGGGAAAGCAAAGCTACAATTATCTTCTTTTGGCTTAACATATTTCAACAAGGATATACATGTTTGTCAGAGTGGTTTATTATCGTTTGTGTATAGAGCATTCTTGAAAAGCAAAATTCATTTTCAGGCTGGCTTCAAATCTTTCCATCACTACTTAACTGAAGTGTATGATCTTAGTCAACTCATTTGATCTCACTGTGACTTCTACTTTTCATGGATAAGGCCATAGAATGGATGGTTGTATACGAATTTATCGTATTACAATTGTTCGAGTGAGAATTGCTCGAACGAAAACTGCTCGCAGAACGATTGTTCGTGTACATTACAAATGCTGTTAAAACATATGAAGCAAATATGCACTAACATTACTTTACATAATAATATTGTCTAATTGTGTTCATCTCCTATGCAACAAGTGACAATAAATTATAACTGCATTCGCAGCAAAATGCTAAATGTGAAGCGTACCATTCACAACAGGCTGGTAAGATTACGGTGTCATTCAGAGAAAGAAAAGTAAACGTGCACTCATAACGGGCACTGCACATGAGAATAAATGAGAGTTTGCATACATTTACCATGCATTTTCAAATAAAAGAAAAGGAAAATAAAACTGTATTATAAAAAAAAACATACCTTAACTGCCCAATGAAACGAACTCAGCTGAATGTGTAATCTAGGACAAATGACAACCAGGAAGCAAATGCACTTGCCGGTGACGTGACGCCATCAGAATTATGCAAAATGGTATTGCGAGGGAAAAAAATATATGTCTACAGTCGCTCCTGGAGCCAACACAGAGCAAAATTATTATTTAAAGTGAAATTCAATATTTTGACGTTGTTGTTGCTCAGGAAAACAGTGAACCAGTGTAAAAGAAAAAGAAGGCATATATTTTAAAGTGAAAAAGCCACATTTTCTGAGGTAATACTGTACATTTAGCCATATATGCGGGGGGAATCCCCCCACTTCCCCCCCAGAGAAAACCCACATGGGAAACCCCCTGCCATCCCCTAACAAAACAAACCACAAAAGGTCAATTGTGCAAAAGGTCAATTGTCCAGAAGGTCAATTGTCCAGAAGGTCAATTAGGACCACTATTATTAGGTCAATTGTGCAAAAGGTCAATTATAAAAGGTCAATTTGGGTAATACCGAATGGATTATGTCCACGTTCTAATCTAGAAACAAAATGTCCCACTCATTCCATTGCTCAATAATTAATAACAGTGACAATTTAGAGAGGGCCTGGAGAACATCAACATGGCAGCAGTGTTTAGTATAAATAAATGTAACATATATTGCACATCACCAATTGTGTTTGCTTTTTGGTTTCCTCAGACTATTTCTTGTAATGTTGCTTTCAATGATACCATCAAGTAACTAAGCCTCTTCTCACTTCCTGCAACACCATAGTGTGTGGCTCGTCATTTTGTTTAGGATATGCCCTTTGAGCTGGTTTCCCAAGACAGCTCCTGCCGAAGGAATGTCCTGATGGAGAGAAGAGTTATGCGACCTCACAAAGGATCAAAAGAGAAGTAAAGTGTTTCAGCCTTAGGCCATGTTAACTGAGCAGAGACAGACTGTCTAACTTGAATATGCAAGAACCTTCCGCCGTTGGCCTAGCCTCACAGCATTGACATGTTGAGGATACCAATCAGATGTGGCTCTCAATAATTATGGGAAATCTCCACCAACACTTATGGCTTATATTTTTAGATCAGCATGTAACCAGGTGGAGAGTTTATCATAATTACATTGAACTTGGAAACCTAATGCATTCTCTGCACTGCAGTGACTTGCCAGTCACAGCAGCTGTCAAACAGGGCACATGTAACCTCTGAACCTGCTCTGTGCAACTGGAGAGTAGGAGAGGCAGACCAGGAGACTGATGCAGCAGGTCACTGGTGAAACTATGCTTTTGGCATGGAGCTTACTGAAAGGGGTGTCTGTTTATCAGCCAACTCTATCCGGGATGCAATTACCTGCATCATTTTATTTTTAATCAAAAGCCAAGGCTTCTGCATCAATGACCCTTGGCATTTTGTCATACCATCTCTCACCAACCCTCTCGCTCTCGTATCCCTTCTTGCATTCCCCCTTGCACCTGTGCTTTTTCTCATTTGCGACTGATGCTTATGCTTGCAGAAAAACATGACATATAGAAGCAGGGCCCTATGTTCTATGGGACTATACCCCAGGCATAATACTTTATCCTATATTAATATAGTTGTAGAAATGGGAGTATAGCCAACAGAGAAAACATTGTACACAGGGCTTCTGTTTGATGCTTGAAATTGCGACAACAAATCCATCAGCAGAGCTCACTGTTTCAAGGGCATCCTGCAGAATCGGTTATAACTTGCAGGTAACAGGCTTAAAGACAAGCAGGCGAAAAGGACTATCAGTCGAACAGTGATTCATGTAAAGAGGGGCATGGTACACCCAGGGACGTCATTTCACCAAAATGCCAGAGGTAGCGGAAGTAAAAATCACACAACATTTGACCCCCTGGTGACATCACAGGAAGTGATGTCATTTCACCCCACCCCGAAGTGATATTGCGTGATGTGATGGAATGTTACCTTTCACCCGTTGACAAAACAGGAAGTGCTATCACATAGCATTGCACACAACAATAAATATGTTTACGATTTTAAGATCAGTGTGTATAGGCCCATATTACCAAATTACTGTGAATGCAAGCAGACGTCCATGACCAAATGATAATGATGTGTTATTATATAGCACTTACGCTTAAGCGCTTTATATAGAAAAAATATACACCCAATATCACCCAACCTGTGTTGGTACTCATTTATCGACCTCAGAAGGATGAAAGGCTGACCGTTGAGGCGTTTAAGAACAGCCTAAATCAGTGACTCACCTTCTGAAGTGTGCCTGAAATAAACCTTTGGTGAGTCTAGCAAGTATTGTATAGAATTCCAGAAAGACACATTATTTGGTATTCCTAATCTTTCTTATTTAGGGTCAGTGCTGAAAGTGTTAGACTAGTGGCACTCCTTTTCTTATTTTTCTTCTTTTTTTAAGGGGCCTTAAGTAAGCCAGCCACTCCAGAAGTAAAGAGTCACATGTTGCTGGCCACAGCCCATGAGCTTGCATTACATTACATTTCCTCTTTTTTTTCTAGAGGTCGCAAGGTTGACCACAGAGGTCGCAAGGGAGACCTCAGAGGTCACAGTTGCGACCTCTGGCGACCCCTAAATGACATCCCTGGGTACACCTTTAGAAGGGTGCAGGGTATTTTGTTCTGCCCAGCTTTGTATTATAACCTACAGGTTACATGTAGATCTCTGCAGCATTTGCATTAGTACAGTGGAGCAGAGGCGTGCAGCATTTTGCTTTGTTTTGACTCCAGTGCTTACATTTTGGAGGAAAGAAAACCCTGCTGCTCTTTCCCACTGGGAAACTGATCAGTCCATAAAATTATCAGTACTGAGAGACTATCGGCTTCATTATGAGTTCTCTGGTCCGGAAATATGGTGCTGATAACAACATATACAGGCAGTGTTAGGCAGAATCATATGCAGTACCCTTTGGGAACACCACACACAATTAGGACTACAGGTGACAGTACAAATTCACCTTTGGTACAGGCCTGTACTACACAGTAAAGTGATAGCGATGGCTGAGAAGCCAGACTTATCTCAAGAGTAAAGTGAGCAGTATCAGAAGTTACACAAAGGACAACAATTATTATGATTCAAACAAACACTGACTCAAGGTTTCTGAGTAAAAGAATATACATTTATTTACACATCAGTTATTAAACATTTCAAGCAGTTCAGAAATCACGATTCAAATACACTAACCACAACCAATAGATTCTGGACAAGTTAGGCTCAAAAAGAAGTGTGAGCAAAATGGCACTCCAGTAATTTAAAAGGGAGGGAAAGACAAAGTTTGACAGAAGGTGAGCAGCACCAACAAGTAAGTAAGCAGGGCAATCTTGAAAAAGGAACTATAGTGAGGAATTAAAATCAAGAGGCGAAGGGCCAATGTCAAATGACCAAAATCTTTGCAGAGGATCACACAGTTCAGGGTAGTTTGCGGTTAAGTCTTTGCCAAGAGATCAGAACGAAGTTGGTCAGACGAAAAGTTACTTTAAAGAATAGAGAAGGAAAAGCCCTCGGATTGGCGAAAGATTTCACACACTTTCACTGCGGCTGGACGAAACGAACAACCGGGTTAGCACAGTACCTTTAGAGCAGAAGAATGATGTAGCTGAGGCAGACCTTCCTGGCAGGTCCTGCAGGCTCATGGTTCAAAAATCGACTGTCGGACCGACAAGAAGGAGGAAGACTGGAAGGTCCTGCACTGCCCAGGGAAGAAAAAAGCAGCAGAGCAAAGCGACGAATAAAAGGTGCACTCCTTAAAGCCCAAGCAGGGTCCGACCTTCCTGGCTATCCGGTTCACTGTAGCTGTGCACAGCAAATTCGACCAGAGGAGGGAAGCCTGGCTTGCAGTTTAGTGAACTGGTTGTTCCAACCAGCTCAAGGGGAGAAGATTCCTTGCAGATCTTCCCTTTCGTCAAAGTTTGGAGATTCGGACCCGCAGCAGGCCTTCACCGGTAGGTTCAGTCGTGGTAGAGCTCCTCTTCTGTCAGCTTGTCTTTGGTTCTCTCGATCCAGTGGCGACTCTGCCTTCTCAGACCCAGACACCTGCTTTTTATGCAGTTTTCCCCCATTCACACAGCTTGAATGTCAATCACAGCAGGGTGGTGGTCCCGCCGGGACAGTCACCACAGCCAATCGTACCAGAGTGTGACATGGGTCTCCAAGGAGACCCTGTGAGGGAGTCTCAAACCCCTCCCTCACATCCTGTTCCCCTCAGACATACAGGCACCTAAGGAGGACTTCTGTGCAGAAGCCCACGAAAGCTCGGCGAACAAATGAACCAAACCTGGTTTGGCGCGCAGCGTGGCAAATAAACCCAGCCAGAACCGTATAAAAGTAAATATGGTAGAACGGGCTTAAGTTCGAGGCTACCAAGATAGCCTAAAACAACACCAAGTCTATTTAGAAAAAAGACATGGCAAATAAACCCAGCCAGAACCGTATAAAAGTAAATATGGTAGAGCGGGCTTAAGTTCGAGGCTACCAAGATAGCCTAAAACAACACCAAGTCTATTTAAAATAACTGCGAACAGTCCCAGAAAATTGAGGAACAGTCCCAGAAAATTGAGTCTGAGTTGGGAAGTCTAAAAGACAACCCTGTGTCAATGCACTAAAGCTGCTGTGTAACGTACAGTAGAAAGGTGATACCTATGGAGTAGGTGAGGGTCCACAGTCTATGGAAAAAGAAATGGCAAATAAACCCAGCCAGAACCGTATAAAAGTAAATATGGTAGAGCAGGCTTAAGTTCGAGGCTACCAAGATAGCCTAAAACAACACCAATAACACATATTGTATTCCTCCTTGTCTACAGACCACCCACATATGATTTGTTTTTCACAGAAGCATTTGCAGATGCCATAACCAATATAGCTGTAAAACACAACCAGTGAATCATATTAGGAGACTTCAATATTTGGTTTGAAGAAGAAACCACCAACTGTGCCAAGTCACTTAACTGGCAACAATGCTTGTACAACAATTACTGAATAGAGCTACCCACTGAGCTTGGCACACTATTGATGCAATATTCTGCAAAAGTAACCTATTTCCAACTGCAACCTCATTACTCATTCTCTGGAGTGACCACCTTATGATACCCTTTGTGGTGCATGCTCCAACCCCAACAGCACTCCATTTCAGAAAAGAAACTTGAAATCCATCAACATTATTGAGCTCAACACCAGATTGGAATCTACGAAACCACCAAACACACTCATGGACACACTTGAATGGAGACACCCCAAAAATGTATCACACCATCAAAAGGAAAATGGCTACCAAAAGGTTATCATCCAACCTCATAGCCCTGAAGAAAACAACTAGGAAACTTGAACAGGCATGTAGGAAAGATTACAATCAACAGGACAAAATGTCACACCAAAAACAGATACAGCTCTATAAAACAGAAATCCTGAAAGCAACACAAAAATTACACTATTGTGTGCCTATCACAAAAGCAAATAACCCCCAGAAAGAGGTCTTCTGAAGCATCAATGAGAACAGAAACCCGACAACTTGTAAAAACATACCCATTCCCTCACAGAAATAATAATAATAATAATAATAATAATAATAATAATAATAATAATAATAATAATAATAATAATAATAATAATAATTTAGCATTTATATAGCGCTACAAACCCTCAGATATCTGAGCGCTGCTTATTATGCAATCACCTTGCAGACGTCATATACGTCCAACAAGTCATCAAGACTATGGGCCTCATTACATGGATGGTGCTAAGGGATTACCGGCACCGGTGCCGGTAATCCCTTAGTGCCATACTACGAGGTCCCTCAGCGGGTCCTGTCCTTAACGTGTGGTTAGACCACACGTTAAGGACAGGACCCGCTGAGGGACTTTAGGGCAAATAACGGTACAGCTAATAGCGGTACCGTTATTTGCTCCTTCCCCATTCCCATTGAGCCCTATGGGGGCTCAAATGGGAATGGGGAAGTGCCTTGGTGAATGGGGAATTACCGCCCTGCTCACCTCGGAATGGGGTGGTAATTCCCACATTCACCAAGACGGACACGGTAAAATACTGGCGGAAACCATGGCGCTAATAGCGCCATGGTTACTGCGGTCCGTGTAATGAGGCCCTATGACAAAATACACAACAAAAGTGCCAGTACCCAAACTGCAGAAGCAAGCACAAGAATAAAGATTTCACACTAATCTCGATAGAAGATTTAGCTAAAGTAGTGAAGGAAATATCACCACTAGACCCCTGCACACCCAGACATCTACAAGATCATCCTCATTAAGGAGACACCTACCGAATATGGAAACAGGAACCATACAGAGGAGCTCTCGAACTGCACACATTATACCCCATCTTAAGGATCTTGTGAGACAAACAGTTGGCCTATTTCAAATATCTGGTAACTGGCGAAACTGCTAGGAACCTACATATATACACTATCCAAATAACACTAACAAATAACAAACTGGACCATGCACACGTCAGTATCCGACCTATGAGAGGAACGGAATCAGCACTACTCCCCATCTGGAATGAAATAAAATTGAACTCTGACTCCAAGATAACCTCAGCCCTAATACAACTATAGATCTCAGCTATCTTTCGACACAGTAGTGATTACCGACCCAGCACTACTATGGACAAAGTCCTTCCTGACAGAAAGAATGGAAATCACCAAGCTACCTCCCTTCGACTCAGCACCACACACACCTGACTGCAGGGTTCACATTTCAAAGTTTACATGACCCTACTCATGAAGTTCATCAAAGACATGGATACACACGCTACATCTTTGCAGATGACACGCAAATCATCTGCAGAATCAACATCACCAGAGAGATGGTTCAAGCTCTTACCAATTGTCTCACACAAATAAACAGATGGGTGAGAAGCCAACAGCCTAAAACTCATCCTGGAGAAAACAGAAATCATGATCACACCCAACAAGCACTCGAGTCAACAGCACTTACTATGGCCAAAAGAAATAGGACACAGACCAGAAGCATCCAGAGTAGGGCAAACATCGAGGAATCGTAATGGAAAACAATCTAACACTAGCATCATAAGTGAATGCAGTAGTAAAGAAATGTTTCTTCTATGCAAAATAAAATGGACACTACCATTCCTCCCCTTCCCACACAGAACACTTTAAAGGATACAAAAACGCAGCAGCAGGACTACTCGTCAGACTCAGTAAGAGCAGCATATCCCACCAGCACTAACATCCCTACACTGGCTACCAGTCAAAGCAAGTATTCACTTCCAACCACTCTCCATAACACACAGGGCAATCCATGGCTGAGGAGCGGAATTCTTACAAGAAGGAATTTGACCATCTAAAGACCAAAACAAAACTTGAGATCCAGAAATGACATATGACTTGAACCAAAACAATATTGAAAATTAAATGTCATGCATCAGCCTTCCCATACATCTCTGCAAAACTCAGGAACGCACTTCACAAGGAAATATACACAACAGAAGAGCAGCTGTCAGAAAAGCACTGAAAACCCAGCTCTCTAATTTGCCAACCTCTAAGCCCAAAAACTGTCTAAGAGAAACACACAACCACAGCACAAAAAAAGATACACCATGAACTATGAGATTACCTTTGGGCTCCTCAATCATATGAAGAAAATTGACAGAACCGGAGAAAGAAAAACAGAATATCACCACCACTCAAGTCATTACAATCTAAAACAATCTAATTTTGCTGTGCCCTTTGGTTGTACTGTGTGTTTTTTTCTCTTGAACTTGGTTGGCACAGTGACTGCATTGTGCTACTCTGCCCCACGGCTCCTATCATGAACTTCTTCCCCCCTCCCTCCCTACTCCATCCATGGTTCTCTCTCTATCTCCTATATTCTCTAACTGTTTCTCCATCGACTACCCTTCCCTTCAAACTAAGGCTGGCAGGAAGAAGTTCAAAAAGGTTATCTTGGTCTCTAACCCTGGTCTCCCTATCACTGACACCTATACCAGCGCATCCTCTAGACAGACCATCACTGACATTTTCTTTGTCATTCACTCGCCATATCTATGGATTCTTCATATGGTTCTGGTGCTCTGTCCTTTCTTTTCCTCTCTCATTAATGGTGGCATCCGCTGGGAGAACCTCCTGCCCCCTTCCACTCCTCTAAGGTTATCATTAATTTCTACCTGAATGGCACCATCTTGGTCCGAGGCCCTCAGGCCAACCTTCTCCTCTTTGATAGACGCTTCCTGCGCCTCAAAAATTTCCTTTCTTATTCCGTTGTCCCTTCCCTCCCTTTCTTGGCTTCCTTACCTTCCCCCTCTGTCTCTTCCTTGGGTACCTCACCCTCTCCTCCTTGCTCTCTTACCCCCCCTTGGGGTTCTTCTACACCTCTGCAGGGTGTACCTCTGATCCATACCCCTCCCTGGAAATCCTTCAAGGGTGGCAATATTCTCCACATTGCCACTCTCAAATCTCGCTCAGCTGTAAAACACTCTGACATCTGACGCCTCCTGGAAGAATTTGACCTTGATGTCCTTGGTCACACCGAGACATGGTTCACGGCCAGCTCTTTCACAAGCTTTGACACTCTCCTCCTTGATGGCTACAAGATCCTCTCTACGCACAGATCCAACCATTCTGGAGTGGGTGTAGCCCTGAACTTCCTGGAGTGGATTCCTGCCTCTGTCATTCCTATGCGGGCCTACTCCTATTTCGAATGCCTTGTCTCCTGGCCACTCTCTTACCGTGGCTACTAGCTATCGGCCACCTGGTCGGAACACCTCCTTCCTCTGTGAGTGGGTGGACATCTCTTCCTCCCTCCTGGCCACAACCACTCAACTCCTCCTTCTTGGGGACAACAACATCCATCGGGATGCTCCCTGTTCCTCCTCTGGACTCTTTCTACTTTATTTCATGATGACACCCTTTGTAATGCTAGGCACGCAGAGGAATAAACTATAGGCCTAAGCGAGGGTGGGAACATTGGGTGCGGAGAGTACAAAACAGACTGAGTGAAGAATGCGTTTGTCAGCAAGATCGTGATCCTCCCCCTGTGCCAGTCCCAGAGTTTCCCAGTGCCATAGGGATAGAGTAGCATTGTTTTACATAATAAATTATTGCAAACTCGACCTTGGTTCCCTGGAGATGATGAGCCCAGATGACCACACGTGATGGAAGATTGATGGACCGGGCTGAGACCAATAGCAGCCTGGTATCCCCTATGGAACAGGCCACCCACCAACCAGCCACATGGATTTGTACAGTATATGTGATGTTATTAGTGACAAAGTGTTTCCTTATAACCTTCTGCTTTTACTAGTTTTCGGCAGAACGTTCTTTGGCAGCAGAATTCTTTGCTGGACTACCTATTCTTTTGTGTGATTAAAACTTGTTATCCTTGTAAGAATCTCTTTGCCTTTTTTACCGAGAGGGTTGCATTTTTTCTGGCGTGAACGTTTGTGGACGTATCTTTACGTTTTACAAAAGAAGACCCCTTTGTTACACAGAAACAAACGTCATTGGCTTTGCCAATGCGTGTTTATCGCTCCTTCCCCTTTCCTGCATGAAGGAGAATCTTCTGGGAAACTTAACAGCTCTGCACCTAAGTACAGACCAACATGGCCCAAGAATGTCTGCTTGTCTCCTGGAACACACGTGGTTTTGTCCACTTGTTAAATAACGCATGGGCCCAAGATTTACATCTCATATGCTTGCAAGAAACTTGGCTGCGTGAACTGCCAGTGATCTCCGAATTTGAATGTGCTTTGAACCCTGCTATTAAAGCGGACAAGGGGCGCCCGATAGCAGGGCTGTTAACACTGATCAAACGGTCTTCAGGTTACTGCTTGATAACTTCTAAAAACTATATGCCCTACATTCAAGTATGTGAAATCTGAAAGCTCAAAGAGAAACCATCACCTTCTGATGTATTCCACATACTTAATGTATACTGGAATCATCAAGCCGCCGGGCCCTACTCCTTCATTGACCAAGTTTCCAGCATAATTGACAATTTGCTTGAATCATCAAGAGGAACAGGCATGATACTCTGTGGTTATCTAAATATCGATTTTTTTAAACCCCAGAGCGTCACTAAAGGTCGCCTTGCTCAAACCTGGACAGACAAAATGTCTGTAAGAGGTTTGTCTATGTTAAACGGCTGTACCCAAGGTCACATTCCACCAAGGGCCACGTGGCAGCGTGAGCTCTGTAGTTCAACCATCGGTTACATTTTTGTCTCTGACAGTGTGCACACGAGAACAAAATCTGAACGTTCGTGCAATGATAAACAGCGACCACGAAATGCTGGTGTAGTAAAATTTTATGACACAAAAGGTGCCCTGAGTAAAACATGGGGCTCAAAAATCTCAGCAGAATCGAATCGCCTACGAATAAGACTGGAAGAACACGAAGTGGCCACCATATGCTCCCAATTTAAGCAGATACCTTTGGAGATTGAGTATGCTCCCATACTGGCGCAATTTAAAAGCACAAATAACGGAATGAAAAACAGATCATTCAAGAAAAAACACTCCTTTGATCTAACGGTGATGCAAGAATGCAACGAAACAAAGTAACAAAACAACACTACAAAAACTGGAATAAAAGTTACCAGTTTATATTACATCAAAATGATGCAGAGGCAATGTTGAAGATTCTTTCCAATAAGAATAGTGGTGAGTTTTGGCGAACAATAAACGCGATGGAATCACCACAAGAGGCATTACTTATAAGTCAGGTGACGGCAGCTGAATGGGTCCAGCACTTCACTGCGCTATATCATAAGTCTCTTGTCCCGCATGCACACTCACCTATCGAATCAGATTGGAACCTAAACTTCTCAAGAGACGAAATACGAGATGCAATAATGAGAACGAAAAACTCTAGGGCCCCGGGTCCTGATGGCCTATCGAACTTTATGATTAAACAGTTCCCAGACCTGTGGGCTGATTTGTGCTTCGATCTCTTTGCAAGAATAAACTCGCAAAAGCAAGTACCGACATCATGGAAGTCAGGGATAATAGTGCCCATATTCAAGAAAGGGAACAGCTTAGCCAAAACTTCAACGCCCAGCATGCCCTGATAGGTTTGGGGTCTGCAGCAGACCCCAAACCTAAGTAGCATTATTGCTAATAATGATAATCTTTCCCCACTTTCCTTCCCCTGCTTACTGTGAAGGTCAGTCTGGCAGTGACTGCATTGCGGCCTGACTGGAGAGAGGCGCACACTGTTCTCGCGCTCCTCTCCTGCGGGTCCTCCCTAACGTCCTCGCCGTGCTGATGACGTGTGTGCGCACGGCACGCACGCCTTGCCAGCAGCCCCTGCGCTCAGAAAGGGGCTGTGCTTCACTGTCAGGCGGCGGTGATACAGTAAGTGAGTGTGGGTGGGGGAGATCACACGTCGCGCCCCCCAGTGGCGGCTGGTGAGTTTTAAAGCTGGTGGGGCGTAAAGATCCCAGGGGGAATATGAGAGCGAGCGTGCACAGCACGCAAGCCTACACCACCCAAGGGTGGGGGGGAGTGTACTCCCACCACAAAATTTTGAAAAAAAGCCTCCATAATGTGCTATTTAATGTCCAAAACTCACCAAAATATGACATAAAAAGCATTAGGTTTTACATACTAATGGTGGTACATTATTCTAACGTGTGCAAGTGTGACAGTGTATTTTACAGCAGCTTGTATTGAGAATAGATGGTACTATAATGTATGCATGAAGAGAACGCGAGAGACTGATCTGAGAAAGGGCAACATAGGCTCAGAGCAGTATTACAATGGTTTCAGACGTGAAGGGGGAGTTAACTGCTTGTAACATTGAAGCTGCACCAGAATGGTCTCATTACAATGAGTTTGCCCTTTCCCCAAAGTCTCTGAAGTTACGCTCCCTACATTGGAAGTGTTAGCCCCTCCACCCCACCGAAATGTGTTGCCTTATTTATAAAAACAAACAACAGAACAACTTAAAATGTTATGCTTATTTACCCACCCACTGACTGCCCATGGCCATGGTAATCCCTATGGCCATTCCCACCAAGATCCTGCCACTTCCCGCCCAAAACACCTCCTCATGGGAACTCTTGCAGCTCACTTTAATCAAGCCTTACCATAATAGTAATAATAATAATGTATTTCTTATATAGCGCTACACACCCATAAGTCTCAGAGCGCTGAAATAACAGAAGACATTATTATCACACAGAGTGGTACTCAATCTATCAACCTCTGAAGGATGAAAGGCTAATGAATGGCCCTGGACCCAGTTGACATCACAAATCGTATGATTGATCCATGACATCACATCACCTAAGGTTATATACTCTGCAACAAAACAAAGCTCTAAGGAGCAAATAGCACATATATGGACACGTGCTGGAGGTTCTGTTTAGGGACCATGATGAATGTGTTTCAACTGGACAAATATGCAATCTTAACACCTCCTGGGCTAAGTGATTTAGCATTGCCCTCCGGCACAATTTCATTATAGTTACTCTATATGTGGATCTCTGGGCAAACGGGCTTTAGACCCCGTGAAATTCTGGTTTGTGTTGACTTGACCTGGCTCAGGTACAGGGCCATTGGCAGGCAGGACAGGGCGCAGGGGATAAGCATTACTTGGGTCTGCTCTGCACTGTTAACAAATGTAAGGCCTTTCATTGTTTGCAACTGCGTTCATATGCACACATTTTTAGGCAACTGAAATGGTGATGGGATGTTAGAACTTGCAGGTCAGGGGAGTGATTGGAAGAGGGGACAGTAGACAGCTCATTCTTACAGCAGTCCTTAAGTGTGTGATTTGAGACATTATCCAGCGAGGTAGCTGCTTTTAACATTGAAGCTTTACCAGAAGAAGACTCTCTTTAGAACGTGTTAAAAAGTTAGATTCCACCACACAAGTAAGCTTGCACCTCCCCACACAGTCTGTGAAGTTACCCCCTCTCCTCACGTTTGAAGAGTAGCCCCCTCCACCCATGAAATGAGTGTTTAGTTGCACTACTGCTGCCGATGGAAAGGGTCAGGAAACCTAGCAGCCATTGGGGCAAAATAGTTTAGCTTTGATTCATATTGCCATGTGGCTCAGACATTCGCCTCTTGCCTGCCTTTGTTATTTTGAGTTTGAACAATCACATTACAAACCACGTGAGAGCCGGATACATTGGCTCCCACCAGCACAGACACAATGCTTTAAATGATCAAAGTCCTTGAGGAGGTTCCTCGCGGACCTGGTCTCTGCGCGGGAGCAGAGGGTTTGGCGAAAGTCACCTGTGACCACACATGCTCCTCGTGCAGGAGCAGATTTTCATCTTGTTCATGGCCTGTTCGGAGCGTAGACCATTGCAGCATGCCCCGAAGGTGCAACCTTGCCAACAGTGTCCGTCTGATTCTCTGTATGCTTGTTATTAACAAGCATGCAGAGGATGAGTTGTTATATGGGATCTCCTTTAGAGCTGTGTTGAAGCGCCAAGGCACATGGAATGGCATTTAGAGTCTTAAGGGTGTGTGTGCCTGACAACTGTATATGGCGCGTCTAGTGTGCCTGTAAACATTTTTGCCACATAACATACTGTGCTGGTTTCGTTGTGCCACAAGAAAATGTTTATTTTCCACTCTACATACATGTACTCCAAATGCCACAAGTTCTTGCACATTTAAGGATTGACAAAGTAATACTGACAGACTACACGTGGCCTACTAAAGTGTGCATTGCAGAGTGTCTAAGGCTGCAGGCAAGATGATTCACACAGCAGTCAGTGCACGGAAATTCCTTATGTTCATGTTGCGGTTTTTAAACGTCCACATTTTCAGACCTTTGCAAAAAGGATGGGGGCAGCCCCGGGCACCGATGGGCAAGCTTCTATAAAGTAGCAGCACCATAGTTTGAGTTATATATACACACACACAAGGGGACTTTATATGAAACCTACCCACTAACCAGGGAAGGCCATGGCCTGCCAGGCCGGCCTCAGCCTATCATTCACTGCACAGCGTCGGCCAACACGACCAGGGTGGTAGCACTAATTTATGCAAGGGTGCTTTCCTGGATAGCGCATCTTTTGCACTGTGGTCCTGCTCCACTGAAATATGCATGTGGTCTTAATGAATAAGATTACTTGCACATTTGGCAAACAAGTGCAAATAAAAAAGGTGCAATCTCGGCACTTATTTTTTTAATTTGCACTTGTTTTTTAGAATAAGCACGTGTTGTGACAGTATGCCTTTCCGCGTCCACGGTAGCAACCTTCCTTTCTGTACAGGCGTCTGCAAGCAGTGGATCGTTAAACCACACAGAATAAGGGTTTACTGCCGTCATCCATTTACAAACGTGTTGCTTGCAGAGAACTCGTGCGGTCATTGGCCAATAAGAGACTTTTCAGACATGATTCTACACACACTCCAAACCAAATGGCACTGCAGGGTTGCCCTGGGACGGATGCAGCATTTCTACACACGCTCCATAAACCGCCACACCAACCGCACCACGGATCTGCAGCAATGTGTCGTCACCTCCAGTCAGGAAGACAGTAAAACACACGACACATCCAGCAGTGACTCGCCAGAAGCTCTCACCACCCTCCTTTCCTGAGGCCTTCTCTCTGGTTGTGCCGGCCCCTCGCCCTCGAAGGCCCCTTTAGCTGCTTGTTAGTAGAAGGGCCTGAAGTCAGAGGCTCCGGTGGAGCACTATCAGGGCCAAGGGCTGCCCCACAGGCCTCAATGTGGACTGTCTCCAGCAGCGCACGGACAGTTGGGGGAGCACTGCACTACCATGGCCCAGGGCTGCTCCACAGGCCCCAAGGTGTACTGTCTCCAGCTTGGCTGGAGACAGTACACCTTGAGAAGCGGTCGGCACCTCTCTCACATGACGAGAGGTGCCCGACTGGCTTCTAATGGAGCGGACTCACGCAAGCTCTGCACTATAAGGCCAAGCATTGCAAGCAACAAGTAAAAGTTGCCGTGGCCAATACAGAACAGTGAACAGTGTACTTACTGCAGCGGACTAAGTAGGAGGGCACATTTCTTTGGCCTGCTCTGCTCATTTTTCTTTCTCTCTGGTGGGCAGGGCAGGGCAGCTCAGCACAGCACAAACACGAACAACACGTGCAGGACGACGATGGAATAGACTAGAGAAGTGTGGATGACTCATGCACCCCACCCCCACGCTCAACTCATTGGCTGCTGCCTGCATAGATACAGTAATTTCATTGGCTGTTTGTCAGCAATTGGCAAACAGCCAATGACATTACTGTATCTAGGAAGTGAGGGAGGGAGATTAGATCTTCGGTGCGCTGTTTGTGCACATAGTGATACTGGCGGGGCCACCCCTCAAGCGCCCTGCCAGCCTCCAACTTAAAAGGGTTGCGTAAAGTGCGTGGAGCTACGAGCTCCACGCACTTTACTATTGGCAAAAACAATGCAAAATGGGACGTGCCCCGCTGTTCCAGTGAGCCGACCCATGAATAGGAATCCTATTCATGGGCCGGCAGCAACAATAGGAAGGTAATTGTCACCACAGCACCCCCTGCTGCTGGCAAATACAAACCGTTTCAGAAGAACTTCTGAACGTCTTCTGTATCTGTTACAACACTCGCACCTGGTGGGGGGGTCCTAGATAGGGGGGCGGCGCCCTGCCGCCCTATGATAGCGGCCGCCACTGCCGCCCCCCCTACCGTTCCTCCAGCACAGATTCTTTCATCCTCGGCATCCGTGCAGGAGCCGAGGATGAATCGCATGAAATCCTGCGCGTGTCACCCCAAATGGCTGCGCGTGTCAGCACTGATCTGGCACGCTGACTGGATTGACACAGGTAGTGAACGCCAAGCTGCCAGCGCGATGAAAGATGCGCCCGCTGAAGCCAAAAGCTACAACGTACTGCAGCCTTATATGATTCGTTTTCCAAACTCGAAGGCACGTAGACTATTTTTGTTATTCAGGCTGAATTCATTCAAGACGAAGGACCGCATCAGACTGCGAGCAGACGACATTGATCCAAATCCCATTTGTTGTATCTGCCTTAAGGAGCTGGAATCCCTTAAACACCTGGTGTTATTTTGCCACTCTTTAAAAAATGAAAGATCTGTTCATCTGGGACACTGGTACGCAAACCATCAAACACTGCACGCGGATGAGTGGTGGCAGAAAATGTGGAATGGATCGGATTGGAAACTAATTATGCCCCTGACCTCTTTCCTGGCTGTAATCGAGGAGAGGTTATCTAAAAACTCAAGTGTCTGATCCCCGATTCGTCAAAGTATAACAATTGTGGACTGACCTATGAGATAAACACCTTGGAGAAAGGTCCGTACACTACTTGTGTAAGGTAGAAGAGATGATCATCTCAGGGGCATAAGTAGAGGAGTGATAACGACATTAAGATGTTAAATGTTTTGTTTTGAATTGTGTCATATTTTAAAGGTTTGATTTTTTAAACCAATAAAATTATTTAAAAAAAAAAAAAGATACAGGGTGCAGGAGCAAGCTGTGATATGACAATGCGTTATTGCTGCTATACCCAAGATTCCTCTGGGGCGCGTCTATAATACTTCCTGAAGTCCAAGATTCACAGTGATTGACACATGCACTTGTCTCTTCCCTGCAGCTTTCCGTGGTGTTACTGAAACACTGCAAAGGTGCAAGTGCAATTAGCACTACAGCGAAAACTTGCCCCACTGGAAAAAAAAGATATTTCAATGCATGTTTACCCAGGTACAGGACCATGACTGGGGCAAATATTGCCCTTGTGCAAAAATGCATTGAAAGAATAACACTCTCATTTGGAGAGGATTGGGAAATGGAGATGTGAATGCCAGGTGTAATGTATTCATGCCTCCATTTCCCACAATTCCCCATTCTCTTGCTGACCCAACACAGAGCAGGGGCATGGAGTGGAAGACCGTGCTCACCTCCTTTGTCTTGTGTGAGCCCTTTGTTTGAAACCTTCGTGGGATTTTCATGCAGGTGTATATCTAATGGATTCCTATGCAATCCTCCTCTCTTTCCAGGCGGATTCTGTAGCAATCCAATCCATCAGTCAACCTGCAAATCATACATGCAGGCAGTGTTTACTTTTCAGGAGACAGAGGGTAAAATGAAAGAGTAAAAGCAAACTTGCCTCACTTTTACTCTTACTTCTCTCCTTCACAAATATCTTTAATTGTGCAAAGGGTAACATAAACATGTTACATATGAAACTAGACAAAGGGAAGACTAAGTATCCCCTCCAGCACCCTATTGTAAGATAGTGTGTGCTGTATCTAGAAAGTTACAAATGTAAGTAAATGTGATCATCTCTTCACTTCCCTGTACTTGGAAAACAGTAGTTATCCAAGAGAAGATATTTAAACCTTGGGGAAATCTGAAAGACTTCCCTGTGCCACTGCACTGAAGGTGATGTGTCCCACAATGTAAAAAGATGATGCCTATGGAGTCTGTCAGACTCCAAAACCAAAAGAAACACAGAGTTCAAATCACAGAAAAATACATGAGAGAGTGGAAAGAAGGTCTCACTCTCTCCAGGTTAAAAATCAAAAGTCCTAAAGTCTAGAAAACGATCTGGGGGTCTCTAAGGTAGAAGGGAATTAGCACATTTCTGAGAATTCTCCCTTACACTCGTCCCCACCCCATAACAAGGGACAGGAGGATTTAGTCCACCCCTGGATGAATCTGCGTACTCCAGTCAGTCATACTTTCTGGAGAGACTTGGTGATTACACCCTCACCTGTTAAATCAAACCCCTGAAGGCTGATAGATCATCTTAACCATTTAGGATATTTCCCCTTTATCTGCATTAACCATCTGAAGGGTTGGTGGTCTGTATGAATTATAAAAGTAGATCCATACATGTATGGTCTAAACTTAAAAGTCCACGCAATGGCAAAACATTCACGTTCTATGGTTGCCCACCTTGTGTCAGGGTCCTTTAGTTTCCTGCTGATGAAGCAGATAGGGTGTTCCTTGCCTTTCTCATCCAGCTGACTCAGAAATGCACCTATTCCTGTATTTGAAGCATCAGTTTGTACAATAAAGGATTGGTTGTAGTCAGGAGCTCTCAACACTGGAGCTTGGCAAAGGGCTTTCTTAAGTCATTTAAATGCCTTAGTTCACTTCTCATTCCACCTGACTTATTTGGGGAATTTATGGTGAGGAGACCACATTCAAGGGAGAAGCTATGGTCCCATAGTTCTCAATGAAGTTCATATAGTACCCTCTGAGACATAAAAAGGCTCTCAACTAGGTTTGAGTATTAGGGGTGTCCCAGTCTTATACAGCTTATACTTTGCTAGGCAATGGCCTTTTTTCACCTCCTCCTACCTCATGTCCAAGGTCAACCACTTTAGTCTGATAAATTTGACATCTGCTTGCCTTTATGGTCAAATGGGCCTGCACAAGAGCTTGTAAAACATATTCAAGGTCGTCAAGATGCTCCTTCCAAGTAGGGCTGAACACTGAAATGTCATCCAAGTATTCCATGCAGAAGTCCTCCATCCCATTCAGAACATGATTCGCCATCCTTTGGAATGTAGCAGGTGATTTCTTTAGTCCAAAAGGCATAACCTTATACTGGTAGAGGACTCCTGGGGTGGTAAATGCAGTTTTATCATTGGCATGGATTGCCAGAGCTATTTGCCAATAGCCTGATATTATGTCAAATGTACTGAGGAACTTGGCTGAACCAAGTCTGTCCACCAGCTCATCTGTCCTATGCAAAGGATGGGCATCAGTCGTGGTGACTGCAGTAAGAGCTCTATAGTCCACACAGAATCTCAACTCCTTGGATCCTGCCTTTGGCACTAGTACAACTGGACCAGCCAATGGACTTGTAGATGGCTTTATTACCCCAAGACCATGCATCTTTTTGACCTCTTCCTTTATGTGGGTTCTTACATTTTCTGACATTCTGTAACCTCTGCTTTTAACAGAGAGACAGTCACCAGTGAGTATATTGTGCTGGCCCCAAGGCGTCAAGCCTGCTGTCAGTGAAAACAGGGAGGTAAACTGATTGAACAGAGCCTAGCACTCCTCCTGTTGTTGCAGAGTCAGATCAGAAGAGAGATTAACTCCTATCTTTCCATTTAAAGGTTGTCCCCTGAGGAGTTCAGGCAGAGGCTCAATTTCCTCTTCCTCCTGATCAGTGGCTAGAAGCAAAGCTCCTAGTTCTGGGCTAGAGACATATGCCTTTAGGCGGTTGGTGTGAAAGACCCTGGGGACCTCCTTGGGTTTGCCCTAGTCCACCAATTAATTGACCTCTCCAATCTTGCCCACAGCCTTGAAGGGTCCAATCCATTTGTCATGTAAGGCCATCAGCCTTGTAGGTACCATAACTAGTGAAGAAGAATAATCTGAACATGCTCTTCGTCCTGAATGGATCCCCAGCCACAAAAGGGCCCCCGGCAACACCGTAGTCACTGAGCATATGAGCTCATGCCAATTCCTACTGTCCCAACTACGAGCATGCACCATGGAAGGTACTCCGGTTGTCTGCCACATGTTACTATTAGACCACACACTCTGCTCAAGATGGACGAAGACCAACAGGAATGAGCAGAAGACAATCGCCTGGACACACTTGACTAGACACAGAATGTTGCAGGTCGTTAGAGACACCATGATGATATAGTTGCGTTAGAAACAAAGCACACGTGCACATCTGCGCAATTGGATACGCACACACAAACCTACACAAAGAACACAAACAGTTTGTAAGATGAGAGGACAGTAACATGCATATACATTAGCTACATATTTATTGTTTTAGAAAGTAGGGCATCATAGTACCGCGTAATGCAAGAAGCAAGAAGAGTACATATCTACGCCTGCGGCGCTTGAAGGCAATTAACCCTATGGAAGCCTGGGACTTGGTTAATCACCGGAAACATTAAGACAATTTTTAAATAGTGCTACCGCAGGCCTCAGGAGAGATGTGGTAGGCAGACTTTGTAAATTTCCAGGTGCAAGGTGCTGTACAGACAGAACAAACCCTGGCGCGAGAGACTCAGCCACTAGCTGGTCTTGAGTAAACTCAACCATGTTGGCCTTCTGGTCATGCCAATGTTTAACCAGAGCCTAACCTGCTTCAAAGTTATCTGAAGCTTCTGTCATCATTTGTGTCATTCTCCTTCGGGGACCTAACACATGGTCAGTGACTCTCACCGATTTGAAGTAAGGAACACTCTCCAACCCTTCCTTGATTAGGGCCAATGGACCACTGAACAGATGACCATAGAGGAGCTCAAAGGGGCTGAAGCCAACCCCTTCCTGTGGCACTTCTGTATAAGCAAAGAGAAGGCATCGCAGTAGAAGTTTCAAATCACCAAAAATACATGAGAGAGTGGGAAAAAGGTCTCACTCTCACCAGGTTAAATATTAAAATACCTAAAGTCCAGCAAAAGTTCTGGGGGTCTCTAAAGTGGAGGTGAATTAGTACATGTTTGAGAATTTTCACTAACAGATTGATAGGAAATTCTTTGAGACATATCACACCTTACAGCAACACATTAGAATTCATGCAGGACACTGCACCAGTGTCCTCAATTACACAACCATCAAATAACTCAAGAAATAATACCCACACTTGTCCAAATTCCACCATACATGTGTTTGCTCCTCTATATAACTAATTCATTTGTTGGCTCTAGCGGTTCCACTTAATTTTAAAGTACTCAAAAAGCTGACCACCCCATTAGCATAGTTTAAAACCTACAGCTTGTAGCCAGCAAGAAAAAGCAAAGAAAGCAGGACCTATGAAAAAGGAAATATCCAGAAAACACTTTGAATTCAAAATCGAGCATCCAAAATGTCCCGTGGGGGGCTTTAGAAAGGTTCCACATGTGAGATTTGCTGCAATATGCCAATTCACCATCTATAGCACTCTCTGGGTCTTGGGACCCTAACCCTATTACATATGACAGGAACCCATGTGGTGGTTTACTGGTATCAGACTTCCCCCAAAGTAATGCACCTGTCATCCTTACCACCTTCTGCCCCTCTTCCCATCACAGACCAAATGAAGCTCACTTTTAGTTGTCAACATGACTTCCTATTGAAACACTTATGTGACATACCTCTGAGAAAAGAACCCAAACATTTGAAGGAGGGAGCGCAAGACCAGACTCTTGGTGCAGAATTGCAGAAATGCTTGTAACTTTATGACTTCAAAATAGTTAACTTCTTGCACAGCTGGGCAGACACCTTCAGCAGAGGAGGTGCAGTGTTGTTCCAGTTGGCAGGAGTTTACAGGTCTGCTATTGATATTGGAATACAATGGCTGGAATAGAGGCAGAATGCAAAC
The DNA here is from genome assembly GCF_040938575.1 of Ambystoma mexicanum. Lineage (NCBI taxonomy): Eukaryota > Metazoa > Chordata > Amphibia > Caudata > Ambystomatidae > Ambystoma > Ambystoma mexicanum. Next base: position 84,585,377 of record NC_090925.1, read on the forward strand.
AAATGTAGAAACTCACACAGATTCAATAGAGAAACAGACATGTACCCTCTAAATATGCTTCCCTTAGTTCCTCTTCCTCTGTTAAATATACTGATGGAGCTCATTAAAAGTTGTGCTTATTGCCACAATATTCAAAACGTGTGTCTCTCAGCGGTGTTCACAAATGGTTTCATTAGGCATAATGAAGACAAACCTCTAGTGGCTTTTATCCCCTGATGTGAATGTGTTGTCTGTAGCTTGACTTGTTCAGAGTTTCTAACTGAGTCATTGAAAACAGGCAGTCAAAGATTGATTATAATTCAGTATAGCTGTGCTAAATATTAATAGAGAGCAGATAAATATGATGTAACCATTGCTGTGGACCACATATCAATAGTGTATGTACTTTAACAAACAAACAAATCCATCTCATGTAGGGTTCTACTCAAACAAGCACAACAAATATCCTAATGTTTACAGTAGTAATGTTAAAAGATCACATGGGAGATAGGAGGGGAAGGGAATGTCCACAACAGCCGAGGAAGTGAGGATCAATTCTCAACAAGATGACCTTGAGCACTTTGCAGCATGCCATGCTGAATGTCATGATTACTAACCATGTACCGGGATAAGGAAGATGAAGATTGCAGTAATATACTGGATTACTTATGGAGTCCTCAGACAAAGAAATGGGAGGGGTTCAATTAATGGGTTAATTTTGGGATTCTAAGTCGAGGAAGAGGGAGGTGTAGTAGTGTGATAGCTTACTAAAGGGGCTCATATACAAGGAGGAGGGAGGTGGGGGTAATCTGATTGATTACTAATGGAATACCAGGCCAAACAAGAGGGAGTTGGGGTGATGAAACAGTTTACTAATGAAGTACCAGGATGGAGAAGAGGGAGGTGAGGGTAATTTAATGGATAACTAAGGAGGTTAAAGGATGAAAAAGAAGGGAGGGTAGATTCATGGATTACTAAAGGTAATGTTAATGTAACACATTACAAATGGGGTACCAGGAGGAAGAAGGGGAGGTTGGGCAAATGAAATGGAGGACTTAAGGAGTACGGATATGAGGATGAGGGTAGCGTATCTAAACTAAAGGATTACTAATGGGGTACAGAGACAAGGAAGATGATGATGAGAGTAATGCAATCAAACATGGTGTACCAGGACAAGGAAAAGGGATGTGAGGACTATGTAATGGTTTACAAATGGGGTACTGGGATAACAAAGAGTAAGGGGGGGTAATGTAATAGATTTCGAATTGATTAACAGGATGTATTGGGTTATTAATGGGGTACTGAGTCTAGGTAAATGAAAGTGGGGTTCATATAAAATACTACTAGTTGTGTATTGAGATTAGGTAGTGTGAATCATTGGGAATGTAATGGGTGACTAATGGGGATTTGGATGAGGAAGAGGGAGACGGGGTTAATGTAATTAATTACTAATAGGGTACAGGGAAGATGGAGGAGGGTGAAATGTAATGGATTATTAATGGACTACTGGGACAAGGACTATGGAGGTGGGGTAATGTAATTGATTAAAATGGGGGTATCGGGACTGGGCAGACAGTGGCAGGTGTAAGGTCATGAATTGCTACTTGGATGTTGAAGAGGGACATTAAAGTCATATAATGCATTACAACTGAGGTACTGTGACAAGGAAGAGGGAGGTGGGGTAATTTTATAGATTACCAATGGAAAAATGAGATGAGGATATAGGAAGCGGGGGTAATGCAATGGATGAAGAATGGGTTACCAGGATGAGAAATAGAGAAGCTTAGGTAATGGTATGGACTTTAATTGAGTAGCGGGACACGGAAGTGGGTACTAGGGGAAATGGATGACTTATAGAGTACTGGTACAGGATTCAGGAGGTGGGGATAATTTAAAGGATTAATGCTGGGGTATTAGAACAAGGAAGAATGCAGCAGGATAATATAATGTATTAATATAAAAATGGGAGAGAGAGGCAGATGGGGTAATGTAATGGATTAGTAAAAGGGGGAATGAGATGAGAAGGAGGTATGTGAGAGTAGGCAAATAGATTACTAATTGGGAACTGGTACGATGAAGAGGGAGGCAGGGTTAACCTCATGGATTATTAATCTAGTACTTGGATGGGGAAGAGGGTGGTGGGGGTATTGTAATGGATGACTAATGTGGTACTAGAACAAGGATGAGGGAGGTGAGAGTGATGTAAAGGAGTTCTAATTAACTACAGGGAGGAGGAAGATTGAGGCATGGATAATGTCATGGATTATTGAGTATGCATCAGGATGTTGAAAGGAAGGGGTAATTTAATGGGCAGAGTTGGATTACTACAGGGATGTGGAAGGGGTAGGTGGTAGGTCTAAGTAATGTAATGACTTACTAATGGGGTACCATGACAAGGAAGAAGGGGGTAGGCTTAATGTAATGGATTATTAATGGAGAATTTGGATGAGGAAGAATGATATTGGTTCAATTTAATGGATTACAAATGGGATACCATAATAAGGAAGAGGGTGGTTTGGGTTGGATGGCTGGCTGGCAGTGAGGGGGGAGACAAAGGAAGCTGTTCTGCCGTTGATGGTGGTTTTCCTGTTGTCGACCAAATAAAGGCAATATAAAATCTGGCATGACTGGTGCAGCTCCTATACCCGACACGTGCCAAGTTCAATTTGGCATCCGAGGCACTGCAGGCATCTGCGGTGAGTGAGAGCACATTGAGAGCACATTATAACCTGTGCCCTGTAGTACAGTGCATTTGTCCCACTGTGCTGGTGTGCTTGACCAGCTTCTCTCACTGAGCAGTACCTGGACAACAAGCATCTAGAGACTATCTGGTCTGGCCATGGGTTTAATTAGGCATCAGATCCTGGAGTGGTTGTGAGCTGCAAGCTTTGAAAATAGGCCAAGGTGCCTAGGCGCTGAGTGCAGTCCACACCCCGCTGTGACTTGGTGCATAGTTGGCACACAGTGTTTTAGAAGGCTGCACATCGAGGGACAAGGCACCCTGTAGGTCTTGTGGACTGACTACTGAGTGGAAAGGGGGCGAGCAAACCAGGTGCACCCAGACCCTCCTGCATCTCTGCCGCTGCCTCTGATTCACTTCTCCTCACCCTCTCCAATTATGTGTTTGAGACGTTTAAAGGTGGAGATTTAAGGGGAAATCCAGGGGGGAAGCCAGTCTGCAATCCGCCCAGGGGTGTATCTCCTGGTTTTTCCCTGTTTTCCTCGCAATATGGCTCTTGGTATTGTGACCAGAGCTGAGCTCACAAGCAATAGGCCATACACCTTGACAGAGCATTATCATTACACAGACCTCCTCTGAACGCTAGTATGGTGGCAAAGACTCGACGTGATAGGGTGAAAGTCAGTAAACGCCCTTGCTCCAGGAGACATAGAAGGGTAAAACCCACCATATAATTGCTTTTGATGGGGACGAGACTGAAGCAGTCCAGTATTAAATGGGCTTTGTGGAGCCAGGTGGCATTACAAGGAATGCAATCCACTGAGCAAGAGGGAAGACAGCCGGTGAGTCCTCTTTCTAATTTCGAACTAATGGCAATGGCTCAGGAGAACCACCCTTTAGTAGCCTCTTCTGAGGTGGCGTCTGATCCAGAGGTGTTAGTAGCAACCCCCTGTGCCGAGAAGGTGGGGGTCAGAGCCCAAGTAACTGTCAATCTTGAGCCCAAAGAGCCTCTAGCTGTGCCATTTTCTGAAACTTCTGACAGATTCATATTGGAAGTCTTGGGGCACTCAATTAACAGAGATTATGAAGAGCATTGTCTGAGGATTGTTCAACCTCCCAGGGGATTGGTGTGTGCTTCTTCCCCACCTTATGAAAAACCACAAGATGTATCCCCTTCTGAAAATACCTGAAATGTCTCCTCAATCATTTTGTTGGAGCAGGAGGAGGATGAGGAGGAGGTCATTAGAGGCAACCAAATCCATCAGGGGGAATAATGAACCTCCAAGTCAAAAACTGACCCAGACAGTTAGTAAAATCCTCTGGTTTTAGTCATATTCTGTTAATAGCAGGTGTTATTACAGAGCCCATATCCATGCAAGCAGTGGGGCAGGCTGAAGTATCTAAGTATGGGCTTGAGGCAAGGGTCATGCATGATCTGGGACCTTGCATGGCATGCTCCTCCCTCTTGCCTCTCACTCCTTCTGCCTTGGATAGTCTTTTGACCAAGCAGGCTGGGGTGATTCAGCCATTTTAAGACGCCTAGCTTCCATAGAGGTAACCCTAGTGGAGATTAAATATCTACTATGATCCCTTATTATCTGGAAAAGCAAAGTAGGTGCCCCAACTGGTGATATTGATGGAAGGTCAGCTATTCCGCCTTGCCTAGGGCTGGAAAGAAAAAGTGGTTTTGAATAATCCAAGGCAACCCCAGCACGTATTTCTCCAAGGTGGCTCCCAGTCCAGCCCAGACGTAAGAATACTGTGGCTGTCATGGATTTCAGAATGGGGAATAGATTGTCTGGGAGGACTTCCAAATCTGCCCAAAGGGAAGAGCCAGCTGTAAAAATACATCAAAGTGGGATGGACCAGAGAGGTAGGTCCATATCCCCGGAATTAATGTTTATAATAAGAATGAAGAGGTACCCTTGTCGTGTACCCATACTCAGAAGGGGGTGGATGAATGCATGAAGAACTTGGAGGAAGACCTCTTATTAAACACGGAAGGGGGATCATTAACCCCGCGAGGATCCCAGCAGAATATAACAGGAGTGGCACATGAAGTGTTAAATCAATAGGTTGCAGGATCACATAATCCTTCTGGAGGACAAACCCCTACAGAGTGTGTTGTGGTAGCGGCAGATCCCCTGGAAGGATGGATTAAGACACATTTAATTTGCACATTTAGGGGAATATACCATGGGAAAACAACTTCTATTGAGGGCCCTCTTAAATTCATTACTTAAGATCCTGCAAATTAGTGAAATATCTTTTAGAATGTTCTCCTCTGTGTGAATCTTATCTGACTATGTGTACTGTGGGGCATGCAACATACAGATTGGACATAACAACCAACATTTGAGGACTTGTCTTATGCAATGTAGAGAGGCGCTGGCATCAATGGGCATTGAAGTGTGTCTGGATAGAAAAGCTAACATTTGACATTTACACCATTCCTGGCATGATTCCCTATTTTCTGATAAGATATTCAGGGAATATTGTGGCTCTCAGGAGAAGGGCACTAATACACGGCTACCCCCTATAATGCTCCACCAGTTAGCACCAGGTGCACAGCAGAAGAGAGTGGAGATACACAACCGTTAGGGCAGTTTTGTGACTGCACGCTCAAAAACATGTTTGTAGTGTATGGCTTTTATACCTCTTTTAATCCCCTCCAAGCCTCTGTATTGGCTTGAACCGGAAGTATGTCAAATCGTAGATGAAGTATGAATCTTATGAGGGTGGGAAGGAAAAGCGTAACAAGATATTTATTAGGAGAGTTCCTGAATGAACCCTGCTGGGAGTACACAGCATACTTGATCATCATCGCCAGTCTACTGAGGGAAGTAATATCATCATGTAATCAGGATTTGCCACTGAACCCACTCAGGAATATGGGGACATCACACATGTTAGAGAAAAGTAAATTGATATCACGGCAGTGTATTCTCACTGTGGTATCCAGTTCCCTGAACCAGGTGCTTTTAGAATGAAAACTGCCATGTGTCACCATGGAGTATAGCAAAGAAGGCGTTGAGCTCCAGTTATATTTGATCTCCGCCCCAAAGCTTACATGCCGCCACTTTCCACCGGGATTAAAGTGACTAGAGGCCCAGTTCCAGTCGCAAAGCCTCAACTGAGACAGAGCAAGGTAGATTGAGTATGGAGCACAAGCGATTAGCCTCATGGTTGGGGAGCCGCAACACTGCCTTCAAGTGAAAAACTTTAAGAGCATATAGGATAGTCGGTATGATGGACACCCTATATGCAATAATGAGAGCTTCTATTGATCTACCCCATTATCAGAAATAACCCTCTTAATAGTCAGACACTTGGCCCACGTTTTCGTAACCATCCCATCCTCCAGATGAGCCAAAGACAGAGGAGCCAGAACGTGCACGCCAAGGTACTTGTAGGTATGGACAGAGTCCAGCAGAACACTGTCAAGCACCCACTAAAATACTAATTTACCCTTGTTCCTACTTCTGCAAATCATGACTGTGGGCTTGGAAAGGTTAATTTTAAAAACATTGAGTTTAGAATATGCTTGCAGAGCATTAAATGATCGCTGCAATCCCATGGCGGTTTCGTCAGCATACATAAGGCAGACTATGGGCCTCATTACGACTCAGGCGGTAAGGGGTTTACGGCGACGTAAACAGCGCCGACCCTTACCGCCTGAGTACGAGGTCCCTTAGCGCCATGGAGGTTTTAACACCTGCTTTTAGCAGGTGTTAAAATCCATGGCGCTAAGGGACCATGGAGTTAATTACGCCACCATAATTTACGGTGGCGTAATTAACGCCTTCCCCACTCCCATTATGCCCTATGGGGCAAAATGGGAATGGGGAAGGGAAAATGGGAAAATGGGGATTTACCGCCCCGCCAAGGTTGGAATGGGGCGGTAAATCCGCCAACCACCATGGCGTAAACATAGTTTACGCCATGGTGGTAAAGTCACGACCCAGGCGGTAACTTACCGCCTGGGTCGTAATGAGGCCCTATGGCCGTCATTACGATACTGACGCTAAACCATGGCGCTATTAGCACCAGGGTTGGTGCCGGTATCGTAACGAGTCTGCCAATGTTCAATGGGGAATTACCACCCCATTCCAAGGTTGGCGGGGCGGTAATTCCCCATTGAACATTGGCCTTTCCCGATTCCCATTTTTGCCCCATAGGGCTCAATGGGACTGGGGAAGGCGCTAAGTACGGTACCGCAAATTGCGGTACAGTACTTAGCACCAAGGTCCCTTTGCGGGTGCCTACTTTAATGGCTGGTCTAGACCAGCAATTCATGTCGGGTCCTGCAAAGGGACCTCGTAGTAAGGCGCTAATGGTTTAACGGCACCGCAGCCTTTTACGGTGCCGTTAACCCATTCGCACCACGGTCGTAATGAGGCCCAATGTCCTCTTTTTTTCAAATCAGGGAGAATTATGTGCCAATTCTAAAGACAGATGCATGCTGGATACATAACGTTTATAAAGCAGGGTGCCAAGAAACACGCCTGCTTCAGGCCCATATTGGTGTGATAGAACCCTGACAGAACACCCCCCTGCGAGTGTCTGATTCTCACCCTGGTGTCAGAGTACAGGAGTTGTATAAAGAATAACAATGTGCGGTCAATTCTCCACACTACCAGTTTATCCTATAAACAAGAGTGGATCACGCTGTCAAAGTCATTTCTATAATCCACAAAACATGAATAAAGTGGCATACCGGGGTAGTTATAAGCAGCGGATATAAGTGTCTGGAGAATCCAGATGGAATAGACGGTATCAAACCCCCTTCTGACGCCCGACTGAGGCGGGCCAAATAGATGCTCTTTTTCCACCCACTGCTTCAACAATTGGAGTAGTAAACCCGCAAAAAGTGTACAACTGCAGTCTAGTATTGCCAATAAATGAAAACAGGACTGGTTGGAGCGCAATCCCTGTTTAAAATCGGGGACCAATATTGAATCTCACCAAGATTGTGGGATCTCCCCGGCCTCACAGATGCGAAGGAAAAGCTGTTTCAGCAAAGCAGCCCAGAAGGAGGGATCCATCTTCAGTACTAAATTACAAAGGCCGCCAGGGCCCACAGCCCGAGAGGCTTTGGATTTCTTAATCATTCCCTCCAAGTCGGCCTCAGCCACATGGAACCAGACTGTAGTTTTTGTCACAGGGGTTGCTAAAGAAGCACCACTATATTCTCATGGAGGAATAGTGATGATCTGAGATGTAACTACCCCCAGTCTCCCTCAGCAACGCAGCAGACTTCCTTGGTCTCCAAATTAGCTCGGAAAAAAAAGGCCAGCATATGCAATATTTCTTAGAATTGTGGGTAACAATCCTAGTGTGTATAAACTGCCATCTTGCAGAAGCGTAGCTTGTTTTGTGGCCCTTTAGCCACGCCTGATATTGTTTTGTAACATTTTTGATTGGTCTCTGCCTTCCAGTAGCTGCTTGGCCATATTCCACTTGATATGTCTCAACGCGGTCCTCAATGCTCTTTTCTTGGCAGCAATTACTGCATCTTAGGGGGCACCCTACTTAGAAGATTAAATTGCTTGGACAAGTGTTTAGGTCCCTGGAGCCACAGACATCCATTATCTGACCCAGATCCCAGTTGCATCCATCTAAAACAGATTCTATCCTACGGTCGTCCCTAGTCAAAGCACAATTGAAACTGCTAATATTGGCCATTGACCAGTGTAGTCTGTTCCCCGATAGGTTAACCAGCAGCGGATTAACCTGAAGATAGTCCATGGATTTGCTATAGGCCTTTTTGTAGACATTCTTAATGTGACATGATCACTGATGTTTATGGGTTTTGTGCATAGTTGGGCGCTAGATTTTTTATGGCCTTATTTACAAATACAAAGTCGATTCTGCTACGACTTACACGGTTAGACCATATAAGGTTGCCTGGGGAAATTCAACCGTCAAGGGAGCCAAATTAAAAACAGACAGAAGCACACACCCCTCCTTCGCTCGTTTTATTGTAGCAGGACCCATGTGGGCTCCTAGTGGGGATGTAGACTCAGCCAAGTAGTCCACATTACAGTCATCGGTAAAAATAATACCCCCGCCTTTTTTTGGCCAAACCACACATAGGAGTATTGGAGGGGGACGGGCGAAAAACATGGAGTAGCCATCAAATGAAACGGAGAAGTAAGCCATGTTTCCTGGAGACAGAAAATATGAGAGTATAATAGTTCTTTTGCTCCCAAGAGGTTAGGTAAGCGATGACCACAAGTTTTCCAGGAAAGTAATGTAAATTGGATGGGTGAAATTTCCTGAATTCAGTCCGATGAAGGGACATGAGCCCTGGCCCTGGTATTTTTCCCTATTGGACAATGTCCCTTGTTCGTTAATCTCTGTCTGTCTCACTGCACAGCTGGAATTAATGGGACCGCCATATGTCTGATGGGCCTGGGTAACCTGGTCAGCAGCAGGATAAAAGGCAAAGATATCCAAGCCCAGATCACAAAGCATTTTAGCGTGTTTACAAACACATTACACAATCAAAGGGGAGGCCAGTGTCATCCGTACCCAATTAGTAGAGGTATGATAAAGAGGCATCTCGTCTCATTACAACTCAGGCGGTAAGGGGTTTACGGCGGCGTAAACAGCACCGACCCTTACCGCCTGAGTACGAGGTCCCTTAGCGCCACGGAGGTTTTAACACCTGCTTTTAGCAGGTGTTAAAATCCATGGCGCTAAGGGACCATGGAGTTAATTACGCCACCGTAATTTACGGTGGCGTAATTAACGCCTTCCCCACTCCCATTATGCCCTATGGGGCAAAATGGGAATGGGGAAGGGAAAATGGGAAAATGGGGATTTACCGCCCCGCCAAGGTAGGAATGGGGCGGTAAATCCGCCAACCACCATGGCGTAAACATAGTTTACGCCATGGTGGTAAAGTCACGGCCCAGGCGGTAACTTACGTAATGAGGCCCACTGTGTCCTCAGAGGTGAGTGCACTGAGATCAGGGATGAGCTGTAACAGCTGGGGCTGCCATGTACTGTTCAGAAAGTTGTCGTAGGCTCTCATTCAACTATCTTAATATATTTTATACCAGCTCGGTTCCTGCTGGTATCCGAATGCGGCCTCGCATTTACCCCGGGTCTATTCCCAAACTTCACACATGATTGCCATGCAGCACGGAGTGGGTTCGAGCTGCCCTTGCCGTGGGCCCCCTCAGTATAAATAGGCAGAGGGAGTCCCTGCCTGGAGGCCCCAGCATTATGCCCAATATGCTAACTCTCTGCATTCCGGTTTGCCACTATTCTGGGTGTGTCTTTGTCTCTGTTGTTAGAGGAAAGGAAACCGTTGCCTGCCAAATTATCAGGATTCTGGTCCTGGGTTAGCGGTGAGTCCCTCCACTGTCTTCCCTCACCTTTTTTATCTTGCTGGGCGAGAAGCCAGGGCTGGCAAGAGTGACTGTTCAACACCAATACTTTCTGGAAGCCACTATTACCCTCAGCGAGGGGCCCTGCAAAATCACTGGATGGGAAACCACTTTCTTGTTTGGGGCAAAGAGCTTCAAAGTAGGTTTGCTGGTCTTGGATTAAATCCAAAACCCTATGGATTGTCCACAAGGCTTTCTGGGGCCTCAGTCCAAAATACCTTCAACTATCCCTCAGAAAATATCTCCCCTCTTGAGCCCTTCACTCCTCTACCTCTAACTCCCTCGGGTTCAATCGTTTTTCAAAGAAACGAGCTTGGGGTAGATCTCTGTCTTCGGCTGGGGCGTCCCTTTGGAACAGCCTCGCTGCCACTCTAAAACTTAAGCAGAACCATATCCAGTTCCGGAAGCACCTCAAGACCTTCCTCTTTTCTTCTGCCTTCGCTCCCCCTCTCCCCTGCTGATCTGTTCTCTCTTGGCACTGTGCACCTGGCCACCCTCTGTCTTCCGGGCCCAGGTACCTTCTCACCCTGCCACCTTCCCGCACTGCCTCCGGGACACCCCTTGCACTGGGGTCTGTATCTGTGCCATACAGCCCCCCGTTTTTCTTCCTGCACTTATCAGACCTAGCCTGTCTGCTGCCTTAAACCTAGCACTTGCAAATTGCTGGCTGCATTACCACTGTTTGTTGCCTTTATTTATTTATTTATTTATTTATTTATTTATTTATTTATTTATTTATTATTTATCTGATTCTCCTCTGCTTCACACTTTCCACTTCTCCCCCTTCCATGCACTTTTCCCCTCCCCCTCTCCCATGCACTTGCGCGTTCTCAATGTCACTGGGCCTAGTAAGATTGCTGTTTTTTTTCTCCCCTGTTCCCCTCCCTTGCCTTGTCGCGCTCTGAAACACTTGTGTACGAGCGCAACAGAAATAAAATATCATTATCAATATCAACTATGTTACTGGGCAAAGCTGCTGCCCACCTTGGGTATTGCTCGGATGTGTATAAATAGTGTTGGTAATGGTTGACACATATTCTTACTCTGCATTTTAATGCAATTCATGAGTTGGAGTTGCACCTTAGTCCTGGAGAGGGAGTTTAATTATCCCAATCAACTGCTGACCCCAATTGTTACTGCCCAATATCACTTCTAGATACGACTAATAAACTGTTTAATACATGTTTAATGTATATGCTTGAGGAGTGGGCCAAGAGTAACCATATATTAACTGCCACCCAAGCAGGGTTTAGAGAAGGATTTTCACCCTAGATCAATGTTTTATTTTAAATGTTCTAATTGACAAATACAGTCAATGTTTTAATTGACAAATCCACTGACCGCTAAATTGTATGACACTGAGGCCCTCATTAGGACCCTGGCGCTAAGTGTTTAACGGCGCCGTAAAAGGCTGCAGCACCGTTAAACACTTAGTGCCTTACTACGAGGTCCCTTTGCGGGACCCGACCTGAACGGCTGGTCTAGACCAGCCGTTAAAGTAGGGACCCGCAAAGGGACTCTCGAGGTAAGTGCAGTACCGTACTTACCGCCTTCCCCAGTCCCATTGAGCCCAATGGGGCAAAAATGGGAATGGGGAAGGGCCAATGTTCAATGGGGAATTACTGCCCCGCCAACCTTGGAATGGGGTGGTAATTCCCCATTGAACATTGGCGGACTCGTTATGATACCGGCACCAACCATGGTGCTAATAGCGCCATGGTTTAGCGCCAGTATCGTAATGAGGGCCTGAATCCATGCATCGCAACTAGCAATGACATTCAGTTAATGGTAAACAACAACATTTTATGCCTTTTATGGAATGTATCTTTCCTCGAGTCTCACTACTGGCTACCTCCACGGGGTATCCATATCTCCTTACACTTTGTGCCTCATTACGAACCAGGCGGTAAGTTACCGCCTGGGTCGTACCTTTACCGCCATGGCGTAAACAATGTTTACGCCATGGTGGTTGGCGTATTTACCGCCCCATTCCAAGGTGAGTGGGGCGGTAAATCCCCATTTCCCATTTACCCTTCCCCATTCCCATTTTTGCCCCATAGGGCATAATGGGAGTGGGGAAGGAGATAATTACGCCACCGTAAATTACGGTGCCGTAATTATCTCCAAGGTCCCTTAGCGCCATGGATTTTAACGCCTGCAAAAAGCAGGCGTTAAAATCACTATGGCGCTAAGGGACCTTGTAATCAGGCGTTAAGGGTTGGCGCCGTTTACGGCGCCGTTAACCCCTTAACGCCTGACTCGTAATGAGGCCCTTTTTGCCTGCAATATCTGTAAACACTTGTATATACCTTTCTCTGTAAGTCATCATTAACACTTGTTTATACCTTTTCTGTAAATAATGCTTTGTAAATAAGGTATCTATATACCACTACAATTCTTCCAACTAAGCTTCACATATCCTTGTAACTGCTGCGCCCTGTTACCCCTGGGATGCTCACTGGCACTACTTTTATTGATCCTTTTTCTCTCTGATTTTAGGATTGAGCAAAGCAGGTCTTTACCCTCCTGGGGGGGGGGGCTCCAGAGAAGTTTCAAATATGCCAAGTATTTTCATCTTAATGGCCTAAAACTTAACATGGGGGAAAATGCAAATAATCGTATTCAGGAAAAGCAAAAACAGCTATCGCTGGAGGGTAAATGTACAAACCATGGTAAATTGGGGTAAATGTTGCGCTCTGAAACACTTGTGTATGAGCACGATACAAATAAAATATATCATATCAAACAATTGAAGAAATGAGGTCCTTTTGCTACTTGGGGCTCACCTCCAACAAGTCTGGAAATTGGGCCTCACATATCACAGTAGTCGCAGCACCATTGAAACCGAGGATGGCAGGCCTGAAGAGGTTCTATCATAAATATGGGGCCTTGTGTTTATAGAAATGCCTTGAAGTATATAAGGCTACAGTAGGAACATTTTTCCTTTATGGACGTGAGATTTGGGGGTATACAACGTGTGAGCAGTTGATGGAGTCTCAGAATAAAGTGCTCAAATTGTTAACAGGCTTCCCCCAAGGGGGACACACAATAGTGCAATTAGCTTGGAACTAGGGATCCCACATATAACCACTTTGGCAAAACTTTGAATGGTAACTCTTCTATTAAAGACGCATGTGTTGGGTCCCAGGAACCCCAGTATACAGAATGCACTGGTTAAGATAGTCTGTTCCAATTCAAGAAGTAAATACATTTGGTATAATGAGGGCTGTGCCCTCCTAAACAAGTGGGAGGTGAAAGAACTGACTGAACAGGTATTTTTAAAAATAGGAAACACATTGACGAGGAAGGCAAGCTCTCTCGATAAAGATTAAGACAGGGCTAAGGTGTGCACATTTTCTGCTCCTGCTCTGTACAAGGCCACCCGACTGGACCCTCAACCCGGAAGTGAAGTGAGTCCCATGATCAGACTTAATGTTCTCGCTTTGGAAGCTCGTAATACCTGGCAAAAAGGCGGTCGGGGTCTACGAAATGTAACTGTGGTATGGCAGTGGAGGAAGACTTGGGGCATTTCCTACTAGTTTGTCGGAATTTCCCCAAACAGTGGGCAAGGGGGATCATTCTGAGTTGGGCGGTAAGGGATACCAGGCACCGGTAAGGAGACGGGTGCCGGTAATCCCTTACCGCCCAATTCCGAGGTCCCTTAGCGGGTACCGCAAAGGACGTGTGGTCGGACCACATGTTCTTTACTGGTCCAGCTAAGGGACCAGGGCGCTTATTACGGGCCTGCTATGAGCAGGCCCGTAATTAGCGCAAATAGCACCATGGCTGCCTCCAAACTCGGAATGAGGCCCAAAAAAGTGTCATTTGACTCCATTTTCTAAAGGCTAACATTAGAACCTACCAGGAGGTTCTACATTTTATAATGATGTGCAATAGAGATGATGATCATTTGTAATCTCTGAATATATTCAAGAATGCTTCCATGTCATTGATGTTCTAATGACAAACTGCATTTATTAATTTTATTTGGTTTTAATTCTTTTAAGTAAAAGACAGTTTTAAGGATGTTTTTATTGTAGTATGATGGATCAATTGGGGGTGTTGGGAGAATTGGTTTATTTTATGAATTGTTTCGTGTATGGATTGTATTTGGATATAAAGATGAGAGAGGAGTGACCAATATAAAGGATTACCAATGAGACAGCAGGAAGAGGAAGAAGGAGGTGGAGGATTATGGATTACCACTCGAACACTAGGACGATGAAGAGTGAGACAGCTGTAATGTGATATGTTACTCATGGGTACACGCATAAGGAAAAGGAAGCAAGGTTAATATAATGTATTAACAAAGTGTTACCCAGACATATAGCGTGAGGCAGTGAAAATGTGATGGATTAATAATGTTGTACTGGGATAGAGGACGAGGGAGGTGAGGGTAGTGTAATAGATTAATAATGTAGTACCAGAACGATTAAGGGGGAGTTAGGTATAATTTATTAAATTACTATAGGGATAAAAAAAAGAGTCAGGTGGATGTAATGTACTGGATAACTAATAGGGTGCCATGACGAGGAAGACGGAGAGAGGTGTAATATTACTGATGGGGTATGGTACCAGGAATAGTGATCCTGGGGTAATGTAAAAGATTCCAAAGTTGATACTGATATGAGGAAAGGGTGGGAGGGGTCGCAGGTTATGTAATGATTACTAATGGAGTCCTGGCATGACACAGAGCAGCAGTGTACTGTCATTGGGAATGGGTTCCTAAGTTGAGGAAGAAAGAAGCATGGATAATGTAATGGAATACTCATTGGGAACCAGGATGATGAAAAGAGAGTACCCAGATGATGATGATAGAGACAGGAGTAATGAAATTGCCTTTCTAAGAGGATACCAGAATAAGGAACACAGAGGTGAGGGAAATGCAATACATTACTAATAAAGTACTGGGATAATGAATTAACAAATAATTAGGTACTCTGACCAAAAAGAAGGATGCAGATGTAATGTTATGATTACTAATGATGTACCATGTCAAGGAATAGGGAGGCTGGCACAATGTACTGATTACAACTGGGTTACTGGGACGAGGAAGAGGGAGGAACGCCTAATATAAAGTATTAATATCGGGTGCCGGGACAAGAAATATGGAGGTGTTGGTTGATGTTTTGGATCACTAGCATGGTATTGGGATGAGGAAGAGTGAAACAGTGATTATGAAATCGATAACTAATAGGGTATGGTGACGAGAATAATGGAGACCGGGGTAATGTAATGGATAATGTAATGGATTACTAATTTGGTACTGGGACAAGGAATACTAAGACCAGGTAATATAATATATTTATTGTGAGGAGCCAGGGAATCAGGCTGAGGAAGGGGGATCTAGGGTCATCTGATGTTCTACAAATGGGGTAGCGGTTCATAACCAAGGAAGCATGGATTGTGAAATGGATGGAAGGTCGAATTTGGAAAAAAACTCTTGGTCTGCCAATGAGCTTCCCTATTTGCTGTCTACGATATGAACAGGCCTTCCATCCATGCAAAGCCAAGTAGACTTGAAGAGGGAAAATCGAG
Source organism: Ambystoma mexicanum (assembly GCF_040938575.1). Lineage (NCBI taxonomy): Eukaryota > Metazoa > Chordata > Amphibia > Caudata > Ambystomatidae > Ambystoma > Ambystoma mexicanum. Next base: position 84,600,971 of record NC_090925.1, read on the forward strand.
ATCAAACCCATGCCCCCTCACCCCAGGCGCATATACAGAAGAACAGCAGGAAGAACAAGGAGCGCACTTATCATTTGAACCAGGCCCCAGCGCACCCATGGGTGACAAATATGCTGAAACACACCCACTTCACCAACAGTGCAACTTCCATGCTACATTAGAATCAATGCTGCAATATCAGAATCTACAAACTCAAAAATCCCTGTTTAAAGGCTTGCAAATGCCTATATGAATTAACATGGTCTAATTGCACAGTGTAAAGCCATGTTTGAGGAAAATTACAGCCAAGTTCATTTCTCTCACTGAACACTGGCTGCAGAAGCCTTCAGCAACATTCCTCGCAAAACCCCCGAACTGCCAAGGCCGCACATTCAAGATAAGATTGCTTTCTGCAGACAAACATTCCTCGCAAAACCCCGAACTGCCAAGGCCGCACATTCAAGATAAGATTGCCACAAATGCGAATAAACCACGGCAACCCAGTGTGTATTTTTTTTTCTTTCTGGGAAAGAAAGACATTTTCTCAAGGACTCGCACAACATTTGAAACATAATTGTAACAAGAATCGCTCAGCCCAGCCAATTAGCGGGAACAAAGTCATAATGTAACAAGTTAAAATTAGGTAATGGGGGCTGGCACAGCTAAATCAACCCACTGACGCAAAAAGGCTAACACCCAATTGTCAGGCTCTCTATAAGGGCTACATAGGTAACCTATCACTTAGCAGCCAATAGCAGGAGGAGATAGGTTTCTGGGAGCTGATCCAATTCTGTGAGGTCAGCCTGCAGTGTGATTACAAAGCTGGCTTGCAAGCCAGCCCCGGGAGAGACGGCGCCTGAACTCTCGATGTGCACGATGCTCTGCGTGTTTTTTTCTTTTTTGCTGCCCAGAAATAAACGCAGTTTGGAACATGCTGCTGCCTGCTTGGGACTCTGTTGCATTTCTGGGGGCCATATGGGAGGTGTTGGGGTCTCCCATAGATGGTGAGGGTATGGCTGCTGGCCCCCCACTGCCCTGGTGGGGGAGCAGCTTCTCCCCAATAAGTTGGTGCCCTCTGTGAGGCTCATTGCTCATTGTAACATGGGTGAATGAGCACTGCCTGCGCAAGCCCTGCATTGAACTGCAGTCCCTGCCGCCGACTCAAGGAAGCTGTGGGACCCTCGCCTGCACCTGAAGACCACCGGAAAACGCGTAACCGGCTAAAGGCTTTGGGGGCCACTTGGAAATACCCCGCTTGAGGGCAGGTGAGAGCCCTGCAGGAGAAGGGGTGCGGTGAAGCGCCTTGAGGGGGTGTCCAACAGCAGAGCAAGTGCCAGTGCAGCATAAGGAAATGTAAGTCAACCAGCAACATGGGCTTTGAGGGGGGGAGATGTTTAAAGTATTATGATGCATTGTTGATCAGTATGTTGCAGAAATGTTAATTTCTTTTGTTTGGGTAGAAACTGGGGGAGGCATTGTAAATTGGGTGGTGGGTGATTGTACATTGTCGCAAAATTCAGCGCATTAGTGGTGTTCGGCACGTGGATTGTAGTTGGGACTGGAGCGCTGGCAGTGGTCCCTTCTTGTGTTTATGAGGATATTGGGTGGGGTAGTGACTCCCCACATATAGAACAGGAGTGCCACGCTGGTTGGTCCGGATGGCGATTTCATGTACAGGGGTCTGGATTTCCTATGAATTGACGTTATAGATCAATGAGTAGATGAGGTTCCCTGCTAATTGAGCGTTTTAGTTCAGTGAGTGGATGATAGTTGGCTGGTTAAGGTCCCCTGGTGAGGAGCGTATCACACGTGAGGCGACGCAGCGTGTGCAGTCCAATTATAAGAGTTTTTATTGTGGTTTACCTTGTTCCAGTTGAGACAGGAAGACAGCTGTGGGGATTGTGGGGTTTTATTTTGGGATTTTTGTGGGGTTGGGAGAAATGGGTTATTGTTCTGTGTATGCACATTTGTCTGTTCATTTGCACTGTGTTTTTAGTTTGGTGATGTCACCTTCAGATTGACGCATAGGACACAGAGTTTTGATGGTGAGGAGATAGTGGTGTGGTTTTGGATTTGGAGAATAGGTGACCCAGAGGCGGTGTGTGGAAGACACATGCGCAAGATTGTGGGGGTGTGCCGGAGAAGGCAATGGTTTGGTGAAGATGGGCTGCACGTGGAGTGCACTGGCTAAGGTGCGGAGCCAAGAAGGCTCACAGAAGTTGAAAAATGTTCAATTATCTTCTAACTTTTTCTCCCTGAACAGCGGACTATCGAAATTTTCAAATTGAATAGAGGTAAAATGTATCACACAATACAGAAATGACTCCCCTTCACCTGTTGTGTAGCACACAGCTCCCATGCCGAAATAAGTCAGTAAAACATAGTGTGCAAAGATTCAAAAGTACTGAAGGTAAATTAAACAAGACCATGGCTGCTCATAGGCGGCTTCTCCAGAAGCGTGCAGCAATCGCTAAGGACACACATACACAGCACTTACACAGGAATAGCTTTAAAAGCACATCGCTACAGTTGAACTGTGTGCACGAAGGAAAGGGAAGATGCGAGGGGTCAGCTCATGCTGAACCAGCACGAGCAGAGGGAAGAGGGGACTCACCCTTCTGAACCTCCGTGAGTGTAATATTTGATGACACAGATGGTAAGCAAGGAATGCATTGCATGAGAGAACTGAAAACAGCAGAAGGACATTTAAACACCACACACACACACACACAATCACAATACACTAAAACGAACAAACAGGAAGGTGCAGAACAACCCACTGCAGAACAGCACAGGAGGGATCAAGAGGGCTGCAGTGCATGGAAGCAGATTTGAAGGCACAGGTACAGAGGAATTAAATTTAAAGGGAAGATAACGGGGGAGGTGCAAGGAGTAACAATAGCAACAGAGAGGGGGAACTGGAAAGGGAAGAAAGGGATTGGAGGAGGAGAGAAGGACTGAACGAGACAGCACAGCCAAACATGATAGAGGATCAGTAAGGGGTGGTGCAGCATGCATGGGGTTATGGAAGGGAGGAAGGAAGGATAGCGCGCTAGACATTGACTGTGTGCATTGTAGATTGTGGCAAGAAAACGGCAGGGGCAGAGAAAGGCAGATGAGGACAAGTAGGCACAAAATAAATTATTAAAGTATGCAATGGGAGGGGCAGTTAAAAACAGCCTCAACACACACGCACAAGAATCACAATAGCAGTGTCAACAACCACCACAATATGCACCGCCCATGTGGTGAGGATACTTGGGGCAGGACGGGATCATTTCAGCAGACACCACAAGCACCAACGCAGGCACTGTCACCACTACATGTACAGACACAACAAATGACAGCACCACTACCCCAGGACTGACAAGAATCACAACACAGGGGCACTGCACAGCAGCCAGCACCCATACAGAACACTGACACAATAGCAATGGTACCGGTTACATGACTGGGAGGGGTCTTCCTGATGGGAAACAAACCTTTCAAAGGACATAGATTGACATTATACCGCTAATAGGACAGCCCAAGACAAACTTGATTTGACTCACTCTGCCACACACACTCATGCTCCACCTCCCCGACAGAGCGGGCGAGACGCACGCCGACACACACACTCACGCACACTCAATAATGCAGAGGACAATTGCATAGGGGTGGTGATAGCGCATCACAAGAGAGTACATTTAGCTACACAAGAGAGTACATTTAGCTACATTTTGAGCACACATCTTTCAGTGAGGAGACTGGGCTCATGAATACACAATTAACACAGAACAATTAAATGAGACACACAAGGTGGAAGAAGGTGCACTTGAGGGGGGGGCTACATTTAATTGACGGTTCACCACGGGAGGAGAGAAATAGGGGTAAAGGATGGATGATCCATGTTCCCAACAGATTGAATTTGGCGACAAAATAACAGTGCAAGTGGTAATGCCACTAGCGCTTTTGAAAATAGCACTGGCACAAATGCATTAGCCAACGCACATAGGGAAAGAGGTCATTGCTGCACGAACTGGAGAATGATGGTTGTATTAAAATTTGAGAGCAGATAATGGGGGGAGAAATATATTGTTTAAATGTAACAGTAATTACAGTAGTGGACCAATAAAATACTAGACTAAATGAGTAATTAACAGAGTAGGTAGGGTTTAAAAACTGGACATGGGGTGGGATAGAGAGAATGGGAGTAAATTGTGAGGGTTGGGTTTGAAAGAAAAGAGGAAATAAATAAATAAATAAATAAATACAAAGAGGGGGGAGAGACAGGTAGCGAATAATTGGTAGCGAATTTCATTAGTACCAGCTTAAAGTGCCTGCAGTTCACTGCGAGGCACGCCCTGAGAAGTTGAGAGAGGAGCCATAGAAAAAAAAAAAAAAGATTTAAAAACCCTGCGATTATCTTAACTAAGTAACATGGTGCACTTAATTTAGAAACACAGCCACCCTATATGACAAATTTACCACCCTGATGTTTCCCTATTTAGCTTGTCAGTGCCTGATGCCCCACGGGACAAAGGCACGCACTATAAATAGCTTACAACAAAAGCACAGTAAATATAAAGATCCAAAGGCCGATTTGTACACTAGCACCTAAATTGCGTATATATGATCCAAGTGTGTAATGAGTATCTTCACATAAATTAAGTGCCTACCCATTTTCTGAGTACATTTCGAATTGTGTATCAATTTACAGTCAGACCGCCATTGAACGCCACCAGGTGATGACAGGATGGTGCATAGGTGTACCATTGGCTCCTCCCACTAGGACACTGAATAGTGTGAGAGTAGTGCAGAGAGGTTAGGTCAAGAAATTGAAGAATATGTAAATTCTCAGGTCTCAAGCGCTTCCATTTTATTTCTCGCCAGATATAAAGGACCCAGGGCAGGCCTGAAGACAACGGACAGCCAACACCCAATGGCTATGGACTACAGTGGGACATTTTCCCCTCCTGACAGACTTTGTTAGATGTGTGAGGTGTCAAGCCCTACAAAGCGGTGGCCACCCTGGCAACGAGGGAGCAATGATCAACAGGGCCAACGCAAGAGATTTTCATGAACTGCAAAATAGCACGAACACTCCCAAGTTAGGGAAACATGGCCATCCTATGGTCCAACGCACACTAGCAACTAGAATAGGGACTGACACACGCATTTCCAAAGTTTAATTGAGTTTCATATTACAGTTTGTGCACGTACAGCTGTAAAGCTGTTTTGTTCCTTCTCTTTTCCCCGCACATGCAGGTTGTTGCGTATGTATGCTGTTAGAAATGTGTAGGAAATTTCCTTAATGTTATCTTCCATTAGAAACTGTGAGGCCTACTGATTAAAACATCGTGAAGCATTCCCCACTCAATTGCCCACCCTATCAAGAACCTCAGACCCCTTAGAGCATGTTTCCCTGAAGTATATTTCCTTGCTTCCATTGAATAAACAGCCCAAGATTTTCCCTACCCATATTGAGAAATTTTGAAAACACGAAATGTCCAGGGGGAGGTTTGATTTTTGCCCTTAGTGATTGTTTAGTTCGCGGAGCTTGAGGTTACTAACAAGTACTAACGTATTAACGCCTTTCTTGCGATTTTCAGGCGGGCAACTTTATCATCACATCAGCTGCAAGGACCCAGCAGCGTAAGTGGTTATGGGCAAGCAAATAAGGACTTTTACCTTCACGATGGGACTATTAATGATGAACGAAATAATGGGGGTGGTAATTTGAAATGTATTTGTAATAGTGAGCATTACCGCTGTATCCCCTGCTAACATTCCCTAACCTAAGCAGGAAGAGTTACGGTGTCAGTGGGTGAGGAAAAGCTGCTGCTAAAGTAAGGAGAGTTAAGGGCAGACACAAAGGGAGTAAAACATACACATAACACACATAGTAGAAGTGACCAACAACATGCACACATGTACAAAATTGGTAGGCACACCACTGGAGAGAGCTGTCCTGACTGTTCTTTAACATATGCCGGAAGAGAATTGATTACAACAGAAATTACTACAGCAGAGCACGACGCCCATGTATGCCAAGGTGCGAAGAAGATTGCAAGGGAAGACAGCAACATTGAGATTGATAAAAAAAAAGGGGGGTAATCTCCTATGGAAGATGATTACATAAAGCAGCTAATTGGAGAACAACTGTATGTGGAAAATGACCAGAGAGAGAAGAAACAACGAGCAAATGCACAAGTGAGCAAGCTGCAAGAGAAAAAATAAATAAATAAATAAAAAAAAAAATAAATAAATAATAAAAGAAGAAAGAAAAACAAAGAGAGAAGAAAAAATAAAATAAAAGAGACAAAAATATGATAAGTGCCTAACGGAGTGAGACAAAAGAGCGAAGATAGTCACGTGGGTGGAGAATGAAGAAGGACGTATACTGTTAAGGTACCAGCGTTATGTTACCAGCACAACAGTGACAAGAAGTGGACAATCATGCTGGATGCAAGAAGGTTGAGAGAAGTTGCGAGATGAGAGCAGGAACATCACTGTTTATGGACTACTATTGAGCACATGCATCCAAAGATCAAGAGAAACTACCACTGAATTGGGGAGGAGAGTGTTCATTGGTGCGCATCAGCATGCCCTTGTTGGTGATGACCAAGGAAGATGTGAAGAATGACACATTCACCAAGATGTAAAAAAACGGAAGAAGAGAAACAGACAGAGGAGTAAAAAGAGGGGGGAATTACTTCTCGAGCGAGACAGAAGAATGATTGTAGTAAACCCGCAAAAAGTGTACAACTGCAGTCTAGCATTGCCAATAAATGAAAACAGGACTGGTTGGCGCGCAATCCCTGTTTAAAATCGGGGACCAATATTGAATCTCACCAAGATTGTGGGATCTCCCCGGCCTCACAGATGGGAAGGAAAAGCTGTTTCAGCAAAGCAGCCCAGAAGGAGGGATCCATCTTCAGTACTAAATTACAAAGGCCGCCAGGGCCCACAGCCCGAGAGGCTTTGGATTTCTTAATCATTCCCTCCAAGTCGGCCTCAGCCACATGGAACCAGACTGTAGTTTTTGTCACAGGGGTTGCTAAAGAAGCACCACTATATTCTCATGGAGGAATAGTGATGATCTGAGATGTAACTACCCCCCAGTCTCCCTCAGCAACGCAGCAGACTTCCTTGGTCTCCAAATTAGCTCGGAAAAAAAGGCCAGCATATGCAATATTTCTTAGAATTGTGGGTAACAATCCTAGTGTGTATAAGCTGCCATCTTGCAGAAGCGTAGCTTGTTTTGTGGCCCTTTAGCCACGCCCGATATTGTTTTGTAACATTTTTGATTGGTCTCTGCCTTCCAGTAGCTGCTTGGCCATATTCCACTTGATATGTCTCAACGCGGTCCTCAATGCTCTTTTCTTGGCAGCAATTACTGAATCTTAGGGGGAACCCTGCTTAGAAGATTAAATTCGCTTGGACAGGTGTTTAAGTCCCTGGGGCCACAGACATCCATTAACTGACCCAGATCCCAGTTGCATACATCTTAAACAGATTCTATCGTACAGTCCTCCCTAGTCAAAGCACAATTGAAACTGCTAATATTGGCCATTGACCAGTGTAGTCTGTTCCCCGATAGGTTAACCAGCAGCGGATTAACCTGAAGATAGTCCATGGATTTGCTATAGGCCTTTTTGTAGACATTCTTAATGTGACATGATCACTGATGTTTATGGGTTTTGTGCATAGTTGGGCGCTAGATTTTTTATGGCCTTATTTACAAATACAAAGTCGATTCTGCTACGACTTACACGGTTAGACCATATAAGGTTGCCTGGGGAAATTCAACCGTCAAGGGAGCCAAATTAAAAACAGACAGAAGCACACACCCCTCCTTCGCTCGTTTTATTGTAGCAGGACCCATGTAGGCTCCTAGTGGGGATGTAGACTTAGCCAAGTAGTCCACATTACATTCATCGGTAAAAATAATACCCCCGCCTTTTTTTGGCCAAACCACACATAGGAGTATTGGAGGGGGACGGGCGAAAAACATGGAGTAGTCATCAAATTAAACGGAGAAGTAAGCCATGTTTCCTGGAGACAGAAAATATGAGAGTATAATAGTTCTTTTGCTCCCAAGGAGTTAGGTAAGCGATGACCACAAGTGTTCCAGGAAAGTAATGTAAATTGGATGGGTGCAATTTCCTGAATTCAGTCCGAGGAAGGGACATGAGCCCAGGCCCTGGTATTTTTCCCTATTGGACAATGTCCCTTGTTGGTTAATCTCTGTCTGTCTCACTGCACAGCTGGAATTAATGGGACCGCCATATGTCTGATGGGCCTGGGTAACCTGGTCAGCAGCAGGATAAAAGGCAAAGATATCCAAGCCCAGATCACAAAGCATTTTAGCGTGTTTACAAACACATTACACAATCAAAGGGGAGGCCAGTGTGATCCGTACCCAATTAGTAGAGGTATGATAAAGAGGCAGCTCTAGAGTCACTGTGTCCTCAGAGGTGAGTGCACTGAGATCAGGGATGAGCTGTAACAGCTGGGGCTGCCATGTACTGTTCAGAAAGTTGTCGTAGGCTCTCATTCAACTATCTTAATATATTTTATACCAGCTCGGTTCCTGCTGGTATCCGAATGCGGCCTTGCATTTACCCCGGGTCTATTCCCAAACTTCACACATGATTGCCATGCAGCACGGAGTGGGTTCGAGCTGCCCTTGCCGTGGGCCCCCTCAGTATAAATAGGCAGAGGGAGTCCCTGCCCGGAGGCCCCAGCATTATGCCCAATATGCTAACTCTCTGCATTGCGGTTTTGCCACTATTCTGGGTGTGTCTTTGTCTCTGTTGTTAGAGGAAAGGAAACCGTTGCCTGCCAAATTATCAGGATTCTGGTCCTGGGTTAGCGGTGAGTCCCTCCACTGTCTTCCCTCAGCTTTTTTATCTTGCTGGGCGAGAAGCCAGGCTGGCAAGAGTGACTGTTCAACACCAATACTTTCTGGAAGCCACTATTACCCTCAGCGAGGGGCCCTGCAAAATCACTGGATGGGAAACCACTTTCTTGTTTGGGGCAAAGAGCTTCAAAGTAGGTTTGCTGGTCTTGGATTAAATCCAAAACCCTATGGATTGTCCACAAGGCTTTCTGGGGCCTCGGTCCAAAATACCTTCAACTATCCCTCAGAAAATACCTCCCCTCTTGAGCCCTTCACTCCTCTACCTCTAACTCCATCAGGGTCAATCGTTTTTCAAAGAAACGAGCTTGGGGTAGATCTCTGTCTTCGGCTGGGGCGTCCCTTTGGAACAGCCTTGCTGCCACTCTAAAACTTAAGCAGAACCATATCCGGTTCCGGAAGCACCTCAAGACCTTCCTCTTTTCTTCTGCCTTCGCTCCCCCTCTCCCCTGCTGATCTGTTCTCTCTTGGCACTGTGCACCTGGCCACCCTCTGTCCTCCGGGCCCAGGTACCTTCTCACCCTGCCACCTTCCCGCACTGCCTCTGGGACACCCCTTGCACTGGGGTCTGTATCTGTGCCATACAGCCCCCCCCTTTTCTTTCCTGCACTTATCAGACCTAGCCTGTCTGCTGCCTTAAACCTAGCACTTGCAAATTGCTGGCTGCATTACCACTGTTTGTTGCCTTTATTATTTATTTATTTATTTATGTATTTATTTATTATTTATCTGATTCTCCTCTGCTTCACACTTTCCACTTCTCCCCCTTCCATGCACTTTTCCCCTCCCCCTCTCCCATGCACTTGCACGTTCTCAATGTCACTGGGCCTAGTAAGATTTCTGTTTTTTTTCTCCCCTGTTCCCCTCCCTTGCCTTGTCGCGCTCTGAAACACTTGTGTACGAGCGCAACAGAAATAAAATATCATTATCAATATCAACTATGTTACTGGGCAAAGCTGCTGCCCACCTTGGGTATTGCTCGGATGTGTATAAATAGTGTTGGTAATGGTTGACACATATTCTTACTCTGCATTTTAATGCAATTCATGAGTTGGAGTCGCACCTTAGTCCTGGAGAGGGAGTTTAATTATCCCAATCAACTGCTGACCCCAATTGTTACTGCCCAATATCACTTCTAGATACGACTAATAAACTGTTTAATACATGTTTAATGTATATGCTTGAGGAGTGGGCCAAGAGTAACCATATATTAACTGCCACCCAAGCAGGGTTTAGAGAAGGATTTTCACCCTAGATCAATGTTTTATTTTAAATGTTTTAATTGACAAATACAGTCAATGTTTTAATTGACAAATCCACTGACCGCTAAATTGTATGACACTGAGGCCCTCATTAGGACCCTGGCGCTAAGTGTTTAACGGCGCCGTAAAAGGCTGCAGCACCGTTAAACACTTAGTGCCTTACTACGAGGTCCCTTTGCGGGACCCGACCTGAACGGCTGGTCTAGACCAGCCGTTAAAGTAGGGACCCGCAAAGGGACTCTCGAGGTAAGTGCGGTACCGTACTTACCGCCTTCCCCAGTCCCATTGAGCCCAATGGGGCAAAAATGGGAATGGGGAAGGGCCAATGTTCAATGGGGAATTACTGCCCCGCCAACCTTGGAATGGGGTGGTAATTCCCCATTGAACATTGGCGGACTTGTTATGATACCGGCACCAACCATGGTGCTAATAGCGCCATGGTTTAGCGCCAGTATCGTAATGAGGGCCTGAATCCATGCATCGCAACTAGCAATGACATTCAGTTAATGGTAAACAACAACATTTTATGCCTTTTATGGAATGTATCTTTCCTCGAGTCTCACTACTGGCTACCTCCACGGGGTATCCATATCTCCTTACACTTTGTGCCTCATTACGAACCAGGCGGTAAGTTACCGCCTGGGTCGTACCTTTACCGCCATGGCGTAAACTATGTTTACGCCATGGTGGTTGGCGTATTTACCGCCCCATTCCAAGGTGAGTGGGGCGGTAAATCCCCATTTCCCATTTACCCTTCCCCATTCCCATTTTTGCCCCATAGGGCATAATGGGAGTGGGGAAGGAGATAATTACGCCACCGTAAATTACGGTGCCGTAATTATCTCCAAGGTCCCTTAGCGCCATGGATTTTAACGCCTGCAAAAAGCAGGCGTTAAAATCACTATGGCGCTAAGGGACCTTGTAATCAGGCGTTAAGGGTCGGCGCCGTTTACGGCGCCGTTAACCCCTTAACGCCTGACTCGTAATGAGGCCCTTTTTGCCTGCAATATCTGTAAACACTTGTATATACCTTTCTCTGTAAGTCATCATTAACACTTGTTTATACCTTTTCTGTAAATAATGCTTTGTAAATAAGGTATCTATATACCACTACAATTCTTCCAACTAAGCTTCACATATCCTTGTAACTGCTGCGCCCTGTTACCCCTGGGATGCTCACTGGCACTACTTTTATTGATCCTTTTTCTCTCTGATTTTAGGATTGAGCAAAGCAGGTCTTTACCCTCCTGGGGGGGGGGCTCCAGAGAAGTTTCAAATATGCCAAGTATTTTCATCTTAATGGCCTAAAACTTAACATGGGGAAAATGCAAATAATCGTATTCAGGAAAAGCAAAAACAGCTATCGCTGGAGGGTAAATGTACAAACCATGGTAAATTGGGGTAAATGTTGCGCTCTGAAACACTTGTGTATGAGCACGATACAAATAAAATATCATATCATATCAAACAATTGAAGAAATGAGGTCCTTTTGCTACTTGGGGCTCACCTCCAACAAGTCTGGAAATTGGGCCTCACATATCACAGTAGTCGCAGCACCATTGAAACCAAGGATGGCAGGCCTGATGAGGTTCTATCATAAATATGGGGCCTTGTGTTTATAGAAATGCCTTGAAGTATATAAGGCTACAGTAGGAACATTTTTCCTTTATGGACGTGAGATTTGGGGGTATACAACGTGTGAGCAGTTGATGGAGTCTCAGAATAAAGTGCTCAAATTGTTAACAGGCTTCCCCCAAGGGGGACACACAATAGTGCAATTAGCTTGGAACTAGGGATCCCACATATAACCACTTTGGCAAAACTTTGAATGGTAACTCTTCTATTAAAGACGCATGTGTTGGGTCCCAGGAACCCCAGTATACAGAATGCACTGGTTAAGATAGTCTGTTCCAATTCAAGAAGTAAATACATTTGGTATAATGAGGGCTGTGCCCTCCTAAACAAGTGGGAGGTGAAAGAACTGACTGAACAGGTATTTTTAAAAATAGGAAACACATTGACGAGGAAGGCAAGCTCTCTCGATAAAGATTAAGACAGGGCTAAGGTGTGCACATTTTCTGCTCCTGCTCTGTACAAGGCCACCCGACTGGACCCTCAACCCGGAAGTGAAGTGAGTCCCATGATCAGACTTAATGTTCTCGCTTTGGAAGCTCGTAATACCTGGCAAAAAGGCGGTCGGGGTCTACGAAATGTAACTGTGGTATGGCAGTGGAGGAAGACTTGGGGCATTTCCTACTAGTTTGTCGGAATTTCCCCAAACAGTGGGCAAGGGGGATCATTCTGAGTTGGGCGGTAAGGGATACCAGGCACCGGTAAGGAGACGGGTGCCGGTAATCCCTTACCGCCCAATTCCGAGGTCCCTTAGCGGGTACCGCAAAGGACGTGTGGTCGGACCACATGTTCTTTACTGGTCCAGCTAAGGGACCAGGGCGCTTATTACGGGCCTGCTATGAGCAGGCCCGTAATTAGCGCAAATAGCACCATGGCTGCCTCCAAATTCGGAATGAGGCCCAAAAAAGTGTCATTTGACTCCATTTTCTAAAGGCTAACATTAGAACCTACCAGGAGGTTCTACATTTTATAATGATGTGCAATAGAGATGATTTCATTTGTAATCTCTGAATATATTCAAGAATGCTTCCATGTCATTGATGTTCTAATGACAAACTGCATTTATTAATTTTATTTGGTTTTAATTCTTTTAAGTAAAAGACAGTTTTAAGGATGTTTTTATTGTAGTATGATGGATCAATTGGGGGTGTTGGGAGAATTGGTTTATTTTATGAATTGTTTCGTGTATGGATTGTATTTGGATATAAAGATGAGAGAGGAGTGACCAATATAAAGGATTACCAATGAGACAGCAGGAAGAGGAAGAAGGAGGTGGAGGATTATGGATTACCACTCGAACACTAGGACGATGAAGAGTGAGACAGCTGTAATGTGATATGTTACTCATGGGTACACGCATAAGGAAAAGGAAGCAAGGTTAATATAATGTATTAACAAAGTGTTACCCAGACATATAGCGTGAGGCAGTGAAAATGTGATGGATTAATAATGTTGTACTGGGATAGAGGACGAGGGAGGTGAGGGTAGTGTAATAGACTAATAATGTAGTACCAGAACGATTAAGGGGGAGTTAGGTATAATTTATTAAATTACTATAGGGATAAAAAAAAGAGTCAGGTGGATGTAATGTACTGGATAACTAATAGGGTGCCATGACGAGGAAGACGGAGAGAGGTGTAATATTACTGATGGGGTATGGTACCAGGAATAGTGATCCTGGGGTAATGTAAAAGATTCCAAAGTTGATACTGATATGAGGAAAGGGTGGGAGGGGTTGCAAGTTATGTAATGATTACTAATGGAGTCCTGGCATGACACAGAGCAGCAGTGTACTGTAATCATTGGGAATGGGGTTCCTAAGTTGAGGAAGAAAGAAGCATGGATAATGTAATGGAATACTCATTGGGAACCAGGATGATGAATAGAGAGTACCCAGATGATGATGATAGAGACAGGAGTAATGAAATTGCCTTTCTAAGAGGATACCAGAATAAGGAACACAGAGGTGAGGGAAATGCAATACATTACTAATAAAGTACTGGGATAATGAATTAACAAATAATTAGGTACTCTGACCAAAAAGAAGGATGCAGGTGTAATGTTATGATTACTAATGATGTACCATGTCAAGGAATAGGGAGGCTGGCACAATGTACTGATTACAACTGGGTTACTGGGACGAGGAAGAGGGAGGAACGCCTAATATAAAGTATTAATATCGGGTGCCGGGACAAGAAATATGGAGGTGTTGGTTGATGTTTTGGATCACTAGCATGGTATTGGGATGAGGAAGAGTGAAACAGTGATTATGAAATCGATAACTAATAGGGTATGGTGACGAGAATAATGGAGACCGGGGTAATGTAATGGATAATGTAATGGATTACTAATTTGGTACTGGGACAAGGAATACTAAGACCAGGTAATATAATATATTTATTGTGAGGAGCCAGGGAATCAGGCTGAGGAAGGGGGATCTAGGGTCATCTGATGTTCTACAAATGGGGTAGCGGTTCATAACCAAGGAAGCATGGATTGTGAAATGGATGGAAGGTCGAATTTGGAAAAAAACTCTTGGTCTGCCAATGAGCTTCCCTATTTTCTGTCTACGATATGAACAGGCCTTCCATCCATGCAAAGCCAAGTAGACTTGAAGAGGGAAAATCGAGATCAAACCCATGCCCCCTCACCCCAGGCGCATATACAGAAGAACAGCAGGAAGAACAAGGAGCGCACTTATCATTTGAACCAGGCCCCAGCGCACCCATGGGTGACAAATATGCTGAAACACACCCACTTCACCAACAGTGCAACTTCCATGCTACATTAGAATCAATGCTGCAATATCAGAATCTACAAACTCAAAAATCCCTGTTTAAAGGCTTGCAAATGCCTATATGAATTAACATGGTCTAATTGCACAGTGTAAAGCCATGTTTGAGGAAAATTACAGCCAAGTTCATTTCTCTCACTGAACACTGGCTGCAGAAGCCTTCAGCAACATTCCTCGCAAAACCCCCGAACTGCCAAGGCCGCACATTCAAGATAAGATTGCTTTCTGCAGACAAACATTCCTCGCAAAACCCCGAACTGCCAAGGCCGCACATTCAAGATAAGATTGCCACAAATGCGAATAAACCACGGCAACCCAGTGTGTATTTTTTTTTCTTTCTGGGAAAGAAAGACATTTTCTTAAGGACTCGCACAACATTTGAAACATAATTGTAACAAGAATCGCTCAGCCCAGCCAATTAGCGGGAACAAAGTCATAATGTAACAAGTTAGAATTAGGTAATGGGGGCTGGCACAGCTAAATCAACCCACTGACGCAAAAAGGCTAACACCCAATTGTCAGGCTCTCTATAAGGGCTACATAGGTAACCTATCACTTAGCAGCCAATAGCAGGAGGAGATAGGTTTCTGGGAGCTGATCCAATTCTGTGAGGTCAGCCTGCAGTGTGATTACAAAGCTGGCTTGCAAGCCAGCCCCGGGAGAGACGGCGCCTGAACTCTCGATGTGCACGATGCTCTGCGTGTTTTTTTCTTTTTTGCTGCCCAGAAATAAACGCAGTTTGGAACATGCTGCTGCCTGCTTGGGACTCTGTTGCATTTCTGGGGGCCATATGGGAGGTGTTGGGGTCTCCCATAGATGGTGAGGGTATGGCTGCTGGCCCCCCACTGCCCTGGTGGGGGAGCAGCTTCTCCCCAATAAGTTGGTGCCCTCTGTGAGGCTCATTGCTCATTGTAACATGGGTGAATGAGCACTGCCTGCGCAAGCCCTGCATTGAACTGCAGTCCCTGCCGCCGACTCAAGGAAGCTATGGGACCCTCGCCTGCACCTGAAGACCACCGGAAAACGCATAACCGGCTAAAGGCTTTGGGGGCCACTTGGAAATACCCCGCTTGAGGGCAGGTGAGAGCCCTGCAGGAGAAGGGGTGCGGTGAAGCGCCTTGAGGGGGTGTCCAACAGCAGAGCAAGTGCCAGTGCAGCATAAGGAAATGTAAGTCAACCAGCAACATGGGCTTTGAGGGGGGGAGATGTTTAAAGTATTATGATGCATTGTTGATCAGTATGTTGCAGAAATGTTAATTTCTTTTGTTTGGGTAGAAACTGGGGGAGGCATTGTAAATTGGGTGGTGGGTGATTGTACATTGTCGCAAAATTCAGCGCATTAGTGGTGTTCGGCACGTGGATTGTAGTTGGGACTGGAGCGCTGGCAGTGGTCCCTTCTTGTGTTTATGAGGATATTGGGTGGGGTAGTGACTCCCCACATATAGAACAGGAGTGCCACGCTGGTTGGTCCGGATGGCGATTTCATGTACAGGGGTCTGGATTTCCTATGAATTGACGTTATAGATCAATGAGTAGATGAGGTTCCCTGCTAATTGAGCGTTTTAGTTCAGTGAGTGGATGATAGTTGGCTGGTTAAGGTCCCCTGGTGAGGAGCGTATCACACGTGAGGCGACGCAGCGTGTGCAGTCCAATTATAAGAGTTTTTATTGTGGTTTACCTTGTTCCAGTTGAGACAGGAAGACAGCTGTGGGGATTGTGGGGTTTTATTTTGGGATTTTTGTGGGGTTGGGAGAAATGGGTTATTGTTCTGTGTATGCACATTTGTCTGTTCATTTGCACTGTGTTTTTAGTTTGGTGATGTCACCTTCAGATTGATGCATAGGACACAGAGTTTTGATGGTGAGGAGATAGTGGTGTGGTTTTGGATTTGGAGAATAGGTGACCCAGAGGCGGTGTGTGGAAGACACATGCGCAAGATTGTGGGGGTGTGCCGGAGAAGGCAATGGTTTGGTGAAGATGGGCTGCACGTGGAGTGCACTGGCTAAGGTGCGGAGCCAAGAAGGCTCACAGAAGTTGAAAAATGTTCAATTATCTTCTAACTTTTTCTCCCTGAACAGCGGACTATCGAAATTTTCAAATTGAATAGAGGTAAAATGTATCACACAATACAGAAATGACTCCCCTTCACCTGTTGTGTAGCACACAGCTCCCATGCCGAAATAAGTCAGTAAAACATAGTGTGCAAAGATTCAAAAGTACTGAAGGTAAATTAAACAAGACCATGGCTGCTCATAGGCGGCTTCTCCAGAAGCGTGCAGCAATCGCTAAGGACACACATACACAGCACTTACACAGGAATAGCTTTAAAAGCACATCGCTACAGTTGAACTGTGTGCACGAAGGAAAGGGAAGATGCGAGGGGTCAGCTCATGCTGAACCAGCACGAGCAGAGGGAAGAGGGGACTCACCCTTCTGAACCTCCGTGAGTGTAATATTTGATGACACAGATGGTAAGCAAGGAATGCATTGCATGAGAGAACTGAAAACAGCAGAAGGACATTTAAACACCACACACACACACACACACACAATCACAATACACTAAAGCGAACAAACAGGAAGGTGCAGAACAACCCACTGCAGAACAGCACAGGAGGGAGCAAGAGGGCTGCAGTGCATGGAAGCAGATTTGAAGGCACAGGTACAGAGGAATTAAATTTAAAGGGAAGATAACGGGGGAGGTGCAAGGAGTAACAATAGCAACAGAGAGGGGGAACTGGAAAGGGAAGAAAGGGATTGGAGGAGGAGAGAAGGACTGAACGAG
Organism: Ambystoma mexicanum; assembly: GCF_040938575.1. Lineage (NCBI taxonomy): Eukaryota > Metazoa > Chordata > Amphibia > Caudata > Ambystomatidae > Ambystoma > Ambystoma mexicanum. The sequence continues at coordinate 84,618,326 of NC_090925.1, forward strand.
ACAGCACAGCCAAACATGATAGAGGATCAGTAAGGGGTGGTGCAGCATGCATGGGGTTATGGAAGGGAGGAAGGAAGGATAGCGCGCTAGACATTGACTGTGTGCATTGTAGATTGTGGCAAGAAAACGGCAGGGGCAGAGAAAGGCAGATGAGGACAAGTAGGCACAAAATAAATTATTAAAGTATGCAATGGGAGGGGCAGTTAAAAACAGCCTCAACACACACGCACAAGAATCACAATAGCAGTGTCAACAACCACCACAATATGCACCGCCCATGTGGTGAGGATACTTGGGGCAGGACGGGATCATTTCAGCAGATACCACAAGCACCAACGCAGGCACTGTCACCACTACATGTACAGACACAACAAATGACAGCACCACTACCCCAGGACTGACAAGAATCACAACACAGGGGCACTGCACAGCAGCCAGCACCCATACAGAACACTGACACAATAGCAATGGTACCGGTTACATGACTGGGAGGGGTCTTCCTGATGGGAAACAAACCTTTCAAAGGACATAGATTGACATTATACCGCTAATAGGACAGCCCAAGACAAACTTGATTTGACTCACTCTGCCACACACACTCATGCTCCACCTCCCCGACAGAGCGGGCGAGACGCACGCCGACACACACACTCACGCACACTCAATAATGCAGAGGACAATTGCATAGGGGTGGTGATAGGTATCAAAACATTTTCTTTTCTGGGTGACAGTGGGGCGACTAGGCCATGCATTAGGGAAGAGACATTTGTGACATCATGAGCGATGTGGATATGACCACCTTATTAACAGAGAAATCCATAACTTGTTAAACACCAGGCATACACATGTTGAAAGTAAGGAAGATTGTTTAAGCATAATGGGGGTGCACGGTACAGAGGGGGGTGCATAATGATAGCGCATCACAAGAGAGTACATTTAGCTACATTTTGAGCACACATCTTTCAGTGAGGAGACTGGGCTCATGAATACACAATTAACACAGAACAATTAAATGAGACACACAAGGTGGAAGAAGGTGCACTTGAGGGGGGGCTACATTTCATTGACGGTTCACCACGGGAGAAGAGAAATAGGGGTAAAGGATGGATGATCCATGTTCCCAACAGAATGAATTTGGCGACAAAATAACAGTGCAAGTGGTAATGCCACCAGCGCTTTTGAAAATAGCACTGGCACAAATGCATTAGCCAACACACATAGGGAAAGAGGTCATTGCTGCACGAACTGGAGAATGATGGTTGTATTAAAATTTGAGAGCAGATAATGGGGGGAGAAATATATTGTTTAAATGTAACAGTAATTACAGTAGTGGACCAATAAAATACTAGACTAAATGAGTAATTAACAGAGTAGGTAGGGTTTAAAAACTGGACATGGGGTGGGATAGAGAGAATGGGAGTAAATTGTGAGGGTTGGGTTTGAAAGAAAAGAGGAAATAAATAAATAAATAAATAAATACAAAGAGGGGGGAGAGACAGGTAGCGAATAATTGGTAGCGAATTTCATTAGTACCAGCTTAAAGTGCCTGCAGTTCACTGCGAGGCACGCCCTGAGAAGTTGAGAGAGGAGCCATAGAAAAAAAAAAAAAGATTTAAAAACCCTGCGATTATCTTAACTAAGTAACATGGTGCACTTAATTTAGAAACACAGCCACCCTATATGACAAATTTACCACCCTGATGTTTCCCTATTTAGCTTGTCAGTGCCTGATGCCCCACGGGACAAAGGCACGCACTATAAATAGCTTACAACAAAAGCACAGTAAATATAAAGATCCAAAGGCCGATTTGTACACTAGCACCTAAATTGCGTATATATGATCCAAGTGTGTAATGAGTATCTTCACATAAATTAAGTGCCTACCCATTTTCTGGGTACATTTCGAATTGTGTAACAATTTACAGTCAGACCGCCATTGAACGCCACCAGGTGGTGACAGGATGGTGCATAGGTGTACCATTGGCTCCTCCCACTAGGACACTGAATAGTGTGAGAGTAGTGCAGAGAGGTTAGGTCAAGAAATTGAAGAATATGTAAATTCTCAGGTCTCAAGCGCTTCCATTTTATTTCTCGCCAGATATAAAGGACCCAGGGCAGGCCTGAAGACAACGGACAGCCAACACCCAATGGCTATGGACTACAGTGGGACATTTTCCCCTCCTGACAGACTTTGTTAGATGTGTGAGGTGTCAAGCCCTACAAAGCGGTGGCCACCCTGGCAACGAGGGAGCAATGATCAACAGGGCCAACGCAAGAGATTTTCATGAACTGCAAAATAGCACGAACACTCCCAAGTTAGGGAAACATGGCCATCCTATGGTCCAACGCACACTAGCAACTAGAATAGGGACTGACACACGCATTTCCAAAGTTTAATTGAGTTTCATATTACAGTTTGTGCATGTACATCTGTAAAGCTGTTTTGTTCCTTCTCTTTTCCCCGCACATGCAGGTTGTTGCGTATGTATGCTGTTAGAAATGTGTAGGAAATTTCCTTAATGTTATCTTCCATTAGAAACTGTGAGGCCTACTGATTAAAACATCGTGAAGCATTCCCCACTCAATTGCCCACCCTATCAAGAACCTCAGACCCCTTAGAGCATGTTTCCCTGAAGTATATTTCCTTGCTTCCATTGAATAAACAGCCCAAGATTTTCCCTACCCATATTGAGAAATTTTGAAAACACGAAATGTCCAGGGGGAGGTTTGATTTTTGCCCTTAGTGATTGTTTAGTTCGCGGAGCTTGAGGTTACTAACAAGTACTAACGTATTAACGACTTTCTTGCGATTTTCAGGCGGGCAACTTTATCATCTCATCAGCTGCAAGGACCCAGCAGCGTAAGTGGTTATGGGCAAGCAAATAAGGACTTTTACCTTCACGATGGGACTATTAATGATGAACGAAATAATGGGGGTGGTAATTTGAAATGTATTTGTAATAGTGAGCATTACCGCTGTATCCCCTGCTAACATTCCCTAACCTAAGCAGGAAGAGTTACGGTGTCAGTGGGTGAGGAAAAGCTGCTGCTAAAGTAAGGAGAGTTAAGGGCAGACACAAAGGGAGTAAAACATACACATAACACACATAGTAGAAGTGACCAACAACATGCACACATGTACAAAATTGGTAGGCACACCACTGGAGAGAGCTGTCCTGACTGTTCTTTAACATATGCCGGAAGAGAATTGATTACAACAGAAATTACTACAGCAGAGCACGACGCCCATGTATGCCAAGGTGCGAAGAAGATTGCAAGGGAAGACAGCAACATTGAGATTGATAAAAAAAAAAAAGGGGGGTAATCTCCTATGGAAGATGATTACATAAAGCAGCTAATTGGAGAACAACTGTATGTGGAAAATGACCAGAGAGAGAAGAAACAACGAGCAAATGCACAAGTGAGCAAGCTGCAAGAGAAAAAATAAATAAATAAATAAATAAATAAATAAATAAATAAATAATAAAAGAAGAAAGAAAAACAAAGAGAGAAGAAAAAATAAAATAAAAGAGACAAAAATATGATAAGTGCCTAACGCAGTGAGACAAAAGAGCGAAGATAGTCACGTGGGTGGAGAATGAAGAAGGACGTATACTGTTAAGGTACCAGCGTTATGTTACCAGCACAACAGTGACAAGAAGTGGACAATCATGCTGGATGCAAGAAGGTTGAGAGAAGTTGCGAGATGAGAGCAGGAACATCACTGTTTATGGACTACTATTGAGCACATGCATCCAAAGATCAAGAGAAACTACCACTGAATTGGGGAGGAGAGTGTTCATTGGTGCGCATCAGCATGCCCTTGTTGGTGATGACCAAGGAAGATGTGAAGAATGACACATTCACCAAGATGTAAAAAAACGGAAGAAGAGAAACAGACAGAGGAGTAAAAAGAGGGGGGAATTACTTCTCGAGCGAGACAGAAGAATGATTGTAGTAAACCCGCAAAAAGTGTACAACTGCAGTCTAGCATTGCCAATAAATGAAAACAGGACTGGTTGGCGCGCAATCCCTGTTTAAAATCGGGGACCAATATTGAATCTCACCAAGATTGTGGGATCTCCCCGGCCTCACAAATGGGAAGGAAAAGCTGTTTCAGCAAAGCAGCCCAGAAGGAGGGATCCATCTTCAGTACTAAATTACAAAGGCCGCCAGGGCCCACAGCCCGAGAGGCTTTGGATTTCTTAATCATTCCCTCCAAGTCGGCCTCAGCCAGATGGAACCAGACTGTAGTTTTTGTCACAGGGGTTGCTAAAGAAGCACCACTATATTCTCATGGAGGAATAGTGATGATCTGAGATGTAACTACCCCCCAGTCTCCCTCAGCAACGCAGCAGACTTCCTTGGTCTCCAAATTAGCTCGGAAAAAAAGGCCAGCATATGCAATATTTCTTAGAATTGTGGGTAACAATCCTAGTGTGTATAAGCTGCCATCTTGCAGAAGCGTAGCTTGTTTTGTGGCCCTTTAGCCACGCCCGATATTGTTTTGTAACATTTTTGATTGGTCTCTGCCTTCCAGTAGCTGCTTGGCCATATTCCACTTGATATGTCTCAACGCGGTCCTCAATGCTCTTTTCTTGGCAGCAATTACTGAATCTTAGGGGGAACCCTGCTTAGAAGATTAAATTCGCTTGGACAGGTGTTTAAGTCCCTGGGGCCACAGACATCCATTAACTGACCCAGATCCCAGTTGCATACATCTAAAACAGATTCTATCGTACAGTCCTCCCTAGTCAAAGCACAATTGAAACTGCTAATATTGGCCATTGACCAGTGTAGTCTGTTCCCCGATAGGTTAACCAGCAGCGGATTAACCTGAAGATAGTCCATGGATTTGCTATAGGCCTTTTTGTAGACATTCTTAATGTGACATGATCACTGATGTTTATGGGTTTTGTGCATAGTTGGGCGCTAGATTTTTTATGGCCTTATTTACAAATACAAAGTCGATTCTGCTACGACTTACACGGTTAGACCATATAAGGTTGCCTGGGGAAATTCAACCGTCAAGGGAGCCAAATTAAAAACAGACAGAAGCACACACCCCTCCTTCGCTCGTTTTATTGTAGCAGGACCCATGTAGGCTCCTAGTGGGGATGTAGACTTAGCCAAGTAGTCCACATTACATTCATCGGTAAAAATAATACCCCCGCCTTTTTTTGGCCAAACCACACATAGGAGTATTGGAGGGGGACGGGCGAAAAACATGGAGTAGTCATCAAATTAAACGGAGAAGTAAGCCATGTTTCCTGGAGACAGAAAATATGAGAGTATAATAGTTCTTTTGCTCCCAAGGAGTTAGGTAAGCGATGACCACAAGTGTTCCAGGAAAGTAATGTAAATTGGATGGGTGCAATTTCCTGAATTCAGTCCGAGGAAGGGACATGAGCCCAGGCCCTGGTATTTTTCCCTATTGGACAATGTCCCTTGTTGGTTAATCTCTGTCTGTCTCACTGCACAGCTGGAATTAATGGGACCGCCATATGTCTGATGGGCCTGGGTAACCTGGTCAGCAGCAGGATAAAAGGCAAAGATATCCAAGCCCAGATCACAAAGCATTTTAGCGTGTTTACAAACACATTACACAATCAAAGGGGAGGCCAGTGTGATCCGTACCCAATTAGTAGAGGTATGATAAAGAGGCAGCTCTAGAGTCACTGTGTCCTCAGAGGTGAGTGCACTGAGATCAGGGATGAGCTGTAACAGCTGGGGCTGCCATGTACTGTTCAGAAAGTTGTCGTAGGCTCTCATTCAACTATCTTAATATATTTTATACCAGCTCGGTTCCTGCTGGTATCCGAATGCGGCCTTGGATTTACCCCGGGTCTATTCCCAAACTTCACACATGATTGCCATGCAGCACGGAGTGGGTTCGAGCTGCCCTTGCCGTGGGCCCCCTCAGTATAAATAGGCAGAGGGAGTCCCTGCCCGGAGGCCCCAGCATTATGCCCAATATGCTAACTCTCTGCATTGCGGTTTTGCCACTATTCTGGGTGTGTCTTTGTCTCTGTTGTTAGAGGAAAGGAAACCGTTGCCTGCCAAATTATCAGGATTCTGGTCCTGGGTTAGCGGTGAGTCCCTCCACTGTCTTCCCTCAGCTTTTTTATCTTGCTGGGCGAGAAGCCAGGCTGGCAAGAGTGACTGTTCAACACCAATACTTTCTGGAAGCCACTATTACCCTCAGCGAGGGGCCCTGCAAAATCACTGGATGGGAAACCACTTTCTTGTTTGGGGCAAAGAGCTTCAAAGTAGGTTTGCTGGTCTTGGATTAAATCCAAAACCCTATGGATTGTCCACAAGGCTTTCTGGGGCCTCGGTCCAAAATACCTTCAACTATCCCTCAGAAAATACCTCCCCTCTTGAGCCCTTCACTCCTCTACCTCTAACTCCATCAGGGTCAATCGTTTTTCAAAGAAACGAGCTTGGGGTAGATCTCTGTCTTCGGCTGGGGCGTCCCTTTGGAACAGCCTTGCTGCCACTCTAAAACTTAAGCAGAACCATATCCGGTTCCGGAAGCACCTCAAGACCTTCCTCTTTTCTTCTGCCTTCGCTCCCCCTCTCCCCTGCTGATCTGTTCTCTCTTGGCACTGTGCACCTGGCCACCCTCTGTCCTCCGGGCCCAGGTACCTTCTCACCCTGCCACCTTCCCGCACTGCCTCTGGGACACCCCTTGCACTGGGGTCTGTATCTGTGCCATACAGCCCCCCCCCTTTTCTTTCCTGCACTTATCAGACCTAGCCTGTCTGCTGCCTTAAACCTAGCACTTGCAAATTGCTGGCTGCATTACCACTGTTTGTTGCCTTTATTATTTATTTATTTATTTATGTATTTATTTATTTATTTATTATTTATCTGATTCTCCTCTGCTTCACACTTTCCACTTCTCCCCCTTCCATGCACTTTTCCCCTCCCCCTCTCCCATGCACTTGCGCGTTCTCAATGTCACTGGGCCTAGTAAGATTGCTGTTTTTTTTCTCCCCTGTTCCCCTCCCTTGCCTTGTCGCGCTCTGAAACACTTGTGTACGAGCGCAACAGAAATAAAATATCATTATCAATATCAACTATGTTACTGGGCAAAGCTGCTGCCCACCTTGGGTATTGCTCGGATGTGTATAAATAGTGTTGGTAATGGTTGACACATATTCTTACTCTGCATTTTAATGCAATTCATGAGTTGGAGTCGCACCTTAGTCCTGGAGAGGGAGTTTAATTATCCCAATCAACTGCTGACCCCAATTGTTACTGCCCAATATCACTTCTAGATACGACTAATAAACTGTTTAATACATGTTTAATGTATATGCTTGAGGAGTGGGCCAAGAGTAACCATATATTAACTGCCACCCAAGCAGGGTTTAGAGAAGGATTTTCACCCTAGATCAATGTTTTATTTTAAATGTTTTAATTGACAAATACAGTCAATGTTTTAATTGACAAATCCACTGACCGCTAAATTGTATGACACTGAGGCCCTCATTAGGACCCTGGCGCTAGGTGTTTAACGGCGCCGTAAAAGGCTGCAGCACCGTTAAACACTTAGTGCCTTACTACGAGGTCCCTTTGCGGGACCCGACCTGAACGGCTGGTCTAGACCAGCCGTTAAAGTAGGGACCCGCAAAGGGACTCTCGAGGTAAGTGCGGTACCGTACTTACCGCCTTCCCCAGTCCCATTGAGCCCAATGGGGCAAAAATGGGAATGGGGAAGGGCCAATGTTCAATGGGGAATTACTGCCCCGCCAACCTTGGAATGGGGTGGTAATTCCCCATTGAACATTGGCGGACTTGTTATGATACCGGCACCAACCATGGTGCTAATAGCGCCATGGTTTAGCGCCAGTATCGTAATGAGGGCCTGAATCCATGCATCGCAACTAGCAATGACATTCAGTTAATGGTAAACAACAACATTTTATGCCTTTTATGGAATGTATCTTTCCTCGAGTCTCACTACTGGCTACCTCCACGGGGTATCCATATCTCCTTACACTTTGTGCCTCATTACGAACCAGGCGGTAAGTTACCGCCTGGGTCGTACCTTTACCGCCATGGCGTAAACTATGTTTACGCCATGGTGGTTGGCGTATTTACCGCCCCATTCCAAGGTGAGTGGGGCGGTAAATCCCCATTTCCCATTTACCCTTCCCCATTCCCATTTTTGCCCCATAGGGCATAATGGGAGTGGGGAAGGAGATAATTACGCCACCGTAAATTACGGTGCCGTAATTATCTCCAAGGTCCCTTAGCGCCATGGATTTTAACGCCTGCAAAAAGCAGGCGTTAAAATCACTATGGCGCTAAGGGACCTTGTAATCAGGCGTTAAGGGTCGGCGCCGTTTACGGCGCCGTTAACCCCTTAACGCCTGACTCGTAATGAGGCCCTTTTTGCCTGCAATATCTGTAAACACTTGTATATACCTTTCTCTGTAAGTCATCATTAACACTTGTTTATACCTTTTCTGTAAATAATGCTTTGTAAATAAGGTATCTATATACCACTACAATTCTTCCAACTAAGCTTCACATATCCTTGTAACTGCTGCGCCCTGTTACCCCTGGGATGCTCACTGGCACTACTTTTATTGATCCTTTTTCTCTCTGATTTTAGGATTGAGCAAAGCAGGTCTTTACCCTCCTGGGGGGGGGCTCCAGAGAAGTTTCAAATATGCCAAGTATTTTCATCTTAATGGCCTAAAACTTAACATGGGGGAAAATGCAAATAATCGTATTCAGGAAAAGCAAAAACAGCTATCGCTGGAGGGTAAATGTACAAACCATGGTAAATTGGGGTAAATGTTGCGCTCTGAAACACTTGTGTATGAGCACGATACAAATAAAATATCATATCATATCAAACAATTGAAGAAATGAGGTCCTTTTGCTACTTGGGGCTCACCTCCAACAAGTCTGGAAATTGGGCCTCACATATCACAGTAGTCGCAGCACCATTGAAACCAAGGATGGCAGGCCTGATGAGGTTCTATCATAAATATGGGGCCTTGTGTTTATAGAAATGCCTTGAAGTATATAAGGCTACAGTAGGAACATTTTTCCTTTATGGACGTGAGATTTGGGGGTATACAACGTGTGAGCAGTTGATGGAGTCTCAGAATAAAGTGCTCAAATTGTTAACAGGCTTCCCCCAAGGGGGACACACAATAGTGCAATTAGCTTGGAACTAGGGATCCCACATATAACCACTTTGGCAAAACTTTGAATGGTAACTCTTCTATTAAAGACGCATGTGTTGGGTCCCAGGAACCCCAGTATACAGAATGCACTGGTTAAGATAGTCTGTTCCAATTCAAGAAGTAAATACATTTGGTATAATGAGGGCTGTGCCCTCCTAAACAAGTGGGAGGTGAAAGAACTGACTGAACAGGTATTTTTAAAAATAGGAAACACATTGACGAGGAAGGCAAGCTCTCTCGATAAAGATTAAGACAGGGCTAAGGTGTGCACATTTTCTGCTCCTGCTCTGTACAAGGCCACCCGACTGGACCCTCAACCCGGAAGTGAAGTGAGTCCCATGATCAGACTTAATGTTCTCGCTTTGGAAGCTCGTAATACCTGGCAAAAAGGCGGTCGGGGTCTACGAAATGTAACTGTGGTATGGCAGTGGAGGAAGACTTGGGGCATTTCCTACTAGTTTGTCGGAATTTCCCCAAACAGTGGGCAAGGGGGATCATTCTGAGTTGGGCGGTAAGGGATACCAGGCACCGGTAAGGAGACGGGTGCCGGTAATCCCTTACCGCCCAATTCCGAGGTCCCTTAGCGGGTACCGCAAAGGACGTGTGGTCGGACCACATGTTCTTTACTGGTCCAGCTAAGGGACCAGGGCGCTTATTACGGGCCTGCTATGAGCAGGCCCGTAATTAGCGCAAATAGCACCATGGCTGCCTCCAAACTCGGAATGAGGCCCAAAAAAGTGTCATTTGACTCCATTTTCTAAAGGCTAACATTAGAACCTACCAGGAGGTTCTACATTTTATAATGATGTGCAATAGAGATGATTTCATTTGTAATCTCTGAATATATTCAAGAATGCTTCCATGTCATTGATGTTCTAATGACAAACTGCATTTATTAATTTTATTTGGTTTTAATTCTTTTAAGTAAAAGACAGTTTTAAGGATGTTTTTATTGTAGTATGATGGATCAATTGGGGGTGTTGGGAGAATTGGTTTATTTTATGAATTGTTTCGTGTATGGATTGTATTTGGATATAAAGATGAGAGAGGAGTGACCAATATAAAGGATTACCAATGAGACAGCAGGAAGAGGAAGAAGGAGGTGGAGGATTATGGATTACCACTCGAACACTAGGACGATGAAGAGTGAGACAGCTGTAATGTGATATGTTACTCATGGGTACACGCATAAGGAAAAGGAAGCAAGGTTAATATAATGTATTAACAAAGTGTTACCCAGACATATAGCGTGAGGCAGTGAAAATGTGATGGATTAATAATGTTGTACTGGGATAGAGGACGAGGGAGGTGAGGGTAGTGTAATAGACTAATAATGTAGTACCAGAACGATTAAGGGGGAGTTAGGTATAATTTATTAAATTACTATAGGGATAAAAAAAAGAGTCAGGTGGATGTAATGTACTGGATAACTAATAGGGTGCCATGACGAGGAAGACGGAGAGAGGTGTAATATTACTGATGGGGTATGGTACCAGGAATAGTGATCCTGGGGTAATGTAAAAGATTCCAAAGTTGATACTGATATGAGGAAAGGGTGGGAGGGGTTGCAGGTTATGTAATGATTACTAATGGAGTCCTGGCATGACACAGAGCAGCAGTGTACTGTAATCATTGGGAATGGGGTTCCTAAGTTGAGGAAGAAAGAAGCATGGATAATGTAATGGAATACTCATTGGGAACCAGGATGATGAATAGAGAGTACCCAGATGATGATGATAGAGACAGGAGTAATGAAATTGCCTTTCTAAGAGGATACCAGAATAAGGAACACAGAGGTGAGGGAAATGCAATACATTACTAATAAAGTACTGGGATAATGAATTAACAAATAATTAGGTACTCTGACCAAAAAGAAGGATGCAGGTGTAATGTTATGATTACTAATGATGTACCATGTCAAGGAATAGGGAGGCTGGCACAATGTACTGATTACAACTGGGTTACTGGGACGAGGAAGAGGGAGGAACGCCTAATATAAAGTATTAATATCGGGTGCCGGGACAAGAAATATGGAGGTGTTGGTTGATGTTTTGGATCACTAGCATGGTATTGGGATGAGGAAGAGTGAAACAGTGATTATGAAATCGATAACTAATAGGGTATGGTGACGAGAATAATGGAGACCGGGGTAATGTAATGGATAATGTAATGGATTACTAATTTGGTACTGGGACAAGGAATACTAAGACCAGGTAATATAATATATTTATTGTGAGGAGCCAGGGAATCAGGCTGAGGAAGGGGGATCTAGGGTCATCTGATGTTCTACAAATGGGGTAGCGGTTCATAACCAAGGAAGCATGGATTGTGAAATGGATGGAAGGTCGAATTTGGAAAAAAACTCTTGGTCTGCCAATGAGCTTCCCTATTTTCTGTCTACGATATGAACAGGCCTTCCATCCATGCAAAGCCAAGTAGACTTGAAGAGGGAAAATCGAGATCAAACCCATGCCCCCTCACCCCAGGCGCATATACAGAAGAACAGCAGGAAGAACAAGGAGCGCACTTATCATTTGAACCAGGCCCCAGCGCACCCATGGGTGACAAATATGCTGAAACACACCCACTTCACCAACAGTGCAACTTCCATGCTACATTAGAATCAATGCTGCAATATCAGAATCTACAAACTCAAAAATCCCTGTTTAAAGGCTTGCAAATGCCTATATGAATTAACATGGTCTAATTGCACAGTGTAAAGCCATGTTTGAGGAAAATTACAGCCAAGTTCATTTCTCTCACTGAACACTGGCTGCAGAAGCCTTCAGCAACATTCCTCGCAAAACCCCCGAACTGCCAAGGCCGCACATTCAAGATAAGATTGCTTTCTGCAGACAAACATTCCTCGCAAAACCCCGAACTGCCAAGGCCGCACATTCAAGATAAGATTGCCACAAATGCGAATAAACCACGGCAACCCAGTGTGTATTTTTTTTTCTTTCTGGGAAAGAAAGACATTTTCTTAAGGACTCGCACAACATTTGAAACATAATTGTAACAAGAATCGCTCAGCCCAGCCAATTAGCGGGAACAAAGTCATAATGTAACAAGTTAGAATTAGGTAATGGGGGCTGGCACAGCTAAATCAACCCACTGACGCAGAAAGGCTAACACCCAATTGTCAGGCTCTCTATAAGGGCTACATAGGTAACCTATCACTTAGCAGCCAATAGCAGGAGGAGATAGGTTTCTGGGAGCTGATCCAATTCTGTGAGGTCAGCCTGCAGTGTGATTACAAAGCTGGCTTGCAAGCCAGCCCCGGGAGAGACGGCGCCTGAACTCTCGATGTGCACGATGCTCTGCGTGTTTTTTTCTTTTTTGCTGCCCAGAAATAAACGCAGTTTGGAACATGCTGCTGCCTGCTTGGGACTCTGTTGCATTTCTGGGGGCCATATGGGAGGTGTTGGGGTCTCATATAGATGGTGAGGGTATGGCTGCTGGCCCCCCACTGCCCTGGTGGGGGAGCAGCTTCTCCCCAATAAGTTGGTGCCCTCTGTGAGGCTCATTGCTCATTGTAACATGGGTGAATGAGCACTGCCTGCGCAAGCCCTGCATTGAACTGCAGTCCCTGCCGCCGACTCAAGGAAGCTATGGGACCCTCGCCTGCACCTGAAGACCACCGGAAAACGCGTAACCGGCTAAAGGCTTTGGGGGCCACTTGGAAATACCCCGCTTGAGGGCAGGTGAGAGCCCTGCAGGAGAAGGGGTGCGGTGAAGCGCCTTGAGGGGGTGTCCAACAGCAGAGCAAGTGCCAGTGCAGCATAAGGAAATGTAAGTCAACCAGCAACATGGGCTTTGAGGGGGGGAGATGTTTAAAGTATTATGATGCATTGTTGATCAGTATGTTGCAGAAATGTTAATTTCTTTTGTTTGGGTAGAAACTGGGGGAGGCATTGTAAATTGGGTGGTGGGTGATTGTACATTGTCGCAAAATTCAGCGCATTAGTGGTGTTCGGCACGTGGATTGTAGTTGGGACTGGAGCGCTGGCAGTGGTCCCTTCTTGTGTTTATGAGGATATTGGGTGGGGTAGTGACTCCCCACATATAGAACAGGAGTGCCACGCTGGTTGGTCCGGATGGCGATTTCATGTACAGGGGTCTGGATTTCCTATGAATTGACGTTATAGATCAATGAGTAGATGAGGTTCCCTGCTAATTGAGCGTTTTAGTTCAGTGAGTGGATGATAGTTGGCTGGTTAAGGTCCCCTGGTGAGGAGCGTATCACACGTGAGGCGACGCAGCGTGTGCAGTCCAATTATAAGAGTTTTTATTGTGGTTTACCTTGTTCCAGTTGAGACAGGAAGACAGCTGTGGGGATTGTGGGGTTTTATTTTGGGATTTTTGTGGGGTTGGGAGAAATGGGTTATTGTTCTGTGTATGCACATTTGTCTGTTCATTTGCACTGTGTTTTTAGTTTGGTGATGTCACCTTCAGATTGATGCATAGGACACAGAGTTTTGATGGTGAGGAGATAGTGGTGTGGTTTTGGATTTGGAGAATAGGTGACCCAGAGGCGGTGTGTGGAAGACACATGCGCAAGATTGTGGGGGTGTGCCGGAGAAGGCAATGGTTTGGTGAAGATGGGCTGCACGTGGAGTGCACTGGCTAAGGTGCGGAGCCAAGAAGGCTCACAGAAGTTGAAAAATGTTCAATTATCTTCTAACTTTTTCTCCCTGAACAGCGGACTATCGAAATTTTCAAATTGAATAGAGGTAAAATGTATCACACAATACAGAAATGACTCCCCTTCACCTGTTGTGTAGCACACAGCTCCCATGCCGAAATAAGTCAGTAAAACATAGTGTGCAAAGATTCAAAAGTACTGAAGGTAAATTAAACAAGACCATGGCTGCTCATAGGCGGCTTCTCCAGAAGCGTGCAGCAATCGCTAAGGACACACATACACAGCACTTACACAGGAATAGCTTTAAAAGCACATCGCTACAGTTGAACTGTGTGCACGAAGGAAAGGGAAGATGCGAGGGGTCAGCTCATGCTGAACCAGCACGAGCAGAGGGAAGAGGGGACTCACCCTTCTGAACCTCCGTGAGTGTAATATTTGATGACACAGATGGTAAGCAAGGAATGCATTGCATGAGAGAACTGAAAACAGCAGAAGGACATTTAAACACCACACACACACACACACACACAATCACAATACACTAAAGCGAACAAACAGGAAGGTGCAGAACAACCCACTGCAGAACAGCACAGGAGGGAGCAAGAGGGCTGCAGTGCATGGAAGCAGATTTGAAGGCACAGGTACAGAGGAATTAAATTTAAAGGGAAGATAACGGGGGAGGTGCAAGGAGTAACAATAGCAACAGAGAGGGGGAACTGGAAAGGGAAGAAAGGGATTGGAGGAGGAGAGAAGGACTGAACGAGACAGCACAGCCAAACATGATAGAGGATCAGTAAGGGGTGGTGCAGCATGCATGGGGTTATGGAAGGGAGGAAGGAAGGATAGCGCGCTAGACATTGACTGTGTGCATTGTAGATTGTGGCAAGAAAACGGCAGGGGCAGAGAAAGGCAGATGAGGACAAGTAGGCACAAAATAAATTATTAAAGTATGCAATGGGAGGGGCAGTTAAAAACAGCCTCAACACACACGCACAAGAATCACAATAGCAGTGTCAACAACCACCACAATATGCACCGCCCATGTGGTGAGGATACTTGGGGCAGGACGGGATCATTTCAGCAGACACCACAAGCACCAACGCAGGCACTGTCACCACTACATGTACAGACACAACAAATGACAGCACCACTACCCCAGGACTGACAAGAATCACAACACAGGGGCACTGCACAGCAGCCAGCACCCATACAGAACACTGACACAATAGCAATGGTACCGGTTACATGACTGGGAGGGGTCTTCCTGATGGGAAACAAACCTTTCAAAGGACATAGATTGACATTATACCGCTAATAGGACAGCCCAAGACAAACTTGATTTGACTCACTCTGCCACACACACTCATGCTCCACCTCCCCGACAGAGCGGGCGAGACGCACGCCGACACACACACTCACGCACACTCAATAATGCAGAGGACAATTGCATAGGGGTGGTGATAGGTATCAAAACATTTTCTTTTCTGGGTGACAGTGGGGCGACTAGGCCATGCATTAGGGAAGAGACATTTGTGACATCATGAGCGATGTGGATATGACCACCTTATTAACAGAGAAATCCATAACTTGTTAAACACCAGGCATACACATGTTGAAAGTAAGGAAGATTGTTTAAGCATAATGGGGGTGCACGGTACAGAGGGGGGTGCATAATGATAGCGCATCACAAGAGAGTACATTTAGCTACATTTTGAGCACACATCTTTCAGTGAGGAGACTGGGCTCATGAATACACAATTAACACAGAACAATTAAATGAGACACACAAGGTGGAAGAAGGTGCACTTGAGGGGGGGCTACATTTCATTGACGGTTCACCACGGGAGGAGAGAAATAGGGGTAAAGGATGGATGATCCATGTTCCCAACAGAATGAATTTGGCGACAAAATAACAGTGCAAGTGGTAATGCCACCAGCGCTTTTGAAAATAGCACTGGCACAAATGCATTAGCCAACACACATAGGGAAAGAGGTCATTGCTGCACGAACTGGAGAATGATGGTTGTATTAAAATTTGAGAGCAGATAATGGGGGGAGAAATATATTGTTTAAATGTAACAGTAATTACAGTAGTGGACCAATAAAATACTAGACTAAATGAGTAATTAACAGAGTAGGTAGGGTTTAAAAACTGGACATGGGGTGGGATAGAGAGAATGGGAGTAAATTGTGAGGGTTGGGTTTGAAAGAAAAGAGGAAATAAATAAATAAATAAATAAATACAAAGAGGGGGGAGAGACAGGTAGCGAATAATTGGTAGCGAATTTCATTAGTACCAGCTTAAAGTGCCTGCAGTTCACTGCGAGGCACGCCCTGAGAAGTTGAGAGAGGAGCCATAGAAAAAAAAAAAAAGATTTAAAAACCCTGCGATTATCTTAACTAAGTAACATGGTGCACTTAATTTAGAAACACAGCCACCCTATATGACAAATTTACCACCCTGATGTTTCCCTATTTAGCTTGTCAGTGCCTGATGCCCCACGGGACAAAGGCACGCACTATAAATAGCTTACAACAAAAGCACAGTAAATATAAAGATCCAAAGGCCGATTTGTACACTAGCACCTAAATTGCGTATATATGATCCAAGTGTGTAATGAGTATCTTCACATAAATTAAGTGCCTACCCATTTTCTGGGTACATTTCGAATTGTGTAACAATTTACAGTCAGACCGCCATTGAACGCCACCAGGTGGTGACAGGATGGTGCATAGGTGTACCATTGGCTCCTCCCACTAGGACACTGAATAGTGTGAGAGTAGTGCAGAGAGGTTAGGTCAAGAAATTGAAGAATATGTAAATTCTCAGGTCTCAAGCGCTTCCATTTTATTTCTCGCCAGATATAAAGGACCCAGGGCAGGCCTGAAGACAACGGACAGCCAACACCCAATGGCTATGGACTACAGTGGGACATTTTCCCCTCCTGACAGACTTTGTTAGATGTGTGAGGTGTCAAGCCCTACAAAGCGGTGGCCACCCTGGCAACGAGGGAGCAATGATCAACAGGGCCAACGCAAGAGATTTTCATGAACTGCAAAATAGCACGAACACTCCCAAGTTAGGGAAACATGGCCATCCTATGGTCCAACGCACACTAGCAACTAGAATAGGGACTGACACACGCATTTCCAAAGTTTAATTGAGTTTCATATTACAGTTTGTGCATGTACAGCTGTAAAGCTGTTTTGTTCCTTCTCTTTTCCCCGCACATGCAGGTTGTTGCGTATGTATGCTGTTAGAAATGTGTAGGAAATTTCCTTAATGTTATCTTCCATTAGAAACTGTGAGGCCTACTGATTAAAACATCGTGAAGCATTCCCCACTCAATTGCCCACCCTATCAAGAACCTCAGACCCCTTAGAGCATGTTTCCCTGAAGTATATTTCCTTGCTTCCATTGAATAAACAGCCCAAGATTTTCCCTACCCATATTGAGAAATTTTGAAAACACGAAATGTCCAGGGGGAGGTTTGATTTTTGCCCTTAGTGATTGTTTAGTTCGCGGAGCTTGAGGTTACTAACAAGTACTAACGTATTAACGACTTTCTTGCGATTTTCAGGCGGGCAACTTTATCATCTCATCAGCTGCAAGGACCCAGCAGCGTAAGTGGTTATGGGCAAGCAAATAAGGACTTTTACCTTCACGATGGGACTATTAATGATGAACGAAATAATGGGGGTGGTAATTTGAAATGTATTTGTAATAGTGAGCATTACCGCTGTATCCCCTGCTAACATTCCCTAACCTAAGCAGGAAGAGTTACGGTGTCAGTGGGTGAGGAAAAGCTGCTGCTAAAGTAAGGAGAGTTAAGGGCAGACACAAAGGGAGTAAAACATACACATAACACACATAGTAGAAGTGACCAACAACATGCACACATGTACAAAATTGGTAGGCACACCACTGGAGAGAGCTGTCCTGACTGTTCTTTAACATATGCCGGAAGAGAATTGATTACAACAGAAATTACTACAGCAGAGCACGACGCCCATGTATGCCAAGGTGCGAAGAAGATTGCAAGGGAAGACAGCAACATTGAGATTGATAAAAAAAAAAAGGGGGGTAATCTCCTATGGAAGATGATTACATAAAGCAGCTAATTGGAGAACAACTGTATGTGGAAAATGACCAGAGAGAGAAGAAACAACGAGCAAATGCACAAGTGAGCAAGCTGCAAGAGAAAAAAATAAATAAATAAATAAATAAATAAATAAATAATAAAAGAAGAAAGAAAAACAAAGAGAGAAGAAAAAATAAAATAAAAGAGACAAAAATATGATAAGTGCCTAACGCAGTGAGACAAAACAGCGAAGATAGTCACGTGGGTGGAGAATGAAGAAGGACGTATACTGTTAAGGTACCAGCGTTATGTTACCAGCACAACAGTGACAAGAAGTGGACAATCATGCTGGATGCAAGAAGGTTGAGAGAAGTTGCGAGATGAGAGCAGGAACATCACTGCTTATGCACTACTATTGAGCACATGCATCCAAAGATCAAGAGAAACTACCACTGAATTGGGGAGGAGAGTGTTCATTGGTGCACATCAGCATGCCCTTGTTGGTGATGAACAAGGAAGATGTGAAGAATGACACATTCACCAAGATGGAAAAAAACGGAAGAAGAGAAACAGACAGAGGAGTAAAAAGAGGGGGGAATTACTTCTCGAGCGAGACAGAAGAATGATTGGGTGAAGTACCAGCATACCAAAGAATGATCAGCAAAAAATGCATCTGAAAAGAGAAAGCAAAGAACTAGCTAGTGCTTGCATGGTAATGGATGACATCATGACTGCCTGGTTGATTGAAGGTGATAACGGAAGGACTAGTACCGAGCACAGCATCATTGTGCAAGATAGAGATACATTGCAAGATGTAAGAGAACAACAGAAGAAGACATCGGAATGCAAATAAGAGACATGGTGAAAGAAAGAAAGAGCCGGACTAAGGGAGAAGATAGCGGTGTGCAACATGGTTCCAGCAGTAATAAAGGTGGCCACTCCCTGTGATCAGAGGAAGTACGAAGGGAAGTGAGTGTGGTGGAACACAGAAGGAGAACACTCCTATATGTACTGTTCATCAACAACAATGCAGAAAATTATGGACACTTCAAGGAATTGACAAATATATGCAGACCGGAAGGAGGTGAATGTTGCTTGGTGGTGTGGTCGACAAAGTCGACCAGAGGGGGGACTGAAGAGGGAAAATCGAGATCAAACCCATGCCCCCTCACCCCAGGCGCATATACAGAAGAACAGCAGGAAGAACAAGGAGCGCACTTATCATTTGAACCAGGCCCCAGCGCACCCATGGGTGACAAATATGCTGAAACACACCCACTTCACCAACAGTGCAACTTCCATGCTACATTAGAATCAATGCTGCAATATCAGAATCTACAAACACAAAAATCCCTGTTTAAAGGCTTGCAAATGCCTATATGAATTAACATGGTCTAATTGCACAGTGTAAAGCCGTGTTTCAGGAAAATGACAGCCAAGTTCATTTCTCTCACTGAACACTGGCTGCAGAAGCCTTCAGCAACATTCCTCGCAAAACCCCCGAACTGCCAAGGCCGCACATTCAAGATAAGATTGCTTTCTGCAGACAAACATTCCTCGCAAAACCCCCGAACTGCCAAGGCCGCACATTCAAGATAAGATTGCCACAAATGCGAATAAACCACGGCAACCCAGTGTGTTTTTTTTTCTTTCTGGGAAAGAAAGACATTTTCTCAAGGACTCGCACAACATTTGAAACATAATTGTAACAAGAATCGCTCAGCCCAGCCAATTAGCGGGAACAAATTCATAATGTAACAAGTTAGAATTAGGTAATGGGGGCTGGCACAGCTAAATCAACCCACTGACGCAAAAAGGCTAACACCCAATTGTCAGGCTCTCTATAAGGGCTACATAGGTAACCTATCACTTAGCAGCCAATAGCAGGAGGAGATAGGTTTCTGGGAGCTGATCCAATTCTGTGAGGTCAGCCTGCAGTGTGATTACAAAGCTGGCTTGCAAGCCAGCCCCGGGAGAGACGGCGCCTGAACTCTCGATGTGCACGATGCTCTGCGTGTTTTTTTCTTTTTTGCTGCCCAGAAATAAACGCAGTTTGGAACATGCTGCTGCCTGCTTGGGACTCTGTTGCATTTCTGGGGGCCATATGGGAGGTGTTGGGGTCTCCCATAGATGGTGAGGGTATGGCTGCTGGCCCCCCACTGCCCTGGTGGGGGTCCAGCTTCTCCCCAACAGACTGGAAGCTTCTGTCACTGTTCAGGACAGCACATCTTGCCCCTCCTGGTTCGCTAATTGAAAATATCAACATGGAGCTAAATGACCGTTCCAATAATTGTTTTTAAAAATAGAAAAAGCAATGTTCACAAAATGCTCAATCGCAGTCAATGTACAGAGGATGAACTCACAAACAAACCGCAAAAAATGAAGACCTCAATGCTCAGAAACGATTGGATAAACACCATATCAAATGCTCAAAATTCTAGTGTTGCAAAACCACTCTCCCTGTTAGACAACCCAAGCGGCTACCTTGCCAAGTACCGCAAGAAATGTCCAAGTTCGACAGGCAGATCCATTTTCCTGAGCTTTCGTCTCAACCTACTACCCACAGGGGAAATAAAGTTGATCCGACAACATCTCTCGTGAACTTTGCAAAAAACCTTACCTACAGACTTTAAAACATATCATGATGGACTGTACTGGCACTGAAGAATTGAAAACTAAAACGCAGAAACATTTTGTCCACAGAGGAATGACTGTATACGAACAAATTCTGGGAAAGATTAACTGCAGGGTGTGACATTTTATTAACCAATGAAGTGTTAAAAGTGCTACACAAACTGGACCCACTGACATTTTAACTCTGTAACAAATGTATTGTTCCATAATGCTTTTATTCATGTAGCTATTTCATTGTGTTTCTTAATAAAAGATGTAACGCATCAACTTTTTTTGTTTTATGAAAAGTCGATCTGTTTCGGCTACAAGATATGATACGATATGATATGGCATTTATAACGCGCCTATATACAAGTGTTTCGAGGCGCAACGAGGCAAGGGAGAGGGAACAACGGAAAGACAGACAGCGATCTTACTAGGCCAGATGTCATTCAGATCGTGCAAGAACATGGGAAGGTGAAAGGGCAAAGTGCGAGGGGGAAGAGAGAGGGGAAAGTGCAGTACAAGGGGTAGTAGAAAAATAAGATAAATAACAGCCGGAGGTGGCAAGTGCAAGGTAAGTGCAGACATAAGTGCTAGTATGGGGACTGAAGGGATGCAGAAAACAGTCCCCAGGTGCAGGGGTTGCCAGGGAGGCAGTGCAGGTGTGCAGCTGTCGGTCCCTGGGCCCGAGATCAGGCAGGGTGGCCAGGTAACCAGTGCAGTTTCAGCCAGGATTTCAGCAGGGGAGAGGGGGAGAGAAAGCAGAAGCAAAGAGGAAGGTTTTGAGGTGCTTCCAGAACCGGAGATGGTTCTCCTCAAGTTTCAGGGAGGTAGGAAGGCTGTTCCAGAGGGAGGCCCCTGCCGAAGAGAGAGATCTACCACCAACTCGTTGCTTGGAGAAGCGACTGACCCTGAGGGAGTTGGATGCCGGATGAGCGAAGCGCTCGGGAAGGAAGGTATTTAGGAAGAGAGAGTTGAAGGCATTGCGGCCCCAGGCCCCAGAAGGCCTTGTGGACAATGCAGAGGGTTTTGAACTTAATCCTCACAGCCACTGGGAGCCAGTGCAGAGATTTCAGTCCTGGAGAGATACGATCCCTGGGCTTGAGGCCAAGGACAAGTCTCGCAGTCCTGTTCTGGATAAGTTTCAGAGGGCGGAGAGTAGAGGCAGTCAGATTTAGATAGAGTCTGTTACAATAGTCCAGCCTAGAGAGAACCAGGGCTCTGGAGACAGTGAGCTTCTGGGGGAAGGAAGGAAAGGAAGAATACCTCTGAGGAAGTGCAGCTGGTAGTGTGACTTCTTAGAGACATCAGAGATGTGAGGAGAGAAGGAGAGTGTGGAGTCGAAGATGACCCCAAGGTTTTTAGCCTCAAAGGTGGGAGCATGAGGAGGGCCAAGAGAGGCTGGCCAGAGAGCTACAGGGAAGGTGGAAACCGGTGTGCCGATAAGGAGAATCTCAGTCTTGCTGGCATTAAGGCAGAGGTCATTGGCGGCACACCACTCCTGGATAGCAGACAGACAGTCCGAGATGAGGGATGGGGAGGAGGAGGCAGAGGGTAGCCTGAAAATGAGCTGCGTGTCATCCGCATAGCACTGGAAGTTAGGGCAGAGAGTGGCGATGCGGCGGGCAAGGAGTGCCAGGTATTGGTTGAAAAGCCAGGGAGATAGGTTAGACCCCTGGGGGACACCACAGGTAGACTAGAAGACAGAGGAGAGGAAGGGCCCAAGTTGGACCTGGGAGGGTCGGTCAGGGAGGAAAGAGGTCAGCCACGCCAGAGCCTGACCAGTGATACCCAGGTTATCACAGAGACAGTTGAGCAGGATGGCATGGTTGACAGTATCAAAAGCAGAAGAGAGTTCAAACAGGATGAGGACGCAAGGGGTGTTAGACTCAAGGTTGGAGAGCAGGTCTTCACAAATGTTCAGGAGAGCAGTTTCCATCCTTCTGGCAGCTCTGAAGCCAGACTGGTGGTCATGAAGGCAACCAACAGATTCAGTAGGGAGATTCAGCTGGGAGATGGCCAGTTTCTCCAGGAGCTTGCCCAGGAAGGGAGTGATAGAGATTAGGCAATAGTTAGCCAGGCAAGTGGGGTCAGCAGAAGGTGTCTTAAGAAGGAGGTGCACAAGGGAGTGCTTCAGGGGGGATGGGAAGACTCCAGTGGCGAAGAACTGGTTGCAGAAATCAGCTAGGGCAGGAGCCAGGGAGTCGATGTGGTCCTTGATAGTTTTGGAAGAACAGGGGTAAACCTGTTTCGACGAAACTTTCATAGATCAGACTTGTCTAGAAACCTTGTCTGTGGAGAAAAGGGCAAAGGAAGGAGGAGGGGTGGCTGCAGAAGGGCCAGATGAGGAGCAGGGAGTAGGGGGAGGCAGAGGATAGGAGGAGAGTGCGGACAGGATGTCCTGAGTTTTTGAGATGAAATGAGAGGCCAGTGCCGCACAGAGGGTCTGGGAAGGGACAGGAGAGGTAGAGACTGCAGCCGGATTGGCCAGTTACTTGCAGATTTTAAAGAGTTCGGCCGAGTTGTTAGATGCCGTAGAGACGCAGGCTTGGATATGAGCTCTCTTCTTGGTTAAGACAGAGAGCCGGTATTGCCTTTGCAGCAGGCGGCAGGCCAGTTTGTCAGAGGATGTATATGAAGCACGGCCATCCTGCAATTTCGTTTTAGGGTGACAAGGTCTGAGTCGTACCAAGAGTTGCACTTGGCTTTGGGCTTCAGGCGGATTCTCATGACAGGGGCAAGGATATCAAGGATATCAAGAGTATCATAGATAGGAGGGTGAAGCTTGGAGAGGGCTGTGTCAGGGTGAGAGTCAGCCAAAGGGGGAGGTGGGGGTGAGAAGGTGGTGGCAAAAGCCTCAGTTGACACACGCTTCATGGGTCGGATGACTGAGAAGGTAGGTGGCAGAGATGGAGGTGGCTTGGCCTGAGGGCTAGGGAGGGTGAGGTGGGAGGAGAGGAGATAGTGATCAATCCAGGAGAGTGGAGTGGAGAGAGGGGAAGGTCTGAGGAGATCAGAGCATCCAGAGTGTGCCCTAAAGAGTGAGTCAGGCCAGAGGGGAGAATGGTGAGTGAGAGAGAGTCACAGAGGTCGCGAAAGAGTATGGAGGAAGGACAGAAGGCATCCAGGTGGATATTGAAATCTCCTAGAAGGAGGAGTTGAGTGGTCGCGCCCAGGAGAGAGGCGGCGAGGTCCGCCCACTCAGAGAGGAAGGAGGAGATCTGACCAGGTGGCCGATAGATAGTAGCCACTGTAAGGGAATGGCTAGGTGAGAGAGAGAGCCTGCAGACGAGGTATTCAAAAGAGGAGTAGGCCTGCGTAGGAAAGACAGAGGCAGGAATCCACTCAGGGACGATCAGGGCAACATCCCCTCCAGAGCGGTTGGATCTGGGCGCAGAGAGGATCTTGAGAGGATCTTGTAGCCATCAGGTAGGAGCGTGTCAAAGCTGGTGACAGAGCTGGCCATGAACCATGTCTAGTGAGAACGAGGATCTTCCAGAAGGCGGCAGATATCAGAGGAATGCTTGACAGCAAAGCGGGAGTTTAGAGTGGCAGTATGGAGAAGGTTGCCATCCTTGAAGGACTTCCGGGGAGGGATACAGATCAGAGGTACGCCCTTCGGAGGTGTAGAAGGAGCCAGGGAGGGGGCAGAGATGGAAGGGGAAGGCAAGGTAGCCAATGAAGAGGCAGAAGGTGGAGTCGAGGAAACCCTGCAAAGGGTGAGAGAGGGGACGGCTGGAGGAGGGAGGAAGTTGATGAGGCACGGGAAGTGCCGATCAAAGAGATGGAGTTTGGCCTGAGGGCCTTGGACCAAGAAGGTCCCGTTCGAGTAAACATTGATGATGACCTTAGAGGAATGGAAGAAGGCCAGGAGGATGTCCCAGCGGCTGCCACCATTAATGGGAGAAGAGGAGAAGGGAGAGAGCACAGAGACCATATGAAGGGTCCATAGGTCTGGCGAAGGAATGGCAAATAGGATGTCAGTGAGAGTATCCTTAGAGGAGGCACTGGTGTAGGTGTCGGCGATAGGGAGGCCTGGGTTGGCGACCAGGATGTCCTTTTTAAACTTCTTCCTACCAGATTTAGTGAGGAGGGCAGGACAGTCAATAGAGAAGCAGTTAGAGAAGATAGGAGAGATAGAGAGCAACATAGAGTTAGTGGGAAAGGAGAGAGGTGGAGGTACTGGAGGAGGACGCTAGAGTAGGCAGAGCCAGGAGTGGGAGGCAGGACGTTGAACAGTGAGACAGGATGCCAACACTCAGAGTTACGGAGCTAACCTCATGCACAGTTTAGAAGGGAGAGAAGACACAACGAATTTGAGAATCCTGAATAGAGGGAGAAGGGCCTAGGTTTCACAAATCAATTTTAAATACAATGAAAAAAAAAATAAACAAATTATTTATTCACGGGTACTGAATGAGCAAGAAGGTGATAGGAGTGAAGCAATGGATTGCTAATATGGTATGAGGCAGATGAAGAGGAAAGTGGGGGTTGTAATGGATTACTAATGGAGTACTAGCAGTCCTCCAGATAAGGTGTGTACTGGCTCATGTACTTACTTTCGTATCATTTATGCAGGCAGCACACAGCAGTTGCTTGTGAAGTGAAGTCCCCAGTAATTGTAATTGTATATGTTTATTTATAACGTGCTTATACACAGCTGGAGAGCTTCAAAGTGCTTCAAGGCGGAGGGAATCATGGGAATACAGTAATCATTCTTAGGCCTTGAAGGTTCCTAATGAATCTAAGACAGAGAAACTAGCCCAGTAGGTGGCACTGTGCCATTGCAGCTTAGCAAGAAACAGTGGGAATCCTGTGTGCAGACAAGGTAGCACTGCAACTGAGTTGACTGATCTGGAGAGTGGGGGTTGCAGAGAAGGAGGCTGTATGTGCACTGCAGCAGTAGACAGGCTACAAAAGATAAGCAGCTGCATCAAGTACTTTTGCAGCGTTCTCTTCCCAGCCCCCTTCAGGTGCACCTAGCTTTCCATGCAGGGCTAATTGTGGCAGGCTTTTGTTAGTGTCCAGCCAGGCCAGTGAGCACCATTTTTGACTTAGCTGAAGAGGATGGCCAGGGCAAAGAACACATCCCTGCAGTTCCATTTAACAGGAGAAGCTGTACACATCGTTTCAAAGAGGGCCCAGTGGTGTTCTGGGTTGGGCAGAGAACACATATGTTCAGCTGCAGGACCAATCGAACGCCCTTTCCTGTAAAGGTCCCTCGTGTTGCAGGGACCATCAGGAAAAGAAGAGAAAGCTTTGCATTTCTTGCAGCTGATAAGAGACCCATGACACCCTTCTTATTGTTCCCAAATGAGCTTCCGGGTGGGGGGGGAGGGGCGGTCATTCCAGCTTGAGAAGACTTAATACTGTACCCATTCAAGTTTATTTTACTGCAGGATTGTGGCACGTTCCTGCAAGAAGCTGCTGCTCTGATAGGCTGAGACGCTGCTGCTCTGCAAGAAGTTGCTGCTCTGATAGGCTGAGAGATGCTGCTCGGCAAGAAGCTGCTGCTCTGATAGGCTGAGACGCTGCTGCCAGTCAAACTGGAGAATTGGTGGTCAAATGCCCACACGGACGACGATTTCCATGAATGGGCCCCACATTTTTACTGTGAACTAGAAAATAATTAACTGAACTTCCCTTCATGTTATATGGCATTTATATAGCGCTCTATATACCATTGGTATGACCTCAAAGCGATTAAATGCTAAACCGACAGATGGTAAAGACACTACACTTTCTTTAACATTCTCTGATGACCCCTCTCTTTGATAAGAGTGCATACATATGTGTGAGAGAGAGAGACAGAGAGAGAGAGAGAGAGAGACAGAGATAGAGTTATTGTAATCACTGCATCAATGTCCTGATCCAAGGTAAGGATTAGCTCAAGAAATTGTTCCCAAAGGGTTGCCCCGAACGATGGATGCTGTTTTTGAGAATGTCTCCAACATGCACCAGTACAGTCAATGGTCTTTGTCTTGCACAGTAGCTTGTGAGAATCTAACAAGCAGATTGCAGTCACACTTGTGTCAGGGTGAACAGGTGTTCTCATCTACTTGTTTTACTACAGTGCACGGTTTCTAGGCAAACATCTCCACTGCAGACTGCACTATAGTGGCTGGGTAGGCATGTCCTCTACAGGCTCTAGGGTTGTGACTTTTAACAGAATTCCATATTTATGTGTTTAAGGTTGGGAAGGTCTGTGAAGTAGTCAAAAGCAAGATTTCTGCATGGTCTAACTAACCCTCAACAAAAACAATCGAGCTACCCACGCCACACACCTGCTGAACAGGTCGTTCATTTATGAAGACGATTAGGAGAGCGCTTCAGTAAAGGATAGTTTGGCTATAGCAGACTTTCACCCCCATGTCCTTCAGTATCAAGTTCTCCATGGATGGAGGGGACCCGGCTAGTTTAAGTTGCCAATGCTGCATGAGATCACTACCCTCCTCCCTCACCGGAACCATGCGCTGTATTGCTGGTAAAATAGCTCAGCGGGTTGAGCGCTTGCTGCTGCGATCTGTGTGTGATCTGCAGTTGAATCCTAGCAAGGCCAGCTCAGCCTTTCATCCTTCTGACACTGGTTTTGTAAGTAATCATGAGCCTCTGTGTGGTGCGCCTACTAGTTACTGTGCTGGAGCAGCTTTACCACGAGTGTTATACATTGTTATAAGCCAAATACGTTTGATAAACAATTATTGTACTTGTTTAGAAGACGTTTCCTATAGCGTTTTTACTAAATGCACAAATTGGATGGATGTTACATACTTTTTACTCCATTCTGAACGAGAATTTCATTTTTAACTTTTTTTAAATTACATTGGGTCTCATTATGAGGTGGGCGGTAAGGGATTACCGGCACCGGTAAGGGCACTCGTGCCAGTAATCCCTTACCGCCCTACTACGAGTTCCCTTTGCGGGTCCTTCCTTAACGCCTGTTTTTTCAGGCGTTAAGGACGGGACCCGCAAAGGCACTCTAGAGCTAATAACAGTACCGCAGTTTGCGGTACCGTTATTAGAGCCTTCCCCATTCCCATTGTGCCGTATGCGGGCTCAAATGTGAACGGGGAATGGCCCTGGTGGATGGGGAATTACCGCTACCTCCGACCTCCGAATGGACCGGTAATTGCTCCATTCACCAGGCCGGAGTCGGAAGGGTTTTGGAGGCAGCCATGGAGCTAATAGCTCCATGGCTACCTCCAACCTCGTAATGACGCCCATTTACTCTCTAACGAGAATAGGGAGCAAAATACTCCCATGGTAAAATCGTATCTGGTGCACTGGGCACATAGGAGCCCATCTCCCGGTTTTCATCCACATAGCTCCATCGATATGTTTGGGCCAGTAGTACACATAGTGCCAGCGGAAGAAACTACTATTATTAAAGTGGTAAACATGTACCTTTAATTTGCATAAATAACTAGGTGCACAGAAGTGTTTATTATGAAAATATTATTGATTTATAGTTAAAACATATTTTTACTCGTTTATTAAATACTCCCTTTGGGAATGGCACTGACTTTTTTACTCCCTAAAAAATCATTATACTCCCAACCTTAAAAATGAGGGCGTAAAATACTCCCATTGTAGCATCCTATCTGGAGCACGGAGTACTAGGATCAGGAAGAGGGAGCCGGGGTAATGTAATTGATTATTATTGAATTACCGGGATCAGGAAGAGGTATAAGTATCAGGATGAGGAAAAGGGAGGTATGAGTAATATAATGGATTACTTGGGAAGCACCGGGATGAGGAAGTGCAAGAGGGTAAATGACGGGAAACTAATAGGTTCCTGGTAGGAGGAAGAGGGGGGTGATGGTAATTCAGTGGATTTCATTTGGGGGACCAGGATCAAGAAGAAGGAGGCATGAGTAATGTAATTGATTATTAGTGGGATACCAGTACTAGGGGGAAGGAGGAATGGGAAAAGTGATGGATTATTTAGAAGGTACCGGAATGAGGACAAGGGAGGTGGGGGTAATGTAATGAAGTACGAAATGTATACTAAGTTGAGGAAAAGAGAGACAGGAGTAATGAAATGGAGCACTGATGGGGTGCTAGGATGCGGAAGGGGAAGGTGAGGGTAATGTGATAAATTACATATTGAGAAAGGTCATGAGGAAGAGCTTTTCAAGAGTAATGTAATAGTGTTCAAACAGGTTACTGGGATGAGGAAGAGTTAGGCAGAGGGAACGTATTGGGATGGGATGAGGAAGAGGGAGGAGTATCTAATGTAAAGGATTACTAATGGAGTACCGGGACATGGAAGATGGAAGGTGGGATAATGTGATGGATTACTAATGGGGAACTAGTATGAGGAAGAGTCTGGCAGTGGTAATATAATGGATTTCTAATACTGTATAAGGTCTAGGAAGGGTCAATGTGATAGATTACTCATTTGTTCCTGGAGCATTACTTAGTAGCTGCCATGAGGATAAGGATAATTCTTAATCTATAAGGATTTATTCTGCTCTCTTGACATTATTGTTTTATGCATTTTATAACTTTGTCTTTGTTATGTGTTTAATTTACTTAATGAGCGTGTTTGATTAAAGCATTTTGAATAACTGATGAATTACTAGTTGAGTATAGTGGTGATGAAAAGTGACACTGTGGTCATTTAATAGATAACTAATTGGGTACTGGATGAGGAAGAAGGAGATAGAGGTAAAGTTATCAATTACTCATTGTTACAACTTCCCTTCCTCGGCCTCCACCGCTGCACAAAACAAGATCCATCACGCTTGAGTACCGGCGTGTCGCCGCTCCATTTCTCGATAGTTGGAAGCTGCCCTGGAAGCAAGCAGCAGCAATGTTGAAATTTCAGAGAGATGTTGCCTTGACAATGGCATCCACGCTCTCACATGAGCAGAGTCAGCTGCCTGCTGCAGTCAGTCCCTCCTCCAGCAACGCTTTAAATTCCTAACAGTACAGGAGCTTGCTTTGTGACCAGCATTCCGGTACAATCCTTATTGAATGCTTCCTTTTTGACCCTGCCTGCTGAAACAACTAGTTCTTGCCTCTGGTATTAGTGCTGACCCCTTATCGTTGGTACCGACCCTGCACTCGTTTAACAGACTACCTTCAGCCTCCTGTTTCAGCGTTCATTTTGAATACCAGGTTCCTGACATGGCCGGTTACACGGACTGCCTTTGCCTTCGGTTTCAGCATTCTACTTGATTACCTGGTTTCTGACACCAGCGCGCTATAAGGACTGGAAAAAACATGAAAATTTGGGAGTAACAAGTTGTGGTGCGCTCAGCTTCCTCTAGTCACTGATAGTCAACTGCAGCAGAAACAACACATGAGGTTCCCCTAAATCCCTCGATCAAATACTGGCAAAATAATGTTGGTTGTGTAGCTGTAGAGCACAGAAGACTTAGGGCCTCATTACACGGACGGCGGTGGACCAAGGTGCTATGCCGGTAAAATACTGGCACCGCCTTGGTGGAAAGGGGAATTACCGCCCTATTCCAAGGTTGGTGGGCAATAATTCCCCCTTCCCCCATTGCCCTTCCCCATTCCCATTTTTGCCCCATAGGGCATAATGGGAATGGGGAAGGTGCTAATTACGGCACCGCAATTTGCGGGACCGTAATTAGCTCCCTGGTCCCTTTGCGGGTTGGCTTTTAACGACTGCAAAAAGCAGGCGTTAAATTCTCCAACCCGCAAAGGGACCTCATAGTAAGGCGGTAAGGATTTACCAGTACCGGTAAACTACCGGTACCGGTAAACCCTTTCCGTCTACCATGTAATGAGGCCCTTTGTGTTCAAATCTTCAATTCTTGAGAATTTGTACAAATCCCAAATCTATTCAAAAAGCAAAATACAGCCATCCAATTGTGTGAATGGTAATTTATTCTTGTCACAGCCGACACATGTTTCGACCATTCGTTCGTCCTCAAGGCTGTGACAGCCTTGAGTAGATTTGGGATTTGTACTAATTCTGAAGAATTGAACATTTGAACACTAAGGGCCTCATTACACGGTATGCGGTAAGGGTTTATCGGCACCGGTAAGGGCACCGGTACCGGTAAACCCTTATCGCCTTACTACGAGGTCCCTTTGCAGGACCCGACCTCAACGGCTGGTTTTACCAGCCGTTAAGGAACGGGCCCGCAAAGGGACCTAGGTGCTAATTACGATACAGCAATTTGCAGTACCGTAATTACCTCCTTCCCCATTCCCATTGTGCCCTATGGGGGCAAAAATGGGAATGGGGAAGTGCCTTGGTGAATGGGGAATTACCGGCCCCACTCACCTTAGAGTAGGCCGGTAATTCCGCTATCCACCAAGGCGGACACAGTAAAATACTGACGGCAACCATGGCGCTAGTAGCGCCATGGTTACCGCATACCGTGTAATGAGGCCCTAAGTCTTCTGCACTCTACAACTACACAACCAACATTACTTCGCTATAAGGACGGCTTCTGCCTCCTGCCCCAGCCTCTTACTTTATTATTTCATTTCTGACTCTGGCTCGCTACACGGGCTGCCTCTGCCTCCATTCCCAGCGCTCCCCTTCATTCCTGGGTTCTGACTCTGGCCGCTACACAGACCATCTCATACTGCAGTCCCAGTGCTTATCCTGATCCTCAACGGCTACTGATTCAACCACCTCACGTCTACCTTCCCCTCCCCGATGGTATCTCATCCTACTTGGACACTCAACTAGTACTATCCATGTTCCGTGGGAAGGACTTCTATTTGTATTTGCATACCGTGCACATCCAGGACGCGCTGCAGGTACCCCCTTGTGCACCATCCATTGATCTAGCGCGGCCCTCATAAAGATCGGGCATAGCATCCCTTACTAGCCACTCATTTATTATTTTATTCCTGTCGTTGTTTTGACTAATTTCTTCGATTCTTCCCTTACACCTGCTCCTTAAACCTGTATCCGGTAAGGCAGTGTCATTTAATTCCATATTGTTTTCTTCCACATGTTCTTCATGGAGTAATTCTAACCACTGTCTTCTAGGTCTTTGAGGGGAGGAGATCCTGATCACACTTCACATCCATTTTTGGAACAGTATAGTCCTAGGCAGGTGATTCTCCTTATACTAGACAGGAGCCTTGGTCTTGCTCTCGCTGTATGCTAATCATCTTGTCTTTTCTTGCAGTCTGGTTACATGGCGGTGTGTTCTCCCCGCTCTGTTGTGTGATTTATTCCTCTGGTGGTTTATTATTTCTCCAGCAGAAGGTTGTATCCTAAAAAGGTGTTCCCTCAAGTGAGGAGGCTTGGGTTAGGGTATAACCCAGGCACTTCAATCAAGGCCATCCTGTCCTAGAAGCAGCACTCATCTGCACTTCTCCGGAACCCCTGGTTTGATGAGTAACACTCATGGGGTTCTATGTCGCAGAACAAACTTTTGAGACAGCTTCTCTTCATCATTATCAAACATCTGTGTCACGGGTAGACCTGTAACCTTGTTCAAATGTATGCCACTTCAAAGCAGTTGGAGGTGAGACTGTTCTAAAACATCTTGTTGGTATAGATGAGATGTGGCTAAATGTGAATATGCCACTGTATGTATGTATATAAGCCTCTTAACATTAAAAAGAAGACAGCCCTGAAGAAGGTGGTAACAATAACTGAAACCACTGAAACCGGTTGCCTAATACGTGGTGATGGTTGGAATATTCCCACCACACACTACGTTATAACCATTGAAAGACCTAGTTGCCACACTGGTCATCCCCTTTGTTCAGTCTTCATAGAAATTTAATGTCTTTTTAGCTAGTATTTTTTATCTATCCTGTGTATGCAAATTTAGAGAAGGCTAATAAGTTGTTGTTTGCCATAAATACTGACTGAATGCTCTATCTCTATCTCCTCCATTATTAAACTAACCAAGGCTCAATGAGATGGACAATCAAATTTCACTAAAGCTATACTGGGAGGAGTGGATAACCATAGCCACATATCCATCTGAACCATTAGGTACATTTACCCAACTATATTTGGTTGGAACCAGTCCCTCATCCTTCAAGCCATTTCGTAACACATCAGGGTTATTGAGCACTAACATCACTCACAACCCACCATCGGGTATGCCTGCTCCCCCCTTCCCTCTTTAGTGTTAAAGAATACTGCTCGGGCATAGCCCCTTTAGGTAGTTAATGAGCACGTGCCCTCCCTAGTTGTTCTTTTCTGTAATGTCATGAATCACAAATGGGGTACTGGAATGAGAAAGAGGAAGGCGTGTGTAATGTAATAGATTACTATTGGGTTACAAGGAAAAGTAATAGGGAGGTAAGGAAACGTAATTGTTAATGGGGTACAGGGAGGAGGACGAGGGAGGCAGGGTGTTGTAGTAGATTACAAATGAGGAACATGTGCACAGAAGATGGTGAATGGAAGAGAAGATGGTGAATGGAAGATTGAATGAATTACTAATGAAGAACAGCGATGAGGAAGAGATAGGTGGCTTTAATGTAATTTATTAGTTGCACAACGAGAAAGTTTACAGTGTAAGTACTGAGATGAAGTCGGTGAAAAGTAGATAACCGGTTATTAATTGAAAATGTTTAATTTGGGGTGATGTAAATCTGGGATGGTCTTTGAATTTGTGCAAAATGAGGTTTTGAGGAGGGAGTAGACTTTTGAATATAATATAATGTTAGAATGGTATAGATACACATTGACGGGCACCATGCAGACGCCACTGGAACATATGTGTGACACACGTCTGAAGTATAGGGCTAAAATATTAAAATATCATGCTGAGTAGGTCAGTGAGACCATAGGCTGCATGTCCAGGCAACATGTCCACATCTTGGGTCAGAGAAGGAACGCACGACAGCAACATACTTGAACATATGTACACACACCTAGTGGAGAAATACAAAGAAAAGAAATTGCAAAAAAGACAGTGGGCCTCATTACAAGGTTGGTGGTCCGGTAATAATGATACCGGTAAGGGAATACTGGCATTGTTTACCGGACCGGTGTATTTCGACCCGCGATGCCGGTGCTACGGGTATCACCAAGGACCCATTGTGATCGGGTAGCATGAGTCCAGAATGGGCACAGGCATGTGGCAGCCGTGCCAGTAACAACGGCATGCCGCAAAGTAGGGCACATTACGAGTTGCATGAACAAGCACTTACCGGCATCTAGATGCCGGTACGAAGGGCTACCATGATGCCGGTAACACCAGCATCGGGGGCAGCCGTTAACAGCAGTCTGCTGTGTCCAGACCTGCCACAGGTGCACAGGTGGAGTCAATGGAGTCTGGCCCAGCACAAAAGGAGCACACCCACACACCACACCCCTTCCAAGTCCAAACTAACAGGTTTGAACCAGCCTGCACTGCTACTCCTTCAGCAGGCAGTAAACCATGGAATGCAGAGGAGGTGCAGGAGGAGAAGGAGGGTGAGACTGGGACAGCACACATCACTAGTGAAGGCAGTGGTACCCCACAGGCAGCCACCAATCCCACGCATAAGGGCCAGCCCATTAGACTTAACCCCTTCACAGATTCACACCCTGTACCACCTGGGCAGTGACACCATCGCCACCATAGTTGACCTCACCCAAGATGACCTGCTCAGCCTGATCAACATCTGCACCACCATCCCCCCTCTGCTGAAGGTAGAGTCTGTGCCCCACTTCCTGGCCACAAGCACCTACCAGCACACAGTGGATCAGCTGAATCTCACAACCATATTTCTCACATGTGCTGAACTAGGTGCTGGATGCACTCTTGAAGCACGCAAGGGCCCACATATCTCTGCCACAGACTGCAGAGGAGGTGAATGCCAGCAAAATTGCATTCTATGCACTGGCAGACATGCCACACATCATTGGTGTCCTCAAGTGCACCCATGTGGAGCTGGTAGTCCGGCATGCCGTGGAGGTGGTCTATCATAACCGGAAGCTATACCACTTCCTCAACATCCAGATGGTGTGTGATGCAAGCAAGATAATTATGTATTGCTGTGCTAAATACCCGGGATCCACACATGATGCAATGGTGCTGCGGAACGCCATGCTTCCCCGCTACATGGAACGACACGCTGCACAACATGCCTGTCTTTTGGGTAAGTCTGACCACAGGGCCATGGAGGTTGTTGTTTGAGGGCCGGCACACGTATTTGCAACCTGTCTGCTGTCTGGGCCATGGGGTTGTTGTTGGGGGGGAACCACAAGCATTTGCAACCTGTCTGCTGTCTGGGCCATGGGGGATGTTGCTGGGTGGGGACACTGTCCTGGGTGACAAACACCACTGTGACCCAAATGATTTCAACAGAATGCATGAGACTGACAATGGATG
The DNA here is from genome assembly GCF_040938575.1 of Ambystoma mexicanum. Classification (NCBI taxonomy): domain Eukaryota; kingdom Metazoa; phylum Chordata; class Amphibia; order Caudata; family Ambystomatidae; genus Ambystoma; species Ambystoma mexicanum. The sequence continues at coordinate 84,653,160 of NC_090925.1, forward strand.
CAGATGTGCCATGGCTGCACAGCAATGTGTACATGGTAGCTACACACACTCAGCCCACCCCTTCACATGCACATGGTACATATTCAGACCACAGGTAACACAATGCACCATCCTGCAGTCAGAAAGCAGAATTCACATGAGCGCAGCAAAACACATACCAGGTCATGCAGCTATGACTGCGCAAAATAACAATGCTTCTTAGGGAATCCCCTGTCACTGCCCCTGCCCGACAGGAACACTGCAGACCACATGCAATTACATGCAGCTGAAGGGACACCTATTAATCCTATGTCACATGCATGTAGAAAACCAATTCCATCAAGTAGTCAACATCACCAACATATATGCCAGTGGAGCATGAACAATACATCATGTTGGACATCCGGCTAATGTATCATACAGTGATCAACATGCATTCTGATTCTTCCTCTGCCACACACCCATCACATGTGAGTACATCATGGACCTTCTGACTTCATCTGTGTGAGTGCTGTATGGGATGTCAAGGTCCCTAACTTGTGTACATTACCCATGCCCCCCCCACCATGGATCGACAAATGGTACACCAACCTGATAAGTGCTCAGATGAAATGGCCAAATCTGCCAGTGAAAATCTTTTTGCATTAAAACATGAATACTATACAGCCAGTGCATACAGGGTATGGTAAAAATATGCTCATTCAAAATTACCTTTGCTCCCATCCAGGTGATGCTGGGTATCCCCTGAGGCCATGGCTCCTCACCCCTGGCAGGCATCCACGGAACAGGCACTAAGTGGACTACAATTGTGCACATGCACGCGCTCGTGTGATGATTGTGCAAACTTTTGGCCTGTTGAAGGCACGGTTTTGCTGCCTCAGCAGGTCTGGTGGTGCACTTATTTACCGGCCTGAGAAGGTGGGCAAGATTGTATTGGCATGTTCCATGCTGCACAATATTTTCATCCGGCGCAACATACCTCTGCCCCCTGACATGGACCAAATACCACTGGATGAGGAGGAGGATGATGACGAAGATGCTGCACATCGGCCATGTCACGATGTGCGTAAGGGACGTGCTGTACAGCAATCTTTAATTGCACAATATTTGTGATGTACGGGTTACAGAAGGTGCTGGGAACATGGGTCACTGGGCACTGGTATTGGGGGACACTGGGCACTGGGTACTGTTGATCAATGAATTGACACACACTCAAGAAGCAATGTCCAGTCATTTGTTTTTTTTGCACAACAGGTGTATTGATTAAATTAAACTATGGGCCTCATTACGACCCAGGCGGTAAGTTACCGCCTGGGCCGTGACTTTACCACCATGGCGTAAACTACATTTACGCCATGGTGGTTGGCGGACTTACCGCCCCATTCCGACCTAGGTGGGGCGGTAAGTCCCCAATCCCCATTTACCCTTTTTTGCCCCATAGGGCATAATGGGAGTGGGGAAGGCGTTAATTACGCCACCGTAAATTACGGTGGCGTAATTAACTCCATGGTCCCTTAGCGCCATGGATTTTAACACCTGCTAAAAGCAGGTGTTAAAAGCACCATGGCGCTAGGGGACCTCGTAATTGGCGGTAAGGGGTCGGCGCAGCTAACGCTGGCGTTAACCCCTTACCGCCAGGGTCATAATGAGGCCCTATGTCCCAACCCCTATGTCCCAATACCCCCACACACCCATGCCCCCACCCCCTAACCCCCATACCCCAAAACCCCCACACCCGCACACCCCCACCCACCATGCCCCAAAACGCCCACACACCCATGCCCCCACACCCCAACCCCCATGCTCCAAAACCCCCACACACCCATGCTCACCACACCCTTCCCCCCATGTCCAAAACCCCCACAGCCCACACACCCCAACCCCCATGCCCCAAAACCCCCACACAGCCACGCCCCCTCCACCCAATGAGAGTCCTACTGGACTCTCTCCTGAGATGTCCAGGTGTTCCAGACTATTGGCGCCCCATTTAGATGGAAGAGGTTGTTCCCCCGGCTGGTGCATACTGAGCAGGGACCTGCGCACAAGGCTCATCTGTGTCGAGCTTGCCGGTGTTGAGCAGGTTGATGGTGAATCTTGTGGTTCGGGCGTGCTAGGACATTGTTGGGCCATGTTGGTAGTCAACTGGATCACAGCCTGCATCATGGCTGCCATGCCCTCACGCACCTGCCTGGCCACACAGTATACGGCATGGGTAATTGCCTTTGTGTTTTCCTGATATGCACGCTGGGTGACTTCCCCTTCAGCCAAGTATTGTTTTACCATGTCGTGCAGGGCCTACTGCGGCCCCTCCATACGGCTCATCCTTCCCTCAAGGTCCCATATGGATGACCCACCTGTTAGTTGCACGGGAGGTGGCGTGTTACTCCTCACAGGGCTGAGCACTTGTTGGTACATCTCCACCCCAGTACTGTGTCCATCAGATCCCTGTCCAAGAGAGTACTGTGGGGTGTCCTGCATGCTTGGTGTGTGCTGCATGTCCTCCGACATGCATGGTCCTGCTGTGTCTGCGTCATCTAGCCCCTCGTCCTCCTCTGCGCTGTACTATGTGGATGCTGCCACCTCACCCATTTCACTTGTCACCGTTGAGTGCGTCCCCTCAACATCACTGGCGGCTGTGCATGCATCCTCGTCAACATGAGGTGTCTGCTGAGGGGCCAGCTTCTCCCTTGGTCTGACCTGTTTGGCCAGTGTTTCTTTTTGCATGTGTGCCTTAAGGGCACCGATTTCTCCGGCCTGGGGCTACTGACTATCTATCGCAGCGGGCTGCTCATCCTGGTTTCTGGCCTATGCGCCCTGTTGGTAACTGGTCTGTGGTCTTGGAGTGCTGGTTTTGCTTGGCCAGGCCCTAAGCGTCGAAGGCCTGGTGGCATCATTGTGCCTTCTGCCCATGGGAGCACGTGTTTTCTTCAGAGATGCGGCGTGGTCTGCATCACTGTCTGAATCCATGCCTGTGGGGGATGGAAGGCATGGCATCAGTGATGGGTGAACTTACATCCTGCGTACATCAATGTTGGTACAATTTCAGTCATGTGCATTGTTGTGTGCATATTGGAGAGGCAGCCATGGTGCTTGCAGGAGTTGTGGGGGTTCTTGTTTTGGCATCCTTCTAGTGCAGCCATGATATCCATTGTGTCTGTTGGATGGCCTACAGGTGTGTCATGCCTTGTGTGCTGTAGCCATGGATCAGGGACTGTGTGGCAGGTGCTGTTTGATTGTGTCTCCAGTGTGTAATCGGTAGCTGAGATGTGTGCATCATGCATTGAAATGGGACGGTGGTGAGGTTTGCATCTCGACAGTGATGTGTGTGTGTGTGTTTGCATGCACATGTTGTTTGTGTGTACAATTGTGGGCTCATGTGGTTTGTGGCATTGAAGTTATTTGTGTGTTTTTGTGGCGTTACTGTTAGATCTGACCTCAGGTGGGGTGATGGGCCATGCATTTGCTTTCATCTACTTGGCATCTGGGATGCACCATTGTACTTGGGACATCAGGTGTGTGGGGTGGCTTTTGTATTGCTCAAAGGGTCACTCACCGTTATCGGCCGATGATGGGACCCCTGTCTCTGCATGCTCGACTCCCTCTATAGCCTCCATGTCGATCACGGAGCTAAAGGTCTACTTCCACTGTGCCAACTTGAATGGAGAGGAGGATCCACCACCTGTTGCGTGGCCCTGGCTGCTGTTGGCGGATAAGATGTTACGCACATGCAGCCGCAGATTTTCCCATCTCTTGTGGCAGTCTTTCGCACTGCGTGGGGTTGTCCTCACTGCAGAGACCTTCTGGGCCACCTCCTCCCAGATGTTCTTCTTCTTGATTTGCACTGCACGCTGCAGGGCGGAGCAAAAAACAACATTGGCATGCTCGACAAGGCTGTTAGCAAGCATGTTTATTTCCTAGACAGTAAAGCGGGGCTTGTGCAGGCGAGGTGTACCTTTTTGGGGGGCCTTCGACATGGTCTAGCTGGCAGGGTACAGAGTTCTCAGATCCCGGTCCTGTATGCAGAGGATTGCAATGGATTGTGTTTTTCAAGATGCCTTTACTTTCGGTTCTGGTATTAGCAGTAACGGTATTAGCGGTACCAGTATCATCAGTGTCGGTGTGATCCGTGCCAATCTTAGTGGTATCAGCGATGCTGGTGGCAGTGTCTGCACATTTCATAATGCCGCTATTGGGGGGTTTGTGGCCCTTACGGGCATGCCGGTGCAGCCGTTACCAGCATGCTGGTACGTGCGCACATGCTGACTCAGAATCTACCCTAGATTCCGGCAGCAATGCTAGACGCACACGGTAGCATGCTGGCAATTATGATTTCTTACTGCCAACCTTGTAATAAGGCCCAGTGTATTTTACTACTGTGGAAGATGTTCGAGGAAGAGGTAGATTCTCATTATGATAAGAAAAAGAATGTTAAAGAGAATGCCCATGCAGCTGTTCGGAAGCATATGGAGTGATGAAGGAGAAAACAACACAGTGGCCCTCATTACAACACCTGCGCTAAACCATGTCGCTATTAGCACCATGGTTGGTGCCGGTGTTGTAACGGTCCGCCATGGTTCAATGGGGAATTACCACCCCATTCCAAGGTTGGCGGGGCGGTAATTCCCCATTGAACCATGGCCCTTCCCCATTCCCATTTTCGCCCCATAGGGCTCTTTGGGAATGGGGAAGGACTAAGTACGGTACCGCAAATTGCGGTACCGCACTTAGCACCATGGTCCCTTTGCGGGTCCCTACTTTAGCGGCTGTTCTAGACCAGCCGTTCCGGTCCCTCAAAGGGACCTCGTAGTAAGCCGCTAAGTGTTTAACGGCGCCGCAGCCTTTTACGGCACCATTAAACACTTAGTGCCAGGGTCCTAATGAGGCCCAGTTACAGACTACTGCCCCGCTGCCACCTGCTCCACCACCTATGAGCAGGGAGAAAACACCATTGATGTCCTTTGCTTCACTTACATTGGTCCTGCCCCCTTAGGAGACATACACCCCCTAGCCCGCAGCAGGTTACACTAACCCTCAACATAAACCCACATTGGAGTGGGAAAAAGGGACAAAGAAGTCTATAACATCACCCAGTGAGATCCCAATAAGTACTCTTATTAACACAATACTATCTGAAATAGGGAAGAACTCACAAAGGCAAATAGAGCATTTCCTCAGAGAGGCAGGGGAGGAGCCCATCAGAACAGCATGAGAGAAAGAGGAACAGCGGGGCATGACAATACCATCCGATCAATGAGTAGCAGGGCAGATATTATTTAAGATCGACAGTAAACCAATTGATGAACCAGCACTATCATTTCTAGAGACAGTCGAAGAGAGGAACTGGTAGCAGAAGAGAACTAAGTAGGTTGCGAGGAAAGGACAGATGACGAGGAAAAAGGTGATGGCCGATTTCCTGTATGTCATAAGGTATAACGCCATATGGATGGTAGAATAGCGTTGGCAACAAGCAAAGAAGTTAAAATGGAGCAGATGTAGGGATGCAGTTCCAATTGTTCCAAAAAGGCAGAGGAAGAGCACATTATGTTTCCTGGACAAATATGAATAAGGAGAATTTAATGATTAGCTTGCCATCACTCATTGCAGGAGAAGTGGATGTTTGCTTCAGAGTAAAGTACCTGGTGGATGCCCTTTGGCAACACAGATGGCTATGCAGGGTTAATGTTCAGTAGAAATATTTATGATGGTGTGCCATTCAATACCTGTCGAGCACATGTATGGAGGGCACTACAGGAATCATACCCAGATACATCTGACATGCAGTCTATTTTAGTTTGTTCAATGAGACCGGAGGACCCTGAAAAGTACATTCAACAAATATTAGTGATGTAGTGCTTAGAAACAGGACAGTCGTGGGATCCTTGGGAACCCTGGGAGCAATATCCCTCTTTTTTTTTATCACATTGTGTCTATGGTTCTACACACAGACATATAGAAAGAGCTGGAAAAGGTGGTGGGACTAGAGACAGAGGCATGGGCAGAGATAAAGGCACACATAGTACATCATTGCATACTTAAACAAGACAAGTCAAATATTAAAAATGATGAAACTCAGAAGGTACAGTGCAGGTTAGTGCAGAGGAAGCTGGTGTGGTGTGCGACTGATAAACAAGACACGAATAACACCCCACACATTGGGGCAGCTCGAAAACTACCACAGACAGGGTTTTTCCCGCTGGAACCTCAGATAGGGTTTGCCCCACAGAGTGCAAGGAGGATTTATCCCTCAGACACTGCAAGGAGGTTTTGCGCCACAGGATCAGCAAGGAGCATATTTCCATCTGGGAGTATATTTTCAGCTCAGTAGAGGACGTTTCCAAAGGGAAAGGGGATTCGGATTTGGATATGGGGACTGAGACTGAGGTTTGTGGGACCGTGTTGGGCTTGTGGGAAGATAGGACACTTTGAAAAAGAATGCAGGAGCAGAAATCAAGTAGTGTATGGCCCTGCAGACATCCCAGTATATAAAGCACACACCCAGAAGATATTTTACCCCACACAATAACAGACACAATATCAAGTACCACCACCACCATTACAGGTGCAACAGCCGCGATTGTTTCAGCAGCATCATCAGCGTTCACAACTCCAGGTAGAGCCCCAACAAGTTATACATATATTTATTTATTTATTTATGTTTACATGTGTACAGTGCACTAGCCCATGGGCACCCATGCGCTGTTGCAGCACAAGTTGAAAAGCAGTACATGTTAAATTGTCAGAAGGAGTAAGGGGGAGGGAGAAGCCATGTAAGAGATGCTCTAGGTGAAGAGAAAAGTTTTCAAAGGTTTACAGAAGGTCCATTATGATTGTTTGGCTGTCAGGGCGGGTGGTAGTATGTTCCAGAGTTTCGCTACAATAACCGGAAAGCTTCAACCGCCAGCTCTGGACCGTCTGCATTTGGGTGTGATCAGCCAGGGAGTGTAGGAAGATCTGGTTGGTCTTGTTGACTGTGTTTTTAAGATGTTCTGGGACAGGTAGGGGGGTAGTATTAGAGAGACACTTGTGAGTGATTGACAATGTTTTCAACGTGATTTGTTCTCATATTGGGAGCCAGTAAACATTTCTCCTTGTTGTAGATATATGTTCTTGTTTAGGAATTTTAAGGGACACTCTTAACACATAACGCCTGGCATTTCTAGGCATCCTTCCACCTTGTCTGGGCCCTCCCAGGATGCGGGCTCTCCCCATTGGCTACCCTTGCATTCTTCTGTGCCAATTGGAAAAAGGGAGGCGTAAGCTGGCCTTCCTCACTAAGGACAAAACGAAGGCTGCTTTCCTGTCCCAGCCTGTCCAAGCCTTCCCAGCCGTCTGCCAGAAACCCTGCATCTCCACTGCTCATGATATTCCGAGGAATACACTCATGACTACATTCATAATGTACTCTGTTGCTCTCATTTCTGGTGCTCAATAACTGTTCCCTCGATTTGTGCAAACTCATCCACTTCCTTACACTTACTGCTTTAATGACTGCTGGTGCTCTCTGCAGCACATCATTACATCATGATTCTTTGACATTGTATGTTTTCTGTGTACCTCCCATTACCTTTACAAGGCTAATGTCATCGCATTACGCTGTCTGCGCGATGTCTACATGTGGCCCTTAACCACTCCGGTGGTCCTGCCGGTAACATTTGCGCCCACCATGTGTGTTCCCATTCTAATATGTACCCCTGCCTCTCGGACCCTCGCTGTCAGTATCCACAACACGCGTAGCAAATTGCCGGCCGCGACGGCTCATGGATATCATCTCACTACCATGCCATGCCTTGTAACTAATTGTGCTTAGCTAGCTCTATTGTCCGTGTCATCTTCCCAAACCGCTCTTGCCTACATAGGGCCTCATTACACGGAATGCGGTGAGCCATGGCGCTATTAGCGCCATGGCTCATGCCGGTAAAATACTGGCACCGCCTTGGCGGAATGGGGATTTACCGTCCCATTCCAAGGTTGGTGGGGCGGTAAATCCCCCTTCCGCCATTGCCCTTCCCTATTCCCATTTCTGCCCCATAGGGCTCTATGGGAATGGGGAAGGCGCTAATTACGGCACCGCAATTTTGTGGTGCCGTAATTAGCTCCGAGGTCCCTTAGCGGGTTGGTTTTTAACGGCTGCAAAAAGCAGGCGTTAAAGCACCAACCCGCTAAGGGACCTCGTAGTAAGGCGGTAATGGTTAACGGTCACCGTTACCGTTAACGGTGGCCGTTAACCATTACCGCCTTCCATGTAATGAGGCCCATAGTCTACTTGCACTTATGCCCTGTTGACTCCATTTACGCTGCTCATATGTTTAACACCACTCTCGCCATTCTGTATTGCTATCTAGTTGAATCCTTTTATCACTAGGCTCTGTGTTGCATGCAAGATCTCCAAGCCAAATGAGGCTTGGAAGGGACTATTTTACCTTGGGACTATTTTTTACTCAGGTGGGGCTGGGGAGGAATACTTACCTGGGACTACTTTGGGGGCTATTTAAACCACGCCCGAAGAGCAGCACATGCTTCGCGTTATTCTGCATCCAGCAGCGTAACGCTCACCGTGTCTACAAGCCTACATCCAGTCTTCTGCCACGCCCGCCTCGAGTCTGCAGATCCTAGAAAAAGGGGGAAAACAGAAGGAGAAAAGTTTAGAACAAGAGCAATACCTTCGATCCTTACCTGAATTCTGGATCCACCGCGCCTTCGAGCTGGAAGAAGTATTTCAGGTGCGCCGCCCCGCCTGCTGCAGCGCCACGCTGAACTTATCGGCCTTTGCAGCATTCTCACGATCCACTGCATCCTTCTGCACGTTCCCGCCGCACTCTGGCACCTAAGGGGAACACAAGAACAGCAAATGTGAGCCAAGGAAATAAACAGAGGCAATAGTAACTACCCCCATAGGCTTACCTGATTTACCGCCGGGGGTACTATTCCTCTTCACGGGTCGGCGCAGTCTCCATAACACCCTCGCTGTACCCCGGCCCCTAAGGGGAACAAAAGGACAACAAGGTGAGACAGAGGGACAAGCAAGGGGAATCCTTCTCACCACAATGGACTTACCTAATTTTACTGCCGTAGGCATTATTCCCCAAACTTCATATTTTCTCTCCGCACCTGAATAAGGGAGAATGCAACAGGTTACATTCTGGCCTTATTTTATTGAACTGTGTTGGATAAGACAAATCCTTACCTGAACTTCGTCAGCTACCACAAGGAACTCTTCGCTGGGGTCAAGCTGCAAACTGCAAGAAATCGGACAAGAGTGAAAGTCAGACTTTTGAACTCTTACTAACTACAATGTTCTGAAACTCACCAATTCCTTCTAACCAGTGAAGCAACTGGTTATCTACGCGCCACTGCGCTCGATGCAGGATGGAGAGCTCATCCTTCCAAACCATCAGAAGAATACTCCTACGGGCCAAGCAAACCAAGCTGGGTGGGCCAGTCCAGTCTGTCATCTCGGCACTACACGTCACATTGGTGGAGACTGCAGCTGTCCAGTTCGGATCGACGCCCCTGTGGGAGCCAGGTGAGCGTACCTAAATGTGAAGCCTATCCACAAATTCCCATCCGGGCGTTATGGAAACTTCAGATACTGACCAATTGGCCCAACTACTAGGGGAACTGAGGGCATAAGTGCATTCCGCCCGTCAAGAGACCAATGCTCTTAGGAGAGAGCTGATTTTGTCAAAGGAGCGAACTGATGATCTTGCTAGGCAATTACTGCAAATCCAGGCTGGACAAACGTCCCTACCAGGACTCGGGGGGAATCCAGCTCCTGTTTCATCCTGTGCAAATAAACCTACCAGAAACTATTCCATTAGCTCCGCCCGAAAGCTTTTCCGGGGACCCTAAAATGTTTGCCGTGTTCATGAACCAATGCCGCTTGCACTTTTTATGCAGACCTGGAGCCTTCCCAAATGATCAAGCCAAGGTAGCCTTTTTATTGTCATATGTCAGTGGCAGTGCAGCTGATTGGTCAATTCCACTAGTTACTCAGGATGACCCAATTCTTTGAGATTTTCAGGGCTATCAAACGAGCATGGAAAGACTATTTGCCAGGCACTCCCAAGGACAGGCCCTGGATAATGAACTTTTGTCCCTACGACAGGGTAACCAGGACCTTCTATCCTACATCGCGACCTTTAATAGGTTGATAGTGGAAACTGGATGGGCTGAGGTCAAACGAATCACGTTATTTCATCGAGGGCTTCGAGGAGGACTCAAGGACGTCTTGGCTCAAGTCGTGAACCCACCTCAAGACTGCACTGAATATATAGACTTAGTGGTCCAGTTAGATCACAGACTTCAGAACAGAAAGGCTGATCGAGCCAAGTTTGAGAATCGGGTGTTGGTTAAAACCCACGCTAACCACAAAGGAGCAGATGCTTCAGAACCCATGCAAATTGGAAGGGTTAAAGGACCCTTAACCCAGAAGGAAACAGAAAGGAGACGGCAAATGCAATTGTGTCTATATTGTGGAATCTCTGGGCATTTTCTACGGGATTGCCCTGTGAAACCACCCAAGAAGGTGGTAGGAGCTGCTGATAAAAGCCCTATGGAGTCAAACTCGGGAAACGACCACGCCCGACAAGCGTAGAGGTCCATTTGCCGAGCTTGAAGAAGGATACTCAGACCTTGCATATCATCATACCAATGGTCCTCGTAGATCCAGGGCAGCCATCACGTATGCACGCAGTAAGGGCATACATTGATGGCGGGGCCATAGGAAACTATGTGGACTACGAATTGACTTCCAGGATGAATCTACCTCTATGCCGAAAAAACACCTCAGATGTCATCACCACAGTCCATGGAACTGAAATCGCTTCTGGGCCTGTGACTCATTCCACTGCAGAGATAACACTATTGGGTCAGGATGGGCATCGAGAGACTATTGTGTTTGATCTAATCAAAGCCCCACAGTTCCAAATAATACTGGGGATACCTTTGTTGGAAACACATAATCCTTGTATTGATTGGCGAGAGAAGAGAATAACCTTCCTGGATTGTGCACAAACCTGTTACCCAAAGAAAAATCTGAACGCAGGCCTGGCCTCAGTAACCACAACAGTCATGCAACTACCTCCAGAATACCAAGAATTCCAGGATGTCTTCCAAAAAGAACAGGCAAACACCTTACCTCCTCACAGATCGTACGATTGTCAAATCGATCTCATACCCGGTGCACAACCCCCTTGTAGCAGGATCTATGCCCTTACGGAACCTGAGAACTTTCACCTACGACAATTCTTAGACCAGTACCTTGTCAATGGCTTTATTCGCCCATCCAAATCCCCTGCATCTTCAGCTTTGTTCTTCTTGCCCAAAAGGAAGGTGACCTCAGAACGTGCATAGACTACCGCGCATTGAACCAGATAACTGTTAAGAACCGATACCCATTGCCTCTGATCCCTGAACTACTGGACCAAGTGAACGACGCTTGCATATACACTAAATTAGATCTCCGGGGTGCATATCATCTGGTACGTGTAAAAGAGGGCGAAGAATGGAAGACTGCTTTCCGCACTAGGTCTGGGTTTATCCTGACCCCAAAGGGAGTCCGAATGGACTCACGAAAGGTGGACGCAATCCTTAAGTGGCCATCACCAAGTTCAGTTAAAGGAGTACAAAGCATGCTCGGCTTTGCCAATTTCTACCGCTGATTCATCCCAGATCTTTCACATGTCGTACATCCCATCACAGCACTCTTGCGAAAAAATAAACACTTTATGTGGGCTGAAAAGCTGAAAATGCCTTCCAAGAGTTGAAAGCGAAATTCACGTCTGCACCTGTATTAAAGCATCCGCGCCCTGAACTTCCATACATGGTGGAATCTGATGCATCCAGTCTAGCCATGGGAGCTGTCCTGTCTCAAAAGGACCCTGAAACTGGCCAGCTTCACCCAGTAGCATTTTGGTCCAGAAAGTTCTCGGCACCCGAGTTAAACTATGCGGTTACCAACAAGGAGTTATTAGCCATTAAATCCTCCTTTAAGGCTTGGCGGCACTAACTTCTCAGTGCCAGGCATACCATTACTGTGATCACCGATCACCGGAACTTACAGTATTTAAAAACAGCCAAGGCCCAATCGTCACGTCAACTCTGATGGGCATTGTTCTTTGCCGAGTTCGATTTTGTGATAACCTATCGACCAGGTTGTAAGAATGGTAAAGCAGACGCCTTATCCTGAATAGGGATGTGAGAGGCAGAAGTGAACCCAGAACCAGTACCTATAATCTCCGAACAAATGATTCTTGGCATGACTACTCTACAGACACTAGAGGACATTCAGGTAAAGATCCAGCAACTCTTTGATCCTACAGCCCTGCAGGACTGGGTAAAGAAAGACCCAGACTACTCTGTCACCAACGAGCTGCCTTATTACCAAGGGCGGCTATTTCTGCCACACAAGGAACTACAAGAGCTCGTCATTTCCCGTTATCATGATACCCTAATGGAGGGGCACCCAGGTATTGCAAAAACTGAAGCTAAAATTAAAAGACAATTTTGGTGGCCCACCTGGCTAAATGATATTAAATCTTTTGTAATGGCTTGTGGCATTTGTACCCAAAACAAAAGTCAAAAGAAAAAACCAGCTGGACTCTTACAACCTTTAGACATTCCGCCAGCCTACACCATGGCACACCTTATCATTAGACTTTATTACTGATCTACCTCCTTGTAATGGATTTAACACCATTCTAGTTATTGTGGATCTTTTTTCCAAGATGGGCCACTTTATTCCTTTAAAAGGATTAGCTTCAGACTCAATCCTGGCCAAAGAATTCCTCGAGAACATTGTTCGCCTACATGGATTGCCGTCCGTGTTGGTCTCTGACCGGGGCAGTCAATTTATTTCACATATTTGGAAGAAATGTTCTCAATTGGTGCAAATCGACGTGAGATTATCGACCAGTCACCACCCTCAGACCGATGGTGAAACGGAGAGGACCAACCAGACTCTTGAACAATACCTGCATTGTTTGTTACGTCAGACTGAGAGTAATTGGAAGGGCATTCTTTGGATCCCAGAATATGCATACAATAATTCAGTACATTCTGGAACTGGACAAAGCCCCTTTTATACCCTATATGGCCACCATCCTCGAACCTCAGACCTTGACTCACCCCAACACTTAGAAATGCCCGCAGTGGACCATCTACATGCTACGATTACACAAGCCTTTAAGGAGGCAACTGCACATTTAAAACAAGCAAAGGAGAAATATAAGAAAGATGCTGATCGGCATAGAAGTGATACTCCACAGTACCAGATAGGGGATCAAGTATGGTTGGCCACAAAACACATACCTCTCAAAGGAACGCGGACCTTTAACCCTAGATATTTGGGACCTTACTCTATTAAGGCCATTATCAACCCGGTGGCTGTCAAGTTGGACTTACCTGCTAATATGCAAATTCACCCCGTCTTTCATGTGTCACTTTTGAAGCCAGAGTGCAACCAGGGACAAGACTAACCAAGCCACCAGACCCCATCCTTATAGACGGGAACCCGAATTTGAGGTTAAGAACATCCTGGACTCCAAGATGGTGAAGTCAAAACTTTTTTATTTAATCGACTGGAAAGGTTACGGACCACAGGAAAGGTCTTGGGAACCTAGTGACCACGTGCATGCACCTCGATTGGTGAAAAGATTCCACCGAAATTTCCCAGACAATCCAAAACCACGGGGAAGAACAACTTTAGGAGGGGCCTTGGGGGGGAAGTGCTGTCATGATGCCTACCCCCGGGGACCCAGACCAGGTCCAGCAACCCCGGAAGCAGGCATCAATTTATTTTGAGCAAGCCCAAAAACCCCTGCTAGGAACTGTTTGGGTGCGGTCCTGGCGCCTAGGTTGCCAGGCTCATAGGGAGAGTCAGTCCTGGTGCCATAGGAGCCAGGCTCATAGAGTAGAACTTACATAATGCAGACCATGCTGCAAACTTACCTGATACAGACCATGCTGCAAGAGCTCCAAGCCAAATGAGGCTTGGAAGGGACTATTTTACCTTGGGACTATTTTTTACTTGGGTGTGGCTGGGGAGGAATACTTACCTGGGACTACTTTGGAGGCTATTTAAACCATGCCCGAAGAGCAGCACATGCTTCGCGTTACTCTGCATCCAGCAGCGTAACCCTCACCGTGTCTACAAGCCTGCATCCAGTCTTCTGCCACGCCCGTCTCGAGTCTGCAGCTCCTAGAAAAAGGGGGAAAACAGAAGGAGAAAAGGTTAGAACAAGAGCAATACCTTCGATCCTTACCTGAATTCCGGATCCACCGCGCCTTCGAGCTGGAAGAAAGAAGTATTTCAGGAGCGCCGCCCCGCCTATTGCAGCGGCGCGCTGAACTTACTGGCCTTCGCAGCATTCTCACAATCCACTGCATCCTTCTGCACGTTCCCGCCGCACTCTGGCACCTAAGGGGAACACAAGAACAGCAAAGGTGAGCCAAGGGAATAAACAGAGGCAATAGTAACTACCCCCATAGACTTACCTGATTTACCGCCGAGGGTACTATTCATCTTCACGGGTCAGCGCAGTCTCCATAACACCCTCACCGTACCCCGGCCCCTAAGGGGAACAAAAGGACAACAAGGTGAGACAGAGGGACAAGCAAGGGGAATCCTTCTCACCACAATAGACTTACCTAATTTTACCACCGGAGGCATATTCCCCAAACTTCATATTTTCTCTCCTCACCTGAATAAGGGAGAAAGCAACAGGTTACATTCTGGCCTTATTTTATTGAACTGTGTTGGATAAGACAAATCCTTACCTGAACATCGTCAGCTACCACGAGGAACTCTTCGCTGGGGTCAAGCTGCAAACTGCAAGGAATCGGACAAGAGTAAAAGTCAGACATTTGAACTCTTATGAACTACAATGTTCTGAAACTCACCAATTCCTTCTAACCAGTGAAGAAACTGGTTATCTACGTGCCCCTGCGCTCGATGCAGGATGGAGAGCACATCCTTCCAAACCATCAGAAGAATACTCCTACGGGCCAAGCAAACCAAGCTGGGTGGGCCAGTCCAGTCTGTCATCTCGGCACTACACGTCACATCGGTGGAGACTGCAGCTGTCTAGTTTGGATCGACGCCCCTGTGGGAGCCAGGTGAGCGTAACAGGAACTCTTTAAGATCCTAAAGGAATTAGAGTCCCCTGTAGCCTGTTTGGACACATGTACCCCTCACACCACCTGGTGTACCAACATCCAAAAGACACTTGTAGACAAAATCTCTACACTTCAATCTAAAATCAACGTTAAAACAAGTAACCTCTCAGACTCAGCACTTAACTCACCGTCGTACAACCTCCCCACCCCCAAACATGCCTTCAAACCTCAAACTGACAAGGTGATTCATGTCCTGCTCCCATTAACAACGAGGCTGCTCATGACCTTGGGCATTTTATGACCACCTTCATAAACGCCTCTTTCAGATCTGGTATTGTTCCGGACAACCTCAAGGATGCCTGAGTTATCCCATTAATCAAAAAGCCCATCCTTGACCCGAGTAACCCTTCCAACTACAGGCCTATTACTACTGTACCATACTTACTAAAAATCCTGGATCGTGCTGCCAAATACAAATTTACAAGACTACCTTGAATCAAACCAACTATTGGGTCTCCATCAATCAGGCTTCTGTCCCAGACATGGGACAGCAACTGCCTTGATTGACTTAAAAACACAAATTGAGGACCTAAAAGACAAGGGCAAGTTGGCACTCCTTCTTCTTCTTGATCTTTAAGCAGCTTTTGATTTGGTAGATCATAACATTCTCTGTCACCACCTTAAAATTGCTGCTCATTTCTCAGACATTGCCTCAGCATGGATCAGCTCCTTCTTGGCTAATAGAACCATGAGGGTTTTTTCTCCATCTGCCTCTACCAGGTTCATGTGTCCCTCCCACATTGTACAATGTGTTTACACAGCCATTCTTTGACATACTTGACTATCTGGGTGTCTCATACACCAATTATGCTGACGACAGCCAAATACTCATCCCCATCACATGCGACTATGTTTCGGACTCTAAAGCACTCAAGGAAATCTATACAGTCATCAAGGCCTGAATGGCACATCTCGGGCTTTGCCTTAATGATGAAAAAACGTAGGTGCTTGTCCTGTGCTCTCATCTGAACTAGACCCTGCCTACAACTTATTTACCATTGATGGGGACATCATTAAAGTGTCCAATGACACAAAAACACTTGCTATTTACCTGGACTCAACACTATCTCTCACCAGACAAACTAATGCGGTGGTATCTGCATCGGCTTACACCTGCAAACTTATCACAGCCTGCAGACCTTTCCTGACGACAGATAACTGCGTTATCATCGCTAGAACTCTAATCATGGCAAAAAATGACTACTGTAACACCCTCTATTTAGGGACTAGCCGAAGAAACATTGACAAGTTACAAGTTACCCAGAATAATGCCATCAGGGCTGTCAACTACCTGAGGAGATCACACATCTCTGATACAATACGCAACTTCCATTGGCTCCCCATTGTGCACCGAATATCACTCAAAACTCTTGCTTTAATTTACAAGGCCCAGAACAATCTAGCACCCGCTTATCTGGCCAACCGCTTCACGTGGCACACTGCCAACAGACCCTTGAGCCCATGTCCACACACGGACTATAGCTAGCTTCAAGCTTCAGACAGCCGGGGAGCAAGCTTCCCAGTCCTGGCGGCTAAACTCTGGAACACAATACCTACCACACTCAGAACGGAACCGACCATCCATTCCTTTAAGAACAAAATCAAACTCTGGCCCTTTGTGCTTGACGCATCAACCTCATACTTCTAACATACATAATCGATTATGGCCCTATGCTTTATCTGAGGTCTCCTTTACTTTGCACCTGTATCGTCTATTTATCCTTGCTTTCTAGTTTACTCTGCAGTATGCCCTAGTAATACTACCAGAAATATCTAGAGTAACCAATGTAACGAGGTACATGTCTGTAACATGTATTATGCCTTAAGTTTTGTTTTTTTAAGATTTGTTCCCCACTGGGTAATGTGCTTTCCTGTATGCAACCATTAACTTGCAAATTATACAACCAGATGCCCAAGGGCAAGGTGCGCAATACAAATAAAATAAATACTAATAAATACAAATAGTGTGCCAAGCAAGGGCGGAATTCTAACTTTGGTAACATTTTGAGATCTCGCGTCCAAAGTGGACAGCATAATGGGGGCTGTGCCGGTGGGTAGGCATTTAGTTGAGACTAAATGTGAAGACATGAGGGTCTGTCCTTGGGAGGGGAAGATTGGAGAAGACAGAGGCCTGGCAGTTGAGGTCTGATAGTCAGTCCATTGTACGCCCTCTGGAATGGGTACGTGCCATTATGCATTGTTTGATGGCAGGAGTAGATTCTGGAGGCATCCAGTACTGGGAGATCAGGAAGGTTACGTGGCAAGGTTGATACATGTGCTGCAGGTAAGGGTACAGTTGCTGACTTGTGGCACAGGGTCATTGAGCAGGTATGCCTCCTTGGAAGTATGCATACTGGGTAGCCAGTGGTTAGATACATTTTGGGTATGTTTTGGGTGTGTTGTGCTTGCCTGTTGTACCAATTTGGTGAGTATGTTGGACTCATATCAGTGAAAACTGAATGGGGCAGGCGTGTAGCTTGAGACCTATGTGCAGAATGGGCAGCTACACTCCTTAGGTTTAGGTTCACATCCCTGTCTGGGGTTGTAGTTGCAAGAAAAGATTAGCGTTCTATAGCGATGGATGCTCATATCCCCATCAATACTGAGGCAAGTTAGTCAACAATTTAGGATGGTCATAAGTTGTTACAATCATTCATCATATCACATGTTAATTTAAGAGCACACATGGGGCCTCATCACGAGCTGGGCGGTATCCCGGCGGTATTACTGCTGGGATACCGCCCCGGGCTAATAGTGTTACCGCCAAACCCGCCAGCGCTATTAGCTTTCGGATCACAGTTTTGTTGGTGACGGTAATTCCTGATTCCCCATTGGTTCCATTGGACGCAATGTGGAGTTTTCGGTGCAATTACCATCGGCGGTATTACTGTGCGGTAATTGCACCAAAAATCGGGAATTTCCCGGCACATTTACCCACATCTCAGAGCTGGGGGGTAAATGCAGCCAAACCCATGATTTGGCGGACACTTAATTGCGGCGGAAACACTGTTACCGCCGCATTTAAGAGCTACTGCCAAACTCGTGATGAGGCCCATAGTGTCTTCAGATATATATTTTAATAATATTAAATATCTATAAACAAAACAAGGAGTGCTATGCATTTCAGGAGTGTAATCCCTTCATCAGGAGAAGAATCAGGAGAAGTTCCTTAACAAAGAATGTGTATGCCTTTCTTCATACTTCATAAACCCTGTAACATCTACAAAGTAAATGATGGTTTCAATAAATAATCAATATTTACAAAGTAACTATTATATTTGTATGTGCCTTTATGGTAATATTGCTTTCAAGGTTACATGCCAAAATTCACCTCAATAACTGCATGGGGGCAGTAGGATAGGGGTAGCTTGGTATCTTGGCCGTGAACGGAGTATGGCTCCACCTGTTGTGATAATTATAGAATACACTATCTTGGTGTGATTCAGTGATATTATCAATTACAACTGTACATTATTATTATTATTATTATTATTATTATTATTATTATTATTATTATTATTATTATTATTATTATTATTATTATTAGGCGCCACATGCTCTTAGGCCTCCGGGCGCACATCAGGACAGACAAAACATACAACAAGAATGCCAGAATCGAAGTGAAAGGAGAGGAGACCAACAGTATGAAGCAGGTTTAGCCTGGTTTACGGTTAAACAAGTAGATTTTAACTGCCTCTTTAAATACAGAAAAGGAGTAGGATGTTGTCTGGTAGTGTGTACAGAAAATCAAACACCTACACGTTTAGCTAGCCTTAACGGTGGTTGTTGGAATGTATGTCATTGGAGCAGAGATGTCTGAAGGGGAGTTTATGAACAATCGTTTGTCTAAAAGGCAGCCAGTGCAGAGTCCTGCGAGAGTCTAGATATGATCTTGTTTAAGAAGACTAAAAACCACTCTCACAGCGGCGCTCTTCTGGGTGGTTTGCAGAGAATTGGAGATTCTCCTTTGTTGTCCCAAATAAAATACTGGTATAGTAGTCAAGTCCTGAGTACACTCGGGCCGACACTGGGATGGATTTATTAGTAACTAAAATTAAAGTCCTGATTTGATTAAGAAGTCTGACCACATAACTACAAGATGATCTAGAGTGTGACACAGGAGACTTCATACTTAATTCAGCATCCAGATGGATGCCCAGGGTTTTAATGCAATCCATGACCATAATCTGATTGTTCGCGATGTCAAAGCTCTTGTACATGATGTCCATTTTGTGGCCACAATGAGGAGCTCTGTCTTGTTGTCATTGAGTGCCAAAGCGTTTGCGGCATTCCAGGACTCAAATGCAGCATCCACTTGGTTAATGATAGTTCTCTAACAATTCGATGACCACCTGGGTGTCTTCTACATAGTTGGTGTACCGGACAACCAGGTGGTCAGGAAAATCCAACAATGGTCTTATATAGACATTGAAGAGAGAAGGAGGTAGACAGGTTCCCTGTGGGACACCAGGACTAATGATGCTAGGGAGAGAGTGTGCTTCCTCAAAAGCTACTCTGTAGACCCGAGGGCCAAGAAAGGAGGCAATCCAGTCAGAGTCCAGGTCAGAGCAGCCTAGTAGGCACCTCAACCGGTCCACAAGGATGATATGGTCGACCAGGTCAAAGGCAGCACACAGATCAAGTAGCATCAACAGTGCTGGATGCCCTCTCTCTACTATGTCCATCAAGGTCGTTTTAAGATCCAGTATTGCCGTTTCTGTCCAGTGCCGTACTCTGAATGCGGACTGGTGGGTACCTAGGATGTTATTCCTCTCCAGGAAATCCTGAAATTGAAGATAGGCCCATTCATGCATGATTTTGATCAGGTATGGTACATTAGTTATCGGCTGATCATTTTTGGATAGTAGACGGTCAAGAGAGCTCTTCTTCAGGAAGGGAATAACCAATACTTCTTTGAGAGAGGCAGGAACCACACCCCCACTGAAGGACAGAGTCACCATTCTGGTGATCCATGGTAACATCAAGTCAAGAGATTCTTGAAGAATATTTGCTGGGAAAATGTCCCACTTACATGATGTAGGTTTTAGATTGGTGACTATTTTAAGGATATCTGCTTCAGAGGTTTGTCTAAAGTTGAAATCAGGTGTCAAAACGTCATAGTTGGAATCAATAAGACCCAGCAGGGCATGTGCCCCAAGTCGCCGTGCGCAAATAGCTTCCCGGTGGCCCTGAATTGTATTTGTTAGGTACAGGCAATGTTTCAAGGCTGTGAGTGGTAGACTAGCATTCCAAAGTACCCTTATGAGTATAGAGATAATGTCCCCTGTTGTGTAGTTTAGTAAACAAGTCACTGAGATGGACCATCTTAGGAGTGGAGGTGATCGTAGGGTTTACCTGGCGAAGGTACATAGGGACAGTGAGTTATGAACACCAGAACACCGTGGGCACTCTCCCGACTCTCCCTGCATATGAACCGGCACAAACAAGTACTGCCCCAATGCTCGAGGGGTGCTAGGGACAGCCAAGAATCATGCTATAATATGATGCAGTTTGATTGTCAATCTATCTTGTTGAAATACAGTAGAACTAGGCAATTTTCAAAAACAAATGGAAAATTCGAATCTGGGCCAAATTTCTACTACTTATCAAATACTTTTAAGCACAATTCCAGATTTTCAACACACAGTCACACAAACATTTGTGAAGTATTTTAACAGGCAAACCAAGATTGATTCATTGATGTTATCATTTAAAACTGTAATCGAAACTTAGACAAATAGAAAACAGAACCATAGGATCATTTCTGTGCATCAGGGAACATAGGACAAGGGTGGTGGTCCAGGGCAGAGATAGGGCTTCATTACAACTCCGGCGGTAGCTGTGCCGGTAAAACCGTCAGGCTGCCACCGGAGTTGTGATTTTTTTGCAGTGCTTGGCCCTCCGGTAATAGTAGGGGATTATAACCCATAGTGTTATAATGTGCTTGTCTGAGTCTGCTGAAGCTGGTCATGTGCTTAGTGATGTCATGCCAGTGTCAAGTGGAATGTTGATGTATGAGTGTGAGAATGCTGTGTTGAGTGTTCTGTAACAGTGCAGTAGGTCCCGCCCTCCCTGGGTGATGGGTGCCGGTGATGTCTTATTCATGTAACTTGTAACTTAAGAACTGGAAGTAAACCTATTAAGAAACAACCTAAAGCTGCCTGGACTGTGCTTTATAACATTGGCGATGAGGATTTCTAACAGAAAAGTATCCATGGAGCAAGGAGAAGGAGAAGACTGTGACTGAAGAGTACTGCTGCGGGGGGTGCAGAGGACATCAGGACCAGGAGATGAAAAAGACAACACCGCCCCCTAGTAAGCAAACCCATCACCCAGGGCGGATAAGGGAGGAGGTTTAATGGACCTGCAGCCCATAGATAATTGGGTGTGTTGCATCCCGGACAAACCATCTGTTAGAGTTCGAAGTGGCCCATGTGAGAAGGGGTCCCTGGGATTATGTGGTTGGACAAAATACTGTCAATATAATGACAGTAGCATCACGTTAATTGCAGGAGAGTCCCTGCAGTTAGGACCGGCAGACCATATATCGTGGTTTTGCTGGGCGCGGGTGGTGAAGTGATGCTGCCACAACATTAAGAAGAGTTTCACATTGAGTTGGGACCTGTGGGTTTGTGAAGTATCAAGGAGTTAAAATTGTCCACACTTGAAGTGTGCAAGTGGAGCAAAGTTCTGCGTTTTTTTTTTCTCTCATATGAAATGTTCCTTTGGTGAAAAATAAGAGGTCCCAATTATGAGCGGTCCTTGGGGAATGCCTGTAAATAGATTGTGTACACATTATCGGAGTGCACCCCAGAAGTGAAGTGCTTACAATACATATGCTTAAATATGTTTTGCGCCCGAATGGAGTACCTGCGAAGTGACCGTTGGTCCATGGGTCTGCGCAGCAGGACTTGTATTCCCTGTGACATTCTGGAGACTGATGACATCAGTCTACAGCTAGGGGAGTTGGCAGAGACTTGGAACAGGGTGCCAACGTTCCACTATACGAAGAAGCAGGCACAGCTTCGTATCAATGCAGCCTTTTTGCGAGTAAAGGCCCCAATAAAACGTCACGTTCTCACGTGGCAGTATCTGGAATGGAGTTGTTCGTATCAGAGGACATTACAATGGAGACGCAACATTAGGGATATGCGTGTTACTATCCGGAAGCAGACCATGAATTGCAAGCGTAGTAAAAGTTAGACTGTCCGGGAGCTGCAAAGGAAAACTATTTATTTGGAGATCACGAAGCAAAGCTAGGAACGTTTTGGAAAGCTGTGGACGTGAAGTGATACCCGAAAAGCTTTGTCGGATGCATTCTTGCTGTATCTGTTATTACAGCAAGGAGTGCAACAGTGCTGCTCCGCCTGTTAGGGGCGTTTGGTAGCGTACAACGGTGAGAAGTAAGCGTCAGGACTTTGTGTGTTTAGGACTCATGCAGAAGGTACATACTTGACTTTTTTTTTATTCGAGGGTAGCTGCAATTAGTGTGCTCTGTCCCGACAGTGAATATTTATGCAGTGGTCAACAGTTTGGCATGTTATTATTATGCCATCACAAAATGTCGGGATATATATATATATATATATATATATATATGTCAAATATATATATTTTAACTAATGCAAGTTTGTAGTTAGTAATGCATTAGGAATTGGCTATGAAGTTAATGTGACAAATGCGTTGTAAGTGTAAACTCTAGATGTGTCACGTGTGAGCGAGGTCAATGCTGAGATTAATGAGCCCATTGATGGATAGATGTTTTGCATAGATGTAATTATCTTGAGGATTTGCAGGAAAATGGACTATAAGTAAAAGTCTGCATCATATATGATATAGGTGTTCTCTAAAAGCATGAAGTATGGGAGATGCTAGCGCAAGAGTGTAGGTGCACAGGCAAGAATACAGGTGTATAGCATACCTGCCCGATTACATAAGCAAAACTTTTTGAGGATTTTTAGGAGTAAGTTGTTACACGACAACATGGACTTTTAGGCATACCATTTTCGCGAATAGAAGGAATATTGCGTGTGCTAGGTATAAGATGCTAGAGTTAAATGCCTGGATATATATGTTAAATTAAGATGTAGAAATGTCATGTATATCCACATACTTGAGAAGTATGGAAGTGAAGACATGTCACTAGTATATTATCTAATTAATAGGTATGGATGTATAAAAGAATGAGTGGGTGCAACATTCGTTTTTATTTAAGTATAAGTTTTGGATATTGGGGAGGTAGCGCCTCCGTTGGTGTGAACGGTGGATAGTTCTGCTGTTTTGACGAGTATTGTTTGGTGGTAGCGCCACTTAATAGTGCACTCTTTTAGTGATTTTAGTAGCACTGTTTGGGGTCACGGAGATTATGTTTTGTGATGCGACTAAGGTGAGGTAGCACCTCTGTAGGTTTTATGGTTAGTACTGTTTAGTGATGCAACTAAGATGAGCTAGCGCCTCTGTAGGTTTTATGTGTGAGTAAGGTGAATCCTGAGGGTAGCCCATTTCAGGAATGTTAGTGAGTGGTGAGTGAAAGTTGCACTAAGGTGTGTGGGAGTGGTAAGTCTATTGTCTTTTTTTATGGCAGTAGTGCACTCTCTGGTGAAGCCGATTCTTATCTTGAGGGACAGCTCGTTAAGTGTGTTGCTGGTAGGGGACGCCCTCTAGTTGATGTTATGTTAAAGTTAAGGATGCTGTTCAAGATGAAGAGTTGCTTGGTGATTTGTTTATCTTTATGTGTTATGTGTTAATCCTGGCTATTGTTATCTGGTCAGGGTTTGTTTATGGGACTTGTTAGTGCTGCCATTGAGATAAGTAGTTAGGTCAACCCCATGTTTTGTTGGTGGTCTTGGAGATGGATGGCCAGCATCTTCAAGTTGTTGCAGGATCTGTATATCTTGGTGTGGTTGGGTGGGCTCTGTTGGAATAGTCCATTTATGTATCTGTTGGTATGTTTGTGATGGAGGCATAGTTGGCGATATCTGGTAGGAGTGTTTTTAGTGGTTTATGGGGTCTTTTAACAGGTATGGTGATTCTGTTTTCATCCTGGATGACTAGTATTGCGTCAGGATGGCAAGCTGTGCTTCAGGGTGGCAGCCTGAAGCCTGAAGGATATATGTTATTGTAGTCGTGGTTTGGTTTGTAAGGTAGTCTTAGCCCTAGAGTCTGTTCGTGACAGGGACAGGCAGAAGGTGATTTGTGTTATTATTAAGGGTGACCTGGATTTGTAGGTGAAGTTTGGAATCGCATAGCTGTGAGAGTATCTTGTGAAGTTTGTATGGTGGATGGTAATGTGACTTGCCTGTATGTAAAGTGCTTGTTGTTTGTGTAGGTGTTTCGGTAAGGAGGGAGATGTGTTATGATGTGCTTGTCTGAGTCTGCT
Source organism: Ambystoma mexicanum (assembly GCF_040938575.1). Lineage (NCBI taxonomy): Eukaryota > Metazoa > Chordata > Amphibia > Caudata > Ambystomatidae > Ambystoma > Ambystoma mexicanum. Next base: position 84,677,692 of record NC_090925.1, read on the forward strand.
GAAGCTGGTCATGTGCTTAGTGATGTCATGGCAGTGTCAAGTGGAATGTTGATGTATGAGTGTGAGAATGCTGTGTTGAGTGTTCTGTAACAGTTCAGTTGGTCCCTCCCTCCCTGGGTGATGGGTGCCGGTGATATCTGTCTTATACCTGATGTCTTATTCATGTAACTTGTAACTTAATAACTGGAAGTAAACCTATTAAGAAACAACCTAAAGCTGCCTGAACTGTGCTTTATAACACCTAGGACTCAATGGGAATGGGGTGCACGAAAAACTGACACCTTTAATAACGGTGCTCGTGTTTCCGTGAAAGTCTGAAAGTGGGTGCCTTTCCATCTGTCAGGTCCGGTAACAATGCTGGCGTAAAGTCTGATTGGAATTGTTCGTACTCTCTAGGGCATTCTGAGTTCCTTAAATAGATTGTGATGACAAGGGTGAGGGGTGGTGGTATGATACAGTCACTGAGGTGGGAAAATGCTAGAGAACCCAGAGGACGGAGCATGCGTAAGTACTAAGGTGAAGGGGGCAAGCATGATGTCAGGATGGCAAAGACACGTTAGGATAGTGGTTATGGTGAGGATAGCCGAGGCTACAGGCACGATTGGAGGGAGAAAAGTAGTGGCTTTGATTGCGGAATGGGGGGGTTACATTTGGCAAGAATGGGGTGACATTATTAATAGCTATTGGGACAAACCCATAGCATGGTGTTTGGAGGAGTGGCTGGTCCTATTGGCCCGGGCAGGCCCAACCAGGTACTGAAGATGGCCTTCGACTAAGGCCAACTACACCTCCCAGTGAATTCATGCATGGACATTACACTGCTGCAGCAACCAATCTGGAGCCTCCTCAGTGGGGGCTTGGCATTCAGCTGCTCTGGAAGAGGTCTGCAAAGCATCTTCAGTTGACTCAGTGGCCATTTCTAAGTGGCCCACAGGTTCTTGTAGAGAATCCATCTTCATGATGATCAGGATATCCAAGAAGGGCCTTGGGTTGGGATGTTGGTTAGCTCAGGCCCAGACTGGTACTGAAGATGGCCGTGGACAATGGCCCTCAACTAAGCCTGGACACTGCTGCAGCCACGAATCAGGAGCCTCCTGTGGGGCTTGGCATTCAGTGACCCTGCAAAATACACACAATGCCCGCAGCAGCAGCAGATGCAAACATCGTCTGCATTTCTCCAGCAGCCTCAATTGGTGCAAATGGCACAAAGTACCACAAAGCAACAGACGCTTCAACGCTCATATTTAAATCCCTTTTGAACACAGACAGACACACAGACATAGGCACCCCCTATGCGTTGACACATTATTTGTTACTGCAGGGTACAGTACCACATTATACAGGGGCAACAGTACTAGGGGGCAGTACTTTCTGATTTCCAGGCACTGACAGATATGCATAATAGGACAGCCCAAATAGAGCTTGGACATGCCCAGTCTTTTCGGTAACTAGAGACTCGTAAGAGGAACCACAGGTGCCAGTGAACATAGTTAAAGGAGGTTTTTCATTTTCGGTCGACACAGGAGTTACCAGATCTTGTAGTAAGGAAAGAAGGTTTCCATTGTCAAAGTAATGGACATGCAGGGTTCTTCTGGGGATATTATGATGCTTCCTTTTACAGAAGACCTACCCTTTCTTATAGGTAAGCACACAGTTGTAGCCCTTTATTATTTTTAAAATAGAACCCAATGAGCAAATTAAACATACATTATATCGATCTTTGACAAAGGCATAGTGTGTTCTTCCCCAGGTATATCTCCACAATGTTTTATGAGCTCTACAAGTGTTCAGAGTGTTTTGCAAGGAACACTCGACCGCAACCGAAAACTATTTATCTATGAGATACATGTGCTGTTAGATTGATAGGTTGAAAAAGGTCCACACGTTCTGGCTATCCACAGAGTTTTTATTTAGACCAATGGTGTACAAGGAAGTACTAAATGGCAAAACGATCACCATACTGCTATTCCACAGAAGGACAAGGTTCTTTTACATGGATATGTGGACAGCAGTGAATGGCACACTGGCTTGTGTATTGAGCCGACACAATATTTGACAGATTTGACAGATAAACAGTTTTTTGCAGATACTGATGACATACGGGAACTTGTGTTCCAGATAAGCATACAGTGTCAAGTAACTATAGTACACAGAGAGGTTCCCTAGAAGGTTCTTCTTTCAGAGACAATACCAGGCTATTTAAAGCAAAGACTTGGATAGAGTGGCCAAAGAACTATGGAGGACTGTCCCCCATAATGTGGGTTTTTTGAAGACTGTGAAGCCTCACCTACTCCACAGGTATCATCTTGTTACTGTTGTTACACAGCAACTTCAGTGCAGTGACACAGGGTTGTCTTTTAGACTTCCCAACTGAGACTCCATTTTCTGGGACTGACTACTGTCTCCCAGAACATGTAAAGTTGCCATTGACTTTTTTAGCCTCTTTAAATCCACAGACCTAGTACAAACTATCATACATAGAGTACTGGAAAGGGTGAATACTTATCCCTTTTTGTCTGTTTCTCTTGGAGCATTGTTTTGCTCCCTTTTTATTAAGACTTGGCTGGTGGCAGTGCTAACTACCCTATTTTTCCGACAGCGGTTATTTTAAATAACCTTGGTATTGTTTTAGGCTATGTTGGTAGCCTCAAACTTAAACACGCTAGACCATATTTGTTTTAATTTGGTTCAGGCTGGGTTTATTTGCCATTTCTTTTTGTAAAAGTATTACTCGTGTTTTTCTCTGCGTGCCAAACCAGGTTTGGTCCCTTTGTTCACCATCCGTTCGCGGGCTTCTGCACAGAAGCCCTTCTTAGGCACCTGAAAGTCTGGGTAGGCATGATGTGAGGGAGGGGTTTTAGGACCCCTGGCATGGGTTACCTTGGTAACCCAAGTTGCACTCCTGTTTCATTGGTTAGGTGACTGTCCCGCCAGGACAGCCACCCTGTTGTGTGATTGACAGCCAGGCTGGGTGAATGTGGGAAAACTGCATAAAAAGCAGGTCTCGGGGGCTGGAAAGGCAGAGTCGCCAATGGAATGAGAGAACTGAAGAGGAGTTTACAGAAGAGGACCCCTGCCATGACTGAACTGCCCAGTGAAGCGCTGCTGCAGGTCCGAATCTTCATACTCCAACAACTGAGAAGATCCACCAGGAATCTTCTTCCCCTAAGCTGGTGGGACCAACCAGTTCATACAAACTGCAAACCAGGCCTCCCTCCTCAGGTCGAATTTGCTGTACAGAGCTACAGTGAATGGGATAGCCAGGAAGGTTGGATCCTGCTTGGGTTTTAAGGAGCACACCCGTTATTTGTTGCTCTGCTCTGCTGCTGGTTTCTTCCCTGGGCAGTGCAGGACCCTGCAGTTTTACTACTTCGTGTCAGTCCGATAGTTGCTTCAGGAACTGTGAGCCTGCAGGCCCTGCCTGGAACATCCGCCTCAGCTACAGCTGCTACTCCATTTTAAGGTACTGTTCAAATCCGGTTGTTCGTTTCATTCAGCCACAGCAAAGCTGTGTGAAACCTTTCACCAATCCGAGGGCTTGTCCTTCTCTATCATTTAAACTAACTTTTCTGCTGACCAACTTCATTCTGAACTCTTGGCAAAGTCTTAACCGTGAACTACCCTGAACTGTGTGATCTTGAGAAAAAGACTTGATTCCCTCACTGGAGTTACTTTTTTCCTAGATTGCCCTGCGTACTTACCTGTTCGTGTTGCTCAATTTTGGTCTAACTTTGTCTTTCCCTCCCTTTAAAATTGCTGGAGTGCCATTTGCTCACACTTCATTATTGAGCTTAACCTGTCCAGAATCTATTGGGAGTGGTGTGGTGTATCAAGAGTGTGATTTTTCAACTGCTTTACTTGAGTGAAATGTTTTACAACTGATGTGTAAATAAATGTATATTCTTTTACTAAGAAACCTTGTGTCAGTGTTTGTTTGAATCATAGTAATTGCTGTCCTTTGTGTAACTAATGATACTGCTCACTTTCTCTTGAGATAAGTCTGGCTACTCAGCCATTGCTACCACCTTACTGTGTAGTGCGGGCTTATACCATTGGTGAATTTGTACTGTCACGTGTAGTCTTAATTGAGTGTGGTGTTCCAAAAGGGTACGTCATATAATTTTCCCTAAAGCCGCTGAGCTATCCTCGCAAGGATTGTACAACATGACAACAGAAGCATATTCTAAAGTGGTGGACCTTAAGAACACATTTTTCTCTTTTCCGTTGGACTCAGACTCTCAAAACCTCATTGTGTTTACTTATTGAGGGGCAAGTTTCAAACACACTTGTTTACCAAAGGGGTATTATGAATTCCTAAGCATTGCTGAAGATTTACAAACCCCAAGCACAGTTTTGCAGTATGCTGATGATCATTTGGTGTACAGTACCATGAAAAGCAGTGTAGAGTGGATTCAACAATGCATTTGACACTTTTACCTGAAAAGGGGTACAAAGTTGATAAAGTGAAGTTGTACTATTGTCAGAAAGAAGTGGTGTTTTTGGGTCTGGCAATATCATCAGAAGGCAGAATACAAACTCCAGTGAATGCAGCACTGGTGCAGAACACAACACAACCAGAGACAGTGAAACAAATGACAAAGTTTTTGGGTTTGTGCAAAAATTGCCAGCCCTGGATTTTTGATTTTTCCAGTACACTAACTCCCTTTTACAAGGGCTAAAAAAAACACAAAATGTGAAATGCCCCATTAAATTGACAGATGAAATGTATACTTCATTTGAAGATTTGAAATTAACACTGATCAACGCACCAGTATTATATGAAGCAGTTTTTTTATGTTTTCTCATTTTATGGTCAAGTTATCTCTGAAATACTTCCACAAAAGACATGATATGAGAGGTTATTTATAACATGCTTAATACCCAGAGGTTTCTAAGTGCGGACCCTGGTATTGAACCTATGTTGTTCCGTGTCATCTTGCTTCAAAGGCAAGCATGTTGCCCCTGAGCTATCTTCCCTAGACTAATGACAATCACAATGACACCAGCCTTTGGCCTATTACAGCAGTCTTTTGGACGTAGTATGCAGTGGCATTTTCCATGCAATCAGGCACTTGCAGCAGCAGCATTTGCCATTCAGAAATTCTTGATTATCATAAGGGCTGTCCAGTGATACTTTACATGGAGCATGCAGTTCTGACCATTTTGGAAAAGTCCAAATCTACCCTCACCGCTCAATGTGCATAATTGTATGAGGTAGTATTATCATATGCTGCGGTTTCTATAATGCAGTGCCACCTGGTTAACCAAACAACATTTATTGCAGATGCAGAACAGGAAGGTGACTGTGTGCATGATTGTGCTACATACTAGGAATTTCTGGGGGATGTCAGCAACATTAAGGAGGACCCCTTAGAGAAGGGAGAGATACGTTTTCATTGACAGATCATCGACTATTGATCAGATTTCAGGATGTAGGATGATGGGGCAGCAGTGATACACTTTGAGGAAGGGGTGTTTGCACTGGTTTCCACAATTAGATTGCCACTTCATTGCTCTATGGAGGTTGCAGAACTGGTTGCATTAATAACAGTTGTGGAGATGCCAAAAGGGTGTTGTGCCACTATTTATTTGGATTATGCATATGTCACATCGGCTGTGCAATCTGGAATTGCAAAACTGAAGAGGAGAGGCTTAAGGAGTTCTGACAGATCACTGGTCCAACATAAAGAATTACTTTCCAGATTGCTTGATGTAATACCACTTCCTTCTTTAGCAGTGATGAAGTATGCTGCCCATACCAACGGTACAGACCTAATGTCCTGGGGGAATGACAAGGAAGAGACAGCAGCAAATAAAGCAGTGTATTTACCATATGTTACAGAACAGTTTTCAAAATGTACTAAGATTCCACAGCGACATGTATAACTGACTGATCCATTGAATGCTCTGCCTGGAGCCCGGATAATACAACTTCAAGGACAGGCCCCCCAGGAGCAGAAGGATGTATGGACAAAAAGGGGATGTCCCTTATCCCCTACAGATTTGATATGGAGAATAAATATTTTGGGAAAGCCTGTTATGCCAAAAGAATTACTCAAAATTGCTCTTGAACAACTGCAGTATCCTGCCTACTTTACCAAAGAAAGCATTGCTGCAGAGACAAAGGTAGATTGGCTCATGCCAAATGTGCAGGAGCACATCGAAGAATTTATAACAAATTGTGTGACATGCCAACAATATACAACAGGACATACTTTGAAAACAATTGGGTGCAATGTCAGAAGGCCAAAGTCACTCATTTCAAGAGCAGGGATTGAACCCCGAAAGCAGGCTAGACCAATCACCTGTGTTCTTTTACTATGTAAAAAGAAGGGCTCTCATACTGCGTCTTTAATTCTCTCTGGAACAACACTTGAGAAGAATTAATTGAACCTCTTTTTAGAGAGTTTCACTTTCCAAAGCCAAAACCGCTGAGGTGGCGGAGGAGCAGACCAAGGTGACAGAGAGGTCCGTCCCCTATCCACTCCCATGGTACGTGGGGGTGAATTTTGATGTGGATCAGGACCTGCAACTCTGCACCAGAATCTATCAAGGCATAGAAGAGAATACTATGAAAGCACTTATCCTGTCCTGGAGTCCCTCGTGTGGTACTCACAGCATCTGGAGGACCAGATCAGCGAAAGATTCCCTGAACTGCCATCAACGCCATCGACACAGAGGAATCCTGCCAGTGGTAACTTCTGGCACTCCTCTGAAATTTCAAATAATTGCTTGCACATTGAGCCGCTCAGTGCTGCACTGTGCCCTCACTGAGCCCATCACCTACTAAGCTCGAATAAACCGATTAATGCTGTGACCCAACTCAAACTGCTTGAGAGTCACTTGCTGACTCTCACCAGGAGTTACACCACTACTCGACATGGTCCAACCCCTCAAAACTCACACTTCGCCAGGGCAAGAGGCAACAGGATCACCATTTTGACCACCATTGTCTGTCAACTCGAACCACAGGAGCTTCAAGCAGCACCCTTCCCGCCGATTACAACCCAAATCAGTTTAACCATGAAGAGATCCTGTTGATTGCCCTGACCTGCATTGCAGAAAGCCAATTTTGAGCTGCACAGAGCTACCACATTTGGATTTGTTCAACACCACTTGCTTTTTGGGCCCACACTCCTTAGCTGCACTTGGGCGCTGGAGACTGGTTAGGTCAATATTACATATTTTTCCATCCTAGAAACAAATCCTTTTAAGAACATTGTGTTTTTTTACTTACTTCACACACTTTATTCATTACCCATAGTGCTGCATTGTGCTATTGTTGCTTATTCACTGCTCCTCCCACAGCGGCATATTTTGTGTATTGCTTTTCAATGCAGTTATTTTGCAGACAGTAGGCCTCGTTACGAGTCCCTTGTTGGCCCTGCCGCTGGATTCATTTTTTTCCTGGAGCCCTAGCATGGGCAATTACCATGCTATTACAACCCCAGTGGATCCGGTAATTGCCCATTCCAGAGCACTGGAAACTATTCTTCCCCATTCCCATTGAGCCTCATAGGGCCCAATGTGAATGGGGAAGCTGGATGCACCGGCACCATTCGTGAATGGTGCCGGTGCATGCGACATGCTCTGCTCGCGGTTTCCGGTAGGGCCGCAGGATCAGACCTGGCGGCCGTAAAGGCACCCGCGAGCAGAACTCGCAGTCTTCCAGTCCGGTAACTATGGTACCAGCAATCTTACCAGTACTGTAGTAACTGGACCGGCAGACTTGCAATGAGGCCCAATGTGTTTTAATAAAGTATATCTATTTTTACAGATTCTTGATTGGACATTCCCTTTATTTTGGACTTGTATGCTTTGCTCTTTGGGTCTCTACTGAATCACATTCACATCCCTCTTAAGATCATAACCTTCCCTTAACACATGTTACCACAAAAGGTGAAGGAGATATATCTATTAACAGTGCCTGTTTTACCCTTATGATTATGTTGGCACTTGGTGTGTAGCAGTGTGATGACTGAGTGGGCATTTTAGCCTCTACTCATCCTTGTACTTGCAGGGCAGAATCCAATTAATCACAATCATGTGCGATGCTATCATATAGTTCTGCCTCCATTGGAGTTGGAAGGAGGGGTTCCCAGTTTAAAACAGAACATCGGGTTAGAGTAATATTTGTGCCACTCAGGAGCAGTAGCTATCACAATATATGATATGATATGTCATTTATAATGCGCCTATACACAAGAGTTTCAATGCGCGATGAGGCAAGGGAGGGGGAACAGAGGGATTACAGAGACAACGATCTTACTAGGCCAGGTGACATTGAGATCGAGCAAGTGCAGTGGAGAGGGAAAGGGGAAAAGTGTGGGGGAAGGGGAAGCGGGTGCAGTACATGGGATAAACATCAAATAAACAAAAGCAATAAATAAGAACAATAAATAAGAAGTGTGGCCAGCTGGTGGCAGGTGGAAGGGTAAGTGCAGGCATTGGGTTTCCAGTGCTGGTAGGGGGCTGCAGGGAAACAGAAAAAAAAAAAACAGATTGCAAGGGTTGCCAGGGTGCAGTGCAGGTGACCAGTGCATTTTCAGTTTCAGCCAGGAGTTCATCAGGGGAGAAGAGGAGAGAAAGCAGAAGCAATGAGGAAGGTCTTGAGGTGCTTCCAGAACCGGAGATGGATCACCCTAATTTTCAGAGAGGCAGGGAGGCTCTTCGGGAGGGAGGCCCCAGCCGAAGAAAGAGATCTACCTCCAACAAACATTTGCTATGCCTTTGTTTTCAACATTAGCAAGATGGCAATGTGTAGCTTTAGAGCTAGGGGAGCTGACAACACAGACCCCAGGCAAGGGGACATTCCTGCTGTTGCTGGCTCTCAATCTTGACTGAAATCGGTGACAGGATTAACATGAATGTCATGCCATTGTGAAAGTATTGCTAATGCAACCCCATTCCTCTCATGACAATATAGAATAAACCCATTCTTATATCAAGAGTAGGAGCGTGGAGAGGGCTGTGTCAGGGTGAGATTCAGCCAAAGGGGGAGTAGAGGGGAGAAAGTGGTGGTGAAACCCTCAACTGACACGCGCTTCATGGGTCGGATGATCGAGAAGGTGGGTGGCAGTGATGGCGGCGGCTTGGCCTGAGGGGTAGGGAGGGTGAGGTGGGAGGAGAAAGTAATCACTCCAGGAGAGAGGAGTGGGCAGAGGGACAGAGAGGAGAAGGTCTGAGGAGATCAGAACATCCAGATTGTGCCTTGCAGAGTGGGTTGGGCAAGAGGGGAGAGTAAAGAGTGAGAGAGAGTAGCAGAGGTCGTGAAAGAGTCCAGAGGGAGGGCAGGAGGCATCCAGGTGGAAGTTGAAGTCTCCAAGAAGGAGCAGTTGAGTGTTGAGGCCAGGAGTGAGGAGGAGCGGTCAGCCCACTCAAAGAGGAAGGAGGAGATTTGACCAGGTGGCCGATAGATAGTAGCCACAGTAAGAGAATGGCTAGCAGAGGGATAGAGCCTGCAGACGAGGCATTCAAAAGAGAGTAGGAATGTGTAGGAGTGACAGAGGTGGGAATCCACTTGTGGAATATCAGGGCTACACCCCCTCCAGAGCGGTTGGACCTGGGACCGGTGAGGATCTTGTAGCCATCAGGTAGGAGTGTGTCAAAGCTAGTGACAGAGCTAGCCGTGAACCATGTCTCGGTGAGACGGAGGACATGTTTTTCCAGAAGGTGGCAGATATCAAAGCAGTGTTTGACAGCAGAGCGAGAGTTTAGAGTGGCAATTGTTACACTTCAGACTTCCCCGCGGGCATCCTTGCAAAATACAACTTCTTTACAGGCTCCTCTATGGTCCAGGTACAAGCTACCATGGCGTCTGTACAAACGTCGATGCACTCCAGGTCACCTGACACGTCTTGTACGTGGAAGACGTACAGAAAGCCACGCCCCTTTTACGACTATAAAACCACTGTCTTCCAAGGGGCTCGTTGCTGCTAATTAGCGTTACCAGCTACTCACGGTTTTTATACCGTTTCCTCTCCGTGTTTCCTTACACAAATCCTTATCTGAACTCCTGGTTTTGACCCTTTGCCTGAATTTGGATTGCCTCGTCTCATCCTTTATTCCTGTCGTGCTCATCTGGTTGTTGGACTCGGAATGCTACTGGATACGGCTCTCTTCTTTGGCAGTTCTTCCCAGCTGCCGCTCTGCTGTTCAATTGTCGTCCTCTATCCGGATCATCTCAACAGCTACTCAACTATACTCGTGTACTCAGGTACATATCTATTGCCTTCCTGGAATATTGTCTTCTGTTGGATTCTGGGACATTGACTGACTTTTCTTGTGATTGTTCTTAAGTGCACATGAACGCCCTCCTGAACTGCACCAACCCGGCACTAGTGCGTCCCTCGTGCCGTTCGGGGTTACTTACCTGTACTAACTTCCCTGTTTGTTATTTTCTCCTGTCGTTGTCTTCAGAATCCTGGACTCCTCTTACTCTACTATCTTATTTCAGGTCAGTGGTTATCAATCTTATAGCTATAGTGGGAACCGATACTGAATTAGTTCAATTCCACTCATTTGTGTTATTCTTTATTTAGATCATTCCCGGGGAAATTCAACTCCACTCCAATATCTATATAGGTAGTTTTTCCATCATTTCATCTGTTCTAATTATCTGCATCATATCGACACTGTCTAATATCTTGGTATTCTTTTGCAGCATTGGTATTGGCGGTGTGTGTTCTCCCCGCTCTTTTATTCAATTGACATCTCTGTCTGTTCTAACTAAAACAGCAGAGAGGTACATTGTGGAAAAGAGCCCCTCTTTGAGGAAGCCTGAGTCTTGTACTCAGGGGAGCTGGGATGGAAGGCTGAGTTTGGAATCTTATACCACCAACATCTCCAAGGTCATTATCTCCGTATCTTCGGCCTACTCGGAGTGGTGAGTAACAGGAATATGGAGAAGGATGCCATCCTTGAAGGTTTTCCGGGGAGGGGTACAGGTCAGAGGTACGCCCTTCGGAGGTGTAGAAGGAGCCTGAGAGGGGGCAGAGAGGGAAGGAGAAGGCAAGGTAGCCAATGGGGAGGCAGAAGGGGGAGGCAAGGTCGCTGCAGAAAGGGGAGAGGGGACAGCAGGAGAAGAAAGGAAATTGATGATGTGCGGGAAGCATCTATCAAAGAGGTGAGGGTTGGCCTGAGGGTCTTGGACCAAGACGGTCCCATTCCAGTAAACATTAATGATGACCTTAGAGGAATGGAAGGAGGCCAGGAGGGCATCCCAATGGGTGCCACCATTAATGGGAGAAGATGAGAAAGGATAGAGCACAGAGGCCATATGAAGGGTCCATAGGTCTGGTGAAGGAACGACAAAGAGGATGTCGGTGAGAGTGTCCTTAGAGGAGGCACTGGTGTAGGTGTCAGCGATAGGGAAGCCTGGGTTGGAGACCAGGATGTCCTTTTGAAACGTCTTCCTACCAGATTTACTGAGGAGAGCAGGATAGTCAATGAAGAAGCAGTTAGAGAAGATAGGAGAGACAGAGAGCACCATAGAGTAGGTGGAAGAGGAGAGAGGTGGAAGGGGGAGAGGGAGGTACTAGAGAAGGACACTATAGTAGGCGGTCAAGACAGCGAGAGTCAAGTAAGTTACACTATAGGACAAGATGATGACAATCAGGATTAAAGGAGCTTAAAGAATGCACATTTTAAGACAGGAGAGAAGACCACCTAAATTTGAGAATCCTGAATAGAGGGAGAAAGGTCTAAGTTTCACAATGCAATTTTAAACACAGAGACAGTGCAATTTTAAATATTGAAGTGATGCAATTTTAAATATACAGGAGAAAAACCCACCTAAGTTGGAGAGTCTGCTAGGTGGAGTGGGTAAGGAGGGAGGCCTGCATCATTGACCAGGGTGATGACTGGCAACTGGCATCCCCTGGGGACACCTGCAGGCACAAACAGAGGCTGCCTATCTGGGAGCCGCCCTTTGCTGTAAGGGTTGTATTATCTTCGCATCAGAAGGGATTTTACTATTTCTGCACAGTCTAGTATCCACTTTTGGCAGTAACCGATGATCCCCAAAAATGCTCTCATATGAGTGATTGTCAGCAGCTTTGTGATTTCATAACAGTATTCTTTCAAGATGAGAATATCAGCTGATATCCTTTTATAATGTCATGACCCAGGTAACACACTTGTTCTGTGCATAACTGTAATACCTGTGTATCTTGTTTGCAGGCATTGGAGGAGTGGGACACTATTAACTGGTTGTCCACATATTGGACAAGCACTTTTTTCCCTGACAACTTTATATTGTCTAGTTTCTTCTTTAGTTGTTGTGAGAAAAGGCTAGGAGACTCAGTATACCTCTGTGGTAGTATACATATATTGGACTCCTTCATATACAAATTAAAATAGGTACTGTTAGGTAAATATTTGGGGAAGTACCCTTAGGGAGCACTATAACAACCTTATTCTCCTGGCAATAGGGACCCAACCTTTGGTATAAGTCTGAACTACACAGGTTGGTAGTGTGGTAGAGCAGCCAGGCCTTTCTCAAGAGGGGTCAATGTGAGCAGTAATGTAGTTACACAGAGTATCACAATGACAAGTATTCAAATAAACACTGATACTCAAGGTTTATTGATAAAACAATTATTAATTTATTTACTGTTCATTTAAACAAGCCTTTCTCAGAAGGGAGCAATATAAAAGCAACATTCAAATACACTTCAAAAATCCACACTCTTCGGAGTTCTAGATTCAGTAACTTCCCGTTGGTGATGGCACACAGACAATTCCTACTTATAAGGAGAGGAAACCCGGTATACTTCTGGCTAAAGGAAGTTTGCAGTGTATACTCTGTCTGTATCCGGGAGGATAATAATCAATATATGAGAAGACAAAGCTATAGTGCAGATGCTAGAGAAACAGAACATAAATACTCAAAGTAATTCAAATGGGGGACCAGTCAGGATAAAACGTGCATATCAAATTTTAATAATGAATCATAATGATTAAAACATAAAAGGGGTCTACAGTACAAAACTTAACATCCAATATGTAAAACAACAACAAGGAATACGTAGCAAGTTTGAATAGCAAGTTAAAACAGTGTCACAGAAAAAACAAACACATGAGGTACTTGAAAAGCAAATAGTATGGTACCCAATTCTGTTAGAATAAATGTGTAAAAGATTTATATCTCTGTTTATAGTCCAGATAGATGTCTCGACATGTTTCTGTTCATCAAGGCTTTAGTGTGGAACATTCATCAGGAGGGAGAATTTTAACAACGTAGCCGTGTTACAATTGGAGCAATCATAGCAACAACAAAAGTTTCATAGCATCTGAAAAGTAAAAACACATAAAACAAAGGGTCAGCTTATGAATAGCTAAATGCTTTGAAGAGTTCTAGTGCAAGAACTAAAGCACCATATGAAGGGGAATATTTACCTAGAATGGTGCTGGTGGGAGCTCTCTAATATAAATAGTAAGTTGTAGCAGACAACTATGTCGGTCCTATGGAGGATAGAAATGTCCATTAAGCATCAGGGATTGCTTAAAAAGAAGCATAAATGTACTCACAACGATAAAGCAGATTTAAAAGACCAATCTGAAAGAACTCGGCTGAGTTTAAGAGGAGCCATAAGTGGAACAAGCCATAAAATGGAGCCCGAAAAATGGGAGTTCAGAGAAAAGAGCGGAGAGAGCAGCGAGGACCCATAACATACATGTGCACCAATATAAACCAGGAGGTTCATAAGGTCTTAATCAGAACCAGTTGAAAAAAGGCACCGTGTGGCAGTACAGTTGAAAGGATTGGGCCCTAGGGAGTGAAAAGATGAAAAATGAAACAAAGTGAAAACTGCAAAGGCCAGTGGTGTGCACGTGTCGGTGGCGAACCCTCAATTCAAATCAGAATAGTGATGAAAGTTGCTGTGACAGCACGGGACGGGGAGAAAGAATACCATGTAAATGTAACAGCTGACTCGCCTCGAGTCGGGCTGGCTGAAGGAAGAGAATCCCTCTCTCATCATCAAGAATGATAGGTTGATAGGTCCCTCTGCTGTGGTTTCAGTTTCCAGGGAAAATAATTCTTTTAGATGGATTTTTCTCATCAGCTTTTTAAATTCTATTTGGAATTCAGGCTAAACAAATGTCAATGGGCAAAAGTCTATGGGCCTCATTATGACCCGTGCGGTAACCATGGCGCCGGTATTTTACCGATTCTGCCATGGTGAATGGCGGAACTACCGCCCCATTCCATGGTTGGCGGGCGGTAATTCCCCATTCACCATTGGCCCTTCCCCAATCCCATTTTTGCCCCTAAAGGGCTCAATGGAAATGGGGAAGGTGGTAGCTACGGTACTGCAAATTGTGGTACCATAATCACCTCCAAGGTCCCTTTGCAGGTCCAATCCTTAAAGGACCCACAAAGGGACCTCGTAATTAGGCAGTAAGGGGTTAACGGCGCCGCCACCTTTTATTGCGCCGTCAACCCCTTACCGCCTGGGTCGTAATGATGCCCAATGTAACTGAAACACTTCTTGCAGGTGAGTAAAAGTCGTTGCACAATGTTTTTTGAGTCTTTGTTGAACAGAGAAAAATCAAAGGTAGGGCCACAGGCAAATTTACAGTGAGAGGTAAGTCCTCTCCAACGTTACAGTACCTTTTGTTTTGAAGACAAAATTCTGCAGATGATTTCTGTTCCTATGCAGCTCTAAAGATCCTGGTGTTCCAGGGCCTCAGTCGTGGGGACAAGAGGGAGAACTTCTGGGTACTCATGCACTAGAACAGGAAGGTCACCAACGGCAACCGGAAAACTTCAAATCAGTGGTTCTTCTGTGTTTCAGCTCATCGCATCTACCGCAAACAGCACCTCCACGGTTTCTGGTTGTTGAGATGGGCCTTCCTTGCATCTGGAGTCCCGCACTCTGTTGAGGGGGCTCAGGCTCGGTCAGTCCTGCTTCCTGGGAGTCCGGATTATCTTCTTGGAGCTCTTTCGCCAACTTTAAGCAATGCACACAAACTGGTGTTCCTCTCCCTGGCTATTTGGCTCTAGCAGTGACTGCAATGTAAATTCAACCAGCTCTACGAAGGATGTACAGGTGGCCTACTTGTGAGTTGATTGGTCCCACCAACTCAAGGGGAGAAGTCATCTTCGCAGGGCTTCTCTGTCAAGGCGAAATTGGAGTTTCAACACAGCAGCAGGGCTTCACCAGGTAAACCAACGGTCCAGGAGTTGCAGCAGTCATCCTCTTCAAGCTCTTCTTTGGATTCCTTTTTATGCAGGTTTCTCCCATTCATTCCAGCCTAGCTGTCAGTCACCCAGCACGGTGGCTGTCCTTGCCGGACAGCCAGCCGGTGAATCACCTTGGAGTGCATTCCTGTCTCCTAGGAGACTAAGCACAGGGAATTTTGGCACCTCCATCACTTCCTGCCCCCACCAGACTCTCTGGAGACAGAGGTGGGTTTCACTTCTGAAGCCCGCCAAAGACAAAATGAACAAAGGGACCAAACCTGGTTTTGGGCGGAGAGTAAATCTCAAGAAGGACCAAAACAGCAAGAAATGGTGAAAAAAGAAGACCGGGGACATTTTGACAAAAATGGCACCCATGGGTGCTTTACTGTAGCTGCGAACACAGCCCACGGTAAAGACACGACACAGTAGTAAAAAGTAACCACTGCCACCAGCCATCAATTGTGTAAAGGGTAACATAAAAAATGTTACATGAGAAGCTAGACGAGTAATCCCTTCAGAACCCCTAGGTAAGATAG
This sequence comes from Ambystoma mexicanum, assembly GCF_040938575.1. Lineage (NCBI taxonomy): Eukaryota > Metazoa > Chordata > Amphibia > Caudata > Ambystomatidae > Ambystoma > Ambystoma mexicanum. The sequence goes on from NC_090925.1 coordinate 84,693,415, forward strand.
TGTGAGCTGGGTCTAGAAAGTTACAATGTAAGTAAAGTCAATTTCACTTTACTGCTCTTGGAAACAGTAGTTAATCCAAGAGTAAGGTATTTAAACCTTGGGAAATCTGAAAGACTTCCCTGTGTCACTGCACTAAAGGTGCTGTGTGACACAATGTAAAAAGATGATGCCTATGGAGTTTGTCAGACTCCAAAAACACAGAGTTAAAAATCACAGTAAAAATACATGAGAGAGTGGGAAAAAGGTCTCACTCTCTCCAGGTTCAACATTAAAAGGTCCTGGAGTCCAGCAAAAGTGCTGGGGGTCTCTAAGGTAGAGAGGAATTAGAACATTTCTGAGAATTCTCCCTAACAGGTACTGACTATGTGGATGTATGGACAGACAAGAAGGCAGAGCACATTTCTACTACCATAAAATGGGAAGCTTCCAGGGGAATGCCAGAAAGTATGTTGGTAGGATTTGGTACTATAGGGAATGCTGGTATCAACACTGCATTATCAGCTATTAAGTCTCAAACACATCTGCAAGTCGCTTTTCCTGGCTTCTTCACTGGCAGAATTTGGGTATTACAGGGGCTCTTGGTAGGGACTAGTATTCCTTGATCTAAGAATGATTCAATGACAGGGGTAATGCCAGATTCAGCATCAGGTGTCAATGGATATTCCTGAAGCAATCTACTTTAATTCTCACTGGCTCAGTGGTATGTAGACAACCTCATTATCATGTGTGTACCACAAAGAATCAGGTATGGGTTCAATCAGTATTCCCAGATCAATTCCCCATTGTGTGTCATCTCTACCTGGTGAGTTCACTTTATTTCCTGCAATGTGGCAATGACTGCCCCTTCATTTTCTGAGAGAAAATTCAGGAAAACTCCACCTGAGTTACAATAGATGGTACATGTAAGCTTGCACCAAAGGTCTTGACCCTACAGGTTCACTTGAGTGGTAGGGCTTAAAAGAAAGGCATCATGACCGTGGGCATAGAGTGACAGGTGTGACATGGGTGTGTTATAGATGCGTATAGGCTTTACAGTTTCTGCAGTGACATATATATCTGAAAGGTCATCCATCCTTCAAGCATATGTGGTGGCTCTGGTATCTATGAGACAAGTAGGAGCTTGTGCCACCACCTTGCTTTAGACATATGACCTTCTTGATATACTGACGTTAAAGGGCCTTCCAGCGTCTCTCTCCCTCTCTTGGTTGTCAGAAGGTTTCCTGGCCTATCAGAGTAGCATTAGGGTATCCAATAGTAAACAGATCTACATTTGGATTCAGAAAGACAGGTGGTTCCCATTCTGGGCATCAGGGGCCCATGCTGCCCCCTCCTCATGTTTTAATTGTACCTCCTGTAAAAGAATAATAACAAACTAGGGCCCCTTTGGCCAAGCTGGTTTGGCTAACCTCACAGTTTTGGCGCATCCACCTGGACACAGGCCCTCTGTTGATCTGATTGCCCCGCTGCCTTTGTCTGGGAGACTACCTCTAGTAACCATGCCCTTGATCTGGCAGCTTTTCCATGCATTCTGAACATGTCTATTTACATGCCCCTTTAAGCTCTGCATCTGTAAAGTTATCAATCTGCTCTCAATGTTTTCCTTTTTCTCTCCTGACACGTGATGCAATGGTTCGCAACCGCCACCAGCTCCACCAGTGTTTTGATCTGTCATAAGATGTGTATGGTGCTTAGGTAAGTGACCAGCGACAAAGGAATTAGCAATCGCGGGTGAACATGACTGTTAATCTGTCCAAATAGCCTGTTGGGGACCCCCGTTCATTATGTTTACAGTTTGAGATCTTAGCCAAACCGATTTTCCGTGGATATATTTCAGCAATTGTAGCCACTATTCTCTCTCTCACCCGGACCAGAACCTCCCCAGAACATCCATCTTAACTCAGTGATCCCCTCCCCGTTGCAACATACATAATATAACAGAAGGGATTCACAAGAGATACAAAATCACTTCATGAGGGCCATCATCAAGGGTAAGCCGAGTTAAGATGGTCATCACTTCCCACACCTGCTGAATTTCAAGAGTTTTTTGTAATAAATCAGATCACCATAACGCTGTCTCTCTTAACTAAAGTTGTTTTCACTGAATAAAGCATTTTGTTTAAATTGTATACTAAATATTGGAAGAAACAGATCAAATGCACAGAAAGCATGCCCAACATATTAAAATCAATCATTTTCAATATCACCTATTTGGCAAAATAGTGAAATATTACCGGCCTGTGCCTCCTGAGTATTTTGCTGCATGCCTGGCAATAGCATCCTGCATTACCCACTCTGCACATCTCAACCTTCGTCTGTGCACTGCTCAGGGCCTGCACTTAGCTGCATGCAACACAGAAGTATTTTGCTTCTCTCCAAATCCAAGGCTAGTGTTGAGCAGGGTGTATGGGAGTGATGGGATTCTCTATTGGAGAGGTGACAGACAGCATAAACCCCTATTCGCATTTAGAAGGAGAAGGGTGCTTGTCCACGAAAGAAGAGCATGTATAAGTGCAGGTATTAAAAAGGTAATTTTTGTGGCAATAGTACTTGCTTTTTTGTCTGAATGTAGTTGCATCATACAGGGTGTGCCTTAAATAAGCAAGGGAAGTACTTGTATTTGCTGTTGTTTGGTATAGAGGTGTACAGTGTAGTTTAGGTACATTATTTCTGGAAAATGGCTGCTAAGTGGAGGCAATGGCTCGGATGAGAGTTTAGATGTATCAGTCCTCCCCTGGTGTTTATGCGCTTACAAAATAACTAAATGAGTGTTTCATGTATCAGTTGCTGCAAAGTTTCTGTGCCCCCCTCACCAGAAGCTTATTGAAGGCTAAAAGTATTTCCTCTGAATTCCTAATCCTTGATGGGATCAAACAAGTTGTGACAGGCTCATCCTATACAGGCCAATGCCTTGTCCTTCCCATCCATCACACTTGGAGATAGAAATGCAACTGGCTTTTAGGATTTAAAAGTCCACAGTTGGTTCAATGTGATCCCACGCAAAAGGTGACAATAAATCACTTGCCACACCCTCCCCCCTGTTTGTATGCTTAACTGTGTTTCTGAAACTGACCACTTTGCAATTTACACAGAACATTATTCTCCTTATAGAGGTAGCATTCTCCTCTCCGTTTTTGGAGGTGAAATTAATTGTTTCAAGGCGCAAGCACATCCCAGATGTGCATGTTTTGAAGGTTGCATATTTTGGCTGTTGTTGTTCTGTTAAGGTGAATGGGTGATCTGGTGCCATGTGTTCTGGGAATGTGGTCTGTGAAAGGAAAAAGTGTATGGATGGACCTCCGATTACCTTAACCCAAAGTAGGCCCATATCTTATGAAGTGAGTGCACGTTTGTCTATAAAGCCCATTTATTGTACAAATGGCTCGAGGAGATAGATGATGCTATGGAGACAAACTAACCAGAGATTCCTCAAACCACACATGTTTACACATTTTATACACTTAGCAACCGTCATAACACTCCCACATATTATATAACAAATCATCCCCCACATATGTTTGGCCAGACCTATACAAATAAATGTAATCTTTAATTCCCACGCTCTCATTGGATACATTTATTTAACTACTATCCCCTTTCAATATATCTTTGCATCAGCTCATATTTACATGGTCATGACGTTGCCCCATAGTTAAACATTCACACATTCATACAATAAAACATAATTCATTACAAGTGCCAACTGGCTGGAGATCTCTAACCTTGAACATGATGCACATGGTCTTTGCAAGGACACTTCAACAATATGAGGAGGGGAAGGAACTTGTTTGAATTGGCGATAAATATATTATCCGCCCATACTTGCTGGTGTCCTTATTTCACACTGATCTATACGACTACCAATTCAGCATGCATGGCCTGTGGGCACATCCATAGAAGCTGACTGAAACCCGTAAAACGTTTGTCAACACATCCTTTAAGCATCCCTTGTGCCTGGTTTATTACTCAGTACCAAACTGTCACTACCAGATGGCCGGATTTACCTGGACAATGAATAACAGGCTCCCATGTACTTAAAAAGATTGCATCTCCTCTCCACAATAGTACCAAGTTGTAAAAACCCGAGCCTGGCTGTAGCTGACCATCTGATATTATTGCATGTGCCCACTGCCTTTCCTCAACTTTCAACCTTGCTCATCTAGTTGTCTCAGTCACATAGTTCATCTCGCCACCCTAGTTTTTTGGCACTGCACATTCCCTAGCTGTGAGAGAACTTGCAACATACAGATGTGTGTATTTACCATGTACCCCAAAAAATGTACCTACATACTCCCATCTATGTATATCTGTGCATGTATGTTCAAGACTACTGCATCTTTTCACAGTGGTTTCTCCATTACAAATATCCTATCTCGCATGTGCATTTGAAGCTCTTATCTGCCCAACTTTAGTCACTATGTGGCACACCATACACTTTCATTGTGTTTATATTGCATCAGCAGATTTGACATCATCTTGCTGTGCGCGTGTAAATCTAAAATGTATTGACTTAAACACAATGTAACACTAAAAGTAACACTTATCCCTTCCTTATTTACTACAATAGATACATGTTGAATCTCATCATTGCGTCAACATCGCTGCCCCCAGTCACCAATTTGGCGCACACACCGTGAACCCCTCTTTCTGATTGGGACATTTATCAACCACCTCAATAGAAGCTCCCCTTTGTGTCCCAAATATTATGGGTGGGTGCTGCACCTTTATTGTTTTACGAATATGTTGCCAATAAGATCAGCGGATGGAACTTTAACCAGATAAGGGTAATAAGAGGCAGGGCAAAGTCAAATGCCATATTAGTATGCAGATAATGGATCACCGATGATTTTACAGCAGATTATAATGATTTCATCCAAACGTTTCAAGTTTAACTAAATTGCGATTGTACTTCAGATTATAATTCTCACTTTGATCAAAACCCCTTGGCAGTAGGCTAGCCAATAGACCAGGGTTTCAGTCCTGGTTTTCGGGCTCGGACGCTATGGGGACATTCTTGGTAAATCATTTTTACTGCAGTGTAGAGTGATTGGAAACTGGTTGAATAACAGCATTAAGTTCTGTATAGAAGTACTACACTAATCTTTGCTATGTAGAGGGAATTCATTTTGCATGGTTATTGTAAATGAGTCTACTCACTCACTCCACTATAACTCACCTTCGTCTGCAAGAATAGCTCCTTCGTTGCCCAAAATTCATTTTATGAGCAAAAAAAAAACATGGACTTAAAGGGGAAGTTCAGTCCAAAAATGTTATTGTCCTGATCATTCGGGCATGTATTTTTAAGCATACAGTAATCGATTGTAAACATTTTTCCTATGCATCGTACCTTAGGTTTCCTCACTTTTACACATGCGCAAACAACAGGCTGGGCGCAGCCAAATTGTGCTAATCTTATCAGTTGATGCATCGCCCAAAGTTCAAGTGCCCTCGCGATAAGAAAACAGATTGCCCGTCCCTCAAACTGAAATCTCTAGACGCTGACTCCCCTTTTCACAAAGCCAATGCATGTCTTGTGTCAATGTCCTATGTGCTCAAGCTATTGCCAGGATGCCTCTGTCCTCGACAAGTATAAACAGACCCTTTCTGAGCAGACAACATTGCAGTTGCTGTTTCAATCATCTCACTGTATTTATGTTTGATCGCCCGTGACTTGTTTCTGCTCTGTTCTTCCTAGATAGCTGAACAGAGGCATTCTAGATAACAAGTACTTACACTAGCAGAACTGATTTAACTTGGTACTTGCCTTCTATTTAAATATTTGTCATATAATGTATTCATCTCTTCACCAAAACTTAGATCATTTCAAAATGTCAAAGTTTTTGCCAATTGTGCATTTATTAGCTCTATGGGTATTTTTAACATTGCAATGTATTTTCTGCTCCTTCTTTACCAGTAGTTCCTACATACAAACAAAAACATTTTTATTTTTCTGACTGTGGAATTTTCAGGAACTATGGCAATAATACAGCCTTTGCAATATGAGCCTGAATATTCAGAAGAGGAACTAATTAAAAGAGAAAGAGAAAGAAGCGCAAATGATAAGGGAATTGGAAGAAAGTTGGGAAGATGAATCACCGGAGCCTGAGCCTAGTCGAATGGAAGACGTTTCCACGTGGTGTACCTGCAATCATTGTGATGTCATGCCAACCGAGGTGGAGAACTGCTTCTGCCAAGAAAGCTATGGATGCTTGCCCTACATAGCCGAAGACGATACACCACTGCTTTGCGTTACCGAGCTGCATGACTTCAGGGCAGCCTGCCTCATAAGGTCCGTGTTGAGGATTATGATGGAGATTATGCATGAACATCGCACAACAGTTTGCCCTTGCAATCCAGGTAACGAGTAAGTATACTCTAGATGTGATTTTGACAAGTGAGACGACTGACATATCATGTTGTTCTTCTACATCGTCGTAACTTTGATCAATCACTGACAAATTTAGCCTGCAAATTGAATACATTTCTCGTACTTTTTGCAAATCAGAGTGTTAATCACTTACATGTCTTTCAATTTCAACTAAAAAAACTATATTTCTCTATGGCCCAAACCGTTCTGGCCTGAATGGGTGTTCGCTTTTGTAATGTGTCGATACTCAAAGCCCAAGAAACATTTTTCCACAAAGTTACTTTTCTAAGGGCATCAACACCATCAAATATAGGGTGCATTTTCAAGTTAGGTGTTACATTTAACTTAAATATGTCTGTTTCTCTTTCACAGGTTGTACAGGCTGGTGGCCTACCATTCATTTACATGGTAGCTTCATGGGAGGCTTGAATTCTGTGTTCAACGAGTAGTACCTGCCTGTGTCGTCCGGGCTATTTGCGCCAAATTCCCCATTGACGTAGAGGAGTAAAGGTGATTTTCACACACTGTGCTGCAACCTCAAGTATACAATTTGTAGTTTGTTTGTGCCATCAACATCACCAAACTAAACAAAATACAAATGAGCATATACCAATAGTTGTTTGAATTTTTCAGTGAGTCAAGAACACGGCCAATCATCTGAAAGAAAGGTTGGTGCCCTTGTGCGCTCACCTCGTCCACATCCATCCCCTCCAGTATCCCCCTCGCTAGTAGTGGGTGGGTGGGAACGCTCATGGTGCACAACACCATTTACACTTCAAAGGGATTTTCTGCACAGTGACCATTGTTCACATGGCCTACCCAGACCCTGTGTCTCCAGACTTCCATGTTCAAGTCCATCCATCCCCATTATTCTCTCTGTCCCCAGTATCAATGGCAGTTTGCACTTAAGACCATGCACTGACAAGGCAGATGAGTGGGTTTGGACGCTCAAGTTGCCACAAGCTGTTTTTTCTTTTATTATTATTTATTTATTCTGCACACAATGGACCCATAAACATAATGGCGCATACAGACAACAAGAAATTTTACAGCATACATAACATAAGAAATGAATAACAGAGAAGAAAATAATAAAACCAAATGAATGCGGACCAAGAACTAGAGATACAGGCCAAAACACTAAGATTAAACAGATTATAGAAGCCAAACAGCATGAATAGCTAGCTTTGTGTAGCATTGGAAATATACATTACGCATCAGATAAAATTATACAGACTCTTGGTTTTCGTGTTGGAAAAAAAGTCAGTGTATTTCATTAAACATAACAATAATAAACCAAACATGATTACTGTGTTTATTTCACAAATGAACTGGTATGCGGCATTATCATAGTTCTGTACTTTTTGGACACCTGGACTGGGAAACGAGATCTTGACATCTTTAGCTCGCTGAGCGCCCCCATTGTGGGCTCTCAGGTCCATGTGTTGGGGACCTGCATCTTGTCTGGTTAGCACTCTTGCGCTTGCTGGCAGCTTCGTTCCAGGCCAATGCCACCAGACCTGAGTTGGTCCGGGCCACTCGGGCTCACCGAAAAGGCCCTTGCACTCCTACAGCTCTATTTGCATCCCCTTGTTGCTAGTATGTTTAAATAATTCCATCCCATTTACTGAGAGGTGTGTTCAATTTTTGTGGAAACGCTCTTGGTCAGAATAGACTATTCTCCCACCAGGATGTTATTGTGTTTTTAAATGGTAGTTTGCTTCTTGTCTCTTCAGTCCACTTTCCTGTCCTAGCCACAACGGAATGCCCCATGATACATGCGGATTTGTAGGGTTTCTCCTAACTGTAAAAAGATATTACTTATGTTATCTCTGGTCTTATATATCTTGTGAAGCAATGTGATTTCCAACCTCCTATCTTCATGCATCTGTGATATCCATTATCTGCATTGCCAAGCCAGACCCAGGGTCTCCAAACTCCCCTCTTCAAAACCATGTCCTAGCAATCAACCTATGTTTTTGTCCATTGAGCAGTGTTCCGGCCCTTTTGCGGTCATCTCCTCCTGATCCATCCTCCTACCTTGTCTCGAAGGCAGTTGACACCTATGAACATGGTTGTACTGGGCCATGAGATTGTCTTGGGTACCAATGAAAATGTGGCCCAAAGATCAAAGTCGCTATTCATTCTTTTTCTAACACTGTTTGAATATTACCCAGAGGGAATATTTTGATGAAAAGGTGATGCTAATTATGCATTTAAAAAATATATTTATTCACCAACAGTGTTTCCTACTACTTGCCGCACATTGAAGTAAAACATCAAACTGGCCCACATTGCCCAGAAAAGTTGGGCACTTTGATTAAAAAAAAATGGCACACACACAAGCATTTTGCATTTGTGGTTCAACCCTGCCCCTATTGCCCTATTATCAGTATGAGTAGGCCTATGCCTGTGTTCTCTCAAGGGGGCTGGTGGGTGGATCATGGAAATTGTGAAATATTGCCATTGAGGCTGAATGGGTGTCAACAAACATGGCACACATTCACATACACACCCACTTTTCTAAGCCTTTATAAACACCTTGACATTTACCAGGAGAACATCTCTGCAATCCACGAGGTATATTGTCATGAAGCTACCTGTTCCCCGGATACCGGTTCCACAGTTACGTGTTCCCTGGCTTACTGAATCTGCTCATTTGTCCATCCAAGTAAGGGCAGGTAACCTATTTGGTTCTGTATATTCATAGATCACTGCTCTGAAAGTTTCTATTGATGTCCACCTAATGTACACAGTATTCTAATTTTCATTTATCTCAAATACTTCACCATTATCGAATGTTTGATGTATTTTGATCTCAGTAAATAGCACATTGCATCACTGTGCATTGTAACAGAAAGGAATTTTTTGTGGTCCATGTTTGAAAGCATGTTTTCTTTTGGTGCTTGAAAGTTCATTCAATGGACAAGTGATACCTTACAATTTGCGGTATAACAATTAATTCTATAAGAAAGTGATTGCCATGTTAATTCGACTAAGTTACAGGCTTTCTTTCTTAATTTAAAACAAAATGTACGGACAAAGTTGTGTAATACTTGCTTTATTCACATTCATGCATTATTATTTTTATTTGTAATAATGAATTATAATTTTTCATATCCAGATCATACAGACTTTTCACAAATGCCTTCATGTATCTTTATCGTTTGCCCTTCTGTGAGCGATGTCAAAACTCTGGGCACAGTCCTGCATACATTCCCAAAGAATATTGATTTAATAAGAATATGGAGTACAAATTGTAGTTTTCCATTGGACAAGATTAAAAGTCGGTCCCTGGCTGTCTTGGGAGACATGAGGGCCAATCGATTGAGCGTCTGCAGCCTGCACTTTACCGATGATATGTACGAACAATCAAAGTACACAAAAAAGCGTTGAGCCATAATTCTTCGTAAATTGCTTTTAAATGCCAATCCAGCTAATACATTTCTGCACATGTTGCCTCGGTGAGTAGTGGATGATGAATGTGTTATGTTTGTTGGTATGTAGGACAGTGGTCTGTATAAATATGTCTTCTCAATGATCCCTCGATTCATTTAAAATAGTGTATTGAAAAGGTAACTTCATCAACGGTTTAGAGTTTTCGGTGTTTATTTACATCATTGGTATTACTCAAGTTTCCCTAGTTTTCAGAATCAATCACATGTTCAAATGTTTCACTTTAGACTACTTCCTCTATCACTGCTTTTGGGTCACTCTCATAAATCAGTGAAATGTGACCCTTAGTAAAAACGTACATAGTGCCTTTTAAAGGTCGCCTAATGTTTTCAAAATGTGGTTGACTTGTCCTTTACATAGAACTCACTGATGGAAGCACTGACCCTCGCTAGTGACAAATCCATTGACACGTCTAGTATCCCAATGGTGAGCCCTACCGACATGCACAAAGTAATATTTTAGAGCATTGGATGTGACCACATTTTAATACCAATGTACCTTTTCCATTGTAATCTTTGCTGACAATGTACTGAAAATGAAGGAGCAAGATTCTTCATCAATTACTTTTCCGGAATTAACAACATCTTCACTCACCTATCAAGTAACTATATTTTACTAGTCCTTTACATGCAAATGAACAATACATGCATGTATTATGCTTGGAATTTAAACATTTTGAAAATTATTATGTATAGCATTGGTTATTAACACAAAGTGGCATGTATTAGTGTCTCTCAGTATGTGCCATCATCTGCATCTCATGTTTTCATTTTAATTTTGCTTTTTCCTCCGTATTAAAACAAGTGCTATGTTTCAGGGAGATGCTGGAACTTCAACTACAATGACTTCCTCCTTTGCAACAGGTCAAGAGTGTGAGGTATGCATACTTACAGTTTCCTACAAAGGATATACTTTGACACTGGAATGCATTTAGCCTTGCACTGTTTCAAACGTTTGTGATTTTTGTTGTAACATTACACTTCCTCTCTAATGCACAATAGATTCAAAAGGAAACATTACAAAGAAAACTACTTTGAAGGCAACATTATAATCACTGTTTTGCAAGGTGAGCTCAGATCAAGTCCATGTGTCTTCTAGGAAAGGTTATCAGGTGAAATATGAAAAGTATATTATGACCAAATCAAATTTACAATTTTGAGGGTATGTTCAAGCGAATATTCTATTTGTGTTGCAACAAAAAACCTTATAGTATAATGTTCACAATAATTTTAAACTACTTTGTGAGGAAGTCCTCTGTGCGATGTAAGATTTTACATTTTAGTTCTATTGACATTTAACTTTTCTTTTATTCTTCTCTCCAAGCACTTCTCTACAATGCACTTCTTTCATCTTGATGTTGTGTTCGGCAAAGCGAAGGCCACAGTTTCTAAGCAAATTAAGAAAACAAGAGTAAAGAACAAATCAGTTTGTTTTGGAGAAGTTTTTAAGTGGATGTTTTTATGATATTATGTTTTAGGTTGCAAGAATCGTATCTTCGGTATGTGTGCTATACATTGAGCATGTTTTTCTATAAATTTGTTAGAGGCAGAGAAGGAAGAGAAGTATAAAGACTCAAACAACAACTGAAACCAAAGATGTTGATTGGCAAATGGATTTCACAGTGGTGCAATTACTATTTGAGGCACAGCATGTGCAGTCAATATCCAGACTTGTGATGCAAATGTCCAGTGACTGTAAAATGAATGGATAACAACATTGGTCCCAGTAACACTGCGCCACTTAGTGCAAAAGATTAAATTCTAATTTGGGATTTATTTTTGGAATTTAATTTTTGCACTAATTGGTGCAGTGTTACTGGGACCAATGTTGTTAATTATTACTGTTCAGTGGTAGTATATTGGCAGTATACCCACACCCCCAGAGACCTGCAGCATTTTGTGCTACAATACAACAACTGGTACAAGCGCTGAGGATAATATTGACTTACCATGCTCCCCACTTCTCTCGTAAAATGAATGGAATCTCACCTGCGAACCATTCAAAGTTAACATAGATCATTTCTACTTTGTAGAAAACCGCCGAGATGAAACAGAAGACAATGAAGATGCATTGCAATTGCTTCAGACCCCTTCACACAATCTGCACCCTGTAAAAATGTTCCACCCATCAAACATTCAATGTTACCTGTTTTTCCATTTCATGCAGAAATATCACAGAGGCTGAAGTTTCAATGCAATTGATTGACAAATTTGCTCAGGATCTCGACTTCAGTATGCCCAGTTTGGGGGAATTGGCCACCACCGTCGAGTCGCAAAACACAGTACTGCAGGATGATTGGCTATTAAAGGAGAAAAAATACATTGGGCCTCATTCCGAATTTGGAGGTAATCATGGCGCTATTAGCACCGTTCAATGGGGACTTACCGGTCTATTCCGACCTTTGCGGGACTGGTAAGTCCCCACTGAAAAAGCCATTCCCCATTCCCATTTGAGCCCCCATAGGGCTCAATGGGAAGGCGCTAATAACGGTACCTCAAATTGCAGTTCCGTTATTAGCTCTGAAGTCCCATAACGGGTCCTGTCCTTATCACCTGGTAAAACTAGGCATTAAGGAAGGTACCCGTTAAGGGAACTCGGAATACGGTGCCCGGTATCCCTTTGTGCCAAACTTGTGATGAGGAACATTGTATTCGACTGCTGCCTCCTAGAGATTGTGCAAATGATTAAATGTGCTCATAAATTAAGAGGGAACTTATGCTGGGAGACATTGGTGAATTTCTCTTGTGTATTACAAAGCACCAACCTGAAAATCCAGCCAGCTGTGTCCACCTACATTACTAATGTTCATGGTCTGCTCACCGATGCTCGGCAAAGTCGCCGCTGGAAAATTAATTGTTCAACAGCTTTACTGTTCAGTGGATCGACTTTCAGTAAGATTTCCATTTTCTGTCAATTTGTGGGACTTCTTGATAAAACCCAGTACTACAAATATCAGAGGGAATTTGTATTCCCTGTTATTAGTCATGCTTGGAAACTCAAACAGATGTGAATGGACAGTAAATTCCCTGGCGACAGACTGTGTGACAGTCCAGGATTTTCCACTTAGTACTGCACTTACCACTTTCAAGACATGGAAAATAAAAAATGGTAGTTCGGTCACTGTGCAGGTTTCTGAATGTACATCATCTTTGGCCATGGAGAAACATGGTTTCATTGAATCCATCGAACATATGCAATACAAGGGTATTCAATTAGACCTGGTAGCCACTGACAGGCACGTTTCAATAGCCAAGGCCATGCGAGAGCAGGTTCCACACAATCAGCATCAATTTGATGTATGGCGCATTGCCAAAACAATCAATGAAAAATACAGCTGCTGGTAAAAAAAAGGGTTCTATCAGCAATCATCTGTGGTGGAGCTCCAAAACTTGTGAGGGATCTGTAGAAATTCTACTTGAAAAATGGCGTTCACTGATGCACCATTGTTCCAACATACACTCATGGGCCTTTATCGAAGGAGCAGTAACTCAAGAAGAAGTGGTTGCTGCCATGTTCCCTGCCACACAAAGCAATTGAAAAGATTGTGTGTGATAAACCGCTTTCAAGAGACTTGAAGGGACTCACCAAATTCTGTCATACTTGAGATGTGGACGTGTTCCATAATATGTGCCTAAAGAAATATCCCAAAAGGTTTTATTTTGCATAGATGGTATGGAGGCCAGAACAAGACTGGCTGTACTTGCGCACAATGAGAATGTTAGGAGGGAACACACATAAACTGCTAGAACTTTTGGGATGCTTTGTTAACTCATGGCCTTTACACATCGAAGCAAATAATGGGTGGCCAAGCCAATCTACCAGGAAATGGATTTTGAATATGTGAAAGATCTGAAATTGACTGTGTAGGCCATGCATACTCAAGGAATGGCTCATGATTTTGTTCCCAGAACACATACAATGCCACAGAACTTTGCAAACGAGCCTTGTCCTCCAAAATTAGGACTTGTTGAACAGTTAACTTCAAGATTTAAATGATTTTTTTCTGTCTTCAAAATCTGCTCACAAACACATTTTTGATATGTTCCCCAATGTTTGGACATTGTACAAAAACAATCTAATGGTATTTATACTTGCAGTTTCAGTGCTAGATAATGCATTACAAAGTATTTATGTATACCGATATAATTGGGTTTATGATGCATGAATGTATTTCTTTTAACTTTCCTTCATTTATATTGCTTATCCTCAGTCTAGAAGTCACGTGTCTGGGGTTGCTTTTGGTACTCTTGTTCTGAGACCACACAATCTCCTACTTTCCTTCACTAAATAGTACCCTTATGCAGCCATATGCTACTCTAATTCCAACTCCATGACAGTCAAAGACTCCTCCAATCTGAGAGTGGGTGGCAAGTCTATCTCCCCCACAGGTGACAGCCATCCCAATAGGATGAATGCCCTTGTCAGACTTCTGGAGAACCCTCTACAGTTCCACAAACTGGTAAAAACCGTACACTTATACACTGCATTGCCTTCACCAGAAATGACTCATCAGCCGCAGTTACTGCTGGTCTGAACCTCATGATTTACAAAGATTCACTTGGGCAATCTCCTGAGTCAATACTACTCAAACCTACTAGCGACCTGGACTAAACTGCCAAAGTTTGGTCAGGACTGTGCAGATAGTTGGTGAGTACTTGCATCACTTGCCAGTTCCCTCCTGTCCCAACCGATCCATTTTATGCACGAATATCCGATAAAGGTATTAGATCTTTGCAGGGTTAGTCTGCACTCCCAGGCTATTCTCACTTTTGAAAACTGTTCTGACGCCAAGAGCACATCCTACTCAAATAGTGGATTCTTCTTCACTTCAAGCCCCTTTCTGACTTGCTACAGCCTTTCCAAAAATACCAGAATTTTCCTTCACCTGCAGGATTGTGCGGTTCTATGCACAATTTTACTATTGAGCAGAAGTCTCCCTACTTCTTAGGGCTGGACTAGAAAGTTAGGAAATTACGCCCAAGATTTTATTTAATGCTCCTAGTATGTTTACCAAAACTTTTCTTTAAAGGTTGTGGCTGTGTTTTCCTCATTTGTCACATTAGGAAACATATTGTATCGATGCTGTATAGCAGAGTATTGTGTGTGGTAACTGTTTTTGCATAACTAAAGTTTACTTGTGTCTATTGGTGTGGTCGACAATAAATGTATACATATCCTTCATAAACACGTGTCTAAGATTAATTTGTGGGTTGTTGAAGTGTATGCTCATTGTGGGCTTCCGGTCACTCTCACCCCTCCTGAGACTTAGTCTTGACCACTTGCCAAGCGACCTGGATTGGTCTGGCTTGTCCTGAAATTTCCCCAGTTTCACTAAACTGAGGTTGGCCTACTAAACTTCTGCCTATCAGGTCAGAGTTTACAAATCCATCGTAAAACCCTCCTCCAGCAATTGTACTCCTATAGGCTCCTAATTCTATCCCCCATGCACTAGCACGGATGATAGTGACAAGGCCTAGTAGGAGAATGAATGTAACTTACCGTCTCAGAATTCTTTTTCAACAACCTGCATTCCCATTTGGGCTTGTGGTTCTTTGAAATAGAATTGTGTTGTAGAATGAGCGCTAGAAATGTTCACCTTGTGTTGGAACTTAACATAATAATGAACACACTGGAGACCTTTTTAGTATGAGCATGCAATGTCACTGTGTCTCTCATGATGGTAGAGAGGGTTGCTTCATGTGTGAAAGGGAGCATGAACGGTCATGCATGAATTATAGTAAGAATCATGCAATATATGCCAGAAGTGTAAGTGGCAAACAAATAATTCAAGAGCGGTACAGGGACATAGTAATGAGGGGCTGTTGGTATATAGCACACTAGGAGTAGGGGTATGCTTTGTGCCATGTAACAGTGCTGGATGAGGGATTGGAGGTGGTTTCAATCTCATTTTCTTACAGAGATGATATATCCCCGGATATACCCCGGAGCTAACTGCATCACATAATTATCTAGATTGTTCTTAAGTTCCTTTCGCAAAACATATTTTACATAGCTGTTTTTAACTGTCCTTGGTTTTCTGAACCACTTGCCCGAAGCAGTGTCTTGACCATTTCTTTTTTGTGGCATTCTTTCAAACCTACCCCTCTTTGGCTTCAATCACTGAAAACAGGCTGGTATTGTTATTTGGCCTTGAACAAAAGTCAGCAACTGTTCGGAGGACACAAAGGGCCTCATTACGAGGTTGGAGGTAGTCATGACGCTATTAGCGCCATGACTACCTCCAATACCGGTACCGTGTCCGGTCCCCTTCAATGGGGACTTACCAGTCTATTCCGACCTTTGTGGGACCGGTAAGTCCCCATTGAAAAAGCCATTCCCCATTCCCATTTCAGCCCCCACAGGGCTCAATGGGAAGGTGCTAATAACTGTACCGCAAATTACAGTACCGTTATTGGCTCTGAAGTCCCTTAACGCTCGTAGTAGGGTGGTTAGGGATTACCGGCACCAGTGCCCTTACCAGTGCCGGTAATCCCTTACCGCCCACCTCGTAATGAGGCCCAATGTGTCTAATAGCCATGGAAAATGATAACATTGACCATATTTAAAGTGGATGTATGAAAATGTAGTTTCCATTTCTGCGATCTGTGGTTCAGAGTGGTTACTCAGCGTGACAATGAGAGAATAGAATTTACTGAAATAATGTAAGCTCAACTATACATAATATGTGTTGCGATTAAAATGGCATGTGTGCAGTAAGCATAATAACTAATTCAGCGATGTGCAATTCGACCAAAAGAATTGACACAGTATGTTATGTTATGGTGAATGATATTTATACCACACACTATAAAAACCTAGAGGTAACTCGTGGTTTGTTAATTTGTCTAGTAATGATTGTTATTTGTGTGTAGTTTAAAGAGGAGTGATTAGAGTTATGATTTTTTGGGACATATTGCTTACTGACCTTGCACCCCAATATATTCTGTGCAGAGTTATGGGTTGTTAGATGAACCATATTGTGATGATTATTCTTCGAAGACCTGTAACCACAACCTGTATGCAGGCTTATGATATCTACACCACTTTGTCACTTTCAATATCCTGGTGTGCTGTCACTGTTGCATCCGTGTGCACCATAAAGTGGGCATTGAGAGGAGGGGTGCAGATGACCCTTTTCTGTGGGCACTTGGTTCTCTTCTCAAACACTAATCGTACCACTTCCATTATATGGCCATTCATCTGTAGTTCAAAATAAAAGGTTACTATATCTGTCCTTGTTTTCTGGTAGGGCCTGAGATGTGAAGCAGGTGCATCTGGTTCTCCATCCTATTGGAAGCTATACCTACTTCACAGCGCTAATCTTTCATGCACATCGTGGTCTCATATACTCCCCCATGTTGGCATGTGTGTGTTCATTCTGTGTGGTTTGTGTTCATGATTAGGTTTTATCCGATTCTGAATTATATGGTAACTTGTTATATTCAATTTCAGAACAGCTACTAAAATATATTATTTTATTCAGTTATTAACACAGCTATGTTGTACCATTCTGTGCATGCCATAGTTTCCAGCTACCACCGCTGGATGCATTCTTAAATTAACATTGGCCTATAATAATAAACAGTGCTTATATGATTCCTGTTATATGGGGCGACCGACAGGGACTAATCTGCCCTTTGGCGGTACCAGCAATAAGGAGCAACCTGTTAGCTTTTATGATGCAAAACATGCTGAAGCGAAGGCTTTGTGCTTGAAAGTGCAAATAATCCATATCTTCACGCGAACGGAACACCATGTGCGTAATTGGACATTTTTACAGGTGTAACATAAGGACACACAAGAATTGGAGTACATGGATTGATCGATCGCTGATCGCAAATGGCATATCATGAGGAAATTATAAAGACCATTCTAAGAATGTGAGGTTTGATAGCTATAAGTTCTGTTGCAAAAACATATCATTTATTTTGTGGACTTAATCTTCTCTTGTGAGCATTCTTTGCAAAATAAAAGCACTTGTTAAATTGAAGACCATTGAAGTTTTCTTTAATAAAAATGTTTTGCTCTCCTATTTGGGACAAGAAAGAAAAGTTACGTGCTGTGAGAGGATGTGTGTGTTTATCTTCCTGGTTCTGCATTACGTATCATTATGGCGTTGGTGATGATGGGGCACATTTGGCTATGCTGGCAAAGCACGTCATGAAAATAGGTAGAGCATATTGTTTGGACTAGTGATGTCAGCTTGAGGTGTGGGCGATCTGTATTCTTGCCGAAAGGGCACTTGAATTTAGGGCGATGCATCTACTGATAAGATTAGCATAAGATGGCTGTGCCCAACCCGTTGTTATGGCATGTGTTAAAGTGAGGAAAACTAAGGTAAAATGCATAGGAGATTTTTTTACGATTGATTACAGTATGCTTCAAAATACATGCCTGAACGATCGGGACAAGAACATTTTTGAGTGAACTTCCCCTTTAAATCATATCACCTATCTAACAAATTACCAGAATCCCCAGAAAAGTCATCCTCCATTTTTGTGAAAGGGATTGCATTTTCAAACATCTATGACTCACAGCCCCTTGTTGGAGCAAGAAAGATGATGAGTACAGCTATCAATAACCAGCCCTTTTCTCAGAAGCCCATTGTGAATTAAGTTCCAACTTCCCTTGAAAAAAGCATCACCAAAATCTCTTGGAAGATCTACCACACCAGACCCCTTTTTTAGTGTTTTATTCATGTAGCTGAAATTAATCAACTTTTCAATTTATATTACATATCAAAATAAATCATCTTAAAACACATCAAAATATACAGATAAACAATTTTAAGATCATGTCATTGTCAATAACATATCATAAAACAAACCATGACATAGAATCAACAATATACAATGTTAAAACAAACAGTATAGTACCATTAGAGATTACATTCATTTTTATTTATTTGGATTTGTAGAGCGCACTGAAGCCCATGGGCATCGAGGCACTGTTAGAGGAGCGTAAGAAGGCTTGATTCTGGGTTACACGAATGCCGTCCACAGAGACAGACTTATTGAATGATTGTTATTGATTGATATTTTATTTCTATCGCGCTCGTACACAAGTGTTTCAGAGCGCGACAAGGCAAGGGAGGGGAACAGGGGGAAACAAAACAGCGATCTTACTAGGCCCAGTGACATTGAGAACGCGCAAGTGCATGCGAGAGGGGGAGGGGAAAAGTGCATGGAAGGATGAAGAAGTGGAAAGTTTGAAGCAGAGGAGAAACAGATAAATAACAATAAATAAATAATATAGGCAACAAACAATGGTAATGCAGCCAGCATTTTGCAAGTGCTAGGCTTAAGGCAGCAGACAGGGTAGGTCTGATAAGTGCAGGAAGACAAAGGGGGGGCTGTACGGGTAAGTGGAAGGGTAGCAGGGTGAGCAGGTACCTGGGCTCGAAGGACAGAGGGTGGCCAGGTGCACAGTGCCAAGAGAGAACAGATCAGCAGTGGAGAGGGGAGCGAAGGCAGAAGAAAAGAGGAAGGTCTTGAGGTGCTTCCGGAACCGGAGATGGTTCTCCTCAAGTTTAAGAGTGGCAGGGAGGCTGTTCCAGAGGGAGGCCAGAGATATACCTCCAGCTCCTTTCTTTGAAAAAACGACTGACCCTGAGGGAGTTGGAGGTAGAGGAGCGAAGAGCTTGAGAGGGGAGGAATTTGCGGATGGATAGCTGAAGGTATTTTGGACCCAGGCCCCAGAAAGCCTTGTGGACAATGCAGAGGGTTTTGAATTTAATCCTTGCATCCACTGGGAGCCAGTGGAGAGATTTCAGAGCTGGAGAGATATGATCCCAGGGCTTGAGGCCAAGGACAAGTCTCGGAGTCCTGTTCTGGATTAGTTGCAGAGGGCGGAGAGTAGAGGCAGGTTTAGTTAGAAAGATGCTGTTACAATAGTCCAAGCTAGAGAGAACCAGAGCTTGGGATACCATGAGCTTCTGGGGGAAAGAGAGGAAAGGCAGAGTACCTCTGAGGAGGTGCAGTCGGAAATTTGACTTTTTAGATACCTCAGAGATGTGGGCGGAGAGGAAAGGATGGAGTCAAAGATGACCCTGAGGTTCTTAGCCTCGCAGAGAGTGAGGGGAAAGGATGGTGAAGGTGTGCCGATGAGGAGGATCTCTGTCTTGCAGGTACAATGTTACAGTTACAGAGGTGGATGCGGTACAGGTTACAATGTTGCGGCCGCATTGGTGGGTACAGAACAGATGCATACAGAGTTAAAGAAAGAGCCTAGCTTTCATGTTACCTTCATATTAATATATGATATGAAGAGTAAAGCTACCACTGTTAATCTTGTTCATATTGGTATATGATTAGATGTGAAACAGGAATGATAACACTCATTACCATGTGCATTTAATCTTGTAGATTCTGGCATTACTTACAAAAGGCGTCAACCTACTTTAATTTACACGACCCATGTATCTCAATGATTATTACAACTGTTTAATTCATTAAATTCAACGCTGACAAGAAATGTATAATCGCTATTCGTATGCTGATTGACGGTGTGCACAAAATTAATAACCATCTATTTGGAGGATTTTGGGTACACAAGTACTCTAATACTTCAAAAAATATCTTGATCTTTCCACCATCAAAGTCGGACAGTACACAATCAGATGTTCTGGTGTTTCCCTGCATCCTATATTACAGCAGAAGCGACAGATGTTCCGGTCTAATGATAGTCATTTTCTATCAGTTAGTAGCACTTGCGTCGGCCAGAGATTCAGTATAAATCTGAGAATAGTAGATCTGATGGAAAAAGATGGGGACTTGCATAAATAGGGTTCCATTACTCTGAATGTTTTAACTGACTATAAATTGGTTGTTTGCAAGATATTTATAAATTGAGCAGAGTCTTCTCATTTTGATCCAATCTTCTTGATACATTCTCAATTTAGCACGATCTGGATTTGAAATGAGAACTTCAATAGTAATGTCTGCTTCAATCAAAATATGATACACACCCATTGTGATCAGAAGAGAACAGGTAGTCTGCTATTGTTTTCAATAGTGTAACTGCACTTTGGTGTATGGGACTTTTCCACAGCATGGAACACAAACCAATAATGTAAGGCATTTGGAGAAACCAGACCCAATGTGTATTGTATCCATGATGCTGGAATACACTGAGGAAGTCTTTCTCCAGAATTTCACCTCCATTTTATTAAAGAATGTTTTCGGATGTTTCTCTCTTGTTTCCATCCCATAAAACAATGTGGGAGTGACTTTCTGTGTGTAGTATATTTTGGCAGTATTCAATGAAAATGTACCAATATTTATACATGATGACTTTCACCTGAGACACGGATGAGGTTATTTTATATTCCACCAATAGACAGAAACACTGGGCACACCTATGATGAAGCTATGTATTAAACATATAGTAATGTTGAAATCTAAAGATGTTTAAAGTAATTTGAGCTGCGGGGGAGATAGTCTCAACCTTGACATCTAGGTTGGAAATTGAAGCACGAAAGAGGTTGTTCCCAAATTTTGGGAACTCCCGTCCCCTGCACACTATCAGAAATCTGTAACAACAGATCAGTTACTTAACCAAAGTAATGTGAGATTGTGAATTTGCGATAGGAATCTATTACTCACAATCCCTATCTTTAAAGTTTTTGAACATTTTTTGAAACAAAATTTAATCCATGAACTAGTTTTTTATCATTGCACCAACGAAAGTGATGTTTATCTTTATTAATGATTAGAGATGGTTAATAATATTGTAATGATGGGATATTGATGTTCAATTCCCACGTCCACATTAATGATAGCATAGTATGATCGCTCTGAGGTTGTTGCACAATTTCAAATGTGGTCACTGCATTAAACAATTCTTCATTAATATATATATATATATATATATATATATATATATATATATATATATATAATCAATGATGCTTTGCAACGCTCCCCTCCATCCCTCCATGTACACTGCGGAGGAACGTCACCAGCCACAGAGCCATTTAACATGTGCAAATTTTGTTCAGACATAAGCAGTCTCCACTGCAGTGTATCAGAATGTCGACCTTTGGAATTGATGTTAATACATTCAAATCTCCCAGGACTATAGTGGTGCTAATGTTAGGTGTCATGAGGATAGTATCCAAGAGTGCTGTTAATGAGTTATAAAAACAGTCTTCAGCTATTCCTGCTGGATTTCTGGATCTGTTTCCCAATGCAATTTTACGCTCGCAATGTGTAATTTCAACTAATTGAAGAAAATTATTCGGTACAGTCCATGGTTTGATACTAAACCCAGAGCTCTTTTTCACTGCAACCAATAATCATGAGGTTGGACAACCTCTGGTAGATTTTTTTGCCAGCACTAGCACTATATCATGGTCATCCCAAGTAGGTGAACTGGTGAGCCAAGTTTCCTGCAGTGCGATGATATAATATTGGTTTAAAAGGTTTTCCTTGGATGTCTATAAGTGAATATGGCCGCGAGTGTTCAAGCAAACCAGCCATATTGATTTTGTCCTTTTATCTGCTAATGATTATGCCGAGCCATGCTGCTAGGCCTGCAATAGTAGATTTATCTCAGCTTCATGGTTTTTTCAATTTTTTGGAGGATAGACATTTATGATGCCCTGTTGGGGAGGATATTGGCTTCCAGGATTTTGAGCAATAATGAAACACAATCTAAATGGGTACATTTTGGGTAAGTGTTAAGCACTACTCCTCATGGGATTGACACTCTCACCATGGATAGATCTTCGTCATTCAAAAATTCCACCTGTTTGATGTCAAGGGAACACACATCTTCAAGAGCCAGGATTTCAGCAAATATATTCAGTATACTGGATCGGCAAAGATCATATTTATTATATGGCAGGGCGCGACATTTGATGTTTAGGGAGTGGCAGTATTGTGGGCTCATATTTCTCACTGAAGGAGGTTTACCTGTCAGGTCACTTTTATGGAGCACACCAATTGCTTGCTGGATTACAGGAAATCTGAGAGCAATGGATGACTATTTATTTGTCTTCAAAACTGTTTGGCTCTCCTTCAGCGCTTCATCTTGCCATTGTGTTGGAGGAAAATCATGGCTATTTGTGGGTGGTTGGATATTCT
Source organism: Ambystoma mexicanum (assembly GCF_040938575.1). NCBI lineage: Eukaryota > Metazoa > Chordata > Amphibia > Caudata > Ambystomatidae > Ambystoma > Ambystoma mexicanum. Next base: position 84,716,320 of record NC_090925.1, read on the forward strand.
TCATCTGATCTTTAAGGTGTTCAGCTAAATATGCATCCACTGCCTTTTTTAAATCTGTGGCCTTTGTTTCTATATTGTGATCTATATTCCTAAGTAGTTTCTTACTTCTTGTATTCTCCCCTGCATTTTTTTGTGGGGGGGTTTAAGGCTTTACAAATGGCTCGAATAAAGGGCTTAGTACTCTTAATGCTGGTTGCCCGCATATTTTTTGATTTTCGTTTTGAATTTATGTTTAATCCTTTAACCGTCGCTTTCACGTTGGTGTTGCAGGATGTTTGTTGTTGTATTATGGGACCCCTTTCTGTAAATATATAATCATGGTTCGGCATATCAGGCTGGAGCAAGGTCACGGCCACCTAGTCGGCCCCTAAGGGCCTCTCCATCTCCCCAGACACCTACTTGGACTCAGACTTGACGCCTTTGGTACCAAGCTCACACACAGTCCTGAGATCCACTTAGTATTAGACTTGCAATGTATTATGGGGCAATGGATGCCCCCAAGTAATTCAGTTCCTTGAACTGGATGAGCGGTCTAGTCTTTCGTGTGGCTCAGCCCAGGGATACCTGGGATACCTACAGACTATTTAAACCACACCCGGCCTGAGAAGCATGCTTTGCGTTCCTCTGCACCTGCAGCGTGACACTCACCATGCTTGGATCTCCTGAAGAGGCCCACTTCTTTCTTCAGCGCCAGCGCACCTGCAAGAATAAGAACTTTGTTGCCAATACTCACCTCGAAGAGCATCCAACTTCTGTCCAGCTCTTCCCAGTCTTGCAGATTCCTACGGCAGAGTTATCTCCATCTCGGCACGCCGCGCCCTACCAAAGGGGAGAAGAATAAAAGAAAAGACGTTAGTAAGCATTCTGCAATACTTAGCTCTCTCGAATTTGAAAATAGAGGTTAATCCTTACCTGAACTCCTGTCGATCGGACAACTTCTGCTCGGAAGCATCCCGCCGATCTGAGAAAGGGGAAAAGACACATCAGGTTAGCGCAAAAACATTTAAGAGGCGCCGCACATCGCGCTTTCTCACCGCAGCTCATCTCCTCAGCTCACTTCCATGCTGGGTTACCGCAGCACCTAAAAGGACACAGAAAAGACGAACATTGGTTAGTGCTAAGGAAGCCAATAAGCATCACGCTCCGCATTCCTACTTACTTCAGCAGTGCATCACCATCCTCAAGACCTTCATCACCTAAGGAAAGAAAGACACAGTATTAAAGGGACTAGAGCCATCAGAACTTTTGTAAGACTAATTCCAATTACCGGTTGGGCTGAAGCCGCAGCAAGCCCCGTCTGCCGGGCCCGTGCCAGTAAAGCAACAAGGCACCCTCCAGCCCGCATCACCCAAATGCATCGCTGCATCGAAGGCAGGACAGAGAGTGTGCCACATCAAAAAACAAAGTGAGGAGAAGTCCGGGGGAAGGTTGGGACCCAGGGAAGAAAAGTGGGGGCCATACAAGCAAGACCAATAGGGAATTGACCTCTGAAAATACTGTGTTTCAAGCCCAGTGCTTGGTTGAGCAAGTCCAGGGAAGGGTTCGAAGTGGTCTGAAGTCCGGACCGGCTGAGTGGCGTCCCCGTGGATATCAGGTGAGAATTACAACGAGTCATTCATATGCACTACTGATGCGTTTGGACATTCATCACTCACCGGTTTAGTTATCTTATTAAACAGAGGCACTGCAAAAATCAACACGCATTGTTCTCTCACCAAGTATTACTTATTTACCAGAGACCCCATTGGACAGAACTTCACTTTGTCAAGTAATTTACTTGATCTAGTTTCCCTCTCTAGCCCAATCCATTCTGTGATTGTGTGAAATTGTGCGGCTTGGTTGGACATTTTAGCCTCCAAAGATTCAAATAATTTAAACAGGCTCAAGATAGATGTATCATTTGATGCAAGTGTTATCTCCAATACAGTCTGCTGGTTTACAGAAATTGGCGGCGATAGAATTGGTGAAAGTATGTGTTTTCTCGGGGTAGGTTGTGCTTAAGATATTGAACGAATTGTTGAATCCATGGAGCATTTCTCATAACAGTTTGGTGAGGAAGTCTGATTTGTGTCATGGGATAAATCACTTAAACTTGCATGTATGGAAATATCCATAATTACCTCACATGTGTTAAATGACTTCTGTGGAATGTTCACATTAGTGTAGAGTACCACTGGCTCCTGCAGTAAGGATTGTTCAGTTTCTAATATGGCTGAGTCCGACACCCCTTGTGTTGTGAGAACCACAATTGCAGGACTTTGAGCCATTGTTTCCGATAAGTTGTCCGGCCAAATCGGATAGTTACGAATGTCTGTTTTGCTGACAATGTGCCTGTTGCCAGTCACCGGCATCAGCGTCATTGCTTTCAGAGTGGTGTTCCTGCCGCTGGGAGTGGTCTTTGCCAACTGAGGTGAATTAAGGTACACCGGCCTGTTTGTTTTTAATTAATATAGCCGTGTATTCATTCACTCCTTGTGAGGTTCACCACCATGGAATGCACAATAGAAGTCACAGAGTCAAGCCGCACCTCGCACATCTCACACAGCTACAACAGGAATGAGGCCGCTTCCGACTCTCGATCCGCACCTGAGCTTTTTAATACATTGCATTGATTCAGTGTGTCACTTTCACACATTGCATGAGCTTTGATTGAGGGGTCAATGTGATACCCTGAAGGGGGGGGGCATTTCTGTGTAGTTGTGGCACACCAGACCCCTTTACGTGTGCCCATATTCTGATCTTCATCGCCCAAGCAGAAGTTCATGTTGGAGCTTGTTAACTGTACCCAGAAGAGAAGTGGGGGTGTAGTTTTGAAATGTGCAAGCATATTGGAGGAGGCAGTTTGCCTATGAACATCTTTGTTCCAGATGGCTCCATGATGAAGTGCTATAATGCATAGCGCTGTTTAAGAAACTTCTCAGTATAAAGAAAACCATGAACCTCCAAAATATGTCAAAGTGATACTTTGAGATCTAGTGAAGACGGGTGGATCTTGAGGTCCAGATGAGCAATCAGTCTGTGCATTTAGGCTTGAAGATTGGGCAGTATGTCATGTTGTGTGTTTTTTTTGTATGCTGTGTTTTTAACAAGGTCACATTCCTCGTTTGCACATTATGCTGCATTTTGCCAAATGGTGGTTTTGGTTGAATAGTTTTTTATATATCTGCTGTGTGTGTGGAGGTAGTGGGTCAGGGAGTGGTGGGTGGCAGGGTGAGGTGTTGGGGTGGGCTATTTAAGGGATTTCAAGCACGCACTCACCCAGGTCTCGCCTATCATGTAGTGTGCAATGAAACCCCTATTTATTTTTGTCTATAATATTTTGAATGATATACCACTCATATACCCACAGGTCACACTGAACCAGGAATCAGGATAGGTTGTAAAGGTACATATTTATTTTATTTGTTTGATATTCAAAACACACATAAGTTTAATATATATATATATATATATATATATTTATTTTTTAAAATTTATTTTTATGGGACAGCAATCACCTAACAGTGACAATACAATTTCGAAAATAAGCAAACCAATTGAATTCACTTATACTAATGCAAGATAGAAACACAGGAAAAAAGAACAGTTTTGGTTTGTGAACAGATAGCGTTTAGGTTGATATTGCAACTGCAAAGATTTTTTTTTAAATACAAATGAGCAATCATACACAGATGTAAGTAATCAGCAGGTATTCAGGAATGAAAGACAAGGTCTAGGGTTTATAGGCAATCTTCCCTTCCCAAACAAGAGAGAAAACCGTTTTTGGCAAATGACACTTTTAAACTGACAGATGAAAATGGCTTTGTAAAATACTGCAAAAGGGTGTAAAAATATATAAATGGAGAAAAATTCTAAGGAAAGCAACACTAAACAGGTCCTAGCACACATGAGCTATAATATAAACAGCAGTACACACTTTATATCAGAATGGGACAAAAGAAGCACGTGGAAATGGGACAAAGACACGTGTAACTTTTGAACTTTGCAAATTTGCGGCAAACTTTAATTATGCGATACTGGAGAAAAACAGTCCAAATATACTGTTCCACAATGTTGTATTTGGTTGGGGATATAGCTAAGGGCCTTAGGTATCAGTGAGAGTTGAAATGTCTTTTCTATCTTTAAAATTGAAGAAGTTATGGAGGTTTTAGTCAAAGCTGTTTTTGCAAAATAGGCGTGAAAATGGAAACAGGAATTTGATTTTAAAAATTACAGATAGGTTTTCTTATACTATATTAAGGACTATGAAAAAGAGAATGCCACACATGAAATTTCACAGCTACATGGCCAGCGCAACCAGTCCGTGGTGGATACTCGATTTCTGGGATTTACCTTAGTTATTCAAAATCACTAAGGAGTTATGGTTTTGTAAAACAGGTTAGACAATCAGTGCAAGAAGGATTCTAACAATACCAGGGTTCTGAATTAAAGATGGGTGCAAATATATTAGGGGTCACTGTTCTTCCTATTATACTTACAGTCCTTTATAATTAAATTGGACCGTCCGGTTCTGGTCATAGGATTTGATCAGGTCTACTGGCAGCAAGGCACCTGAGTAGGGATCGGGTCAGCGACGCGGTTCTGGTCCATTTTGGATTGCGCCTCAGGCTGGATTTGGAAGGGCCCCTTCTGGTTACTGGACATGGTAGATAGCAGGATGCAAGTTTCAGTGGGGAAGCCTTAATGGTAGCAAGCCAAGCTGAATCAGAATTATTCTTTTAAGTTTTGGATGTTTTGAAATTGGGTCTAGGTAGCAATAGTTCAGCAATACTAAAGTCTATATTCTGCAAAGAAATCTGGATCTTCAAAGAATTCTGGAGTCAGCTACACAAGATGAAGAGTTCTGGAATAAGGAGCTGAGTGGACATCTAGATGGGTTCTGGAAGCAGTGTGTGTTATGTGTAGTGAAACTCCTAGATTTATCCATTGCAAAGTTCATGGCATGGGCAGAACTTTAAAAACACACCCCTATGTCTGTGAGTGGCTACAGGCATGTGCTTTATCCTGGTTGGCAGTCTGAACAGAGCTGTCATCTTTATGAGAGGATTAGGACCTCCCACATGGATTTTTACCAAAACATAACTTTTGCACAAATGTACATTTCTAACATTATGTACCCTAATAAAAATTGGACACATATATTTGATATCCGATTGTCTACATTCACATTCATTCCCCATCTATGTGCGAGCTGTCTTGGTCATTCTATGGATTTTTATCAATTTCACCTACAACAGTTTGGATTAATCATTTCTAATTTGGTACATCTCTGGTTTGCAACATTGATCATTATACTACAATAAGGCATTCTTCATAACTTTGGTTCCATATATGGTACACGTTTCATAAATGTCTTCAAATCACAAGCCTGAAATTAGTTTAATGTCTACCAATTTTCAGAAGTGTTCATCTTTAGGTTGCTCAGTTAAAGAGTTCTAAACTTTAATCAAACATAAGAATTTAACATGAAAGTTCTCCTTGGTAACCTCCCTTTTTCAGGTAGCAGCTGTCCAGTCTTTTGATCAGGGGGGGTGTGTTCCCTTCCTGGAGGGAAGTTCCTGCCCCTCCCAGCAGAGGTCAATGCTCAGCCTGTCCTTTGTTCTTTGGCTCAGCCCCAGACGAAAGTCTACTGAGGTCCCATTATACTGCTGGTTGTCATTATGCCGGAACCATTAGCATCACTTAAGTCTTCCTGTAGCAATGGAGTATCAAGCTGAGATGTCAACTTTCCCAGGCCAGGCATTGTCAGATCAGAATTAAATAGTTGATTAGCTCCAGACTGAGTTCCTGTAAGATTCACCTACAATCTTTTATTTAAAAGATATAAAATGAACAGAGTTTATAATGGATTTTGACATTTTAAAGGAATTAAGCCCTTCACAGAAAAATGCTTTGAACAGGCAGATTTTTCACTTCCTCAGGAAAAAGAAAACACTTTAAACTGGGTTTGACAGCCAATTGTCTTAGGTAGCTGTCAGGCAGTGATGCCTAGATTCCTCTGACTGCCTGGAGAATTCATGATTTCAGCACACTTTACTTTCCATAATTCTCTAGTAAAATGACTGAATTTATAAGGGGATTTTCAGATTTTGCCCTTCTGTGGCCTTGTTTCAGGTGACATGTGACAGATGACAGGTGACAGATGACAAATGACAGGTGACAGCAGTGATTCCTGTTTTTACACCACATTGCCTGTGTGTTTGGCAGGGTGTGCAGCTCTTTTGTGGTTTGTGAACCATGCACAATTTTGCAGATTTAGTGCACACAGGTTTGTCGCTTCCATTTTTGGCAGTTTTCTTTCCCCATTGGCAAAGGGGTGCAGTGTGGAGCAATGGCAAGGATAAAAATATTCCACAGCTAGATGGGGTTGCGGGCTGAAACCCCATTTAAAAAAAGAAAAATGCAGCCAAACGATCATGCAAAAAAATGCAAAAGTAATGGGCAAATGGGTAAATTCACCTAATTAAAAACACATACACCTGTTTATTTTCTTAACTGTTGCTATTTGGCTTCCAACACTAGTACCGTGTAGTAATGTATTTTTTGTGATTCAATTTAAGCAACATGTCTATGTCTTTGACTTACATAGCCTGGCGTAACGGAGGCCCCACAGCCCCACCGCGGTTCTAATGGCCCCATGCTGCCCATACCCGTGGGGGGTACACACAGGGACATAATTTAGGGCAGCCAGGGGTCGCAATGCCGACCCCTGAGGTATCCCTTGCTACCCCTGTGGTCTGCCTTGCTACCTACCCTTAAAAAAAAAAAAAGAAGAAAAACAAACTTTGCATTTTTTCATTTCTTTACAAATTGAAGCTCCTAGGCTGTGGCCAGTGCCATGGGGCCATTTCAGCTATTTGTTTTTCTGGAATTCCATACAATAATTGCTAGACTCATTAAAGGTTTATTTCAGGCACACTTCACGGGGTGAGTCACTGATTTAGTCTGTTCTTAAACACCTCAAATTCACAATGCAAACAAAATCCTCCGAAAAGCATTTAGAGTAGAATAAGCATCCATTTTGGACAATGTATTTTGTTTTCCCAAGTTGCAGGTATAGCATGTTCTTTTTTTTCTGCTGATACATATGGTGATCCATTCTTGCATGACATGTATAGCATGTTACAGTGATATTGTAACCATATTTTTCATGGTGTACTTGGAAACAATGCCATGTGATGCCACTTCCTGTTTTGTCTTTGGGTAAATAGTCATCTTCCATCGCTTCCCGTGATGTCACTTTGGGGTGGGTCAAATGAAATGACATCCTGTGATGTTATCAGAGGTCAAGGGTCATGTTATGTCACTTCCAAAAGCCCAGGCATTTTGGTGAAATGACGTCCCTGGGTACACAGCCCTGCAAGAAAACCTAAAGAGCGACCGCTTGACTTATTTTTTAAAAAGGACAAAAAAGGACAAGGCACCTTTTTCATTTTTTTTTTCTTTTAGCCCAGAGCTCGTGCCTTTCCGGAAGCTCGCAAGCACATCTGACATTATCCCACCGCCCTGGGCACAGACCCAAGACCAGATGCAGCATATGGAGTTTAGATGGACAATGGACAGACGGATGGGTATGTTTAAAAAGTGTTTGTATTGTTTGTGAATATTTCAGTGTGTGTTTCTGTGTTTGTAAGATTTGGAATGTATATGTCATGTATGTATGTGTGTATGTAATGTATGTATGCATGCATGTACCCAACAGAAGAAGTGCAGGGACCCATGTCAACATGATGATTGGCCCCTCCTCTTTGCTCAGAGCGGAGAAGAGTATCTGGCGACAGAAGAGTATCTGGCGACAGGCACCCGTGTGTGCACCTTTGGGGGTGGGGGGATTTAGGTGAGCCCTGAACATTCAAATATTGAGAGGGCTAACTATAGAGACTGCAGGGGAGCAGTGAACTTTCTTGTTTGGGTGCCTCGAATGAGACTCTTCTAATGCAGCTCAAATGTTACAATTTGCTAACTCTCTCAGTTTCTGAAACACACACTTGAGGACTGCTGTGAGCATGAGCTGTTCCTCTTCCACCCTCCACCCTTCCAATAACTCCCCTGTCATGGAAGTACTAACATCCCATCACGATTTCAATTGCGAACATGTACGCATAGGAATTCAGGTGCCTACAGTGAAATGCTTTACATTAGTGATTGCCGGGCCTTTGTTAACAATGCTGGTCCAAACACTGTTTATCATCTGTCTTTTCCTCCTGTCCTGCCACAGCTGTGTAGGTCAGCTAAGTCAAGTCAACATAACCCAAAATTACAGAAGGGCGTGGTGGAGTTAATGCCTGGTCTGTTCAATGGCCAATGATAATTGCAAATACAGCCAGGGATCAATAACTGCCATTTATCATGAGACGACCCACCAGCCAGGAGATGAAACACTATTTGCCCACTGATTATTACCTGTTTGTTTTTTGACACTGATTCCTCCACATCAGTGCCTTGCTCACAAAGAAGAATGTCTAGCTGATGACTGGCCGTCTCGCGATAATCAGTGATTTTAAACGCTGTTTTTTTCTTAGCTTTAAATGGGCACTTTGCAGTGCTCCTGTTACAAACCTCACACCAGGTGTATAAGAACATTTGGAATGTGGAAACTGTGTCATACGTGTTGAGCTAGTTGAAGATATCAGCATGTTCAGGTAAAATGGCGACATTATGAAAACATGGTGGCTAAAGATGTGGTTGAATCTATCACACAGATATTGTGCAGACCTGGATTGCGCATGTGGTTTGACAACAGCACTATTGACCGCATTGTCATCTCCCACAAATTTCTGCTGATTGGAAACCCCATTGAGTGTGAGTTTTTAAAATGATATTACATAGGATTGGATTGTATGTTGTGTATGGCGTGTTGGCCATACGTGCCGATTGGCATATTATACTGGAACCTATGTTTATACTGAATCGCATCACACTGTTTTTCAGGTGGGTGCCATGCTAGGAGTTGTGCACAGATTAATGCGATGATTTTTTGAACAGTGGTATAACAAGATAGATGTTACATGACAGTGGGAAACAGACAGACATCAGGAGAAAGTAAGTTCTGCTGTCTAGGTTATTTGTATGCCTGGGTGGTTTGTCCATATATGTGGATACGTTGGTTGACTCTGGGCTTTATTGCTTTTTTGATTACTTGGGAGCTAGCTCGTTTGCACTCTGGAATGTTGCTCTTTCAAACACTTGGGATCTACAGCCAGTGCCACCCCCATCACTATAAATTGGAGGTCAGTGCAAGTCTTTGCAATCATTAATGGTTGTCATGTATAATTTGGATATGCCTAAACAAAGAAATGAGGTTAGATTATAAATGTTTATATGCTTGTTTTAGGTAGAATAAAACTGTAAAGTTGTTGAAGACATCTTCCACCACATGGTCACTCTCGTTTTGTTGTCTTGAAGAAGGTCGAGAAGACTGTGGACCACATTTGTTCACCAGGAATCAACCAAAACATATGTAGAGATAGTCTATAGGAGAACACTATTGGACCTGTATGCATAACATTAATAAATAAAGGTGCAAAAGAAAGAATATACTATATTGTATAGGGTGACATGAAAGACTTCAACTGGAGTTTATCTTTCCTGTGTATCGGAAACATTGGCGAAAGACTGTCTGCGTGTTGGTACGAGTGGGTATGAAAGGCAGAACATAGTAGATATCCTAGATAGGATTGATTTTGTACAGTGTTCATGTGATTTTAACTTTGGAATACAATTGTCGAACTACATTTTTTTCAAGAGAACTTGATGTACAGTGTGTTAATCCAACCTCACTACCAAGATCCTCATTTTTTGCAATATGACACTAATGAATGAGCCAAGTGCAGCAGGGCTACCAATAGTGGCAGACGGGTTCTATTCAGACCGCTTACATTATATTATATAACATTACCAAGACACCAATTTCCCCCTTGTGCCTCTTCTCCTTTCTGCTCCTTTCAGCTACATGCCCCTTTACACTGGAACTCCCTGCCTCTTTCTATCTGCTCCATCCCCACCTATGATTCATTCCGTTCCTCCCTGAAATAACTCCTTCTTCATTCCCACCTTTTCTTTCTTTCTTTCTTTCTTTCTTTCTTTCTTTCTTTCTTTCTTTCTTTCTTTCTTTCTTTCTTTCTTTCTTTCTTTCTTTCTTTCTTTCTTTCTTTCTTTCTTTCTTTCTTTCTTTCTTTCTTTCTTTCTTTCTCTCCCTCTAGGATCCCCATCTTAGCTCTACTCATCTTCCCCCTTCCTTCCTATGACCTCTCTTCCTACTACGTACTTTACAGCCCAATCTCTCTCCCTCATCCTTCCTTACCCACCCCCCTCTTCACCTCCTTCTCATATGCAAATTGTTCTACATACTGTTTGTTGGTCTGATGCATGTATATTGTTTGCTTCTACTGTTCCATGTTTGATGTATACTTGTTGTTAAACTGTAAAGCGCCTTGGATTAAGGTGCTATATAAATACAATAAATACAAACAAATACAAATACAAATACAATCCATGAAATAATAAATCAGATTTGCAACAGGGAAAAATATATCTCTTTATGTGCCAACAGACAGCCGGTAATGGCAACACAACCTAGTGCAATTAACAAAGGAAAAATTCATCAACAGGATCTCATATTTGCTAGCACATGACAAAGACATATGCAGAGTCTTAGGTTTCAGCAACTAGCAGACTACCACATGCGGGAAACCAACCTTTAAAGGGGAACCCTGGAATATGTGCTTGCATTGCTGTAGTGCTAGCGCATCAGCAGCAACTGACCACAAGCAAGGAGGCAAGCCTCTAGCAACTGGATCTACATCCTTGCCATAATAGGCTACGTGTTTATGGAGAAAGCAGTTCTTGCAAGAGACAGGCAAATCCATTTTTCTCATGGCAGTACAGAGTAAACCCTTTTAATAATCAGGTGTACCCATGGCTGGCGCTTCAATCAAGCTTGTATTTATATGTGTGAATGCCTCTTTGGTTTCTGGATTCCATTGTAAAGGTTCTACAGATTTGGGTTTGGTGTAGTGTTGTAAAGGCTTACACATCTCAGCATAAACTAGAATACACTGGAGGCAATACTTTACTATAACTTAATATGCTCTCATTTCTGTAAACAGTCTGAGTGTTTAACATATTGAAACCACCTCTTTATGAGAGTGTGCTATCATTTGAGGCTTCATTGTAATGTAGTGCACTTGCTAAATACAGAGTTTTAGCTTCTTAGATCCCGTATGACCTTTGTAGGCCATGGCTGTTAAGAGTACCTGAGTGTCCTGTTTGTAAAGAGGGGTTCATTACTGCTTTAACAACTCTCGGATCCTGGACAAAACAATAGTTAGCTTTCCCTGGCTTCTTAACAGGTAATATCGGAGTGTAACATGTTCTGGTAGTATGAACAAATATACCTTCCATTATATACTCTGTAAGGTCTTTCATTAGATCACATATATCATCCACATGGAACTGTTTACATCTGCCCACTTTGGTCATTATGTTCTATTTGTCTAGGTACGGTCATAGAAACCAGGCTCATGAATACATTTTGGATGATGGCAAAAAGAAGCATTTTATTAATTGACTTGCAAGTGAGGGAAACAACATCTTGCATCTATTGAGAGCCCATCTAATGACCTGACTCACCCCACAGACTCCTTACCTTTATAGAACACAAATCACCTGATCTGCCTATCATCAAGAACACCACTGTTAGGCCTTCAGGCACATATATCCAGTGCTGCCTTGTAACTAAATGAGGCCGCTTTCACGCAGCCCAAGGCCTTCTTGGAAAGTTCTCCTCTAAAACTCCTTCAGAGGTTTTAATTAGTCATCTTACGTATTCCTATTGTGCACACAGGGGTTCAAAGGGAAGTGGTATGCTACTCCCGATACTGTCTCAGCTGGATACAAGATGTGTTGGGACTAAATGTGGGAATTTGCAGCTCATCACAAAATCATACAATAGGGAAACAGGCTGAGATGGCAGAGAGAAGGTTAATTTTCATAGCAATATGCAGAGATGGACACACATAGTATCATGACTCACAGCAATAGTCTCTAACCACTAAAACCTCTGGGTTTTTATACAATTTTACACAAAGGGCTGCATAGAGAAAAGTCATAATGATACATTTGGTCAGTTACATTAACAATGGACTAACTAGAGGTAAAGCCTAGGACTATGGCTTTACAGCACCATCCAAGCTCAATGTGATACTGCTTGGCCCACCCACAGCCCACCACCTCTTGATGGAGTTTATAATTACACCTAGCCAGAAAAAAACAGATAATAGCATTCATGTGACTGCTTTCTGACAATTACGTGCTGGTGTTCTGATTTTCTGGCGAGTAATCCTGTCTTCATCACATAAGTAGTGGCATGTAGGTGGGTATAAATGCATCTCAGATGGAGACTTACCTCATTATCGCACGGCCTAATGGATACTTGTGTGCTGGTGAACGATTCATGTTTCATTCCACGTCACATCCCTGCTATTGCTGCAGCTTACTTAATTGCCATGTTGATGGCTCCGTCCAAGGCTCATATATGGCCATCGACTTATTGTAACATTTCTGTAGTTTCCATAAGAGCATTCTTTGGGTGTCTTTTTCATAGTGTATTCCTGTTTTGTGACTTTTGTTTTTAATGTTCTTGTGATGAGAATTTCCTTATGGTCTGCCCCCATCCTCATTTGAGAAACATGCTATTGTTTTTAATGTTCAATCCTCTCTCCTAACCTTTCCTCATTCTAAGCCAAAAGGAGTCCAAAAGACATTTTTTGTGATAACCCTTCAGGAAACCCTTTCTGTGTGTATGTTTGATTGTGGATGCCTTTCCCTTAACATTCCTTTAAACCCACATAAACAAAAACACAATAATGAATACACGTTTTGTGACAACATTCGTGCTTTCCTCTTAAACCCTTGCCCTTAATTTTCCTGTCCCACTGTAAATGAACAAAAATAACTACAAAGACTACAATGTTATAGGACTGAAAACGTGACGATTATGTTTTAAATTGTTTTTATTAATGGGTCATATTGGTTAATTATAACCTTTAACACTCAAAAGAATCAGTATTAGATATTAAAAAATACATCTGTTAAGAAGTTTTATAAACACAATTCAGAATATTTCATATGTACATTTCAAGTCAAAACATATGGATTGACCTAACATCTAAAACAAAGCTTGTGATGGTTGGCCTATGTGCTAAAACATTTACAAAGTTTCCTTTAAGTTAATTGTTTCATAATGTCCTCCCAAATGTAATAAACAGTAGAATGCATAACCATATTATTTTCCTTTGTATATGAGGGGCCAGAATTCATTCATGTTTATGAAATTCATATTGTTTACTAATTTCATAAATCCTTTTTCATCCACAGATGTTAAAACTGAACAGTCTGTTAAAAGATGTCTAGGACTTTCAAGTTCTTTTCCACATATTCTGCAAAGACAATATTTGGTTGGAATTGTATACCAAACTCCCCTATTGTATTACATTGATATCTGATCCAGCCTCAACAAGAAAATGTATTTTTTACTTTTGTGTTCTGTATGTTAAAAAAGTATGCACACGCTACAAGGGCCTCACTGGTACAGCTTCAAGGTACCAACTCAAAATGTACCACCACTATAGCTTTCCTCTACCGCTTGACTGCTCTGACCACCTGGCTGTGCCTTTCAACATTGTGCACACCAGCCCAATCAAGCACTCCCAGCAGAAACCCATCAGACAAACCTTCAGTTATTTAAAGAACTTACCTCACCAACCTCTACCTCACAAGGACCAACAATCACAACACAACTGCTCCTCTCTACTGCAAGCACTGAACACCACCTTCTCAGCCTCCATTGACCAACATGCCTCTCTGGAACAATGCTCCTGCAAACTTAAACATTCAGCACACTGGTACATGTCAGAACTCAACCTCAGCAAAAGAGTTGTCTGGAAACAAGAGAAAACCTGGCACCAATCCAGGACTGAATCTCACCTGGTGCTCCTCAAGGAATTCTGAGGACACCGCCAACAACTAATTACCACAGCCAAGGTGTCCTTCTGTCAGAACACCATAGCAGAAGCTAACAACAAAAGCAGAGCCCTCTACAAAGAGGTCAAGTGCTGCATCAACCCGCTGCCCGACCCAGCCGTACCAAACTCCATCAAACCTTTTTTATTACAAAAACAGCAAGATTCACAAGCACGTAGAAACCAGCTCTGCATCCACAGACCAACCCACAAATTCTCATTGCAAAATCTCCACACCCTGGAAAACATTCAAGACACTCTCTACAGTGGATCTGGTAGGAACCCTGGCCATCCTCAAAGCCACATCATATACAGACAATATCCACCTAGCATCCATCCTCAAGACCGTCCATGCAGAAGCTCATGTAAAGAAATTGCATCCCAAAAACCGAACAGTTAAGATAATCCAACAGGCTAAATAATCACTGCACTTTTTGCAAGCGAAAAAACAAGCTTTATTACATGCAAACGGTCTCAGAAAGTCCCATAAAACCGAACTGACACAGAGCTCGTCACATCCAACAAGGTTACATCTTTTATAGTGGGAAAACAACACAATTTGGTTATAAAGGTTACAATGTTATCCCAACACCCTCATCAGCTACCGCCTATAGAACATGCTATTGCCCCCCCTATAGTCCTTGAACTGATTGGCCAAACACTATCTAAAACCCATTCCCCTGACACGTGACCCCCTACATCATGATATGATATGATATGGCATTTATAACACGCCTATACACAAGTGTTTCAAGGCGCGATGAGGCAAGGGAGGGGGAACAAGGGAAGACAGACAACGATCTTACTAGGCCAAATGTAATTCAGATCGCGCAAGTGTGTGGGAGGGGGGTAAGGGAAAAGTGCAAGGGGGAGGGGCGAGGGGAAGTGCAGTACATAGGATAGTAGAATAACAATAGTAGAATACCCTGCACTTGACACCAGAAGGCGCCAAGTGCATGGTAAGTGCAGATAAGTGCTTGTAGGGGACTGTAGGGCTACAGAAAACAGTCCCCAGGTACAAGGGTTGCCAGGGAGACAGTGCGGGTGTGCAGCCGGCGGGGCCTATGCCCGAGAACAGAAGGGTGGCCAGGTAACCAGTGCAGTATCAGCCAGGAATTCAGCAGGGGAGAGGGGGAGAGAAAGCAGAAGCAAAGAGGAAGGTTTCGAGGTGCTTCCGGAACCGGAGATGGTCCTCTTCAAGTTTAAGGGAGGCAGGAAGGCTGTTCCAGAGGGAGGCCCCTGCCGACGACAGAGATCTACCGCCCACTCGTTGCTTGGAGAAGTGACTGACCCTGAGGGAGTTGGAGGCGGATGAGCGAAGAGCTCGAGAAGGACGATATTTAGGAAGACAGAGTTGAAGATATTGCAGCCCCAGGCCCCAGAAGGCCTTGTGGACAATGCAGAGGTTTTTGAACTTAATCCTCGCAGCCACTGGGAGCCATTGCAGAGATTTCAGTCCTGAAGAGATAGGATCCCTGGGCTTGAGGGCAAGGACAAGTCTCGCAGTCCTGTTTTGGATATGTTGCAGAGGGCAGAGAGTAGAGGCAGGCAGTTTTAGATAGAGGCTGTTACAGTAGTCCAGCTTAGAGAGAACCAGGGCTCTCCAGACAGTGAGCTTCTGGGGAAGGAGAGGAAAGGGAGAATACCTCTGAGGAGGTGCAGCTGGTAGTGTGACTTCTTATAGACGTCAGAGATGTGAGGAGAGAAAGAGAGTGTAGAGTCGAAGATGACCCTGTGGTTTTTAGCCTTGCAGGTGGGGGCAGGAAGAGGGCCAAGAGAGGCCGGCCAGAGAGCAACAGGGAAAGAGTGGGTGGGTGTGCCGATGAGTAGAATCTCAGTCTTACTGACATTAAGGCAGAGGTCATTTGCGGCACACCACTCCTGGATAGCAGACAGACATTCAGAAATGAGAGATGGAGGCCGAGGGTAGCCTGAAAATGAGCTGGGTATCATCCGCATAACACAGGGGAGAGGTTAGATCCCTGGGGGACACCACAGGTAGAGAAAAAGATCTCAGAGAGGATGGATGAGGACGCAGGGGGTGTTAGAGTCGAGGTTGGAGAGCAGTCTTCACGGATGTTCAGGAGAGCAGTTTCCGTGCTTCTGGCAGCTCTGAAGCCAGATGTCATGATCACTGCTTCCAAGGAGCCAGGACCAGCCCAACGTCCTTGGAAGCAGGCTCCTAATCCTAAGCCTAGGCACCAGCCGGTCCCTACTGGGACCTTTAGGACCTTGTCCTGGCGCCGGTGGCACCAGGCTCATCAAAGCCATCGGTCCCGGCACTGGAAGCGCCGGGCTCATAATATGTGTGAAGATGCTTGGGTGGACTTACCTGCAGCAGACCATGCTGCTTACTTACCAGCTACATAGGAATCCTCTGTAAGCCGGAACTATTTTCTTACCTGGGTGGGGCAAGCTCCACGCCCTGGATACAACACTGGAACTCTTCTGGAACAGGAACTCTTTTCTTACCTAGGCGGGGCCGTGGAGGAAGACGCCTCATCACTCCTAGGCTATTTAAACCACACCCGATTGATGAAGCGTGCTTCACGTTATTCTGCATCTGCAGCAGAACGCTCACCGAGTCTGTTCCAGCTTTTCTTCTTCCGATCCTGTACCTGCAAGAACAATACTTACCATTCCAGTATCCAGTCTTCAGCAGCGCCTGTAAAAGACAAGAAACAACAGGTTAGCACGACGACTTCACATGCAACGCATTCCTTACCTGGTCCATCGGCAGCGACCATTTTTTCACGCTGCACCTCTGCCTGTGGAGACAAAAGCATAGTTATTACTTACCGGCAATCCGCGAATTCCTGATGTTTTCAACACTGCAACCCAGCATCTGAAAGACAAAAGAAGAGACATTAGACAGGTATTTACTTACGCCCATCGCGCTCTCCACAATAGAGCGCCTGCAACTACTCTGGCGTTTTCCAGCACCTCTTCAGCACGAAATCACAGCTGTGAAGGAAAGAGACAGTTAAAGCGCTTGCATTTACTCACGCATTTCCAAGCGCTTCTTTCCAAGGCTCTGGCTCCAGCTTTGGCTCTCTTCATTCCATCTTCTAACGCTAGAGCCCTGCAAAACAAATAGAAGAAAGCATTATTCCGAGCCCTGTTCAATACTTACGTGTCCACGCACCTAAAGACTATATGGACTAAAGGTGTCCGGAAACTCACCGCTCGTGCTGTTAACGGCGGTTGCGATCCTCTGATGTTAAGAGGCCTACGTTTCACCCAGTGAAGGAACTGGCAACGGCACCCTGCACCAGACGCAGATGGAGAGCCCAGCATTCACCTATCTAAGGTGAGCACGTTGACCTGGGGGCTCTACGGAGAAGCTTAGACGAGAGAGAGAGAGAGAGAGAGAGAGAGAAGGACACTCAATTGCCCAGATCTTTAACCCCATATATTCGTTCATCTGCAGAAATCTCACCCTTCGAGTTCGACACACAGTGCGAAGAGGCTCAGCCCCAGAAGCCAATCGAGTCCTGCACATCACTTTTCGAGTCACAGACTCCTTCCTGCCTAGACCAGCGCCTCCGTGGGAATCAGGTGAGCGTTACACCAGACTGATGATCATGAAGACAAGCAACAGATTCAGTGTGGAGATTTAGCTGAGAGATGGCTAGTTTCTCAAGGAGCTTGCCCTGAAAAGGAGTGATGGAGATTGGGTGATAGTTAGCTGGGCAGGAGGGGTCGGCAGAGGGTTTCTTAAGCAAGGGATGCACAATGGAGTGCTTCAGGGGGGATGGGAAGATTTCAGTTGCGAAGGAGTGATTGCAGAAATTGGCCAGGGCTGGAGCCAGGGAGTCAATGTGGTCCTTTATAGTTTTGGAGGAATAGATCGGACTTGTCTAGAAACTTCATCTGCGGAGAACAGGAGAAAGGCAGAGAAGGAGAAGGAGGGAGGAGGGGTGGCTGCAGGAAGGCCAGAGGGAGAGCAGGGAGTGGGGGGAGTGGGAGGATAGGAGGAAAGAGAGGACAGGATGTCCTGAGTTTAAGAGATGAAGTGAGAAGCCAGTGCTGTGCAGAGGGCCGGGGAGGGGACAGGAGAGGTAGAGACTGCAGCAGGATTGGCCAGTTCCTTGCAGATTTTAAAGAGTTCAGCCGAGTTGTTAGATGCCGCAGAGATGCAGGCTTGGATGTGAGCTCTCTTCTTAGTAAGGACAGAGAGCCGGTATTGCCTTTGCAGCAAGTGGCAGGCCAGTTTGTCAGAGGATGTAAATGAAGCACGCCATTTCCTCTCGGCAACCCTACACTTGCGTTTTAGGGTGGCGAGGTCTGAGTCGTACCAGGAATTGCATTTGGCTTTGGGCTTCAGGCGGATTCTCATGACAGGGGCAAGGATATCAAGAGTATCAGATATGGCAGAATGTAAAGTGAGGAGGGCTGTGTCAGGATGAGAGTCAGCCAAAGGGGCCGTGGGGGTGAGAAGGTGGTGGCGAAAGCCTCAGTTGACACGCGCTTCATGGGTCGGATGACCGAGAAGGTGGGTGGCAGTGATGGAGGTGGCTTGGCCTGCAGGGTAGGGAGGGTGAGGTGGGAGGAGAGGAGAAGGTGATCACTCCAGGAGAGAGGAGTGGTAAGAGGGACAGAGAGGGGAAGGTCTGAGGAGATCAGAGCCTCAAGAGTGTGCCCTGCAGAATGAGTCGGCCCGAGGGGAGAATAGTGAGGGAGAGAGAGTCGCAAAGGTCGCGAAAGAGTCCTGAGGGAGGACAGGAGGTATCCAGGTGGCTGTTGAAGTCTCCAAGAAGGAGGAGTTGAGTAGTTGAGGCCAGGAGTGAGGAGGAGAGGTCCGCACACTCAGAGAGGAAGGATGAGATCTGACCAGGTGGTCGATAGATAGTAGCCACAATAAGGGAATGGCTTGGAGAGAGAGAGAGCCTGTAGATGAGGCATTCAAAAGAGGAGTAGGCCTGCGTAGGACTGACAGAGGCGTAATCCACTCGGGAAAGATCAGGACTAGACCCCCACCTGAGCGGTTGGTTCTGGGTGTGGAGAGGATTTTGTAACCGTCAGGTAGGAGTGTATCAAAGCTTGTGACAGAGCTGGCCGTGAACCATGTCGAATGAGGCCGAGGACATCAAGGTCAAGTTCATCCAGAAGGCGGCAGATATCAGAGGAGTGCTTGACCGCAGAGCGTGAGTTTAGCGTGACAATATGGAGAAGGTTGCCATTCTTGAAAGACTTCCGCGGAGGGGTACAGATGAGAGGTACGCCCTGTAGAGGTGGTGTAGAAGGAGCAGAGAGGGAAGGGGAAGGCAAGGTAGCCAAGGAGGAGGAAGAAGAGGGAGGCGAGGTAGTCATGGAAAGGGGAGAGGGGACAGCAGGGGAGGAAAGGAAGTTGATGAGGCGCGGGAAGCGTCTATCGAAGAGGTGAAGGTATGCCTGAGGGCCTTGGACCAGGACGGTCCCATTAGAGTAAACATTAATGATGACCTTAGAGGAATGGAAGGATGCCAGGAGGGCATCCAACGGGTGCCACCATTAATGGGAGAAGAGGAGAAAGGGGAGAGCACAGAGACCATATGGAGGGTCCATAGGTCAGGCGAAGGCACGACAAAGAGGATGTCGGTGAGAGTTTCCTTGGAGGAGGCATTGGTGTAGGTGTCGGCGATAGGGAGTCCTGGTTTGGAGACCAGGATGTCCTTTTTAAACTTCTTCCTACCAGATTTAGTGAGGAGAGCAGGATAGTCTATAGAGAAGCAGTTGGAAAAGATAGGAGAGACAGAGAGCACCATAGATCAGGTGGGGGAAGATAGAGGGGGACACACTAGAAAGGTCACTAGTGCAGGTGGACAGGACAGCGAGAGGCAGGCAGCTTGCGCAAAGGGACAGGAGGACTCTCAGGATGAAGGGATCCCAGAATGCACATATGAACACACGGTGGAGAAGGCCTAGGTAGTACAGTGCTGCCAGTAACTTAGATAGGCAACACACATCAACACATTACTGAATCTCGGTATGGGATTGGTTATTCATCTTATTGACATATTAGTAAATCTAGACTGCCACGTGATGTGCACCCCTCCATTCCAAATATGCCCAAAATAAAATAGTGAGGCGAATTCTGCTTTCACAGGCTTTCTCATTACACAGACATATTAGTGCACACAAGCTGCCTTTCCGAACCTTTACTACATTTATTGGCATCACTTCTGCTCCTCCTATCCAAAATCACAGTACGTTCCAGACACGACTCCCCCCGTATCTCCCTCAAACCCCAGATGCCCTGTAATGGCGTAACTCGAGCACTGCTCTTGAGTCTGAATTTTGGGGATTTATTTGTTCAAGTTGTGTGTGTAATTCATATGGGATGGCAGCTCATTGAGGAGGGCAGTAGTGCAGTACAATGTTGCTTAGCATCTTGGCATCACACAACCTTTTGCCCTATTCTCAGGAGTGATACCTTCAAAGGGAGCACCCCTACCAGCTCACATTCCATTCCCACCACATTCAGGCCCTGCAGTTGAATACAAATAGCAGTTATCTGTGTACCGAGGGGTACCTCTGTCCTCGGCTTCTCTCCTGGGCAACGTTAAAGGGGATTTGTTTTTGGAGCTAAGCTGCACAAAGCTCCAGCTCTGCATCACGGCCTGCGTTCTATGATGTACTAGGCCTCAACTTCCAATATGGTGACGCTTCTGCCATGGTAACACACTGACCGCACTTCTACCACAGAGCCTTTATGATTCCATCTTCCAGATGTCTCTGCGTTTGGCGCATCCCTTACTTAGGTCCTGCATGCCTTACTTCTGCTGGTACCTTCAAATACAACATCTAAACTAATGGCCTATCTATGACCTCTGCAACTGTAACAGTGTTACATTTGTTGCTGTTTCTGTGTTGCTATATGTGAGTATCTAATATGTGTCTAACGTAACTAAACCCAACACATGCTCCTTCTGCTCTGCAAACTTCAGTCTGCTCTGACGATCGTTTGTGCTGAAAAGAAAGAAAGGGACTGTTTAATTAGAGAAACAAGATACAAAGAATGGATCATGCAAATCATGACAATGAAACATGAGACACTCCAAAACATAATTTATGTTTGCAAAGTCAAGACAAGAAAATAGTCAACAACACAACATTGTCTGAAAACTATGAAGATGAGCTTCAGATGTGGTGCTTCAGCCAGCGCGCATGGTTCATTGGGATGAGCAGCACTAATGCAGAAAGGAGGCCCGAAAAAGGAAATGAATAGGGACTGAGCAGTGTCATAGTAGCAAGAAAGGGGAATACATTTAATTATATATCAATTATAGTAATGTGTACAGCTGCCACACACCATGAAATAATTTGATAGTGCCTACCGATACGGAACATGGTGCATAAATGTCTTACCAGGGAGACACTGGGCATCAGACTTTGCAATTTGCTGCAATAAGAAAAACACTTGTTTTTGTTCAGTTGTCTGCAGACGAGAGCTTGAAGTTCTTGTGGAGCTTTATGACTAAAACAATCATTGCTAAACCAGTGAGATTTATTCAATCCAGTCCAACAGCCCTACTTGTGATGCCTCGCTTTAACCTGACATGGCATGAATGATCCTTTTCCTTCTTCCACTCAAACAAACTCTGGATTGCTCTGCTCAGACTTTGGCTCGCCTGGCCTTCAGAAACTCCCTGAAATCCTTGCTATTCAACTGAGAAAGGCATGAGAACAGCACAGAACATCATCAAGCAATGGTTTCCCACTCTCGGTAGACTCAGTCAATAGGAAAGTCCTCTGTCTAAAAATTCATGAACATGTAACCATACTACACACAAATCATCAGCCAACCACTATGTGAACATGGGACTATACTCGGCTGGTCTCCCCACAACCTTTAAATAGACATTCACATGAACATAAAATGGCACCTCATGCAAAATGCTGGCAATACAGAGCAGGAGATTGCACTCATTCAGTGGGTCTGCTTTTGCAGTTATATATGTTTTTACTGCACATTTTCACCCTGGTTTTTTACTTATATTCAAAATGCACAGGAGACCACCTCGTCCACCTTTAATCTACCTCTCCTCATCCCACATTGCCTCACCCAAACCCACCGCGTTCAATTTGAAAGACAAATGCAGAAAAACATGTGAAGTTAATAAATAAGAAGTGAACAAGAAAACTAAACTTTGCTTTCAGTTACAATAACCAATTAGCAACAAAATCAGACCAACAGCAATATTTATTTATTTAATGTTTTGGTAGTGCCCAGAACCAGATGTATTCTGGCGCTAAAAGTACATGGTTGTGATACAAAATAGTGTTACATGGTGTCATAGCAGAATGGTGGTTACATTACGTCTTAGGTCAAGAGTCAGGAATGGAACAGGTAGGACAGGTAACTGTGCATTCCAAGTATTTGTTAAACAGGATGGTTTTAAATTTCTTGCAGAAGAGAGCGTAGGCTGGTTCATCTTGGATGTGTTGAGGGAGGGCGTCCCAGAGTGTGGGAGCGATGGTAGTGAAGCAGGATCCCCCGGCTCTTTCTTTAGCAAATCTGGGTATGCTCAAGGCAGAGGTGGTGGAAGAGTGGAAGAGCGGAGGTTGCGTAGGTTGTGTTTCTTGGTGACACGGTTGGTGAGATGAGGGGCAGTGTTGTGTAGACAGTGGTGGCTAAGAGTTAGGAGTGACTGGAAGAGTGATCCTCCCGTCTGATATAGGAGATGTAGTCAGAGCGTTTCAAGCCCCAGACTCCTCTGAGTGCGTTGTTCTCGAGCAGTTGGAGTTTGTTAAGGTTTTTCATGGCGGTCTCCGCTAAAATGGCAGTGCAATAGTCTAGTTTGCTACCTATGATGGCTCTGGCTATGGTAAGAGAATTGTCGGAGGTGAGGAATTTCCTAGAAAGGTTTATGAGCTTGGTAGATTAGGCAGTGGAGGAGGCGGTGGCTTTGACATGTTTTTGCATGTTTAATTCTGCGTCCAGGTAAACATCACGTGTTTTTACATGGTTGGAGACAGGGATGGTATAACCATGTATGCAAAAGGAGGAAAAGGCAGGGCTGAGATATTTGAGTCGATGTGGGGAACCTACAATGAGAAGTTCTGTTTTTCCGTCATTCAGGCAGAGAAGATGGGTGGGCAGTGTGGAGTCAATGTCATGATTGTCAGAGAGTTTGAGAATGAACTGTGTATCATCAGCAAAGTTGGTATAAGGAATGTTGAGGCTATCGAGATGATCCAAGAATGGTTTGGTGTACATATTGTAGAAGGTGGGGGAGAGGCAAGAACCCTGTGGGACACAGTAGGACACAGGAATGGGGTCAGCTGAATCGGTCCTGCAAAGTCCCTGGTATTTCAGCTGGAAAGAAAGGATTGAAATCCAGAGGGTGGCTTCTGGGGCGAGGTGGAAAGTGGTGGTGATATGTTTGCAAAGAATCTCATGATCCACCAGGCTGCAGAGAGATCTAACTAGTAGAAGGATAGCACGCTCACCGTTGTCCCTGATGTGGTCAAGCTGGATCTTGAGGTCAAGTAGGGCAGTTTCAGTGCTGTGCCTTGATCTAAAACCTGATTGACGGGTACCTAATAAGTTATGTTTTTTGAGGTGTAAATGCAGTTGCGAGTATGCAGTGCGATCCAGGATTTTGAGGAGGTTGAGAGGGTTTTTTTTTCAGAGGGGAGTGACCCATGCTTCTTTGATGGCAGAGGGAATGGAGTTGGATTCAAAGGAGGCGTTGATGACGCTTGCTATGATGAGGGCCAGGGATTTTGTGCACATTTTGACATTGTGGGCTGGACAGGTGTCACCAACACAGATAGAGGTTTTCGAGTGCTGGATGGTGGTGTAGACCTCTGAGGGGAGATGGCAGAGAATTTAAATTTGGGTTGTAGAGGAGGAGCTAAGTAACCCCACCTCAACCATCCCGCCAATATTACCTATAAATTGGAAGCCAGAGTATGTGACGTTCCTTGAACAGTTGGACTGTTGTTAGGCAGAATCATATGCAGTACCCTTTGGGAACACCACACACAATTAAGACTACAAGTGTACGTTCAATTTCACCTTTTGTACAAGCCTGTACTACACAGTAAAGTGGTAGTGATGGCTCAGCAGCCAGACTTATCTCAAGATTAAAGTGAGCAGTATCAGAAGTTACCCAAAAGACAACAATTACTATGGTTCAAACAAACGCTGATTCAAGGTTCATGAGTAAAAGAATATACATTTATTTACACAATCAGTTTTAAAACAATTCTCTATATAAAACAGCCAAAAATCACAATCTTAATACAATACAAAACCCCCCAATCAATTCTGGACAAGTTAAGCTCAAAATTAAGTGTGAGAAAAATGGCACTGCAGCAATGTAAAAGGGAGGAAAAGACAAGGTTATCCCAAAAACAACATCACCAACAAGTGATAGGCAGGGCAATCTAGAAAAGGCTTACTACAACTAAGATTCAAGTCAATAGGCCTGGGCTAATGTTAATGCTTCAGAGCCATTGCAGAAGATCACACAGTTCAGAGTGGTTTGCGGTTGAGTCTTTGCCAAGAGTTCAAAACAAAGTTGGTCAGAGGAAAATGTATTTAAAGTAGAAGAGAAGGACAAAGCCTTCGTAGATGCAAAAGATTTCAAACACTTTCACTGCAGTCGGACGGAATGAACGACCGGATTTGAACAGTACCTTAAATGAAGAAGAGTGCTGTAGATGAGGCGGTTGTTACTGGCAGTTCCTGCAGGCTCACGGTCCTGAAGCGACTGTCGTGGTACAAGAAAGAGGAAGACTGGAGAGTCCTGCACTGCCCAGGGAATAAGCCAGCAGCAGAACAAAGCGTTAAATAAAAGGTGCACTCCGTAAAACCCAAACAGGTTCCGTTCCTCATGGATATCCGGTTCACTGCAGCGATGCACAGCAAATTCGACCAGAAGAGTTAGGACAGTGTTTGGTGTTTGGCAAGCTGGTTGGTCCCACCAAGCTCAAGGGAAGAAGATTCCTTGCAGATCTTCCCTGTCGTCAGAGTTTCGGGAGATTCAGACCTGCAGCAGGGCTTCACCGACATGTCCAGTAGTTGCAGCAGTCACCTTCCTTCAGCTCTTCGTTGGTTCTCTCGTTCCAGTGGCGACTAGGCCTTCCAAGTCCCAGAGACCTGCTTTTAAGCAGTTTTCCCCCATTCACACAGCCTGGCTGTCAATCACACAGCAGGGTGGCTGTCCTGGAAGGACAGCCACCTAGCCAATCAATCTAGAGTGCAGCTTGGGTCTGCAAGGAGACCCTGTGCAGGGGGCCTCAAACCCCTCCCTCACATCCTGCCCCTCAGACACTCAGGCACCTAGGGAGGGCTTCTGTGTAGATGCCTGCCAAAGGATTACGAACAAAGGAACCAAACCTGGTTTGGCACGCAGAGTAAAATACAAGAAAGACCTTTACTAAAAGAAATTGCGAATAAACTCGACTGGAACCAAATAAAAATAAATGGGGTCCAGCGGGCTAGAGTTTGAGGCTACCACAATAGCCTCTAATAGTACCGAGGCTATTTTTATAGCTCGCGCTAGAACAAGAATGGTAGATACCACTGCCACCAACCAAATCTTAGAGAAAGGGGAATGAAATAATGTTACATGAGAAACAGACAAAAGGGATAACTATTAACCCTTCCAGTACTCAATAGGAAGATGGAGTGTACTGGGTCTGCAAGTTTAAAAAGGCAGGTAAAGTTAATGGCAATGGCAACTTTACATGTTCTGGGAGACAGTAGTCAGTCCCAGAAAATTGAGTTTAAAGTGGGAAGTCTAAATAGACAACCCTGTGTCACTGCACTGAAGGTGCTGTGTGACACACAGTAAAAAGATGATGCCTATGGAGTGGGTGAGACTCAATAGTCCATGAGCAAAAAATGTACAACATACAGCAAAAACACATGTAAGAGTGGGAAAAAAAGCTCACAATCTTACCAGGTGAACAATGTAAATCTTAGAAATCCAGCAAAGCTGCTGAGGGACTCAACGGGTAAGGGAATTAGCCATTCTGGAGAGTTCTTGCCCCCCCCCAGACTATGGGACAGGGGGATCTAATCCCTACCAGGATGGATCTCCTGTTGCAAGTCAGTTAAATGGACTGCTGAGTACCCCAACAACCTTTTGTAACCCTTGCTAGGAAACTTTTTATCAGTGGTTTTCATTTGCAAACTATATGACCTACAAACCTATTGTGGCACATCTCTCTTTTTTAATGTAGAGGGGATATGATCTAACAGTCTCTCAGAAGTTCTAACAACCTCTGAACCTAAAATAGTCTTTTGTAAGGGGTCCTTAGAAAGGAATCCCTCAGATCTAGAGGGGCCTCCATGGTTCCTCACCACCTCTCTCACAGGATCAGTTTGGGTCTCAGGTGTCTTGGTTGGAGTGGCTGGGGTCAAGCAAGGTACATGCTGCCACTTCCTGAGATCTGACATTACCTATTTTAGAAGTTCCCCTCCTAACATTAGGATTTACACTGGAGTGTAAGCCTTAGCACTATTTCTTTCTGGTTTTCCACCAGCTTTGACAATTTCCAGCTCTCACAGGCCTAGAGAGGGGTCTAATGTGTCTATTCACCTCTTCCTCAGAAGCAGGGGGGGGTCAAAGACTCTACAATTGGATGGGCAATGATGGAGCTTGGTTGGGGCTCCCTTCTCCCTACTATACTAGCCTCAGATATGCCTGGGTTAGAGGTCAACTTACTAACACCAGGGCTTGAAGTGGGATTCTCTGTAGAGGTTCCCACAGGCTCAGAGTGGTCTCTTAAGGTTGCCTCTCTAGCCAATTTGATTTGGTCTGTTTTCATTCACTGGGAGGCCTGGGGGTACTGGATACTATTCCTAGAGTTTTTAAATCATTCCGCAACAGGACTCTCCCATGCACCTCATTCTGGACAGTGACAGAGATCCTTACTGTCATATTATTACACTGAACGAGAGCTGGTAGAATTGAAACCAACTGGACAGGGCCTCCATATAATATAGTGGGACCTATTGAGTGCCTTAGCAACACCCTCAGACTTGACAACGCTTTCGTCCCCTACTGGTCTGCTGGCCCAAGTATCTCCCTGGCAGGAGTATTCTGGCCATTCACAAGAACACTGTCCATATAATACCCTCTAGAGTTCTCTGGAATGGAGTTGTACACATCCATATTCTGTTTCTGACCCAGACCCATGGACTCTAAGGATACAGTGGCCTGAATACCCAAGGGTGCTTCAGCAAATAATTGACAGTGGGCACTAGCCATTTGTACTTCTTCCTCTGGGGTGAAGGCTAAGGAGGCAGTGCTGATCCCTGAAGGTTTAGCCTTGCATCTGGGATCTCCTTTCACATGGTCTGTTGACCCACACACATAGCATTTACCAAATGCTCTCTGGAATGGGGGTTTCTGCTGACCTCCCTCTGGTTGGGCACCCGAGGATTCACTGGCCCTATTTGGTTTCCCTTTGGGCTTACCCTGGTTATGTTTGGGGGCCTCTTCTGGATTGGAGGTATTAGAATTCTCTTTGTTATCTTTCTTTGGCTGCTTTCCCTCATCCTTCCTCTGAGTTGCCCCAGAATCCTTGTGAGTAGCCATGTTAACAACCCATAAGTCAGCAGCCTTAGCTAACTTCTTAGGATCTATCTCCTTAGAATCAGCCAAGTGCTGTCTGAGCTCAGGAGAGCAGGCATCATATATTGACTCCAACATAACAAGATGTCTCACACTTTCATAAGTGTTAATTCTGTAACCCTTAACCCAACCATCGAAGTTTTTCAAACTTTCACATACCCAGGTAGCCCAAGAGGTACCATCATTCTTTTTGAGGGTCCTAAACCTCTTAAGGTACTGGGAAGGGTCTTCCAAAATCTAGCAATTAAAGCTAGCTTCACACACTCATAATCCATTCTATCAACCTCCCCCAACTCCATCAAAGCTTTGGATGCAACAGTAGGTAGCCTAGAGAAGAGCCAAGGAAGCAACTGATTCCCTGTAATGTCTTGAATCCCATGGTTATACTCAAACATTGCCAACCAATCCAAAATATCTATCTTAGCCTCATACATACCCACTATTTCTTTAGGCATACGTGGTCTCTTAGGACAGGAAGATCTAGAAGAGTCTTGGTGAGAAGCATTCTCAATAGACATTTTTTTTCATTTCTAGTCCATGGTTCATCTCCATTTCTCTGAGCTTAAGTTTTTGATGCTTGTTTTCAGTTTGAACATTAATACGTTTGAATTCCAATTCAAGCCTCATCTTTTCTAGAGCAATAAATTCAGGACTGAGTGTAGGACCCGATGGGGTCTCAGTGGACAAAGGTTGCGGTTGCTGAGCAAGTAGAGGAGCAATAGGGCTTACATTGTGGGACCCATCCACCTCATCTAACCCATCCATAATATTTGACACATTATCATCCTCATCATTTTCCACATTTGCTCGAGGGTTAGGTATTTCAGACCCACTCCCCAGACTTTGGTTCTCCAACAACTTTTCAATTAATTCTAACTTTTTGCCTTTAGCAGAGAGATTCCTATCTCTACACAGATTTTTCAAATGATCAACAGTGTAAGTAAGGAGGTTCTGTAGCTTTCCATATCAGACATGATTAAAATTGCTTTTAGTGGTGCTTAGCATTGTGGTTAGTTGAGCCAAGGTAATAGCAGCACTCTAAGTGTACTTTATCTTCACCTCTGTACACCTGGTTAGGCAGAATCATATACAGTACCCTTTGGGAACACCACACACAATTAAGACTACAAGTACAATTTCACCTTTGGTACAAGCCTGTACTACACAGTAAAGTGGTGGTGATGGCTGAGCAGCCAGACTTATCTCAGGAGTAAAGTGAGCAGTATCAGAAGATACACAATACAACAGGACAGCAATTACTATGGTTCAAACAAACACTGATTCAAGGTTTCTGAGTAAAAGAATATAAGAATTCTCCCTAACAACTATCAAAGAGCAGAGTAGGGACTCAGTCCAGATCCTAAGAGAATTTGGGAGCCAAGGTATCCATTGAGAAAGCCATATCTGCATACAAAATTATATGGACAGTTGAATAAAATCCTTGAAGAAGCAGAGCCAATAAACGGCAAGAATGAATGGTAATGTCATTTACCATTGCTAGTGTGAATTACATAAAGCTGAGATGATGTAGATAAAATATGTAGTGAATAGAGTATGAATATTCTATAAGGCATTAGGAAAGTGTCAAGGATAAATGACATCTTGGAGTCAAGGTTAAGAAGCTTATGCCACAGAAACAGATAAAGATATCAAGTCATGTTATACGTGAAATTACAGAAGTAACGCAAGCAGCAAAGTAATTGTGAAGTTAGTTTTCAGCTTATAGTGGAAAGACTGCTGCGAGCGCCAACGTATACATATAGGAATGAGAGATGTATGGATGTTTCCACTAATGTATTATAGCAGGTTGGACAATGGTGAAAAGGCCTAATTTCAGTGTGTCACAGTTAAAAAGCAGAAATTGAATTACAAGTGAGTTTCAGCAAAGGCAAGGCTGAACAAGCCAAGAAGCCAAGGTCTTATCAAAACTGGAATAAACTGACTTTGGATACAACTCGTGTGAAAGAACAAACTCCTGTTCAGAAGGCATTACCATACCAAGGAAGACATCATAGGTCTATTAGAAAAATACTGGTAAATGCACAAAAAGGCTCGATTTTATGGTCTCTAGCTACATGGAAGCATGAAATTAGATGAACGTGATGGTCACACCTATGCATGGAGGCAGACTGTGCTTCTCACTCCCTAATTTTCTTAGAGCTAAGAACACTCTCAAGGATGAATTTCAAAGGCCTAATTGACAGTAGACCACTGAGGTGATGATGACTTAATATTTTAATTGGTCGGAAGCTAAAGTTAAGACGACCTCACCAACATCTAGATGGCTGGCCTATTTGCTGCTAACGTAGGTGGAAAAGTACTGAAGGAGTGTATAATGCCAACCAATTGTAGAGGACCAGCATATTTATGTAACCAATGGGACGTTGTGTATTTAGTGACGTTCATAGTGGTCATTTTAAGGGGATGGCTTAGTTGCTCCACCTGATGTTAAGTAGCAAATGACACAGGTACAGTTTTTAGACTTTGTTTGGATCACATACTTAGATGTTCACTTAGAACCTATCATCGTTACTCTTAGGTTTTTGTAGTTTGACGTTAGTATGTGTGCAGGTTGTATGTCATTGATGATACATATTGCATTCAAAAGCTCCGTTTTTTACGAAATGCGTTGAGTTTGAAGACCGATCAAGCGATTGCGTTGATGTTCGTTATGCTCCCTGTTTTAGAAGGTTGATATTAACACAGTATTCCTTTTGTCAACTTCCTGAGTCGGCTCAATTATTGATGTATGTGTTTGGTCTGAATCACCATCCATCTCAAGGGTATTTGCTACTCATCAAAGTGGCTAGCCTATCCAATTCACTTGGTAGCAGAGTGAGGATGCTTTAAGAGCCATCAATCTGTGTAAACTTTAGAGTTTCAGCAATATCGGAAGACCTTTGCAATTTGTCTGAAAGGATGTGAAGCTCCCAGTAGATAGTGGTTAGTGTAAAATCTAAAAAGAGTCTTACAAGACTGGGTGAGATGGGTCCCATAGTTTCCATAGAATCCCCTCCCATTTCTACGTGAAACCGATCAATCAGAAGGTTGAAGAGGCGGTAAAAAAGGCGGATGATCCTGAGAGTCAGAGGACAAAAAATTATATTGGTAAGTAAAAAACTGAGCGAGTTGACAAAAGCATGGGTGATGAGTGAAGAAAAAAGAGAATAACAGAGGGTGGTGGGATAAAATATAACGTGAGAGTAAGAGTGTAGTATATATGTGAGGAATGAGATATTGACTTGAGTGTGGCCGAGCAATATATAATCATGAGAGAGGCCACGATAAGAGAATGTGCCCTGGCCTGCATTTTTTATGAGGTGACAGAGGAAGTTTGAACCCAAAATCCCATAGTGGAGCACTAGGAGACAGTCCCGATTAAAGACGGTTCCACAGGTGTTAACTTATACTTCGTATGAAGTATTTTTAGATGGCAAGATGAGTCTTGGAAAGGAGACCCTAAGAGATTTATGTAACCAGTTGAGTTTGTCTGTTTGTTTTATGTGGTTTTGTGAACAATGACGTCATAAGTGGAAAAAAATATTTGATTGGTTAGAATTGAAACTGATGGTTGTTTTTTAGCAAGATTAAAGTAAAAAGTTTGACTAGCAGTATTGGAGCTTGCAACGATTGGTGCATGCTCATATTGTATTATTTTTATGAAATGTATCTTTTTAGTCTGTGATTAAAAATAAACAAGTGTTACACAAAGTTAAAAGTAAACGAGTTGAGAATGAAGGATATTACTCCACTTGGGCATATCTGCAAGCATTTACCGAAACATGTACCTAAGGTTTGACAATACAATGCAGAATGGGTAAAAGGAACCGCAGATAAAATGTTTATGCCAGGGCCTCAAGGAGGATCCCTATCGAAGCCAGTCCTGCGGCATATGATGACATATTTGCATGCAGCATAAACGGGAAAGAAGTTAGAGAAGCAATTGGATAGTTTAGAGCTTTGGAAAATGTATCAAATAGAGAGAGATGTACCGCCTCCTGTAGATTGGATACTTAATGTATGCAGAGAGGGGGATGAGGAGCCCTCTGCTCCCCCCGCCCTAATTGAAATAGAAGATGAGAGCAAGAAAGACGAGGGGTTATGCCCATTAAGAGAGCTTAAAGCAGCAACAGGATATAGTAACCCGGCATATGAGTCACCTGTGCAAAGCAGTGACGAGAGCACAGAGAAAAATACTGAGAAAGATGTAATCTCTAGGGTCCCAAGGGACAAGGAGTTACGCGATAAGGAGAGAAGTGTCAAGCAAGTACATCTCTAGACATAGGACGAGAGATAAAATGATGGAAGGGAGAAAGAGACAAGGCTGATGAGACTTTTACAACATGAATGGATGGGTGGTCATATTTTGCTTAAACTCAATGGTAAAGGCGTTGAGGTTGTTAGACAACGGGAAGATCAAGACGAGCGAGATAAAAATGATAAAGAAAGAGAGGAACAATTGAAAGATGAAAGAGCAAAAAGGAAGGATAGGCAAAGACGAGAGCAGTTATTTCAAGAACAGACAATGAAACGAGAGAGCAGAAGAGCAAAGAAAACGAGAGAACAGAGAGTGATTGACGAACAGGAAAGGTTAGAATGAAAAAGAATAGAAGCAGGGGAACATAAATTAAGAGATAAGAGAATACAGAGACGAAAGGATGAGGCGATACGTAGGGCAAATGAGAGAAAGGATATGAAGAAAAAAGAAGAAGACTCAGTCAGGGAGGAAGCAAGGAAACAGAGATAATTTGACGATGATATGGAACATAAAAGAAGGCCTGGAAAAGGAAATGAGAGATCCTGAGTCAGAAGTAGCATGGGAGGACATAGAGGAATTTTTCCCAGAATACGAGTCATTATCAGGCCTGTCTAGAGTCAATCTAGAAGACAGTTTTGACTCTAGGAGCATTGGGGAAGTGATAGACAAGGTATAATATGACATGAAAGCTCAGAAAGAGTTAAAGGGGAAGGGAAAAGATGATCGACTTGACAGCACTCAGTTGTAGGACATAGAAGTAGCCTTAAGTAGCACAAGGCCAAAGGAGCTGTCTCTAGATAGACTGACTCTGAGCAGAGATGATGAGGAGAGAAGTTGCATGAGTTGGGCACAGGAAACGTCAGATGAAGACAGAGATACTGTCCATGGGGAAGAGAGAAGGAATGTGTGCGGTCCCAAGGGATGTTTTTCAATGGAAAAAGAAGTCAGATGGTCAGATTTAAACACACCTGTAATTAGGGCATCAGCACCAATGAGACAGTCAGATCAGCGTAAGGAGCAACTCCATGGTGAGAGTGGGGAGTTGCAGCCTTATGTGAGTAGATTAAGCTTGCTACCAGGTCGAAGGCGTGTGGCAATATCGTCCCTGCATTAGATAGACAAATGATGAGCGATGAAAATTAGTTTGGGGCATCACAGTTTCACTTGT
This sequence comes from Ambystoma mexicanum, assembly GCF_040938575.1. Classification (NCBI taxonomy): domain Eukaryota; kingdom Metazoa; phylum Chordata; class Amphibia; order Caudata; family Ambystomatidae; genus Ambystoma; species Ambystoma mexicanum. The sequence goes on from NC_090925.1 coordinate 84,749,344, forward strand.
TAGAGAAAGGAGTGGCCAGACCACAGTATATTCGGTGGCCCCAGATGGACAAAGATAACTTAAGGTGTAAACTCCCAAATTTAACTTTGAGTGCTGGGAAATGGATGCATGAGTTGGAAAAAATGGCGGGAGGAAACACGTTGGCTATAGGGAACATTAAGGGTCTTTTAATCACCATACTAAGTGAGACAGCTAATGACGTGTGGACAAGGGAGGGTATCCTGGTGTCACTACTGTCAACACTGCTCATGATGGAGCACCATTCAATAACTTTATGGTGGCAGTCTGGAAGGAGCTTAGGGTACTGTATCCAGACACCTCCGATATGGGAGCTATAATGATGAAAAAGAAGAAAGACAGAGATGATCCGTTTCTTCAAATTCTACATTTCAAGAGGCCTGGAGCCTTCAAATGCATTAGGGTTGGGGAAAATCTATACCTGTATTTTATAATATATTATGCCAAGGGCTACCTGAACCTGTGTAGAAGCAGCTCAAGAAGTCAGTGGGTAGTGAGACAAACTCAACTGACCATTGCGCATTATTGCAGACTCCTACAGGAAATAAATCACAAAAAAGACGATACTAGAAGAAGTGAAGAGGCAAAATTAGTGCAGAAAAAACTGTCTGAATATGCCATTGAAGGGGCGCAGTTGATGAGTGTAGATGGATCGAATTCATAACAGGTTGCAAATATACCAGAGCAATAATGGGTTTACTCTGCGAAGAAGGGGTGGATTTTGAGGAAGAGGTTTTCAGAATAATCAAGGAAACTGGCAGAACAATCGGGGAAGTTTTCACAATAATCAAAGTGGGTTTCAAAACATGCAGAATTATGGCCAAAACACAGTGGGCAGACTAGGAGGCCACCCATATGTTGGACATGCAGAATGACAGGGCATTTTGCTTGCATGTGTAGAAGTCAAGGGTTTGTGCATATCGAATAGTTTTCAAAAGAGGAGGATTTCAAACCTGCCTGCATATTTGCAGCAGTACAATGATGGGTTTGCTCAGAATCAAAAGATGCAACAGCAACAAGCACCGAGAGTGCAGCAAGGCTTGCAGACACAGCAAGTAGCGGTGGCTCCGTCTCAAGGGCAGTCGTAGCACGAGCCCATGCAAATTCAGCAGAGCACGAGTACAGGACAGTTAATGACACCTAGAATAGGGAGTGTCACTGGCGGTGGAGGGAATTTGCTTGCAGGTTACAGAATGAGTCTGTACACACAATAGGACAGCTCACTGGGAGACTTGATGTGTTCAGTATTATCAGTGATACCAAATCCTCACAAGGAACCAAGGGTAGATGTCAATATAGGGGACATTTTATTTCATTTTTATACACACTCATGTATATGTGAGGGAATGTTTTTAATGTCTTGGACCTCCATGAATACTCAAGGTTTTGCAGGAGCTACACATAGAGTTCCTTTCACTGAAGAATTACCAGTTTCTATAGGAGAATATGATAAGAAGGTGCCTTTGCTATATTCAAGACAGACACCTGTCAACATATTGGGTCAGGGTTTGATGACAAAACTCAATATGACAATCTTGTCTACCGATGAAGGCATAGTGCGTTCAACACCAGGAATGCATTATTTAAATGTGTGTGAAATTATCAGAGCATTCACAGGACAAATGGCGATGAGAGCAGTAACTTTACAGCCAGAAGTTTTTCATGATGGAGTACATGTTGCTTTTTGCATATCTGCCAGGCTTAGCAGGCAGAACAATGAGAATACCTGTTGAATTTTTGTTTAGACCAAAGATCACTATGCAAGAAGAAGAAGGGTAAGTGTTTCCCTTAGAATTACAAGCAGCCATTGTGCGAGGAGAAATGGTGGTGCTTGATGGGAATGATGACAAAGGCAGACAATGGTGTGCAGTTATTGCCATTGGAGAAGGTTACAAATTAACTGACGTCACTGGTGAGGACTTATTTGGCGATCATCTATCTGATGATGAAGTGATATATGAGATGAGTATTACTTATTGGGTAAAAGCAATCAAACGAGAGGTACCTCAGAAAATGATGATAGCACAACAACATCCTGAGTATTTTGATGAAGGCATGCAAAAGTGCCAGTCTCATTATGGACCACATACCCCTATGACGTAAGCCTGTTGAAGGGGGTCAGAGAAGTGAAGATTGAATTGAAACCAGGAGCAATTTTACCTCGAGTACGACAACATCCCATGTCTTGAGAGGCAGGGGAAGGTATTTTCAAGACGATTTCCGCCATGATGAATGAGGCCATCTTAGTGACATCAGAGTCAATGTATAACACTGCTGTTTATCCTATCAAGAAATCTAAGCGGGGTCTTCGAGAATAATTCAAGATTTATGCCTGATAAACTAGATTGTAGAAGCCAAGTTCCCTCTAGTTCCTAATCCTTACACAATTTTATGTAACATACCTGTTGGAGCACGAAATTTCACTGTGATTGATTTGATGCGTTTTTCTCAATCCCATTGCACAATGACTCACAGGATCTGATGTCATTTACGTTCAGACAAACATGTCTGAAAAGTACTTGTTTTCCTCAGGGTTATTGTGAGCCTCTATCAATTTTCAATAAAGTCCTGCAGATGGACTTTAGCAATATTGATTTGGAAAGTGTTGTTCTGCAATAAGTGGATGACATTTTGGTTTGCAGCAGATCAGAGGAAGAGTGTATATGCGATTCTATTCAGCTGATGGTTATACTTGCTGATAAAGGATATAAGGTTGACAAAGATAAGTTACAATATTAACAAGAAGTATTGTACATTGGTCAATTGATTTCACATGAAGGAAAGAAGGTTACTCCTGAGAGAGCTGAGGCTATTTTGAAAACTGCAGAGCCTCACACGATAAAGCACATTCAGAGATGTTTGGGATTATGTAATTATATCAGAGCATGGGCCTTTGACTACAGCTCGTACATAAGGCTTTTATTGCAAGCCTTAAAGAAAGCACAGGCAACACAGGAAATAATCATGTGGACTAAGGAACTGGAGGAAGTGTTTGAAGAGCTGAAAATAGCAATTTGCACAGTTCCAGTTTTACGGTTTCCTAATTATGCTGAGGAATTCTTTTAATGTTCACACACAGATGGCACTGTTATGACAGCAGTCCTTATGACATTGGGGTATGAGCCCCTCATATTTTACAGTGGAATTCTAGACCCAGTAATGAGGGGTCACTTCTCGTGTGAACAGTCTTTGGCTGCCACCGAGTTCACCATAGAAAAAGCTGCAAGCATAGTGATGGGATGCTCCATGACGTTATTTGTAGATCACGCACTATTTGCCATTCTAGAGAAATTAAAAGGGACGTTAACTTCTCAAAGTGCTTCTGCCTACGAGGTAGTTATATCAAATCCAGCAATCAAAATTATTTGATGCAGGTTAGTGAACCCTCCCATGTCTGTAACTGAACCCCTGACAGAAGATGAGCATGCACATGATAGTTCGAACTACGAAGAGTTATATCATGAAATCCCTAGGATAAAAGAGAATTCCTTGACAGTTGGAGAAATAGTTTTTATTGACGATCCTTCTAGGATCGATCAAAATGTTGGGCAAAGATATAGAGGTGCCGCTGTGGTAAAACACACAGCCAATGGAGAGTTTCAAACATTGGTAAGTGCATGACTCCCGTCTCACTATTCAGCTCAGACTGCAGAATTGCAAACCATACACAATGCTTTTTCTGCTAAGATTGCCTCTCATTTGGAGGCTAGTGCCTCACCACTTACCGGCATCAGTCCAACTCTTTCTTTGCTGGTACCAGCTTTAACTACCACCCACATGCTTGGTCATTCCAACCTTCCGCCATCTTCAGTGGTCACTGAGCAATTCAGTTCTAGCCCGATGTCACCTTTGCTCTCTCCATTGCTGTCACACCTAGCTGATAACACTAAAACTGACATGCCTTCCTTTTCCATCTCACCCTGCACTGTATCAGAAGTTAACAACATAATTCTCGGCATGAAACCTACCTCTTACAAGGGTGACGCCTGTCCATCCAGGCTGTTAGTCCAGTGTCTTGACAGCATTGTCCCATGGATAACCCAACTGATTAATCAATCCTTTCTCGAGGGCCAAGTACCTGCTAACATCAAGGAGGCCTGAATCATCCCCTTGCTTAAGAAAGCCAACCTCGATCCACTCATACCCAAGCACTATCAGCCAATAACTAATGTTCCATTCTTACTGAAGGTCATGGACTGTGTGGCATACCTTCAGTTACAAAAATGCATAGAGGACAATGATATACTTGGACCTCGCCAATCAGACTATCGCGCCTGCCATGGTAAGGAAACAGCCATGCTTGATATACATTTTTCTTCCATCATCGATCGCGGCCATCCAGCTCTGCTTATGCTGTTAGACCTATTTGCCACATTTGACTTAGTTGACCACAGGATCATGGCCTCTAGGTTGCAATCACTTGTTGGCTGCACCGAGCTTACCACTCAATGGCTATTCTCCTTCCTTGGCCCTCAAAACGGCCAAGTTGCTATTCACAATTCCTCATCTATTCCTTGACACGAGGTGTGCCAAAGGGATCTTCTCTCTCTCCCACTCTTTTCAACATTTACATACTCCCCCTCCTTCTATTACTTGATGACATGGGTGTCTTGTACACCAACTATGCCGATGACACCCAGGTAATCCTTGAACTCTCCGGCTGTTACTCCACTGATGCACAGGCAATTTCGGACATTTACTCTATCATTCACTCCTGGATGGCTCAGAACTTTATGGCTTTGAATGCTGATAAAACTGAGCTCCTCATCGCCGCCTTCAGCTACATGCTAAAGAACCTCTCTGCTGATTATTCCTCCTTTCTTATAGCTAATGTCTGTATCCCTGTTGTTGAAAGCGTTAAGAATTTTGGGGTCACTATTGACGCTAAACCCACAATGTGCTCTCATGTGGCCAAAACACGAGCCACATGCTGCTGGATTAAAAAACAGCTCTTTTCACTATGTCCCTTCGTCTCTGTGAACAACATGTCTCTTCTGGCATCCACCCTTATCAGTTTGAGGCTGGACTACTGCAATAGCCTTCTGGCTGGCACATCCTCCGCCAACATCGCAGCCTTTCAGACCATTCCGAATGGCGCTGTTTGTACAGTGCTTGGTCTACCAAGACAGCATTCTATCACCGAAGACTGGAAAAAAACAACATTGGCTCCATAACAGGCACAGGGTATCTTTTAAGATACTAACACTCACATTCAAATACCTAAATGCTATTGCACCTAGCTACCTCTCAGCACGGATTCATTGCTACATCCCTGGACGCTCTCTCAGGTCAGTGGAACAGGCAAGACTCTCCCTGCCTTGTTTCCGCCTGGTCAGATTTGGAAAAACAAATGTTGAAGTCCTTGCTCCAGCACTGTGGAACTCTATCCAACTTCATCTCAAGTCCCCCCTTCCTTGATCCACTTTAAAAAGAATCTGATGACCTTTTTTGTTACTGCTCCCTAGTTCTGTTCTCTCTGGTTCTCATTGTTTCTTTCACTTCTGACTGTTTGTTCTGTCTTGTTTTATGTGTGTGATGAGGCCTACGTGGGATTTGGTGCTCTATCAAGAATTAAAATAAATATATAAAATGAGTTGCGCGGATTGTCATGCTCGAGAATCATGCAGACCAGGAAGTAACAGTGTACAGTGACTGTGCCTATGTGACGTCAATGGTGCACGAAGGGTTAGCACGTTACAGGGGGTCTACCTCTGAGTGGATGACACGCTAGTGCAGCACGCCGCCTTATTGGATAGGCTTATGACTACAACTCCCAGTGACCATCGCGGCCGTTAAATGCGCAGATCACACTAAAAGGGCAGATTTTATTTCACGTGGAAACCAAGCAGCAGATGATGTAGCGAAAATCGATGGATATAACGTGTTTTGAAACACTTGATGTAAAAGAGAAAATGGATGTTCTGATGAATATGGCTGAAAAATACAGTGATTTATCAAGAGTGCAGCTTATGGAGGTACAAGGAGAAGCACCTCAAAAAGAGAAAGATTTTCGGACACAAAGAGGGTGCTCTTTAAACCCCTCTGAAGCATTGTGGTGACAAGACAGCACTGGTAAACCGGTGATGCCTATAGCCTTATTGACGGTAGTGCTGGAACAGCTACACTACCCCATACACACAACTGGGGAGAATCTTGCTTGTAACGATTGCTGAAGATTGGTTTGTACCAAGTCTGTTAGAGCATGTTGCATTTTTTATGACAAATTGCATAGTTTGCCAAAAATGTATGGCTGGGCATTCACTGCGTACAATTAGGGGGGTTATTCCAAGACCCATTGGCCCCTTTCAGCATTTGCAGATTGACTATGCAAATATGATCCAAGTATGTAATGTATATAACTACATGGTTGTTGTAGTGTGTCCCTTTTCAAGATGAAGCAGGTTTGTGTACACATCCAGATTCCATCTGTGCAGCAAAATTCATAGTGTGAGAAGTGTTTCCCAGATGGGGAGTATGCAAAGTAATAAGGAAAGACAATGGCCGGAATTTTGTAAATCAAACATTTGAACAGCTCAGCTTGTTGCTTGGTATAAAGCACAAGTTTTCCTCAGCGTATCATCCGCGAGGAAATGGCATCTGCGAGAGGCTCAATGGCTTGCTTAAAGAAAGGATAGCCAAGTTGAAGCGTACTGTGAAGAAAGGTTAGTTGCATTGCCTACCACTGGCATTATATGCTTTGAGGAACCAACCAGGTTCTGACCACCCTCTCACGCCTCACGAAATTGTGACTGGGAGGCAAATGAGAACACCCTTAATGCCTCCATCCAGAGTTAGAAGTGATGCTCAGCCACTTGCAGATTTCTTTGGAATGGAAATGCGTGACTATTTGAACTGTATGACTTCCAGTATTTCTGTCATTTCAGGACAGTTGCAGCAGCAAGGGTGCAGGGCATTACAGAACACAAGAGATGCTGCAACAAATGAATCTCAGGAATTTTGTCTTCCCCAACTTTTCGCTAGAGATGAGATCCTAGATCATAACCACACAAGAAAAAGGTGGGACGAACCCTGTTTCAACGGCCCATTCATAGTGGAAGATGCAACGCTGTCTGCTTTCAAAGTGCAGGGCAGGCATGCCTTGATATTCCTTGGCAATACTAAAATCCTTACTGGAAAAAACCCTCTGCCCTCCACACCCCAACGAGAAGCAAGCACAAGCATCAGGGAAGAATCACAGCATGTGCAGACAAGATCCATGATGAGGAAGAAGGACGCAGAAGCTGACAAGCAGAAAGACAAAGAATTCATTGGACTGTGGCTTGGTTCGGGACACTCCTTTTAGGCCATCTTTGAAAGGGTTAAGGGAAGCTGATGCGAACACTCTGTGCTGTCATTCAGGGTGAAAGAAAAGTATTTGTTCTTAAGCCACAGAAGAGCTTGTTAAAAAAACTTTGGACTGAGGCATGCTTAAGCCTTGATAAGAAAAGAAAAATATGCCAGATGCTGATCGAGGTTTTGATAATTGGAAAAGAATACAGTATCCTGATTCTTTCCATACTGACTTCCTGTTTGGATTTGCCTATGGTGGTGCCCAATGACCATGTTCTGCAAGTCATTCTTGCTTATTTTGATTTTGTGTTGTGTGTATTTCCTTCACTTCACTCTTTATTGTTCCTTCTCCAGATCTATGGACCCCGCATATGGTCTCTGTTCTCTCTCCTTTCTCCTCTTCTCCCATTAACGGTGGTACCCATTGGGATGCCCCCCTGGCCTCCTTCCAATCCTCTAAGGTCATCATTAATGTCTACTCTAATGGGACAATCTTGGTCCAAGGCCCTCAGGCCAACCTTCATCTCTTTGATAGATGATTTCTGCGCCTCATCAACTTCCTTTCTTCTCCTGATTTCCCCTCCCCCTTTCCTTGTATACCTTGCTTTCCCCCTCCCTCTCTGCCCCCTTCTCAGATGCTTGTATACATTTCCACAGGGCGTACCTCTGATGTGTACCCCTACCCGGAAGACCTTCAAGGAGGGCAACTGTCTCCACATTGCCACTCTTAACTCCCGCTCCATTGTCAAACACTCCTCTGATATCTGCCGCCTTCTTGATGAACTTGACCTCGATGTCCTCGGTCTCACTGAGAGATGGTTTACGGTCAGTTCTGTCACCAGCTTTGACATGCTCCTACCTGATGGCTACAAGATCCTCTCTGTGCCCAGGCCCAACCGATCTGGTGGGGGTGTAGCCCTTATCTTCCTTGAGTGGATTCCTGCCTCTGTCATTCCTACGCAGGCCTACTCCTCTTTCGAATGCCTCGTCTGCAGGCCCTCTCTCTCGCCTAGCCATTTCCTTACTGTGGCTACTATCTATCGGCCACCTGGTCAGGTTTCTTCCTTCCTCTCTGAGTGGGCGGACCTCTCCTCCTCACTCCTGGCCTCCCCAACTGAACTCCTCCTTCTTGGAGACTTCAACATCCACCTGGATGCCTCCTGTCCACCTCTGAACTCTTTCACAACCTTTGTGACTCTCACTCACCATTCTCCCCTCTGGCCGGACTCACTCTGCAGGGCACACTCTCAATGTTCTGATCTCTTCAGACCTTCCCCTCTCTGTCCCTCTCTCCACTCCTCTCTCCTGGAGTGACCACTTTCTCCTATCCCCCACCTCATGCTCCCTACCCCGCAGGCCAAGCCACCTCCGACACTGCCACCCAGCTTCTCGGTCACCCGACCCATGAAGCGCATGTCAGTTGAGGCTTTTGCCGCCACCTTCCCCCCCTCATCCCCCCTGTCTGACTCCCACCCTGACACAGCCCTCTCAACGCTCCACTCTGCTATATCTGATACTCTTTATATCCTTGCCCCTGTCATGAGAATCCGCCTGAAGCCCAAAGCAAAGTGCAACTCCTGGTATGACTCAGACCTCGTCACCCTAAAATGTAAGTGTAGGGTTGCTGAGAGGAAATGGCGTGCTTCAAGTTCATCCTCTGACAAACTGGCCTGCCACCTGCTGCAAAGTCAATACCTGCACTCTGTCCTCAACAAGAAGAGAGCTCATATCCAAGCCCGCGTCTCTGCGGCATCTAACAACTCGGCTGAACTCTTTAAAATCTGCAAGGAATTGGCCAATCCTGCTGCAGTCTCTACCTCTCCTGTCCCTTCCCAGGCCCTCTGCATGGCACTGGCTTCTCACTTAATTTCTAAAACTCAGGACATCCTGTCCTCACTCTCCTCCTCTCATCCCCCTCCCGCTACTCCCTGCTCTTCCTCTGTCCCTTCTGCAGCCATCCCTCCTCCTTCCTTCTCTACCTTTCCTCTTTTCTCTCCAGACGAGGTTTCTAGACAAGTACGATCTATGAAATTCTCGTTGAAACAGGTTCACCCTTGTTCCTCCAAAACTATCAAGGATCACATCGACTCCCTGGCTCCTGCCCTGGCAGATTTCTGCAATCACTCCGTCGCCACTGGAGTCTTCCCTTCCCCCTTGAAGCACTCCCTTGTGCACCCTCTTCTTAAGAAACCCTCTGCCGACCCCTCCTGTCCGGCTAACTATAGCCCAATCTCCCTAACTCCCTTCCTGGGCAAGCTCCTGGAGGAACTGGCCATCTCCCAGCCCAATCTCCACACTGAATCTGTTGGTTGTCTTCATGACCATCAGTCTGGCTTCAGAGCTGCCAGAAGCACGGAAACTGCTCTCCTGAACATCCGTGAAGACCTGCTATTCAACCTCGACTCTATCACCCCTTGCGTTCTTATCCTGCTTGATCTCTCTTCTGCCTTTGACAAAGTCAACCATGCCATCCTGCTCAACCGTCTCTGTGATAACCTGGGTATCACTGGTCAGGCTTTGGTGTGGCTGACTTCTTTCCTCTCTGACCGACCCTCCCAGGTCCAACTTGGCTCCTTCCTCTACGACATCTTTTTCTCTACCTGTGGTGTCCCCCGGGGATCTTACCTCTCTCCCTGGCTGTTCAACCAATACCTGGCACTCCTTGCCCACTGCATCGCTGCTCTCTGTCCCAACTTTCAGTGCTATGCGGATGATACCCAGCTCATTTTCAGGCTACCCTCGGCCTCCTCCTCCTTCTCTCCTTCCCTCATCTCTTAATGTCTGTCTGCCATCCAGGAATGGTGTGCCGCAACAACCTCTGCCTTAATGCCAGTAAGACTGAGATTCTACTCATCGGCACACCCAATCCCTCCTTCCCTGAAGCTCTCTGGCCGGCCTCTCTTGGCCCTCCTCCCACTCCCACCTGCAAGTCTAAAAACCTCAGGGTCATCTTCGACTCTGCACTCTCCTTCTCCCCTCACATCTCTGACATCTCTAAGAAGTCACACTACCAGCTACACCTACTTAGAGGTATTCCTCCTTTCCTCTCCTTCCCCCAGAAGCTCACTGTCTCCAGAGCCCTGGTCCTCTCCAAGCTGGACTACTGTAACAGCCTCTATCTAAATCTTCCTGCCTCCACTCTCCATCCTCTGCAATTTACCCAGAAGAGGACTGCAAGACTTGTCCTTGGCCTCAAGCCCAGGGATCGTATCTCTTCAGGACTGAAATCTCTGCACTGACTCCCAGTGGCTGCGAGGATTAAATTCAAAACCCTCTGCATTGTACACAAGGCCTTCTGGGGTTTGGGGCCGCAATACCTTCAACTCTCGCTTCCCAAATATCTTCCTTCTCGAGCTCTTCGCTCATCTGCCTCCAACTCCCTCAGGGTCAGTCGCTTCTCCAAGCAACGAGTTGGTGGCAGATCACTCTCTTCGGCAGGGGCCTCTCTCTGAAACAGCCTTCGTGCCTCCCTGAAACTCGAGGAGAACCATCTCTGGTTCCGGAAACACGTCAAAACCTTCCTCTTTGCTTCTGCTTTCTCTCCTCCCCTCCCTTGCTGAATTCCTGACTGAAATTGCACTGGTTACCTGGCCACCCTTTTTCTGATCTCTGGCCCAGGCCCCGTCAACTCTCCAACCTGCACTGCCTCCTTGGCAACCCCTGCACTTGGGGACCGTTATTTCTGTATCCCTTCAGTCCCCCTTCCAGCACTTATGTCTGCACTTCCTTGCACTTGCCACCAGCTGGCTGATTCATGTGTTTTATTTATCTTATCTATTCCACTTCCCATGTACTGAACTTTCCCCTCTCCCTTCCCCCCACGCACACTTCCTTCCCACCTTCCCATGCACTTGCACGATCTGAATGACACCTGGACTAGTAGGATCGGTGTCTGTCCTCCCTTTGTTCCCTCCCCTTGCCTCGTCGCGCCTTGAAACACTTGTCTATAGGCGCATTATAAATGCCATATCATATCATATCATATCACTTGTGGGGAGCTCAAATAGCATTTCAGATTTCTGCAAGATCCTAAAAATGGCCCTATCATAAGAAGATTGCTTATAGTTATTACTGAACAGATTTTTGCAGCTACCTGAGTTCAGTGGGGATAGCACAAATGACCCTAGTACTGACTTGTTATAAGAGTTTTCTTTCGTCTAATTGAAGAATACCCGCATCTTGTTGGCAGATGCACGGATGTGTTCACCTTTCTAAGGGATCCTAGAAACACTGTGATCTGAGAAGGAATCACAATACAAGTGAGCCTATATTCAGAGAGAACCCCCAGGATGGTGGTGTGAAACTTTCCTTCGAGGGACATATTTCGAAAGTTACTCATAAAGACAGACTCTTGCTGAAAGGAGTTCATCATCTTGACTTGGTCGACAACACTATCCTAACCAACCATCTCACCACAGCCACCTCCTTTTCCGATAAAGCAGCAGCGTGGGTCAATTTGTTCCTGGCAGATAGATCCATGAGGGTCTTCTCCCCCATTGTGTCAGCTACCCCTTCCCTTATCACAAGTGGAGTACCCCAGGGTTCCTGTGTGTCTCCCACCCTCTGCAAAATGTTCACTAGGCTCCTATTTGACCACCTAGACGAATTAGGAATATCATACACAAATTATGCAGATGATACGCAAATATGTATCACACTGTCAGGCAACTACCAATCAGACGCCACCTTCCTAAATGAAATCTACAGCAAAATACAACTTGGATGGCCAAACACAGCCTTTGTCTTAACAACGACAAAACTGAGCTTCTTCTCATTAGATCCATGTTAAGACTCAACATGCTAGGCCCTAAATACACTTTTTACAAGGTTGACAAGGAAGCGAAAACCTTAGGTGTTTATATTGACACTGCATCAACGCTCCAAACAAATTAATGCCACCGCCTCCTCAACAGCCTACAAAACTCATAAACACCTGCAGGCCCTTACTGACCTCTGACAACTGCAATGCCCTCAAAAGAGCTTTTTTTTTTTTTTTAAACGTATTTTATTGATTTTGGTGAGAAAGAAGCGTGCTGTACAACGAGAAATTAAACAGTGATTCAAACAGGGGAGGGAATGGTGAAAGGGAAGTATGGAAGAGGGAGGGAACAAACAAAACAACAACAGTCTTCATGTTGCAGCAAACCTTTCAGTGGATAGATGGGTCAAGGCCAGCGACCCAGAGTCTCAGGAAATGGGAGGGGTCGCATGCAAGGGCTGTCCTTTCGGGTTAGAAGCAGGGGATTAGTGTCAGTGAAATGCTACGAGAATTCAGGGGGGCTTGTAATCGGCGGTGAAGCGTATGTCTCTGAGGAGGGCCTTCCATGATTCTAAGGTGCCGCTCTCAGTTTCGCTGCTCGACGTGATTCCTTCTTGCCAGGCCCTGGTTTCAGACACCATCCATCTCTCGAGTTCTTTGAGCCATCGTTCGTGCCTGGGGCCCGACGGCGTCTTCCAGGCCATCGCGATTGTTCTCTTAGCCAGGATGCATGAAATATCCATTAACCTGACAGCATGCTTGAACTTGCTGGGTCTGGGGTACTTCCCCAGAAGGCACTCGCCGGTGGTCCATTCGTACCTTGTCATTCCGGCGTCCATGCAAGTCTGTTTGGCTTTGGACCATAGTGTCATTGCCCTAGTGCAAGTCGAAAACATGTGGATCATGTCCGCTTTATCGTTCCCACACCATGGGCATGCTGGGGAGGATGTCTTATTGAAGGAGGCGACCCTATGTGGGGTCATGTATGTCCTATAGAGGACGTTCAATCGAATCTGGCCGAATCTGGCATTCCTGGACACTTTTCTGGGAAATATTAACACCCTTTCCCATTCTTTATCCGTAATCGGGGTCTCGAGGTCCGCTTCCCATCTCGCCCTCAGAGCCTCGCCTTTAGGGTTGGGTTTATCGCATAGTCTGCTATGGAGCCTGGAGACTGGTCTCCAGCCATCTGAGAGGTCGTACATTTCTTGAAGTAGAGGGTCAGGGGAGGGTTCCTCCGGCCAGCCGTTCCATTGTTTCTTGGCAGTCTGCTTGAGGCGGTGGTACCAGAGGAACTGGCCGGCGGGTATTCCTTCAGTAGCCTTAAGCGATTCAAAGTCCCTGAATTCCCCTTCCTCAAACATGTCACCCCATGTGTATATGCCTGCTTCTTCCCACTTCCTTGCTGTGGAGAGGTCTGCATCCGTTCAGCAGGTATCCGATTAGATGGGGTTATCCGGAGAGTACGGGTGTTTCACTCGCCTGATGTAGCAGGACCTGGCCCATATTCTCCTAACCAGGTCAATCACTTGTGGGGTGATCAGGGATTGCCGAGTGGGGTGCCATAGGGTTTCCTTGGGGATCACGTTGGTCGAGGATTGCCTCAGTAGGTCCGTCTCAGCCGAAGGTTCGTCCGAGAGCCATTTCGTTATGTGGCTTAACTGGGCAGCCAGGTAATATAACTGGAGGTCTGGTAGCTTTATTCCACCCTCTTTGTGTGGCAGGGAAAGAACGGATAGCGACAGTTTGTGCCTGTGAGAGCCCCATAAGAAGTCCTTGATGATTGCCTCCAGCTTCTTGAAGAAGGGCGGTCGGACATAATGGCAGATGTTCACGAAGAAGTAAAGGAATCGGGGGAGTACGATCATCTTGACTATCGCTGCTCTGCCCACCATGGCCAATGGGAGCTTGGACCATAATTTTATGGAGCGTCGAAGACCCGTGATGGCGACCTCGGTGTTATGTTCGTGCGTGAGTATCGGAGTGTGGCTCACGTTGATCCCCAGGTACCGGAACTTAACCAGTTGCCAACCTATTCCTATCACTGGGAGATCGATTTCTGATGTGCTGCGTAAGCCCGCCAGGGGGAATGCGTAGGACTTGCTTCTGCTGAATCGGATCCCCGAGTACTTTGCGTAATTGTCTAGCACCTCCAGTGCTGTTGGTGCGTTGACTTCGGGGTTTCTTAGGTATAGGAGTACGTCGTCTGCGCATAGAGATATTATGTGGTGTACATTGCCCACCTTGATGCCAGCGTCGAAGAGCTGTTGCCTGAAATATAGTGCGATTGGCTCCAGGCCCAGTATGTACAGCATGGGTGATAGCGGGCACCCCTGTCTCGTTCCCCTTTGTATTTCCCAGGCTGCTGATACCATTCTTCCCGTTTTCACTCTCGCCATTGGGGAATTATAGAGGACCTCGATCCACCTGATAAAGCCCCCTCCGAATCCGAACCTTCTCAAGACCTCCCTGATCCATTCCCAGTATATGGAGTTGAAGGCCTTGATGGCGTCGAGCGACAACACCGCCAGGTCTTCATCTCTCCCGTATGTTTCGGTCATTACATGTTGTAGCCTCCTAAGGTTAGCTGTGGTGTTGCGCCCAGGCACAAATCCGTTCTGGTCCTCATGGACGATGGATCCCACCACTCTGGCCAGTCTGCGGGCTAATATGGATGTGAGAATCTTGGCATCATAGTTTAGCATGGCCAGAGGGCGATAGGACCCACAGGCGGTGGGTGGTTTGTGTGGCTTGAGCATGGGAACGATTATGGTCTCTTTCATGGTGTTGGGGAGGACCCCGTTCGTGTATGCCTCCTGGTAGACCTCGTGAAGAACTGGGGTGAGGATGGGCTCATACGCTTTGTAGAAGTCAGGTGGAAGGCCGTCACTGCCAGGGGCTTTGCTGTTAGAGAGGGACCTGATTGCCCCTTGCACGTCCTCAAGAGTGATCTCCATCTCCAGTTCCTCTCTCTGTTCGGGTAAAATACGGGGGAGTTCTATCTCCCCAAGTGTTTCTATAATGTCTTCCGTAGGAATTTGTGCCTCGTGGGCATAAAGTCTGGCGTAGAATCTGGCAAATGCGTCGTTGATCCCCAGCTGAGTCGTATGGAATGTCCCATCGGCGTCCCGTATCTCCATTGGGAGGTTTTTGGGGTGATCCCGCTTGCATAGCCAGGCCAGTAACCTCCCTGGTTTGTCCGATTCGTTGTGGGATCTGATGGTATGTGTGGTGAAATCGAATTTCTCCAGTCTTTCCCAAGCTTGTCGACATTCTGCTCGAGCTTCCTTCAATTTGTTCTCGGCCTCTGTGGAGTTGTCATGGGTAGACTCTAGTCGGGAGATCTCTGCTTCTTGTGCTTCAAGTGTCATCTTCAATTGCCTGCGAATTCCGCCGGCTCTCGATATGATTTCTCCTCTGATCACCACCTTCATAGCCTCCCATAATGTACTCCAGGAGGATACTGACCCCATGTTTTCCAGTTTTTCGGCGAGGTTTTCCCTGAACTCACGGTCTTCAAGAGCCGCAGTCGGCATCCTCCACATAGGGATCGGGGGTCTGGGGCCCTTCAGCTGCCACAGCATGATCAGTGGGGAGTGGTCGGAGATCGTTCGCCCCAGGTACTCTGTGGCTGCGGCACGTGGGGCGAGCTCCTTGTTGATGAACAGATAGTCAATTCTTGTATGAACTCTGTGTGGAGCTGAGTAGTGGGAGTAGGTTCTGTCGGCTGGATGGTGTTCCCTCCAGATGTCCACCAGGTTGAGCTGCTCCAGGGTTTCCTTCAGAGCCCGGGGTGCGAGGTTGCTCGGGTGGGGGGGCAGCGATCTGTCCAGCTTTGTGATCATTGTGGTGAGGTATGCCGGTATCCCGTGATGTGGGAAGTATGAGTTGACCAGGCAGACCGGGGTCTGTTCCATTGTGCCCCAGATCACTACATATCTCCCTTCCCGTCGGTCTGCAATCTTGGACATGGCCTCCATCGTGAGGTGGGTTTCTTGAAGGAGTGCAATCGAGACTTTCTTCCGTTTGAGATAGGACTGTATACGATTCCGTCTGAGGTATGAGCCCATACCCCTCACGTTCCATGTCATCACGGTTAACTGTGTCGCCATCGAGTCTGAGTTTCAGGTCTGGTGCGGGACCCCCTCCCCGGGGTCTGGCTCTGCTTTAATCCGCAGTAAGGAGGCTGCGAGGGGGACACCACTGGCTTCCGATCCCCCAGGTCAAGGCCTGGGCCCATCTCGGTCTTTGTTGGCGAAAGAAGCATGAAGACTGTACAACTAATGAAACTAATAACAAAACTCAAACTGGTGCGCCCAGCGACTACAACATTGTCGCGGCGCTCAGGCGCTCTCGAGCCGTCGGAGCCCATCCGGGAGTCGGGCGCGAGCTGGGTTAGGCGGGTGCCGGGACCGAGTGAATTCGACGCTGGGGGAGGGGCAAGGGCCTGGCGGCGGAGCCGAGCGAGGCCGTTTCCAAATGATAAACTGAAGTTGGATTACCTTCTGTGTTCCGGTGTCATATGTGGTGGTCCGTATTGTTGCTTGAGGGTCGCTTGTGGGATCCGAGGGGGTCAGGCCACCGTCCGTGAGTTGTCCTTGCCGTCAGCCAGGTTATTATCCTCTAGCCACATGTTGGCTGCTTCTGGGTTATCGAGGAATACCACTCTCTCCTTATAGATGACCCTGAGGCGTGACGGGTATAGTAGTCTGTATTTTAGGTTCAGTTGGCGGAGCCTAGCTTTTATCAGGACAAAATAATTCCTCTCTCTTTGCACCTTCTGCGTATAATCCGGGTAGATGGAGATTTTGGAGTCCCCTCTCTCGATGGGGCCACCCTCCCTGGATCACCTTAAAATAGTTTCTCTGTCCTGAAAGTTCAGTATCTTGGCAATTATGGGTCTGGGGTGCGATCCAGGGGGAGGGCGCCTCTGAAGGGATCTGTGGGCCCTTTCGACCGAGACTCCCTGGGTCAATTTGCCTGCCCCAATTTCTTGCAGCAGAAGGGTTTCAACGAAGGATGTGGTGTTTGCCCCTTCGTTCCCCTCCGGGACACCTAGGATCCTAATGTTGCCCTGTCTGGCCCGGCCTTTAGCCTCTTCCGCCCTTTCCTCCAGGAAGGCGACTTTCCTCCTCAGGAGGGCGACTTCTGACTTCATAGCTGTGACGGCCGTAGATGTATCCTCTGTTGATTGTTCAACGGTCGTGACCCTCTCAGCTAAGTTGCGAGCGTCCTGGCGAATTAGTTGAATGTCTATTTTGAATTTGTCGATCTTGGAGTCTATGTGTGTTTTTAGTGAAGCTATGGCATCAAGTATCTGAGAGTGGTTGTCGGCGGCCACCCCTTCGCTCGCCTGGGTGGCTTCAGAGGAGCCGGCCCTGGCTTGAGTGGGGGTCTTCACCTTGGTGGAAACAAAGGAGTACATGGTGGCGGCTCTGGTCTTGTTCTTGGCGGCCATCTTGAGATGATGGTTGTAGATGTCCTGGGCCTCAAAAGTTAGTTAGCTTGCGGGGTTGCTAGCGAGGCCCTCTTCTTCAGCTGGACATCGGGCCATGGGCGGTATTTTGCCAGCCCCGTATTTTGGTGTGCGGCCCCCGGAGGTGGATTTCAGAAGGATAGGGATAGGCGGGGGGCCCCTACCCAGATTTTGCGAGAATTCACGCACCCCGTCTTGTGGGGCTGGATCGACGGGGTGACCCGAACCAGGTCAGTCTTTCCCTTCTGTGCATCCGGTGCTGGGTGGTGCAGGCTTTGTGTTGGTGCCAGTTGGGCGGCACCCGGGAGGATCGTTCTGCTTGTCGCGCTTCCGCTTCACCCCACCAGGCCCGGGAGTCCGTTGGAGGAGGGGTACCCCCCAGAGGCTCCGCTATGCGATGCGAGGCGCCATCTTGGATTCGATCGGAGCGAGGGGGGAGAGAGCCGACTTAGGGCTGTGGTGGCGTCTAGGAGGTCTGATTCGGTGGCCCGATGGTGGTCCAGATGCAGGACTGCTTCCCCCAACAACACGTTCTTCTGCGAGGGCTGGAGCCTCACATGAGCCGGAGGAAAGGATCAGGAAACGGCGTCTGGGCCGGAGCTCGGCAGATCAGCTACCACTCGCCATCGGCGCCAAGCCACGCCCCCTCAAAAGAGCTTTTATATTGTCCAAATTGGATTACTGTAACTTTCTCTATTTGGGTACAAGTTAGAAAAACCTCCACAAGCTACAAATCCTGCAAAATAACACCCTTGGATCGGCTCGCAACATCCCCTGCTCTAGCCGCGTTTCTCAAACCCAACTAAATAGGAACTGGGTCCCTATCCAAGACTGTATAACCTTCAGAACACTCATGATCACCCATAAGTGCCTCAACAACTCACCCCCGAAATAATTGATGAACAAATTCTCCAGAAAGGTTCCCTCCTGACCTACGAGATCTAACTATGCCCACTGCCTAAACATCCTGAAATGTCATCTCATCAAATCAGGGGGTTCCAGATTCCCGGTACTTGCAGCTAAGACCTGGAACAAACTACCCCCAACATTGAGGTCCAAACCTTTGTTCCTCCTCTTCAAGAACAAAATGAAATCCTGGCTATTCCTGCAGTCGAATTAGATTCATGACACTCAACTTCGACCATGACCCGGCACCCTCTCCAACCACGCCCATACTCTAGGTACGTCTCTTCTATAGGTTTACGTGACCAATAACATCCTTCTACCTAATCTATATATTAAACCTGCTATTTGTGTATACTTGTATATTTGTGTACATTATCTGTGTATTTACATTGTATTTTCGTATTATAACTATGTACTATGCACATTATTGTAACCTTGTACCTAAGTAAAGCACCTAGATACCCCTGGGATTGGTGCGCTATATAAGCAAATAAAACAAACAAACAAACAAATCATGTCATCTGGACTAAAGCAAATTCGAGGAATTCATTGGGAGCTGGTGTATGTCGTTGAATTGATTCAGACATATTGAGAACAGTTTTTCCTCTTGTTAAAGAGACATTTACATTTCATAAGTTAAAAACTGGTTTCAGAAGAGGTCTAGAGTTTGGTCTTATCGTCCAGTGAGCAGACTGTGGATCAAGGACAAAATTGCCAAGACAGCAGTTTCCAGAAGGAGTGCATAATACTGATGTATTAAATATTATTGTGTTCCTCCTCAGGCAAAAAGATGGGCAGCACCAACATTAATTTCGTGATACCTGATTTGGAAATAGGTACACATTGTTCACAAACTAGATGTTGTAAATCAACATTTCTTTGCCCCATTTATGGTTGCATTTTGTTTATAATTATATTGATTTTACTCACAGTTTGCAGATGCTACTACCTAGATGTACATGGAACCAAGACTCCAGTGAATCCTCCTGAGCAAGAGGAAGGCACTATTGTGGCAACTATTAGACACCCAAGACCCCATGTAGTTATTCCTGTTCCAAAGAAAGATGACCAATTAAGTGTCATTAGAAAGCCTTCACATGCAAAGAAGGTTGTAGAAAACAGACATACATGGAATTTATGCAAGACACTTTTATGCCTAAATGGGCTATTGAGCAGATGAGACGTTCTGAATTTTCTCCTACGAAGGGAACACTGATAGGTGAACTTCATCCACTGATAGATGTGCCTGTGAAAAGGTTATGCTGGTACACTTCATGATATGATTATTGAAGTTCAGGTGAGGAGAATGAGAAATAAAAGAAATGCCCAAGAAGATGATTGTGAGCTAAATGATTATCTGGACAGTACAGCTCATTTGGGAAATAACATTTGGTATCAACATATGAAAGAAGTAAGAAGAAGGCCGCAAATGAGGAATGCTTGGTGTGTGCACTCTGGCCATATATTATGGGAAAGTCTAAAATCTTTATAGCTTTCGAAATAGATGTTACAACATCTCATTGTCTTTCACATTTTGCAAGACCCAGTTAGTGGGTCAAGATGCCTACATGAAATGAGAAACGGATTGGATAGATCCAGATGAAGATGATAGGATACAAAGACAAGAGACAGAGAACACACCAAGAATCATGTGATTAGATATGAGAAGCCAGGAGTAAAAGGAGCTGGAATCAGATGGGAACTGAACAAGAAGATTGATAGTCCAGGACAAACTGAGGAAAAACTAAGGAATACATCAAGCATTGGAAGAACAGAGGCCAAATGCATATCTGGGGATCCGTGTTGTCTCCAGAAGGTTGGGAAGAAGGAGTGGTTATCTGCAGAGCATGGATGGTGCAGGATTGTCCTGACTATATTGTTTGCAATGTGCAGGTGCAATGTAAGCCCCTGTGGAAGAGCATTGCCAAACTACTGGCGTGGGTTGAAGAAAGAGGAGGGCCGTTGCAGATAGTGCCATTGGAAAATTTACAGTTGTGCTTCAGAAATAATGGCACTAGAAAAGTTGGAGAGAATCAGAACTGTGACAGAATTGTTGATGCACCAGGAATGGACCTTGGTACTGCAGTGGTCATGGATCATTATTGGGCTTTTGGAGCAAGAGTTTATACCAGATTGCCAGCAGATTGGGGAGCAATATGCACAATGGTGGATGTCCATGTTTCAGCTTTAGTGATTCCAAAATGTGACTTGCACATTGATAATTTCCAGAAAGCAGATGCTCACCTGAAGAAGAAGAGATCTGTGGAGCTGAAAAAGAGGATGAAGATTGGGAACTATTTTTTGGCTAAGTCAAATTAAGCTTTTGATTCCATACCATATGAGCATAGACTGTTTAGCCAGATTTCATCTGTGTTCATGTTGATCTTCTTGCCGGCTATTGAAGTTGGAGCTGTTAGGTATTTTTGTGGAGATTTGGGGCCTGACGGTATTTTCTTACCGCCGAAAAATAATTTAGCAACAATCACTCCTTGTATTCAGATTGGGCCATGTACAACAATAATACAGTGGGCATGCATTATTTCAGCACACAGACATGCGTGGTTGGTATGCGTGGCTGGTATGCGTGGTTGGTGGTATTTTGGTGAGCATAATTCCCTTGTTTTATTTGTGGCCCCAATATCCGAACCCCTTATTTTTGATTTTAGATTTTTCATGTAATCACTAGAGAGACCTCAGGCTTGCATTTCAGGAAAACCACATTTTAATTTTTAGTGTGCCACCATGGGCAATTTCTCTCTGTCTTATCTACGGCAGTGAGCTATCATGTGGTATTTTCACTATCTTATATACGGTAGTGAACTATGTCCCGGGCCTCCCTTTTTGCCGACTCATAGACCTCCGGCAGACTACAACACACACAGTTAGTTATAATTTCTCATACTGAATTACATTGTGCACACGGCTGCAGCCAAATCTTATGTTTAGCTACCTTGAAAATGACAATTGCACTGTCTAAACATGTCCCCACATCATCAGCACTGTATTGGTAAATATAAAACACACCACCCATCTGCTTTCAGATATTTTTGTGTGTTATAAAAGTTGCATTTAAACACGATCTCACTCTTTACAGAAATAAATGAAATAGCACAGTAACAGCATTATCTGTGATACACTGAAAAGAGAGTGGCGGAGACAAGAACTCAATTTGCAACATTAAACACGTGAGTAAAGCACAGGAATCTCCTTTCCTACACTGACTGAATATTCTCGTACACACTCAGCCCCCACACCTCAGCGAGATAATTACCAGGTTTATTCAGCATGTAACTTCTTTGGCAGTTCGCCTTCTGGAGGTTTTCACCCAGCAAGGACAAGCATCTGCCGTCACTCGAACTGGGGCTTGTCGACTGGAAAACCAGTCTCTGCAACCAATTTTAATCTGCTTTAGGAATCAGGCCTCCCCAGCTGTCAACCCCGTCCTTCTTCGAGCTGTGTCAAGATGTCCCTCTCTTTCTTTCCCCAGATTCTGCAGCAAAGCACTAGTCACAGCCTCCAACATGATGCTTGATGTGATGTGCTCCAATCAGAATCAATCATGTTCTATCCTCCTACTTTTAACAATGGTTCTTCTTGCACAGTTGCAACTGTAACAAGCTGATTTCCTGCTTATTCGAAGTCTTTGCTTCCTGTAGTTACTGTGTACAGAGCACAGGAAGGCAAAGAAAAAAAAAAAACTTGAATGTGTGTTTAAAACTGATTTTCATAGTCTGCCTCTTTTTGCAGTGAAGACACATTCTTTTATTAATGAGTTATAATTATTAGTCTTGTTAGTGATATTAGTTTGTTAATTACCAAATGTGTCTCTTGCAACATAGGCATTTCAGGTGAGAAATGGTGTGCATTTTGAAGGTACAGATGTGTGCTTTTAATTGTGAAAAATGTATTTGCATTTAATATGTAAAAATCGTTTTTGACTGAATAATCTGCCCTTACTTATATGTCCATGTTACACTGGCAACACATAGCTTGAAACAACTGCATCATAGCAATGCACCACCCATGCAGTGGTGCTGCACTTAAAAAAAAAAAAAAAACAAAGAAAAACATGCTTTACATTGATCCTGTGGAGTGGTGCTGTACTCTGTGCTCCCAAAACACGCTAAACACTCCTACATATACCCTCCTTTTTTTTTAGAACTTGGCTACGATCCAAGCCAATTTCTAAAAACAAGTTTGCCCCCATCCTTCTTTTAAAATATAGCAATCCAACAAAATGAATATTCATGTGCATCAATGAAAAAGTTGCAATCAACACAGTATTCATCTGAGTTCATCAGTTTACAAAATGTTCTACATTTGCCTTCCCAATGGAAGTGTTATTAGTCCAGCGTTTCAATTTTATACGTCAATTGAAAACAATAAAATAAAACAACTAACTAAAACAAATAATTAACATAACAGATTAAAATAAATAATTAAAATAATAAATACGTGGAACTCCATATGCCAGGACACTTGTCTGCCTCTGATATGTCCCGGCCAGCGATGTCACATCATTTGGTTCATTTGAGTACTCTTTCATCTTGCCAATCTTGGATCCATAGGAGTCATCATTTTTGGCATTCTGGTTATCTTGTCTTCACCTCCACCTGGAGGCAGGCATCTTTTGGTCTTCATCCAGGGGACTCCAGGACTCCATCGTCTCCCGTGACCTCCGGTATAAATAGTTAATGTTCTAAACCAAAATAGAAAAGAAACAGATTAAGTATATAGCACAATACTAACCACTCTTTTGCCAAAAATAAAACATTTTTTTTCTGAAATTAAACACAGGTTAAAAAGAAAATGAGCATACATGAAATAACATTTTAAATTCAATGCATTTTCATTCTGCACACCGACCATGAGCTTCCATTATATATATTTTTTTTTACTTTTTATATTATTTATTTATTTACATATATTACAGTGTTTATGTGCCATTATAATAATCAACTTTTTAACTTCTCTGTCATTGCCTCCTGACTGTACCCATTTATCTTATCTTTTTGTGTTCAAGGGACTTTCTGTTGTATCAGTGGGCAGCAGCCCCAGGGCTTTCTGTTTCTACATTCTCAAGCCGCCTGATCTTGTGTCTGGGATGGCATGGCTTGATCTGATTTACGTGGACAAACTGCTCTATCGCTGTTTCACCTTCATTTTTGAAAATTTTATAAACCACAGGAGAGACCTTATCTATAATTCGAAATGGCCCCTGCCAGGCTGCCAGAAATTTAGAATTTTTGTGTTTACTTTTTCCAAAATGAAACTTGTACACCTGATCCCCAACACTGTATTCTCTCACTGATGTTCTTTTATCATAGTATGTTTTAGCACTGTCAGCAGCCCTTTCCAGATTTCTCTGCACAAAAGCAAATGCATGTTGCAAATGCTTCCTCAGTTCATCAATGTACCCATGAACTGTGGATGCACTCACAAGTGTCTGCTCATGTGTTCTGTATAGTAGGTGTTGTGGTAACACCATTTTCCTACCCGTCAAGACCTCATGGGGGCTAACACCTATTGCTTTGGCAGGAGTTGATCTGATTGCCATCAAAACCAACGGTAAACGTAAATCCCAGCTAGAACCTGCTTCTGCCACGAATTTCTTTAAAACATCCACAACAGACCTATTGCTCCGTTCAACTCCACCTGAAGAGGCTGCCCAATATGCGATATGCAGTTTCCTTTTCACACCCAGTATTTGCCATACCTTACTCATTAGGGTACTTGTGAAATGACTTCCTCTGTCTGACTCAATTCTTCGTGGCAACCCAAACCTTGAGAACACATGGTTAATCAGCAATGTGGCTGCTGTTTGCGCACTACAATCTGGTGCAGGAATACATTCAATCCACTTCGACATCAAACATATCACACTTAAAATGTAACGGTGCCCTCTGCTCGACCTTTTTAAAGGGCCTACATAGTCTATTTGCAAATCTGACCATGGGAGAGTTAGGCCTCTTTTCATCAATGGTGCTCTATGCATTGGTGAAGCAGGTTTAAATTGGGCGCATACGAGACATCCTCTAGTATATAATTCCACATCTTGAGACATATGTGGCCAGTAAGCATAATCTTTCAGTATTTTCAATGTTTTTTGTGAACCTCTGTGGCCTGCAGTTATTGCATCATGTGCATGTTGTAGCATTAGCCCTCTGAATGAAAGTGGTACCACCCACTGTAACTGTACTGTTATGGACTCTCTAATCATGAGTCCATCTTGTAATCTAATTCGTCTTTTATTCTTTAATAGTACCCTCAACTCTTCTTTTCCCATACAATCATTTTCTGTTAAAGGGTTTTGTTCAGGATCTATCAAATGATTATAATAGATTCCCAAAATTCTATCATTCTTTTGTGCCTCAATCAAATCTTGGTCTGGCGTGTCATGGCCCAATTGCACCACTGGTTGATCTACCTCCTTTGGTGCTTTAGAACGTGTTACTGCATCAATCTGTATTTCACCCAGTAAATCACCAATAGGTAGCAATTCTCCCATCACAGCCCCAATTTTAGCCAGGTGGTCTGCCTTATCATTTCCCTCCTTATCCTCTCCTGGTGTTTTTAAATGCCCACACATTTTTCTCCAGTATATTGTTAGATCATTCTCTGACACCAATTTGTCTATGGCTTGTATCATCGTTTAAGTGACTTTTTGTTGTATGTAATCATTCCTCTTGCTTTCCAGCCAGGTAAATATTCCACAAAACTATTCCGTGCATAGTCAGAATCAGTCACCAGGACAATTTCACTGAACTTTCTATCAACTGCAGTAGTAATTGTTTTATAAATGGCTGCCAATTCCGCCACTTGACTGCTCCTAGCTCCAATCCTCATCCCTATACTGGAGACTCCTTCACATTTCAACCAGACATTTCCTATTCGTGACACTAATTGTTTATTACTGTCATTTTCAATGTGAAAAGCACAACCATCCACATATACAGTTGGCAAATCTTTGCATGTTTTTTCATCAAAAGCTTTGTGTGGTGATTGTTCAAGTTCCTGCCAATTAGGTTCCACATCCATTTCATTTGATATTTGTTCAGCTGCGCAGTCATGTAAGTCAGTTAACCCTTGAGCAATTGGGCTCTTTTTATTTTGTCCATATCTCACTTCTACAGGAAAACCTTGTAATGCCAGCGTCCATGAAGTGATTCTGGACTGCGCTAGATTACCTGACTAAATTCTTTTACTCTCTAAAAATTGCAAAGGTTGATGATTTGTTTCAATAATCACCTTTTCTCCCTGAACAATGGGGCGGAGGAAATGTTGTAGCGCCCACACAGTGGTTCATAGGGCCTTTTCACATTCATTAAATTTCATTTCAACTTGGGAAAATGCCTTACTTGCATAGGCAATTGTTTTATGATTCAAATCATGTTTTTGCGATAACACTGCTGACATACAATGTTCAGAAAAACCTATTTCTATAAAGGAATCCCTACCTTTTATGGGATATGCTAAACATGGTGCCTTTACCAGACATTCCTTCAGTTTAGCCACTGCCTCAGACTGCTCTTTTTCCCATTTCCAGGGAGTATTCAGTTTAAGCAGTTTAGTCAATGGTTGAGTGATTTCAGCATAATTTTCAATGAATTTTCTGTTATAGCCTGTCATCCCTAATAAACTTTTTACTCCTTTCACATTCTTAGGATCTTTTAATCTTTGTATGGCCTCTATCTTCTTCTTTTGTGGATTTAGCACATGTTCATTCACTTCATGGCCTAGAAAGTTCACTTTTTTCTTGCACCATTGTGCTTTTTGCAAAGATACTTTGGTGCCTGCTTTCTGCAATTGGCCAAGCACATGTCTTATTTCATCAAAATGGCTTTTCAGGCCTTCATTCTTTATCAAGACATCATCCACGTAAACTATGGTTCCTCTTTCCGCTGCATCAGGCATGGCCTTTCTCAAAAATATGCCAAATTCACTCCCACTATTGATGTACCCGAACGGCATTCTAAGCCAGGCGTATTGAGTCCTGTCAAATGTAAAGGAAAATAAATTCTGCATCTCCTCTGCCAATGGCACGCACCAATATCCAGAGGTGAGATCTAATGTGGTAAACACTTTTGAACCATGTATCTGAGCTAAGCCCTGATCAATGAATGGCAATGGCCATCTGGACACTGGTACTCTTTTATTTAACTCTGTCAAGTCTGCACATAGCCGCCATTGACCATTTGGCTCTAACACACCTAAAATAGGTGTATTGGATGTGCTCTGAATGGGCCTGATGATTCCCTGCGATTCCAAATTTTTATTAATGTCTGCCAATGATTCTAAACATGCCAGCGGTAGTGTATACTGGCGTACAAACACTAGACTTCTGCTACACCCTTCTGGTAGTGTGGCCACATGTAAATCAGTTAAACCACAATCATAAGCATCTTTTGCAAATACATCCTTAAATTCCATAAATATCTCCCTCAGATTGTTTCTATCCTCATTGCTGTCACATGCATCTGCTAAGGAGATCTGCTCTTCTACCATTTTGGAAAATTCTGGAAAGTCTTCTGGTAAGGGGATCTCGGCGCTTTCCTCTAACTGTGTGGCTGTGTCTTTTTGTAAAGCTGCCACTTTTAAATATTTTGGCATATCAGCTTCCACTTCAATGGGCTGATTTTCTGTTTCATTTTCATTTAAATTAAATATTATGCAATCCTCTTGATGGCAGCACACTGTCTCATTTGAATCATAAGGATACACAGAATGAATTTTAAATATTCCTTTGGGCTGAGAGTCCAGGTGTTCTGGCAACTCACCCTTGACATCTACATACTTTTCAGGGATATTTGCAATCACCATGTTATTTAAATCTGCCGTATAATGTGATTTTTGTATGGCCATTCCTAATGGGGAGTTTTCCTCTAAATGAATATCCTGACAACCTTTATTATTTACCATAATTTTTACAGATCCTTCACCAATATCTACCAATGGAATGTATTCATAATCCAGGCCTTGCTGTTTTATGGATTCATTCAGGCATACAAATGCATCAGAGTCTTTCATCTGCTGTCCATTTTTGCATTTCAGTGTTATTGCAAACTGTTTTGTAAATGCAGGAATAATAGTATCTTTTCTCATTTGTAATTCGATTGCATAAGGAACCAGTTGTGCACAATGATAAGCCCTTCTTTTGTCTTCAAATTCAGGTGCCGGGCCACCTAGGCATGACCATATTTTTTGATTAAGGAAATCTAACACCATACACATTCTGTGCATGATGTCATTGCCCATGTAAAATTCATTTTGTGCTCCACTCACTATCCATACATTATGGTAAATTGTTTTCTGCCCAATGCTAATTTTAAGCATGCATCTGCCTGCAATTCGGTTTTCAAAGTCTGGACTATCCAACCCAGAAACATATTGGTTTTTAATCCTAAATTTTCGGGATTTCCTCCCTCTCCATTATTTTTTGCAACAATTTCTCATTAATGAAGCTCCTCTCCTGTTCAAGCGCTAAAGTGGCTTTTATTGTTTTAAAACAGTCATTTATACCAACATGAACCCATGGTTGCTCATCTTCCATGTGTATTTCAGCAAGAGTGGTAATGTGTTTTTCTGAACCTGTTTTAGAAGCAATATTCTGTTTGATTGTTTTCTCTTTTAAATAAAAACGTAATGTGTGCTCATCTATGGCAGTCTGCCAATTTTTCCTTGGGTCCAAGTAGATTTGTACAGGTAGTCCTTCATTATCGCTCTGCATTTTGTCTTGACACATTAATATAACAGTGACACTAGGTATGCAACTATTCTAGAGATATACCTCCACAGCATCATTTGTTTTGGCAACGGTGTGACATTCATTTATGTTGCTGTTTTGTGATTTTAGTTTCTTAGGCCTCAATGGTTTTTTGGTTAAGGACCACAGCACTCCATTCACCCCATCTATGAGAGGAGACAATCTTTTCAGGCAATCTGTCCCCATCAGAAATAGATGTGATCAATACCTCTTGTTTCATTCTGTGCTTTCCTATTTTTATGTCAACCTCAGTTACACCTATGATGTGCACCTCCTCCCCATTAAAGTTATGCACTGGACCTTGATTTTCCTTCACTGTGATCTGACTCTGTGGGGGTCTCCCATCATTGATACTCTTTACCAGCTCCTTGGACATAATTGTGGCCTGTGCGCCAGTGTCAATCATAGCAAAGGTGTGGCATTTTTCTTCTACAGTGATGGGTGCATAATATCTGTCCTCAACTTCCTCTAATACACATGAGAAGTGTGAATTCTTACTGATTTCAGGGCTCACCTTTCTCGGGCCTTTATCACTTTTGGCTAAGCACATTGGTAAATGCAAAGACATTTTTCCCTCCTTTTTACCCATTTCTGCGCGAGAGACTTTATTCATTTCTCCATGATCAGAGGTTTTTTGGAGTGTGGCCACTGTTCGCCCATCCATCTGGGTAACATCAGAGACCACATTACAACCTTCCAACTGAACATGTGTAACAACATCATTCAGCAATTCGTAATTTTTTAATTCTGTGCATTTGTGATCATTTAGAGCCCTTTCAGCCTCTTCAAAAATATGTGGCTCAAAGAATTCTTCAGGTGATTAACCCATACCCTCCTTTTGAGTATTTCCTTTTTCTACCTGTGTTTGGTCATTGTTTTGCTTGCCCAGGGAAGGAGCTATAGCATCCCCACTTACTCCCTGTTCACTGGTATTCCTCATGCGTGAGTCATTTTTCTTAAATATGTCTCTTTGTTCTTTTGGAATTCCAGGTGTTTCTTTTTTATTTGCACAAATCTTCAATGTTTGATTTAGTTCTAGGTTAAACCATACCTCTTTTTTAGAAGTATTTGCATTTTCTGTTACATGTTCATTTATTGGTGCTTTCACTTTTAAATCATTAGGCATCTCAGAGTCATTATGCAAAATTACATCAGGGCAATCTGTCTTTTTGGCACTGCAGGTGTCATAAGTACTTAGTCACTTCTCAGAAGCCCCCCGGTCATTGCTAGAGCCATCAGCCCCCTCTTTAGATGGTTGTTTGTGTGCTGTATAGAGCTTTCCTATTTGCTCAGCTAACATTTTCACTTGGGCCTCAAGGCACTGGAACCTTTCCATCTCTCTAGAATCCTCTTTCTGTGGCCTAGGTCGATATTGGTTGTTTTCCCCCTGATTGGATCTATTCTGATACCTCTCAGGTGATTGATGTCTGTTGGGATGGTTTCTGAACTCTTGATTCATTTGTGGAGGGGAGCGGGGTGCACCCATCCTTTGATTATAGTCCCATGGAGGGGAATCATTGTACTGACATGGATTGTAGTTCATGTTTTGCCTCATGTCCTGTCTCTCAGATTGTGGGTACTGGCCCCCATGTTGATTTCCATTATCAGTAAATCGATCCACATATCGGGGTCTATCCTGATTACCATATATCATGGTGTTGGGATCAAATCTGCTCTGTGTCCCCAATGACTGGTAGGGACCATCATTTCTTTGATCTTGATTTTGTCTCTGGTTATTGTTCATACCTGCCATATCAGGCAGATATCCTACCTGGGGATTCCCTATTACTAGGATCATGTGATTGGAACATTGGTACAGGAAGTGGCGATCTTTGTTGATTACCCCTTTGTTCAGGTGTCACATTATTTTTACCTTGGCTTTGAGCAGACTCAAGGAACATTTTGGCTGACCTGATTTCCATTACTGTGGCTGAGGGATCTTTAGATTTAGGTCTAGTATCCTTTATTTTATCACTTTCTCTACCCTGACAATAGAGTACCTCATACAGTTGTGTGCTTTGATGTACAATCTATTCAAGGGACTTGTCATGGTTGTCGGGGGGAAATTCTGCCGGGGTCGGCTGGGCCGTCCGCGGACCTCCGGGCAGGGAGGCCCCAACTCCCCCCGTATATCCCAAAAACCACAGAGTATGAGACACACGCAAGAAGCAAGGTGGTTCTGCTGTTTATTACACAAACGGCAGGGATGGGTCAAGGAGCGTACGCGTCCGTCCTGACACACACACAATCGTGGGGCTCGCAGGCCCTTTTTACCTTAGTATGACGCGCTACTTGCGTCACCTTGGAAAGTTAGACAAAAACCTATCGCCACTCTTAATTGGTTGCTCGAGTGGTAGGGTTAGTATAGCATACGTATAGAGAACAGTGTTAGTGGTCAAGGGTTAGTCAGGTGATATACCTGGGTTGTCCCTACAATTAGATACATGAGAATTGTTACATGAAGACCCCTGATGATTGGTTAATGTTAATGGCGTCATTGATAAGAGCCCCATGTTCTGATTGGTGCGCTCGCGAGCCTCCCAGTCTGGGATCATCGCTGTTCCCAGCTCGCGGTGCATCTGTCATTTGCAACAATGTTTCACTATGGGTGCGTGCAGACAATGTGAGGCCTTATTCATAAGCTGGAAGGCCGACTACTCCCACTGTCGCAAATGTCCATTGAGCCTTTTAATTGTATCTGCCTGTGTCTTGTAACGAGGGATCCAGGCGCCTCCGTTCTTCTAGCCTTGGCATCCTTTCAGGTTTGGCTTGGTCACGTGAGGTGGGACCGTGTTTGAGGCAAAATTCTGCACAATTAATATTGTTTTTCCACTGTGTGCCTGGTTTAATTTGCAGGTGTGTCTTTGACGTTGGTTTGCGGTGTGCGAGGTTGCAACATCGTGCCCTTGATTGTCTGCTTTCGGAATGTGGGTTTGCAACATTGCGACCTTGGCTGTCTGCTTTCGCCGGGCTCATTCTGCAGGATCAGCAACCTGACTCTTGTTCTTTTAACGTCCATGGAAGCTCTTGCTTGCGGCCTACTTGGGCTTGGTGTGTAGGTGGAACCGTTTGGTGCACAGGCGCTTTAGGTTATAGTATCATATTGCCTTATCCCCAGTATCGTGTCTTCGTTATATTTCTCATTATGGCACCTGGTTTTAGGAGAAGCGTAAGCAAGCTCTTTAGATGAGTTCATTGTGCGTCTTGCGTTTCTGCGTTTTGAAAAGGCCTATGTAAAAAATAATAAAGATGCACGTCCGTGGGTGTGTTCGTCACCTATGTCATAGCACTGAGTATGTTCTTCGTGTGGATTGGTGTGGGAGTGTCCAGTGTGCATGTTTGTACAGGTGCGCTGATTGTTGACTAGGTCGTCATGGCATCTCTAACGATGTGTTGGTTTAGTCGAGTTGATCCATGTCGCAGGTGTCGGCATGGGCAGGGCGGGCTGCCGGGCAGGTGGGTGGGCACATCCGTATGTTCTTGTACCAGGGTATTTGGTCGTCTGGTAGATGGGCAAACTCTTCTCGTGGCGGGTGCCTGGGCCGTGATCCTTTAGGCCAAGCGCGAGAGGGGATTGGCGGGAGCCTGTTGTTCCATTCTCCCACCTCAGTCCCCCCTCTGGTCGACTTGTCGACCACAAACATATCCTTTTCTTTATCTCCTCTCACTCTCCATATTTTAGTTATTCCTCCCAAATGTCCATAGTGGTTAACATGGTCTTCAAATGACCAATACATATATGCACAGGTTCCTCCAGGAGTGCAGTATACCCATTTCCCTATGTAGCTTCTTGGGTTTCTTGGGTTCTCGACCTTCACAGATGGTGGGTCCAGGTGGTTGATGATGATCTGGTTGCGCAACTTCTCTCTCTCCTTTATTATTGTACCTGTGTGTTGGCCGTCATCCGCTGGCATCAAGGGGTGCATACCGGCCATTTCGATCAACTCGTCAGTGGTGCGTGCCTTCCGGGCCTTCCAAAATCTTATTATGATCAGTGTAGCTCCAGCCAAAATAGTACAACCAACTATAATTTTCAGTCCATCTGACAGCCAAGATGGCATCCATGACCATAATATTGAAAACCAGATTTCATCCTTTTTCACACCTTTACTTTCATCCATCATTTTGGAGTGCATCTGGGCCAACTGCTTCTGTCAGTGTACCTTTGTCAGCATCGTTGGCAGGAATGAACGTGCAGCATGATTGTCCTATCTTTGCGCAAACTCCTCCTTCCATTGCTGTGAGGAGGTCCAGTACATATCTGTTCTGAAGTGCTACCATCCTCACTGCGCGCAGTTCCTCTTTTATTGCGTTGAATCCATTTACTGTAGAATTGATGGTCATCATTAGTTCCCATCTAGTTATCTGGAGCCATTTTGCATTTGCGTAAGCCTGTAATCCCGGATGTATTAATGAGGAGAAGAACATTGCTGCTCTGCTGAATAGTCTGTGTTCTGGCGGAATTGAAGTGAGTGCCGTTTCCGGCCTTCCCCATAGATAATTTCCTGTCAGAGGTTCTCCTTGTCTTTTCCTTCTATTTAGGACAGTATTATTGCCGTTGTTCCTGTTCCCGGGCCCCTTCTGAGGTTGTACAGATCTCTTCTTCCTCTTGTCCCCTTCATCCATTTTGGGGAAGTTTACCACATTCACATGTTTCTGGGGTACCACTGGTGATGGTACATTGACGTGCACCATCGTGCATACACCATTCCACAGAGGGGGCAGTGTGTGGTATGCCTTTTCTCCACAGGCCCAGTAATGGTCCATTATCACTGCAGTTCCTGCTCCCCCCTCAGGTAACTCCATCACGCTTGCACAGTTGGTGTTGTATCCTACGTCCACCTCTCCTTTATGTTGGTAGCATACCTTAGGCGCAGTCAGCGGCAGTATTGTTATTGGGTCTTCATCCTTCTCTATCCACGTGAGCATGGGTACGTACTTGATCCAAGTCGTCCAACATCTGTGGTTGTGTGCATCGATAGTTGAAATAGTTTCTTTTGTTACCATGTTGCTGCCAACCACCCCTATCTCCCATTTGTTGTCCATGTACACCTTCCCCGTTATCGTCACCAGTGGCCTCTCCCAACATCCTGTTTTACCAGGAACTTCAGTGGCGTACCAATCACATGGTAAATACTGTAGTGTTACTTTCTTTGTTTCCCCTTTTTCAGGACCACTTGTTATGTATCTGAATGCTTCAGCATGTAAACTGCTCTTGTGGTAACTCAAATAAGTCTTGAGAAAGTTGTTTTCATATGGACATGTGTCTCGTGTTTTCCACACCAGTTGCACCACTGTCCCTTGAAATCTTCCTTTCGTTTGGAACAGTGCCAAGTATATTATGCATCGTGCTGTCTTTTCATCTATTTCCGTGGCAACAAATGTTCGAGACGCGCTCATGGCGTATGGGATTAATGAGCAAACGTAGCAGCTGTCTTCTGTTGTCTGCTTACCGATGCGGGTCATGTGTTGGTACCATATGTTGTTTGAGATGTGTGCTGAATCTTGTATATAATTGTCAATACCTTTATTATCTGAATATGTGCTGCGTTGAACTCTATTTTGCTTGTGTGCAATTTTACTAGTATCACCTGACGTAACACCTGTTGCAGCTGGGGGTGGGGGTGTATTAGGTTTGGGTACAGCAATAATATTGATAGCATAGCTGTACTGCCATACAGAGGCAGCAAAGAACCCGGTGATCATCAAAATCCCTATCATTTTTATTACAAATGCTAATTTCACCGGCATTTTGCTCTTACCTTGCTGCAGTCCGGCAGCGTATTCTTGCGACGTTAAAGTTGCCCGCCTGAAAATTCTCAATATGCTGGTTATTAATGTTAGTTGTTGTTTTTTAAGCTCTCCCTATCAAATAGTCATTCAGTGCCCAGGCGAAGAGCTGTTCCCACGCTAATCTAAGCGATCTATCTCTTAGGACAGGCAAGTATGGGTGGAGGTGGGGCATTGAATATTCTATGGCCAAGAGGAATGCTGTGTAGTAGAAACGTACCCTCCTTCTTTTCAGGTACGTTGGCCTTTTTATTTCATATACAAATTGGTGTGACAATTCTTCTGGGTAGTTATCGTCTGAGGGTACCATCTACTCCTGGGCAGTGAATTTGTTAGTTATCTATTTTCTTAGCAGTACAATAATACGCAGTTCCTGCATGTGCGAGAGAAAAGAAAAGAGAGCATTCACGTGTTTACATGTGTACGTGTGCAAGACAATGTCCTTGAGTTGAGTTATTAATGGAGTGGGGGTAGCGGTCAATGGGCAGGGGGTTTGGGGCTCAACTGGCGGAAGTCTCTTTACTTTTTGAGCGTGTGACCATGGAGTGGGCAGTATGGGGATCACCCCTTTCTTCTTCAGTTATTGTCTCTGGGGAATCTGGGGAGTGACAGGGTATGGAGACACTTAGGCCGTTAGCTGTGGTGGAACTCTCTTCCTCCGTTGGTGATGTTGTTGTTGTTCTCCCAATGGACCTGTCGGTGGCGCTGGGGCGGGTCTGGAGTTTGTAGATCTTTAAGTCGTGTAGGTGATTCCAGGCACATTTGTCCTGTAGCTTTACTGCTCTCGTTGATACCTCTTCTACCAGATGGGGGCCAGTGAAGCGTGGGCTGTTCCACTTTCTATTGAAATTGCGGAGTAGTACGTGGTCACCTTTAGCAACTTTGCACAGTCTTTCCTTTTACAATTCTTTATCCGCGTCTTCTTGTTGATCGCTGTTAGACCCGCCCCGTGTGCGCTCGAGCTGTTGAGACACAAACACTACACTAGTAATCAAAGAAGACACATATTGGTACATTTCATCACCAAAAACTGTTGCAGTACCTTCGTGGTCCATGAATGCTCTTGATGTTGGCGTTAGAGGGAGGCGCATTTGGCGTCCGGTAACCACCTCATGAGGGGTGAGGTGGTGGTCGGACCCTGGTCTATTTCTTAGCTCAAATAGGGCTAGCGGGAGGCAATACAACCAACTCTTCTTTGTTGTTTGCTGTATT
This sequence comes from Ambystoma mexicanum, assembly GCF_040938575.1. Classification (NCBI taxonomy): domain Eukaryota; kingdom Metazoa; phylum Chordata; class Amphibia; order Caudata; family Ambystomatidae; genus Ambystoma; species Ambystoma mexicanum. The sequence goes on from NC_090925.1 coordinate 84,784,558, forward strand.
TTTGCAATTGCCTCCTTTAGTAGGCCATTCAGGAGTTCGCATATACCGTTGGCCTGTGGGTGGTATGCACATGCAAATTTATGCTTGATGTTCAGTAAGGATGTGATGTGCTGGAACATTTCGTTTGCGAAATGTGGGCCATTATCTGACCGCAGTACCTCGCACACTCCCCACCTGGGGAAGACCTCTCTCACTAGGAATTTAGCTGCTCTGAATGCATCTGGGTGTGAACAGGGTCCTGCTTCAATCCACCTCGAGAATGGGCATACTACTACAATCATATACCTATTTCCTTGACATACGTTGATCATATCAACATAGTCAATATGGAGATGTAGGAAGGGTCCCTCTGGCCGGGGTATAGTACCTTTTATCACCTTCAGAGTGTGACCGGCCGTAAGCTGTTGGCACGTGAGACAGTTGCTGATAAAGGTTGACACATGGGAATTTAACTCGGGGCAGAACCAGTCTTCCCTAATACGTGCTGCAATTACTTCCTTGCCTGTGTGGGCTGGGTGGTGTAGTTGGCTCAGGGTAGTGGTCAATAGTGCCAGTGGCATTACAATCTTTCCAGTGTTACCTTGGCGCCATAGTGCGTCAGTTGGTGACATTGTGCATCCTCTTTTTACCCATGTTTCCTTTTCTGCCATAGGTGCAGCCGCTTGTAGCTCCATTATCTGTGTAGCTGGGAGATGGGTATACCCTTCTCTTATCAACATCTCCCTCGCTGTTCCCCTCCCTCTCCCTCTTTCTGACTCTGGGGGTTCCATATCTCACCAAAATATGCAGCATACTTTGCGTGTGCGTCTGCTGCTGCATTCCCTCTTGAAACATGATCTTCTCCATTAGTATGTGCGGTACATTTGACCAAAGCTAGTTCTTGGGGGTCATTTATTACTTCAATTAGTTCAGCTAATAGGAGAGCATGTTGCACTGGAGTGCCGTCAGCTCTCCTAAACCCTCTCCTCCTCCATTTTGACAGCCCTGAGTGGACAGTGGATGTAACACATGCGCTGTCAGAATATATGGTCACTCGTTTGTCAAAGCTTTCCTTCAACGCCAAGATCAGTGCAACCAACTCTGCTGCTTGAGCAGAGTAATGCTGTGCTAGTTGTACACATTTCATCGCCACACACACCGGTACCTCCACCATTTTTACCACTGCTGCCCCAGTCCTCCTTATCCCATCCCGTTGGTCAATTGTTGATGAGCCATCAATGAACAGGAGCTCACCTCCCTCTAGTGCGTTCTCTTCAACCTTTCTAGCACATGAGTATATCTCAGTGGTTTGCGTACAATCGTGTGCATAATCTCCTTCCTCAATTACTTCTGCTAAAAACCTTGCAGGGTTGACCGTGCTACATCTAACAATTGATAGTTCAGCTCTAGACAATGATCTCATAACCTGATGCCCTCTGCGTGGTTAGGGTGGACTTAGGTTTATTCAATATTGCAAATAGTGCATGTTCCACAAATAGTGTGGTTGGGCACCCCATGGTAATTGCTGACGCTTTCTCTACCGCAAAAGCAGCTGCGGCAAAGCCTTGTTCGCAAGGGAAATGACCTAACATCACAGTGGCCACTGTAAAACGCTACTGGTTTGTAGCCCATGCTTGTTTTTTGAGCCAACACTGCTTTCATTACTGCTGAGTCGCAATGTGAAAATATAAAGAATTGTCACTCATAATCTTGGGAGGCCAGTACTGGAGCAGTTGATATTGCATCTTTCAGTTCATTGAAACCCTCTTTCATTTCCATCGTCCACCCCAACTTTTTCTCCCCTTTGTTAGCCTCTTTTAACCCCTCAAGCAGGGGCCCTATGTATGAGCTGTAATCAAATACCCATGCTCTACAATAGTTGCACATACCCAGGAACTGCTGTAGTTCCCTCACTGTTTGTGGCAATGGTGTTTTTGAAATGGCCTGTGCTCTTTGTGGTGCAATCTTTCTTCCATGTTGGGATATGAGCTGACCAATGTAAAGTACCTGTTCCTGACAGTACTGTAACTTTTCCATGTCTACCTTGTAGCCTTTTTCAGCCAATATTGTCAGCATCTTTATTGAGTCTTCCCTGCATCTACTTTCGTTTGTGCTGCAAATAATTATGTTGTCGACATACTGCAACACTGTGCTTTCCACTTCAATGTTACCCAAATCCATCTGTATTACTCTGTTAAAGATTGAGGGTGATTCGCAGTACCCTTGTGGCAGTCTGGTGTGTTTCCACTTTGCGTTTCTGTAAGTAAAGCTTGTCAGGTCTTGTGAGTCTGGGTGCAATGGTATTGAGAAAAAAGCATTTTTAAGGTCGATCACTGTAAATCGTGATGCCTCTGCTGGAATGCCGCACAATATTGTTGCCGGGTTTGCGGTTATGGGGTACTCTGCTTCTACTATGTTGTTCAAGGGCCTGAGGTCCTGTATAAAGTGCCAAGACCCCCCTTTAGCCTTGCGCACTGGGTATACAGCTGTGTTACATGGTGATTCTGATGGGACCAATATGCCATTATTTATAAGGGCCGTTATTGTTTCATATATGCCCTCATCTGCTTCTTTTGATAGTGGGTACTGTTTCACTCTGGGGAGTATTGCACCTTTTTTCAATTTTATTCTTACTCCCCCTATACTTTTTATACACCCCACATCATAAGGACTAGTAGTCCACAATGATGTTGGTACTTTTGCCATATCCTCCTTAAAGAAGGGAACTGGGGTGGATGTGGGTGCCTCAAGTGCCATTGCAATTTTCTGTGCCACTTGTTTGTACGTTACTCTTAGCCATATTTCTACACTCATCATAAACACCATTTCACCTTCCTCTTTTTCTTCTGAGAAGAGCTCCTCATCTGACACCTGGGTGAGTCTACATCCCTCTGCTAGCGCTATTACTGCCCTCCATGCTCTTCCTTCTCTGTCTTGGCATGTACTGCGATATAATCAGCAGTGGCTATAATGCTCTCTATGTCCACTGAAATCACCTTTCCTTCTTGTTCATTGGCTGGTGTCTCCGGCCTGAACAAATAAGCTGTTGGCCTCCTCCAGATCTTTCCTTCTATCCCAGGCATCCATGCAAATGCCATGTCTGTCCCATACTGGAATAGTTCACCATCTACTGGCTCAGCCCTAATCGCTGTCTGTCCGCAGTATGCTTGCATAATTTGTCGCGCTGTGAGCATGTTAATTCCTGGGGTAGAGCAAATTATGCCGTCCTCCGTAAAGGAGATTGTCATGTTCAACCTGTTCATGATGTCTCTTCCCAGTATATTTACTGGTGAGGCCCTAGAGTATAAAAGTGGAACTGACATGTCATGATCCCCTATTCATAAGGGAATGTTATCAGTAAAGGGAACCAACCCCCTAACCCCAGAGAATCCTTGGGTGTTCATGGCTTCGCCTGACATCTTAAATTTACCTTCCCTTATGCAAGACCGGGTCGCCCCGGTGTCAACAAGGAATGATAATTTTTTGTCACCTATCGTTACCTCTATGCGTGGCTCCTCCGCACTATTAGGTGTTACTGACAGGATGGGACACACCAAGGCCGTCTGTGGGCTGTCCTATTGAGGGTACAGCGATTGACCGTTTCCTGTGTAAGGGTTGTGTCCCAGGACCGTTACCCTACCCAGTTGTGTTTGTTGTGCTTGGGGTTGTTGTGTTGTTGCTACCTGTTGTTGTGGCAGTGAGTATGTCTGTGGCTGTTGTTGTGTTACTAGTTGTTGCTGTTCATTTCTCTGTTGCAACGTCTGCTGTTGTTGTATGTCCTGTGTGGGCCCTAGTTGTCCCTGTTCGCCCTATGATGGTGTTCCTGGTCTCACTCTACACGTTCGTGACATGTGCCCCACTAATCCACAAATCCAACACACCGGTGGTTCCCTACTCTGCCATGGGAAGTTTCCTGTGTTGTCCTGGTGTACTGGTTGACCGGTGGGGTAGGAATTTCTAAGTCCTCCCAACTGCTGTTGTGTGTTATATCCGTATCCTCTCCCTCTCATTATCCCTCCTCTTCCCCTGCTGTAATTATAATACCCAGCTCCTGGCATTGAGTATCCTCCTCCCATGTTGGTCGTGTATGGTTGGAGTGGCGGCACCTGTTGTGTTACAGTCTGTGATGATGGTATTTGGGAGGGATCTTGTGCAGCCACTACTTGTGTGGGGCTTTGGGTCGTTGTTGCAGGTGTAGTTATTAGTGCCCCTTCCATTGTGTATTTAGTAAGCTTTTTCTGTACTAGTTTAGCCTCTTCCGTTTTCCTGTCCTCTTCCTTTTGTTTCATTTTACCTTGCCATGTCCTACAATGATGTACTATTGTCAGTTGTATTTCTGGCCATGCTTTTGCTTCCATTCCCACCACTTTCTTCAGTTGTTTCTGAACTCCTTCTGGGAGCCCTTGTACTAGTATATGATAGAATATTGCTGGTGTTTTGTCCCATTGTTCTCTAGTTTCCATGCGCCACTTTTCTTGGATTTCCTGGATATAATCAACAGGATCTTCGTTCTCACGCATCTTGCGTGAGGTAATTGCTCCTATGTCTGATGTGTCTGGGTACTGTACCCTCAGTGCCTGCCATAATGCATGTCTGCAGTTTGCGAATGGTGCCCCATCGTGCGATGTGTTCGTTATCGTTACCCCAGTGAATCCCACTCTCTTCCAAATGTCATCCGCTGCATCCCCTAATATAGATATTAGAAGGCCCTTTACATCCCCCACTGCCAGTTTCTGTCCTGCGGTGTGTTTTTCCATTTCATATATCCATTTACCTGCACCTCCACTTAATGATGGGAGCCTGCACTTTATATTTTCTTTGTCTACATGCTTCCAAGGGACGTATTGCGGTCTAACCCCTCCCCTCTCCAGAAGTGGCATTAAGTTGTGTCTCGTTATATCCATTGGGTTCCATAAAATTGAGTCCCCACACCCCTCTTCTTCTTCCGTCTCTCTTATATTGTCAATTTCGTCCGTAGTTCCCCTGCTCGTAACTCTTTCGTCTCCATCTTTTCCCCTTCTTTCATCATTTTCTGTATTTAATGTGGGCGTGTGTATTCGTCCTTCCTGCCTACGTCTAGGGAGGTCTCTAAGCCTACCTACATAGGGTGTCACTTCGTTTGGGAAGGGCGCTAGCTTGGTTGTACGTAATGAGCGTGAGGTGGTTGACCATGTGGGGTAGGATGGTGACAGTGTGGCTTCATGTATCTGTCTTTTCGCTATTCCTCGCTCTTCCTCCTCACTTTTCCCCAGTTCATCCTTTCTCCTACATATCCATGGTGAGTCTGCATTGGTCCGGGTGGCGTATAGTTTATCTAAACTTTCCCTTTCACTATTTCTTCCATCCTTCTCCATTCCTTCGTCTTCCTCACTACAAAAGTCATGTATAAATGGCAGTCCCACTCTGTCTTTTGCCCCTTGATCGTTACTGTTTTTAACTCTATTAGATCCGGTTCTCCCTTTTCTTCTTTACTAACCACTCCCCTTTGTGCTGATGTCGTTGCTACTTCTGTGTCTCTATATACATACCTCCTTCCTTCACTCTCCCCTCTCCTATCTTCTCTTTCCCCTTCATTTCTCTCCTCCATCTCTCTACCAATTTCCTCCCTTTTCCTTTTTAATTCCTCCATTACTTCACTACTCATTTTTTCCAATATCCTTTCATCCTCTTTCTTCCTCTCCCATCTCACCCTTTCCCGTTCTAATATACTCTCTATCGTTCTCCCTTCTTCATATTTCCTAGTCGTTTCTGATAGTAACCTCTTCTTCCACATTGCCATTTCCTTTTCCTTCTCTTCTTCTATCTTTTTCCTCTCTCTTAGTACTGCTCTTGATACTCTTTCTGCCGCTGCTTTTACCCTTTTGGCTTCTCTCCTTTGCTCCTCAGTTTGTTCCCTTATTCTCTCCACCTCGTTCTTACCTTCTTTCCTTTCCCTTGCTCTCTCTCTCTCCTCCCTCTCGAGCCGTTTGATCAGTTCATTCTGCTCATCCCTTAACTCCGCTAGTCGTTCCTCCAAAGTCCCTTCCCTTTCTCTTAACGGCTCTTCCCCGGTCATTTCACTCTCCCTGGTATTATCCTCGTCCGTTTTCCTTACTACCTCCTTCTCTTCCCCTGTTAATGAGCCTCATAATTTCAATAGTATGTGCGCAGCTACCCACTCATCCTGTCCTATTTCCGCAGTTTGCTCTTCTCCAGTCCTCCCCTTCCCTGCTGTCATCTTCCTATGGGCTGCATATGGCGGCGGGCTGTATGCTGGGTTCGAGTACCCCTCAGCCGCCCTTAACTGTCCTCTTTCTATTTCTCCTAGTTCTCTTAAAGGGTACAGTCCGTCTCCCTCTGTTTTCACTACCTTTACTAGGGGTATATCATCGCTCTGTTCCTTTTTTATTTCATTTTCTTTTAAGTTGTTACTCTTTTCTCCTCCCTCCCGTCCGTTCCCCGTGTTCTTTGGGCCTTCACTCTCCTTTTCCCCATTCTCTCCTTCCTTCTTAATCTCTTTCTCTTCCGGTGTTTCCCCCACAGTGAACATTCCATTTGGTCCTGGTCGGGACCCTTGGAACATCCTCCATAAGTTAAACGCCTCCACGTGGTGTGTCAACTTCTTCCCCTTGTATGTGCTATGCAAATGATTTAATAGTGCCTGTTGGGTATATGGATCGAAGCTACCATTAGGCGGCCATGGTATTGTCATTTTGTTGTCCGTCCCCTGTGTCCATTCTATGCTATACTTGATCAGTTTCTCCCTATGGGGTGATAGTGTTTTACATATGTGTTGCAGTGGGGTAGTGAGGGTGTTCAGCCACCCTCCCGATCCTGCCCCGTCTGATATAGTAGCGCTCCACTTGTTATCCTCCCCCTATGTGGTAGTTATTATCTTGCTAACTCTTACAGTACGCAGCCTTATACCTTTACCTGGCCCCGTGAATTTGGGGACTTACGATAGTCCACTAAGAAAAATTATTAAAATATAGTATTTACATTTGTATATTCTCTTCTTTCTTTTCTTCCTTTACAGAACACCCTTACGGCCCCCTGCGGCCAAAGCGCACGTAGCCCCCTGCGGCTGCGTACCCCTTGTGACGTTCTTATACAGTCGTCCTATTTTCAGTTGCTCCTCCTCCCTCTTCGGCACTGGCCGTGGCCGGCGTTCTCCGTGCGCAGCCACGTCCCCCGTTTCGCCTTCCCTCGATCAACTCATTACCGTTTATCTCCGTTTCCACTCCCTTACCACAACTCTCTTTCCCACCGCGCTCAAAACGAAAGATACTTGTGCTCGAGATATCCTATGAGAGCCCTACTGGTGACGTCACCGATTTCTTTAAATTACTGATAAGTTCTTAATACACTTGCAATCTATCCCCGTTAACCCCACAGCTGTCTTCCTGTCACGCCTGGAACAAGGTAATCAACAATATATATATATATAATCGGACTGCGCACACTGCGTCGCCTCGCGTGTGATACGCCCCTCGACAGGAGGGCTTAACCAGCCAACTATCTTCCGTATTAGGCAACCAACTAGCTACCGCCTACAGGGAAACGTCATCTACCTATCGAGTTTCTTGCTCGAACAATAGGGATCCTCATCTACTCATTGATCGATAAGTACCAAATCGTAGGAAACCACACACACACACCCTTACACGTAGTCGCGATTTAGACCAATCAGTGTCTACGAGCGGTCGCACGTGATGTTTTCGTGCTCCGCCCCCCTCTCTCGCGTAACGTAGCCGACTGCTCTCGCACTCGTTCGGCTACCATTCATTTCATTGCCAACACTAAATTGTCAGACCTTCGCCGCGCACCTGTGCAACACCTCCCACCTCCCTTATTTAATTCCTCCCCCCTCCCTCACAATTTCACGTTGCTTGTTGGGCGTGGCATACTCACCAAGTTCTCCTTATGCGCGGCCGCTCGACTGCGTGCACCCCTCCAAGCGGCTTGCCACCTCCCCTCGTCTGGACCACGTCTGGACACTCGCCAACCGCGGGCGGGATACTTCTCAACCGGCTCCCGAAGGCCAATATCCGGATTACGCTGTCCGGTCTTCTCGCAGTTCCGCGATGGTCCTGTAGTGCTCAGAAGGGGGCAGCGGCAGAGGGGGCCGCGCCGCTGGGCCTCCTCGCAACGAGAGTACTCGGAAAAATAAAAATAAAAGCAGATCTTAAACAGATCTCAGCAGTGCCTCCAACTTGTCGGGGGGAAATTCTGCCGGGGTCGGCTGGGCCGTCCGCGGACCTCCGGGCAGGGAGGCCCCAACTCCTCCCGTATATCCCAAAAACCACAGAGTATGAGACACACGCAAGAAGCAAGGTGGTTCTGCTGTTTATTACACAAACGGCAGGGATGGGTCAAGGAGCGTACGCGTCCGTCCTGACACACACACAATCGTGGGGCTCGCAGGCCCTTTTTACCTTAGTATGACGCGCTACTTGCGTCACCTTGGAAAGTTAGACAAAAACCTATCGCCACTCTTAATTGGTTGCTCGAGTGGTAGGGTTAGTATAGCATACGTATAGAGAACAGTGTTAGTGGTCAAGGGTTAGTCAGGTGATATACCTGGGTTGTCCCTACAATTAGATACATGAGGATTGTTACATGAAGACCCCTGATGATTGGTTAATGTTAATGGCGTCAGTGATAAGAGCCCCATGTTCTGATTGGTGCGCTCGCGAGCCTCCCAGTCTGGGATCATCGCTGTTCCCAGCTCGCGGTGCATCTGTCATTTGCAACAATGTTTCACTATGGGTGCGTGCAGACAATGTGAGGACTTATTCATAAGCTGGAAGGCCGACTACTCCCACTGTCGCAAATGTCCATTGAGCCTTTTAATTGTATCTGCCTGTGTCTTGTAACGAGGGATCCAGGCGCCTCCGTTCTTCTGGCCTTGGCATCCTTTCAGGTTTGGCTTGGTCACGTGAGGTGGGACCGTGTTTGAGGCAGAATTCTGCACAATTAATATTGTTTTTCCACTGTGTGCCTGGTTTAATTTGCAGGTGTGACTTTGACGTTGGTTTGCGGCGTGCGAGGTTGCAACATCGTGCCCTTGATTGTCTGCTTTCGGAATGTGGGTTTGCAACATTGCGACCTTGGCTGTCTGCTTTCGCCGGGCTCATTCTGCAGGATCAGCAACCTGACTCTTGTTCTTTTAGCGTCCATGGAAGCTCTTGCTTGCGGCCTACTTGGGCTTGGTGTGTAGGTGGAACCGTTTGGTGCACAGGCGCTTTAGGTTATAGTATCATATTGCCTTATCCCCAGTATCGTGTCTTCGTTATATTTCTCATTATGGCACCTGGTTTTAGGAGAAGCGTAAGCAAGCTCTTTAGATGAGTTCATTGTGCGTCTTGCGTTTCTGCGTTTTGAAAAGGCCTATGTAAAAAATAATAAAGATGCACGTCCGTGGGTGTGTTCATCACCTATGTCATAGCACTGAGTATGTTCTTCGTGTGGATTGGTGTGGGAGTGTCCAGTGTGCATGTTTGTACAGGTGCGCTGATTGTTGACTAGGTCGTCATGGCATCTCTAACGATGTGTTGGTTTAGTCGAGTTGATCCATGTCGCAGGTATCGGCATGGGCAGGGCGGGCTGCCGGGCAGGTGGGTGGGCACATCCGTATGTTCTTGTACCAGGGTATTTGGTCGTCTGGTAGATGGGCAAACTCTTCTCGTGGCGGGTGCCTGGGCCGTGATCCTTTAGGCCAAGCGCGAGAGGGGATTGGCGGGAGCCTGTTGTTCCATTCTCCCACTTCATGGTCAAATTCACGGACCAATTGGGATATGATGTCTTTCTGTAGCCCATATAAGTATGCAGTTTTAAACTCATTGGAATTTGGGTCAAAAGATACATCAAAGCGAGAAAATGCTCTTTTTAAGTCTTGTAAAAATTGGCGAGGGGATGTATTAGGTCCAGCAGTGATTGTGTAAGCGACTTTCTTTGCCTCCTGCAATGACTGAAAAGGAAAAAAATGACGCCTAATTTCTTTTTCAAACTCCACCCAGGTCATATTCTGCTGTTCATTTAATCCCCTTATGATGCTGGCCATCGGGGCATCTAAAGTTAAATGAAAATATTGTCTGTACTGTTCCTTATGTATCTGGAGTGCTTTAAAAATGTCATGCACCGCTTCTAAGTGATCTTCAATGCAGCATTCACCTCCCTTTTTAAATGGTTTGATCAGGCCTTTAATGGATTTCATTATTTTTATGGGGCTACTTGTTGCAATGCATGGAATTGCACTACTTTGTGATTCAATCCTGTTTTCAGGTGTATGAGATTGGTGGCTGCCCCCAATGGGAGTATCAAATCCCCCAAGGGCGCTGCAACCAAGTTCAGTCACCGGCCCAGTCACTGGAGCACTAGCTCTTTGGGCAGAACTACAATTCACCTCCACTCCATTGAATGTGGTACACTGCCGCCTCTCCTGGGACCTGGGAATGCACATTTGCTGTTCTAAGTCCTTACACTTTTTAAGGAGTCTGTTTGTTTCATTTTGAAAATAGTTGTTTTCATCACTCATTTTATTAATCACCTCCTGCATGTCGCACATTTGCATTTGGTATTCATTGAACTCTTTATTTCTCTTATCTCTTTCTTGAGTCATTTTAATCATTTCTTGTTCTGCACTCTGGAGATCACATTCTTTTTCACAATGTTCTTTTTGTAAAATCTGCATTTCTGAAACAACCTCATCTTTATCCTGTCTAATGTGGTCCACTAAGGCTTTTAAGTGTACCAATTCTTGCTCACTATCCTCAAATTGTTTCTTGCTTTTGGATAACTGAGCATCAAAGTCTCTGCATTTTAATTGCATTTCTTTTTGGCATACATCCAATTCTGCTCTTAACATTTCCTGATTTTTACTTGCCCCATCTAATTCAGTCTTTAACCTGTTAATTAGCTGGGTATCATTTTCCTGCATTCGCAGGGACCTATTCAAAATAAACCATATTTTGCCGCATAGCCGTATTAAACAGTCTTTCTCTGCGCTTTTATCGGCTGCATTCAATAATCTTGTAAGGCAGACCTGAATTATGCTGCCTTCTGCAAAAATATTGTCTAGTTTTTCTTTCTGCACCTCACCCTGAATGCGGTCACGCCATTCTAAGGTACTGTTCGACGACCACGTCCCATGTGCAAACAACTTTGCCTCTAAATATTGCACTAGGTCTGAAAATGTGGTTTCCCTTTGTGACATTCTGAAATTCGTTTTTAGTGGCACACTGCTATTATAAAATGGGTTCCCTTTAATGTGCAAATGGCAGTGTGAGACACGCTTGCCATGCCCAGTAGGTACTCTATGATCACTTTCCTGGCCTGCAACGCACCATAAATATGTTAGGTATTTTTGTGGAGATTTGGGGCCTGACGGTATTTTCTTACCGCCGAATTTTTTTTTAGCAACAATCACTCCTTGTATTCAGATTGGGCCATGTACAACAATAATACAGTGGACATTCATTATTTCAGCACACAGACATGCGTGGTTGGTATGCGTGGTTGGTATGCGTGGTTGGTGGTATTTTGGTGAGCATAATTCCCTTGTTTTATTTGTGGCCCCAATATCCAGAACCCCTTATTTTTGTTTAGATTTTTCATGTAATCACTAGAGAGACCTCAAGCTTGCATTTTAGGAACACCACATTTTCATTTTTAGTGTGCCACCATGGGCAATTTCTCTCTGTTTTATCTACGGCAGCGAGCTATCATGTGGTATTTTCACTATCTTATATACGGTAGTGAACTATGTCCCAAGCCTCCCTTTTTGCCGACTCATAGACCTCCGGCAGACTACAACACACACAGTTAGTTATAATTGCTCATACTGAATTACATTGTGCACACGGCTGCAGCCAAATCTTATGTTTAGCTACCTTGAAAATGACAATTGCACTGTCTAAACATCTACCCACATCATCAGCACTGTATTGGTAAATATAAAACACACCACCCGTTTGCTTTCAGATATTTTTGTGTATTATAAAAGTTGCATTTAAACACGATCTCACTCTTTACAGAAATAAATGAAATAGCACAGTAACAGCATTATCTGTGATACACTGAAAAGAGAGTGGCGGAGACAAGAACTCAATTTGCAACATTAAACACGTGGGTAAAGCACAGGAATCTCCTTTCCTACACTGACTGAATATTCTCGTACACAGATAATTACCAGGCTTATTCAGCATGTAACTTCTTTGGCTGTTCGCCTTCTGGAGGGGTTCACCCAGCAAGGACAAGCATCTGCCGTCACTCGAACTGGAGCTTGTTGACTGGAAAACCAGTCTCTGCAACCAATTTGAATCTGCTTTAGGAATCAGGCCTCCCCAGCTGTCAACCCCGTCCTTCTTCGAGCTGTGTCAAGATGTCCCTCTCTTTCTTCCCCCAGATTCTGCAGCAAAGCACTAGTCACAGCCTCCAACATGATGCTTGATGTGACGTGCTCCAATCAGAATCAATCATGTTGTATCCTCCTACTTTTAACAATGGTTCTTCTTGCACAGTTGCAACTGTAACAAGCTGATTTCCTGCTTATTTGAAGTCTTTGCTTCCTGTAGTTACTGTGGACAGAGCACAGGAAGGCAAAGAAAAAAAAAACTTGAATGTGTGTTTAAAACTGATTTTCATAGTCTGCCTCTTTTTGCAGTGAAGACACATTCTTTTATTAATGAGTTATAATTATTAGTCTTGTTAGTGATATTAGTTTGTTAATTACCAAATGTGTCTCTTGCATCATAGGCATTTCAGGTGAGAAATGGTGTGCATTTTGAAGGTACAGATGTGTGCTTTTAATTGTGAAAAATGTATTTGCATTTAATATTTAAAAATCGTTTTTGACTGAATAACCTGCCCTTACTTATATGTCCATGTTACACTGGCAACACATAGCTTGAAACAACTGCATCATAGCAATGCACCACCCATGCAGTGGCGCTGCACTTCAAAAAAAAAACAAAAAAAAAACATGCTACACATTGATCCTGTGGAGTGGTGCTGTACTCTGTGCTCCCAAAACACGCTAAACACTCCTACAGAGCAAACACCAAGTGTTTACACATAACCAGCTGGGAATTGTTGCAGACAATTAACACTACAATAACAGGATTCAATGAGATCAGAGAAGAGATGAGAGCCATAAGAACAGATATGTCTTGGATATGATTTCGGCAATGGATGGAGTGTTTGTGTCATGATCTCTGCTTCCAAAAGGTCAGGGTTTTCCCAACTCCCTTGGAAGCAGATCCATAACCCAGGTTCCGAGTGCCAACCAGTCCCAATTGGGACCTTTTGGACCCAGTCCTGGCGCCAGTGGCACCAGGCTCATAAATATGCCCAGTCCCAGCGCTGGAAGCGCCGGGCTCATAATGCTTGGGTGGACTTACCTTCAGCAGACCATGCTGCTTACTTGCCTGCCAGTTGAGCCTCTGATCCTCTTCTGTTTGGAACTACTTTTCCTGTTGGGTGGGGCTGGAGCCACTCCCTAGATTTAGAACACTGGAACTCTTCTGGAAGGCAGGAACTCTTTTCTTACCAGGAACTCTTTTCTTACTTAGGCGTGGCTGTGGAAGGAGACACCTAAGCACTACAGGAGGCTATTTAAACCACACCCGGTGGATGAATCTTGCTTTGCGTTATTCTGCAACCTCTGCAGCAGAACGCTCATCGTGTCTTCTGCATCCGGTCCTGGGCCTAAGGAAAAAGGCTTACCATCCTGAATCCAGTCTTCAGCAACACCTATAAAGACAAGAAAGAACAGGTTAGCATTCCGGCATCTGAAAGGCAAAGGCTTACCATCCTGAATCCAGTCTTCAGCAACACCTATAAGACAAGAAAGAACAGGTTAGCATTCCGGCATCTGAAAGGCAACAGTTTACCAACTCTTCGCACGCTCCGGAGGCCTTCGGCGCTGCATCCCGCATCTGAAAGACAAAACAAGGTGCGTTTAAAGACATTGGGGAACTTTAATACTCACATGCCATTACTCCTTTCCACATCTAATCCAGTGGGTATTCCGGCACCCTGCAGCCGCTCCGAACTCGTACCTGCAAAATAAAAAGACAGTTAGAGCGCATAGTGAAGCAGGCAACAAGCGCTTACTTACGTGCTTCCAGGCGCTTCTATTCATCACACGGGCTCCATCTTCAACTCACTTCAGCCCGTCATCCGCCATCGCCGGAACCCTGCAAAACAAGAGACATCATTACTAAAGACTTTAAAGACATTTGAATGACTCGAAACTTACCGTTCGTGCAGTAAACGACGGACAGCAGTCCTCTGAAGTCAAGAGGCCTGCGCTACCTATCCAGTGAAGAAACTGGTTACAGCACCCTGCCCCGAGGCAGATGGAGAGCTCAGCATTCACTTACCTAAGGTGAGAGCGTTAACCTTTGGGGGTCTACAGGAGAGGAGAAGAGGAAAGAGATAGGGACACCCCAATAACCCCAGTTCATTAACCCCATATTTTCTATCTGCAGACATCTTACTCTACACGTCAGGCATACAGTGCACAGAGGTCCAGCCCAAAGAGCCAACCGGGTGCTACACATCACCTTTGAAGATACGGTAGTCGCCCAGTCAAGACCGGCGCCTCTGCGAGAATCAGGTGAGCGTTACAGAACGCAAAGCCTACCACAAAACTCTCGCCCAGGTGCTATGGAAACCTCGGATACTGACCCCCAAGCCCGGTTACTTGGGGAACTAAGGGCAGAAGTGCATGCAGCTCGTCAGGAAACGAATGCTCTAAGAAGGGAACTAATTATTTCCAAGGAGAGAACAGACAATCTTGCTAGACAAGTGCTACAGTCACAAGCCGGACAGACCCCGTTACCCGCATCAGGGGCAAATCTTCCTTCAACATCCTCTATGAATCCAGTGCAGATCAACCTACCTGGGAATGTACCTCTGGCTCCGCCCAAACGATTTTCTGGTGACCCAAAGAGGTTTGCAGTATTTATCAATCAGTGCCGGTTGCACTTCTTATGCCGGCCAGCAGCCTTTCCAACTGATCAAGCAAAAGTAGCTTTTGTACTTTCGTACCTTAGTGGCAATGCGGCAGACTGGTTGATCCCTCTAGTTAATCAAGATGATCCGGTTCTCCATGATTTTCAAGCCTTTCAGCTTAGTATGGAAAAACTGTTCGCAAGACATTCACAGGGGCAGGCCTTGGACAATGAGCTTCTTTCGTTGCGACAGGGTAATCAAGACCTTTTGGCTTATATTGCATCTTTCAATAGACTAATAGTGGAAACTCAATGGCCTGAGGACAAAAGGATTACGCTGTTTTATAGAGGTCTACGTGGAGAGCTCAAAGACGTTTTAGCCCAAGTAGTGAATCCCCCACAAGACTGTTCGGATTATATAGACTTGGTCGTTCAAATAGATCACAGGCTGCAGAACAGGAAGGCCGATCGTTCCAAGTTTGATGCTCGAGTATTTTCCAAACCGCCAACTCCTTCCAAAGGAGTAGACTCCGGGGAACCCATGCAAATAGGGGGTCTGAAAGGTCCTCTAACACAAAGGGAGCGGGAAAGGAGGAAACAGTTGCAATTATGCCTATATTGCGGAAACTCAGGGCACTTTCTTCGAGACTGTCCGGTGAAACCTGCCAAGAAGGCAGTAGGAGCTGCAGTTACCAAAGTTACAAACTCTGAGCAGGGAAACGACCTCGCCCGACAAGAATAGAGGTCCTCTTGCCGAGCGTGAAAACCAGTTCCGTGACCTCGCATTTCGTGATACCTATGGTCCTCATTAGCCCTGATAATCCGGATCGATTACATGCAATTGAAGCTTACGTCGACAGCGGTGCCATCGGCAATTATGTGGATCATGAAATGGTTTTGAGGATGAATCTAACTCTTTGTCCCAAGGCTGTAAAGGACGTCATTACTACGGTGGATGGTACGGAGATAGCCTCCGGGCCAGTAACGCATACCATTCAAGAGGTGACGCTAGTAAGTCAAGATGGACACCATGAGAAGATCGTGTTCGATGTGATCAAGGCTCCTCAGTTTCAGATTATTCTAGGAATACCTTGGTTAGAGAAACACAATCCTCTGATCGATTGGCGAGCAAGAACGGTCCAGTTTCCAGAATGTGTCTCTACTTGTCACCCTCCACCTGGTGTTGCACTGGCCGCAATTTCTTCAGAGACTCCCCAGTTACCTCCCGAATACCTAGAATACCAAGATGTTTTCCGGAAGGATCAGGCTAACTCTCTACCTCCTCATAGGTCTTATGACTGCCAGATAGACCTGATACCTGGATCTACTCCTCCTTGTAGTAGAATTTATGCCCTCACCGAGCCTGAGAACCTTCACCTTCGACAATACCTGGATCAATACCTGGCAAATGGGTTTATTCGTCCTTCCAAGTCCCCTGCTTCTTCAGCTTTGTTCTTCGTTCCAAAAAAGGAAGGAGACCTTAGAACTTGTATCGATTATCGCTCCCTGAACCAGATCACTGTTAAGAATAGATATCCATTACCTTTGATCCCTGAACTCCTGGACCAAGTCAGAAAACCATGCATATATACAAAGCTGGATCTTAGAGGAGCTTACCACTTGGTACGAGTAAAAGAGGGCGATGAATGGAAGACGGCCTTCCGCACCAAGTATCGGCTATTTGAATATCAGGTCATGCCCTTCGGACTTTGCAATGCCCCGGCCGCCTTTCAATATTTTATGAACGATGTCCTCAGAGAGCTCATAGATGTATTATGTGTTGTTGTTTACATTGACGACATCCTCGTTTATTCTTCATCGGAATCTGAACATCGGAAACACGTGAAAATGGTCTTTGAAAGATTGCGTCAACACAAACTTTTCGCTAAGTTAGAAAAATGTGTTTTCAACGTGACTGAAGTTGAATTCTTGGGATTCATATTATCACCTGGCGGAGTGCGTATGGATTCAAAGAAGGTCGATGTAGTTCTCAAATGGCCATCACCATCCTCCGTAAAAGGTGTGCAAAGCATGTTAGGCTTCGCTAACTTTTACCGCAGGTTTATCCCCGAATTCTCTCGAATAGTCCAGCCCATCACTGCCTTGTTAAAGAAAAACAAACGTTTTGAATGGTCTACCGAGGCGGAACAAGCTTTCCAGGATTTGAAGACTAAATTTATCTCTGCACCAATCTTAAAACACCCTCGCCCCGAACTCCCCTACATCGTGGAAACTGATGCTTCAAGCCTTGCCATGGGGGCAGTTCTATCACAAAAGGACCCGGTAACCAATTAGTTGCATCCCGTGGCATTTTGGTCCCGCAAATTCTCGCCTCCTGAAATCAATTACACGATTACTGACAAGGAACTTCTGGCTATCAAGTCTGCCTTTAAGGCTTGGCGGCATTATCTGCTGGGGGCCCGACACACCGTTACTGTGATTACGGATCACCGAAACCTGCAATATTTGAAGACCGCAAAAGCCCAATCCTCTAGACAACTCCGTTGGGCATTATTCTTTGCCGAGTTTGACTTCATAATTACCTATCGACCTGGTACAAAGAACGGTAAAGCTGATGCCCTTTCTCGGATGGGAGTGGAAGAACACTTGGTCAACCCTAAACCTGTACCAATCATTCCCGAACAAAGAATTCTGGGTGTAATCGCCACAGAATCCATAGAGGAAGTTAAGGATAAAGCCAGGCAACTTGTAACTCCAGCAAACATACAGAATTGGCATCTGCAGGGAAAGGACTTTGCAGTAAAGGACAATTTATTGTATTTCCAAGAACGATTATACCTACCCAGCACAGATTTACAGAAAAAAGTAATCTCTTGTTATCACGACTCTTTAATGGAAGGTCATCCCGGTATAGCCAAGACCTCAGAAAAGATCAAGTGCTACTTCTGGTGGCCGTCTTGGAAAAAAGATATCAGAGACTTTATAATGTCCTGTGGAGTATGCGCCCAAAACAAGAGTCAAAAGGAAAGACCAGCAGGCCTCTTACGCCCTATTGACATCCCACCTCGCCCTTGGCATACGCTTTCTATGGACTTCATCACCGACCTACCTCCATGCTCCGGATACAATACGATTCTAGTAATCGTGGACTTATTCTCCAAGATGGCGCATTTCATTCCGCTCAAAGGCTTGCCAACAGCAGCAACTCTGGCCCGAGAATTTCTCGAAAACATCGTCCGACTGCACGATTTTCCTTCGGTTCTAATTTCGGATCGAGGTAGTCAATTTATTTCTCATTTTTGGCAAAGTTGCTGTCGGTCGGCTCAAATTGATGTGAGACTATTGACCAGTCACCACCCTCAGACCGACGGACAAACCGAGAGGACCAATCAAACTCTGGAACAGTATTTATGCTGCATGCTGCAACAAACTGAAAAAACTTGGAAAGATATCCTTTGGATAGCCGAGTATGCCTACAATAACTCTGTCCATTCGGGAACTGGGAAAACCCTGTTTTTTCTTTTGTACGGCAGTCACCCTCGAACCTCGGAGTTGGATCCCCTCCAAGATCTTGAAACACCAGCAGTAGACTACCTGCATTCTACAATCACCCAAGCCTTTAAGGAAGCTGTTTCTCACCTTCAAAGGGCTAAAGAACGATACAAGAAAGGAGCAGATCAACATCGGAAGGAAGCCCCTCACTATCAAGTAGGGGATCAAGTCTGGTTATCCACCAAATATCTATCTCTAAAAGGGCCACGCACATTCAACCCAAGATACCTTGGTCCCTATTCCATCACTACCATAGTAAACCCAGTAGCGGTCAAGTTGGACTTGCCCCCGCACATGAAGATACATCCGGTCTTCCACGTCTCTCTATTAAAACCCGTGCAACCTCAAACCCGACTAACCAAATCTCCAAAACCTATCCTAGTGGATGGAGAACTCGAGTTTGAAGTCAAAAGCATTCTGGACTCCAAGATCTCCAAATCTAAACTATTCTACCTAATTGACTGGAAAGGCTACGGCCCCCAAGAGAGATCCTGGGAACCTGCTGAATATGTCCACGCTCCTCGCCTAATCAAAAGATTTCACCGAACATTTCCTGACAAGCCAAAACCCCCGGAGAAGCCCGGTTTGGGAGGGGCCTTGAGGGGGGGTACTGTCATGATCTCTGCTTCCAAAAGGTCAGGGTTTTCCCAACTCCCTTGGAAGCAGATCCATAACCCAGGTTCCGAGTGCCAACCAGTCCCAATTGGGACCTTTTGGACCCAGTCCTGGCGCCAGTGGCACCAGGCTCATAAATATGCCCAGTCCCAGCGCTGGAAGCGCCGGGCTCATAATGCTTGGGTGGACTTACCTTCAGCAGACCATGCTGCTTACTTGCCTGCCAGTTGAGCCTCTGATCCTCTTCTGTTTGGAACTACTTTTCCTGTTGGGTGGGGCTGGAGCCACTCCCTAGATTTAGAACACTGGAACTCTTCTGGAAGGCAGGAACTCTTTTCTTACCAGGAACTCTTTTCTTACTTAGGCGTGGCTGTGGAAGGAGACACCTAAGCACTACAGGAGGCTATTTAAACCACACCCGGTGGATGAATCTTGCTTTGCGTTATACTGCAACCTCTGCAGCAGAACGCTCATCGTGTCTTCTGCATCCGGTCCTGGGCCTAAGGAAAAAGGCTTACCATCCTGAATCCAGTCTTCAGCAACACCTATAAAGACAAGAAAGAACAGGTTAGCATTCCGGCATCTGAAAGGCAAAGGCTTACCATCCTGAATCCAGTCTTCAGCAACACCTATAAGACAAGAAAGAGCAGGTTAGCATTCCGGCATCTGAAAGGCAAAAGTTTACCAACTCTTCGCACGCTCCGGAGGCCTTCGGCGCTGCATCCCGCATCTGAAAGACAAAACAAGGTGCGTTTAAAGACATTGGGGAACTTTAATACTCACGTGCCATTACTCCTTTCCACATCTAATCCAGTGGGTATTCCGGCACCCTGCAGCCGCTCCGAACTCGTACCTGCAAAATAAAAAGACAGTTAGAGCGCATAGTGAAGCAGGCAACAAGCGCTTACTTACGTGCTTCCAGGTGCTTCTATTCATCACACAGGCTCCATCTTCAACTCACTTCAGCCCGTCATCCGCCATCGCCGGAACCCTGCAAAACAAGAGACATCATTACTAAAGACTTTAAAGACATTTGAATGACTCGAAACTTACCGTTCGTGCAGTAAACGACGGGCAGCAGTCCTCTGAAGTCAAGAGGCCTGCGCTACCTATCCAGTGAAGAAACTGGTTACAGCACCCTGCCCCGAGGCAGATGGAGAGCTCAGCATTCACTTATCTAAGGTGAGAGCGTTAACCTTTGGGGGTCTACAGGAGAGGAGAAGAGGAAAGAGATAGGGACACCCCAATAACCCCAGTTCATTAACCCCATATTTTCTATCTGCAGACATCTTACTCTACACGTCAGGCATACAGTGCACAGAGGTCCAGCCCAAAGAGCCAACCGGGTGCTACACATCACCTTTGAAGATACGGTAGTCGCCCAGTCAAGACCGGCGCCTCTGCGAGAATCAGGTGAGCGTTACAGTTTGTGCAAAAATTGGCGAATCATGTTGCACAGTTATACCTTCTCATGATGATGAGAATGGAACCTTGACAGAGACCATCAACATGTTGATGAAACTCCATGGCCAGATGATAAATGAAGTGGAAGACATTGCAGATGACAGTTGGTTTAGATCACTCTTCTTTTGGGTTCCACAATCGATGGCAGACATGTTCAAGTTTCTTGGAGCCCTGATCGTGTTGGTGTTGCTTGGATTTTGTGTGATCAAGATAATCTCACAATGTAAGTAGACAGCAAAAAAAGCAATAGGAATGAAGATTGTGATTGATGTTGAAAAATGATGGAAGGCCAAAGATTTGACAGATGAAGAAATCAGAGACTATGTGAAGGCCAATATCCACGCACCTGAAGGGATGAAGTTCCTGTATCCAAAGAATCATAAGATGTATGTGGGAAGATGGGTCTACTGTAGCCCACATGGACAATGTCAACACATGACATGGGCCAAAGATAAGCATGTTAAAACAGCAGGCTGCTTGAAGGGAGTCATAAAGATATGGGTCCCAAAGAAGCTTTTTTTCAGAAGAGGATGCCCGGATATAAAGGATGTTGTAAGAGTGGTCAATGAATCTCCCAGAGGGGGGAGTGTAGAAGAGGAGCCAAGTACCCCCACCTCAACCGTCCCACCCATAATACCTATAGATTGGAAGCCAGAGTATGTGACTTACACGGAGCAGTTGAATCATCAAAGAGCAGAGTATGGACTCAGTCCAGTACCTACGAGAATTTGGGAGCCAAGGTATCCATTGAACAAGCCATATCTGCATACAAAAAAATAGGATGGACAGTTGAAAGAAATCCCTGAAGAAGCAGAGCCAATAAAAGGCCAGAATGAATGGTAATGTCATTTACCATTGCTAGTATGAATTACATAAAGCTGAGATGAAGTACATAAAAGATGCAGTGATTAGAGAATATGAATATTCTATAAGGCATCAAGAAATTGTCAAGGATAAGTGACATCTTGGGATCAAGGTGAGGAAACTTTTGCCACAGAAACAGATGAAGATATCATGTCATTGTATACGTGTACAATGCAGAAGTAACACAAGCAGCAACGTAATTGTGATTCTAGCGTTCTGCTTATACTGAAAAGACTGCAGCAAGCGCCAATGTATACATATAGGAATGAGAGGCTATGTATGTTTCCACTAACGTATTATAACAGGTTGGACGATGGTGAAAAGGCCTCATTTCAGTCAGAGTTAAAAAGCAGAAATTGAGTTAGAAGTGAGTTTCAGCAAAGGCAAAGCTAAACGAGCCAATAAGCCTTATCAAAAGTGAAATTACTTGGATACAAAGACGTGTAAAAGAACAAACTCCTGTTCAGAAGGCATGAACATAACAAGGAAGACGTCAAAGGTCTATTAGAAAAATACTGTTAAACGCATGAACAGGCTCGATGTTATGGTCTCTAGCTACATGGAAGCATGAAGTTGGATGAACGAGATGGTCACACCTACGCACAGAGGCAGACTGTGCTTCTCACTCCCTAATTTTCTCAGAGCTAAGAAAACTCTCAACGATGAATTTCAAAGGCCTAATTGACAGTAGACCACTGAGGTGATGATAGATTAATACTTTAATAGGTGGGAAGCTAAAGTTAAGACAACCTCACCAACATCTGAATGGCCAGCCTGCTTGCTGCTAACGTAGGTGGGAAGTAATGAAGGAGGGTACAGTGCCAACCAATTGTAGAGGACCTGCGTATTTAGGGGTCCTATAGTTATGTAACAATGGGACGTTGTGTATTTAGTGACTTCATAGTGGTCATTTTAAGGGGAGGGCTTAGTTGCCGACCTGATGTTAAGTAGCCAATCACACAGGTGCACCTTTTTGGACTAGTATGGATCATATACTTAGATGTTCACTTAAAACCTATCCCGTGTTACTCTTAGGTTTTTGTAGTTTTCCAGGTAGGATGACATTAGTATGTGCATAGGTTATATGTAATTGATGACACATATTGCTTATAAAAGCTCTGTTTTTTACAAAACGCATTGAGTTTGAAGATCGAACGATTGCATTGTTGTTTGTGTTTCCCAGTTTTAGAAGGTTGATATTAAAACAGTGTTCTTTTTGTCAGTTCATGAGTTGTCTCAATTATTGATGTATGAGTAAGGTCTGCATCCCCATCCATTTTAAGGGTAATTGCTACTCATCAAAGGGGCTAGATGCTGGGGTTGCAGTGGTGGAGGTGCTGGCCAGGAGGAGTGGAGACTGAAATGGTAGGAGGGATTTTTTCTGTATGGCTTTGTCCCTTAATGAATGTGCTTAGGTGTCAAGGGAGGACTGGATGAGTGTGCACAATGCTTTATTTTTGCAAAGTTATCAGAAGGGGGTGCTGGGGATTCAAGCTCTCTAAGTATTCTGGAGAGTTCTTTGGTATTGGAACTTGCATTGGAGATTATGGGTTAAATATGTTAGCTTTGGAAGGCTGCTTTGTTAATGACAGAGGTTTTTTTTTTTCTCCAGAGGTGTTAGAGGGCTCATTTCTTTTTCCAGAGGGAGGCAAGGTCATCAGAGAACCAATTTTGGGTATTGATTGTTTTGCAAAAGTTGTTTTTGAGGGGCGGCATGTTTGTCCAGAGTATTGAGCAGAGTCGAGTTATAGAATGCAAGAACAACTTCTGGCGGGGAGTTTTTAGGGGTGGGTTGAGGGATGCTAGGTGTGAGGGGGCTAATAGCACCACTGTGAGCTTGCGGGTGTGTCTGATGGTGATGCATACGGGGTTCGCTGGTAGTAGGGGTGCTTGTGGTGACAATGTAAGGGATAAGTAGATGATCAGACCAAGGGTGAGGGAGAGAGGTGGATACTTGGAGGGGAGAGTTGTGTGGGAATATCTAGTCAATAATTCTTGCTTTTCCATGGGTGGAGGAGAGGACACATTGGGTGAAGTTCAGCCCTTCAAGGGTAGCTGTGAGGGTGGATGCCTTATGGTTGGAGGTTCATTGAAGCTTAGATTGAAATCTCCTAGGAGAATCAACTTGGTGTTTGGTTTGAGGAGGGGAGTGATAGAGGAGGAGTAGGTTTATGGTGGTTTGGGGGAGGAATCAAGTTTGGCGATAAGGATTTCATAGCCTGGAAGTTGTTGTAGAGGTGAGGCTCTGAGGGAGAGGGCGGATTTGTGAATGATGGCAACACCACCTCCTCGGCTGCTTTGGCAATCAGCTCATAGGATGGAATATCCCGTAGGTACTGCGATGGAAGGGGGCTGGCCCCATCGTGTAACCAAGTTTCAATTACGGCCAATAGTTCGAAGTTATGTTCAATAGGAGGTTGTGGATGTCGGGGGCTTTGGTGCAGATGGAGCGGGCATTAACAAGAGTGCAAGTGAGGTTAGTGGGTGTGGAGGTGGGCTGTAGTGGGGAAATAGAAGGTAAGGGTAGGAGGCCTGCTGGGGTATGTGGAGGAGATGTGCAAGGGTGGTTTTTCTGGGCAGTAGGGCAGTTGGGTAAGTGTTTTCAATGGTAGGAGATGTGGGTCCTGGAGGGAAGTTGGTACTTATGGGCAGCGTCAGAACAGAATGTGAGGGCAGCAGGTTGCTGGCTGGGGGTGGCTGAGTGATTATTCACAGAATAGGAGGAGCTTGCTGGATGGGATGAGGTATCTCGCTTGAGGATAAGGTTTCCTAAAGGTTTGTGAGAGCAATCTAAAGGCTGGTAGTCATAACATAGCTATGTGTGCCGACTAAGTCTTGCGTTTCTGGAGTGGAGGCTGGTGGGGGAGGTTTAAGGTGAGGCATGCTTAGTCTGTGAGTGCTGATGATCTGCAAGTGGTGCAAATAGGCTGGTAGGTGGTGTTGGGAGATGGCCACTCCACTGAGTGGTGGAGGTAGTTCTGGGGGAATGTGCAAACGGGCACTTTGGGCAAGGGAGTGCGGTGGTATCAAGGGGCTGGGAGTCATATCACATGGAGTATGTTGCAGATAGGATGTGCTGTGCGTGGGGTATAGGGCAGGCCAGGCAAAAACCAGGGCCTTAGTAGAGGCTTGTGTGCAGGAGGGACAATGGAGTGATTTGGCTTAGAGGTGAAGAAAGGGTGTTATATCAAGAGCGCATGTGCGTTGCTGGTGGCTCCTAGGAGTTGTGTTTTCCGACACGAGGAAACTCTGCTTTGTACAAACGTGATGTGTTTCACGCCATTATGGAGAGGCGCGGCTGCGACTGTGGGCAGGCACGGTGTGCGTAGGACGGCGGAGGTGTGTGTGCTGAAGCACTGGGATGGTTTAACAGAGTAAGTCTCTCGTAACCAGGACTAATGTCTGGCAGAGGGACTCCCAGGACCCCCCTTGTTAATCTGCATATTTAAGTAACTTTGGGTCTCACCCTAAGTTACTAGGGGAATCCAGACGTGGACCCCTTGCTCACTATTCTTAGAGAGGCACAGATCCACCCTACTGATGAGGTCCAACCAGACCGAAACACGTGTCTGGGGTTTCTGTTGGTACTCTTGTTCAGAGGAGAATTGCCTAGCATTTCGGTGCTGGACTGCCCCAGGGCAGGACAAAGACTGATATGTCTGGGATATTTCTTCTTTGTGAAAGATAGTGAGCTAAAGACTCTGGGTAAGTCTCTCGTAACCAGGACTAATGTCTGGCAGAGGGACTCCCAGGACCCCACTTGTTAATCTGCATATTTAAGTAACTTTGGGTCTCACCCTAAGTTACTAGGGGAATCCAGACGTGGACCCCTTGCTCACTATTCTTAGAGAGGCACAGATCCACCCTACTGATGAGGTCCAACCAGACCGAAACACGTGTCTGGGGTTTCTGTTGGTACTCTTGTTCAGAGGAGAATTGCCTAGCATTTCGGTGCTGGACAGTCCCAGGGCAGGACAAAGACTAATATGTCTGGGATATTTCTTCTTTGTGAAAGATAGTGAGCTAAAGACTCTGGGTAAGTCTCTCGTAACCAGGACTAATGTCTGGCAGAGGGACTCCCAGGACCCCCCTTGTTAATCTGTATGGTTTAACAGAAAGGCTTGTCAGCAAAGCTTTGCTCTCTCACTCGAGCACTCATCTCTCTCAACCTCAGACTACACACACAATCAACCAACACACACCAGCAGGACAACACACTAACTGAGCAATACCACTGCTCACTTCTCTAGCCTTATCACACCCATGCATGCAAGTGACTACCTTGTTCCTCGCAGCACTGACTCCAAGGGATACAGCGTGGGCTCTCCCTTCTGGATGGCGCACACCCAAGGATCTGTTGGCAACTACCCACCTAAAAAAGCGCCCACACACTAGACCAGGGTACATCCAGCTCGCAAACATGAACACCACACAGTTTACATCTGCCTCTCTCTTTGCTACTAACCATCCCCCTCCCACTTTTGATGCATGGCCATGCACAGCAAGTCCACCAAAATGGCAGGGTTGTTCTATTTGTAATCAATTTAGAACATAGTACATTATATAATAAAGTGTATGTCCTTTTTTTAGGATTATAAGTCACTTTTATTCAGAGATGCACTTGATTGAGTCTTTTTAACCATCTTTGGAATCTCAAGAAGTCCTGCAGTTCTGGTAAGTCTTGGTCCAAAGTGGCATTCCTAAGACGCTGCAAGTTGAGATGAAGCTTTCGATTTCTTTGACTGGACTCCTTGAAGTCTTGTTACAGTGGATGATGTAGTTCTTAGGGTGGATGCTGCATCAGCCTGCTGGATAAGGACATGGTATACTTTTTTCAACAGCCTTTAGATGCGATTCATGAAAGCCCTACATAGAAGTGTCGCATATATTAAGGAGAGTCTGAAAATGATGATCCCATTCATGCAGCTATGAAAATAACAGGAATACAGCTTTCACATTATTCATACATCTCTTGTAATGATTAAAGTATGAACTAGTAGTGTGATAAAGTCATACTTGCATAACCAATTCAAACTCACCAGTTCATTAAATGCTACAACATCGTAAGTACAGTATAGCTCTGCAATAAAAGTTAACTCTTGGGGGCAATAGGCAAAGATTGTATGATACACAAGAAAGACAGAGAGCAATTTCAACAGTGGTATGACAGTAACAATTTTCAGTGCAACAGACATTTTAGTTTCCACATAATTATCCTAGAGGGTTGGTTACAGGGCCTCCCATCCAATCTGGGAGCTTTGCAGGGACTTAACCACATAGTAATTCCATGTTCTGAGTCTCCTCAGATGGGGGAGGCCACCATTTCAAGCAAAGGCAGCAGGTAAGAACTCCTGTACCTTCTTCCTCCCCCAACCCCAATTCCCACCTCCCTTGCTCCTATACCAAACCACTCACTTCCCCTGCTCCACTTACCTACAGCTGCCTCATGCCTTGTCAGCTCCTGCAACACTCAGTGTTATGGCGCTTTCCTCTGCAGCAATACCTGCCATCGAAGCAGCGAATGGACTTCTTGTAGTTCCCTTCTATCTTGTCCAAGGCGGCCATCTTGTTTTGTATTTTTTTCAGTTGAAAAATGGCAACCACACCATTTCTCAAGTTTAGAAAAAAAACTATTAGCCCTCCAGTAAAGCATCTTGGGATGCTACTAGCGATAAACCCTTTAATGTGGGGGCATTACACGTCACATAATGCCCTGGTCCGACATACAGGCCTGTGTGGTAAATCCCCCACATGTTGGGGTTAACTGTTCAATTGTTGTTGGAATTTATTGTTTATTCCCGTAGACTATGGTTTATTATTTTTGTTCCTCAGGGCATTTTTAAACTCTCTGTTCTTCAGACTGTATATAATGGGGTTACATAGAGAACTGATTATGATATAGGCCAAGGAAGAGATCTTTCTGTCCCCCATGTTTGATTTTGGGCGAATATATGTAGCACAGAGTGAGGCAAAGAAACAACAACCACAGTCAGGTGGGAGGCACATGTCGAGAAGGCCTTCCAACTCCCTCCCTTTGCCTTGATTTTCACAATAGAAGAGATAATGTTGACGTACGATATGCTGATCAAAGTAAATGACCCCAGTGTCAATGAGGGTCCAATAGCATAGAGGAATCTTTCAATCATGTGAGTGCTGGAACATGTGATCTTTATCAGTGCTGTCATGTCACAGAAGAAGTGGTTGATAGTGTGGGAGCCACAGTAGGAGAACCCAGAAGCGATTACAGTGAATGGTAAAGCAGCCATGAGACCCGCAAGCCAGCTTCCTGCAGTCAGCCATATCCACACATCTTTATTCATGATGTGAAGGTAATGTAAAGGATTACAGATGGCCACATACCGATCATAAGCCATCACTGTGAGTAAAGCAACCTCTGCAGCTGCGATGGCAGCAAAAGAATTCATCTGGAGGAAGGGCTTTGTAAGGAAGCCCTCAAGAAAGAAGTGTGCTAGCATCGGAGGGAGAACAACTGAGGTTTATGTGATGTCAATTAGTGACAACATAGAGACAAAGAAGTATGGGTGTGCAGCTGTAAGCTACCACAAACTGTTGCCACAATAAGAAGGTATCCGCTCAGAGTAAGCAGGTACATCACTAAAAACACAAAAGAGTGGCGCTAGGAGCCGTGGAAAGCTGAAAAGCCAGCAATCAGGATATCATTAACTGAACTTTGATTTTCTGCTTCCATTCAACGAGAAATTCAGAGACTGTAGGGTTGGATTTGAAGATAAGCTGAAAATAAACCAACACACAAAGTAAGTATTGTTATTCCTGAAACAGATGCCTTGACTAAGGGTGCTGGACACATGTGCTTTTTGATATATTTTAAGTAAAGGACAATGATTTTGGGAAAACCAGAAAACAATGATAAATAAATGTTCTGTTTTTTGCTGACTTCTGAATTAGTAATAGTGCAAATGTACAAAATGAAGTGGCATCTCGCCATCAGTATCTAATACAACTGTGTATCTGATTATGGTTTTGCTTTAGGACAGTGAGCACTGGATGAGGGGCACATTAAGACTGGTACAAGAGCAACAGCACCTCTGAGATTTAGATGGTTTCCCTTCACTCAGGTACATGGCAGGCATTTGACTTCCACCATTATAAGTGAGAAAAGAGCATCCAACAGTAGAGGGTGGGGGGGCTATAGTCTTGATGACCCTTCATAATATCTATGGGGCCAATATGTAGGGTATCTTCTGGAAACCTGGGATTCTATGACCTCTCACCTTTCCTTAGGTGCCCTTTACCCTGAAACAGTATAATGCAAACCTGTCTAGAGGAATTTCCAGTGGTTATGAGTAATTTGAAGTTTTTATCCATTAATGTTTTGATTTTCCATGTTACCTGAAGTTGTGTGTGTGTGTGCACAGATGTTGCTCCGACACCTGGCATGCAAAACATAAGCATGCTAGGATGTACACCATACAATAAATATGCATTACTTCATTTAATGCAACTATTGAATGGCACCACATGAAAACATAAACCACAAATACAAATGTCCCAATTTTCAACTGACACATGTGGAGGGATTCAGTTTTATTCAGCTTGTGTTTTTAAGAAGATTGGGAAGATTTAAGGACACACTCTGGTTATTTATAATTTTGGAATTAATGTGTGCTATTAACAAGTGCAAAAAATTATGTGAGCAGAAAAATGAAGGTGCTTCATGTAATGGAATCAACAACCATAAATATCATTGTTGCTATGTATTTCTGTACTAGCCACATACACAAGTCACCTATGTGACTTGTGGTCTGATTTACTTTTTCTAGTTATACAGTACAAACTGGTGAAATGTTTCTATCCCAACCACATACATATGTTTTCTTGTTGAACGTTAAATGGCTGGGAGTTGGATACAAAAGATCCAGGCTGCGGAACATTAATTGACCTTAGTGAAATCATCAAGGATTTGGAGAGAAGGCAGGTTACATAAGCCACAGGATAAACCTGATGGGCAAGAAGAAAAAAGAGAAGAAGAATGCTACCTAGTTGAATCCTCATCACGCAGCTGAGAGTCCCTGAAAGGAATGGTCATGCTCACAGCTTGCAGATTCATTGAACTGCGTTTGACAAGCGGGAACAATGTTGTTTTACACTCTACTAAAATCAATGTTAAAAAGATTACAGAATTCCAAAAAACCATTAAAAGTGGATGACATTTGTTGGAAATTATACATTGATGAGCTATAAAACACTTATATATATATATGTTTCCTTGCTCAGCTAATGCAATGTCAGCCGGACAGATAGCTCAGCGAGTAGAGCGCTCGCTTTGACATCCGTGCAGAGCCTGCTGAATCAGGTTTGAATCCCAGCAGGGCCAAACTCAGACTTTCATCCTTCCGAGGTCGATAAATGAGCACCACACACCCTGGGAAATAAGCAGCACTCAGTTACCTGAGGGTTCGTAGTGTTATATAAATGTACAAACAAACAAACAAACAAAGTATCTTTGTTAGGTTGCCCTCTGTTATCCAAAAGTCAAACTGGAACTATGTGTGCCCTTCCACTTCAACAACAGCTATCATTTCAACAAACAGAATGGTCACCTTCACCTTCCACAGTCGCAAACTTTCAGAATAATTTCAAGTTTCTTTTTTCTAATCCCACTTGTCTTCTCTAGAACGAATGTCTCTGCAAGCGTTAAAATGGAAAGAAGGTGCTGTAATTGTGTTACTACGCAATCATATGTCATCAAGGGAATCTGTAATGGAACAAGGTTGACAATTATGCATCTACAAAGACACATCATAGAGGCCCATGTAATCAATGGTTTAAACTAAAATATTGTTCATATACTGTGTGTACAGATCATTCCATATGATACAAATATTCCTTTCAAAATCAAAAGAAGACAGTTTCCCATACATTTGGTCTGTTCGACCATTAATAAGTCACAGGGACCTACGCCCCCTTCTTGGATACAATCAGTGTTAATTCCAATATTTAAGAAGCCGGACAGAAGTGACCCTATGAATTAGCAACCAATATTGACCTTTAAGATATGTTAGAATGGCTTAGGTTACGCTGGGAACAGCTGATAATATGAATAATGCTAAGAAACATGCAATATGTTTAATAAAATACATTATGTGAGTGCAACAATCATAAACACGTACACCCATCATACACCCATAGTGAGAACAAAATCAAATAAATAATACCAAGATAAAAAAGCAAAACAAGCAATAATGACACAACATTTAAAAAGAACCTGTCACAAAAGATTACTCAGTTGGTACTAATGGGCTAATGAGCTTGTTTACAGATGGGAATGGTATAGTACTCTACTCATTGCTTTCACAATGGCCAGTGATCACGTCCCACTAATCTGGTCCCAGCTCTTGCTTAAACTACTTGCGTGCCCCAGTTCATGTATTAACTTTGAAGTGAACATCTGGGGTAATTGGATTATTTGGTCCACTCTAAATGTTAAAAAGATCAGCCTGCTAACTTGTGAGAGAGACTATGATCTGACTGCCCTTTTGGCTTCCAACCAGTGGGGTGTATAATTAATCATGGCAGAGTTTGCAAATAAGCTAAATCTTTATCAATCTCAAATTTGGGAGTATTCGACTTGGCTAGTCATCTGAGAAAGAGGAGGATAGCTTAAGGACAACACGTTTGTCTTGGAAGCAAGACAATGAATAGCAACACAGGTTCGAATCCCAGTCTCACACTTAGAAATTGGTCTTGGTATTAAGCACATTAATCACATTATAAAAGAACAATTATAAAGAAGGCCTACTGCAAGGCTGTTGCTGGTGTTAAAACCTGCCACCCCTTGGCCAGTGAGGATAGGAAGATCAAAATGGCTTTGCTCTCAACCAGGTATACAAATTGGATTAAGCAACACAAGAGCTTGCTAAGCAATGCCAACTGGGAGCTCATGTTCTCCCTTCTTCAGGGGAACAATAGTAAAAGAGTCTGGGCTGGTTATAGGCGGTTCTTGGTGTGGTTCACTTCCCTTGAATGCAATCCCATTCCTGAACCAATTTGGCTTGCATATAATTTGGGGCTTGATTTTGTACAAGCCTCTGAAAAATCTTGCATTTCTAATTTACAAGTATCTGGTATGACAATGGATGGTTTTGGGGTTGAAGACATCTTGGAGGTTATATCCAAATTAAAAGCCTCACATGCAGCTGGCCCTGATATGATCTCCAATGTTGTGATTAAAGCCAACCCTCCTTATGGGGCTGCCCTTCTGAAGATACTGTTTGATATCATTTTCTAGTTAGTGGCTCTTCCATATGGTTGGAGCAAATCCATCCTGGTCCTGGTTTTAAGAAGGGAGACAGGATGGATCCCTCAAATTATCGCTTGTTGGCGATGTTGGACTCTGCTGGCAACATTTTCTCCTCCCTCCTAGTAACAATACTGAAATGATGGGTGGAGGAGAAATATCAACTGAAGGAAAACCAAACAGGATTAAGTGCCCTACAGTGCATAGCAGAGGAAATACCAATGCCCTGACTGCAATTATTCCAAAGCTTTCAACTGCATCTCCAGGCTTATCCTACAGAGAAAGTTGGAAGGAGGGATTTGGACCATTTATTGCTACATCTTCTCAAGTTGTTCCACTCAGAGACGACAGTCACGGTTAGGGAAGTCAGGCTTCTGATATCACCCACCATATCCAGCCAAATCAAAGTCCTAAACAGGGGTGCATGTTAGCAACCATGCTATATAACATCTATGTCTCTGATATGGGTGAGACACTACGCAGATGCTGCATTAACCTGCCTAGTCTTGGCAGAGAGCCTTGCACATGCCTTGCACATGGACACAATATGGTGCTCCTTGACATAACTGCATTGGGCTTCAACATTTGATGAATACCCTTAATGACTTTGCCATTGCTAATAATATGAAAATCAACACAGCTAAGTCAAAGATCCTGATATTGGGGGAGAAGTCAGGGAGTAAACCTTATTTTTCTAGGAAGCTGTCAAATGAAACACTGGATACTGCAGATAGCAATGAATACCTTGGCTATCCAATTTAATCTCACCTGTCTTGCCAATTTTATGGTGAGTATCTTATGTGACGTGCCATGAGGACGTGGAATGTTATCAAAAAATGTATTGCCAGCAGGGTCGGTTTCATCATTGATGGGCTTATCACCATTAATAGTAAAGGCATAATACCCGGTATACTTTATGGCCTTGAGGCAATGGCTATCGCTCACCCTAACAGGGCTGGAGGCTGTAGAGGGTAAACTGTTGCGCTCAATGTTATATGTGCCTAATGCTGTCCTTATGGCGGCATTACGACTTGAGCTTGGGTTACAATCTCTCAAATCCTTATGGTTTCTTCTGCGTACAAAATTGTACCTTAAACTCCTTATGTCTGGCACCACTGGGAACACTCTGTTGGGCTTAATGGCATTGCACCTTGCTGGGGGTGCACCAAATCTGTTTGTCTTTGACTTCTACAATTATTCACCTACTTGTTTATGGTCTTAACCTCACAAAATGCATGCCCCTTTGAAAAATAAAACAATGGATTGGTACCGTTGTGCACGTCTGAACACCCTCCAAAGTAAAAAAATAATGGTATGCAGAATACTGTGACCATGGATGTATGGGACAAATCCCCTTTTACTACTTGATGAAATTATTCCCCCCTTTATGTCCAGTTTAATATTCTACCCACCTATGAATATCTAGGGGCTTGGAGTTGTATTGGATTTGAAGAAAGATCATGCAGACTAGGTCAGCTGGACATTGAAACGCGTCGTCACTTACTGACATAATGCCCAGTGTTGCATCCTAAATATTTGAAGGGTGACATGCAATTTGCAACTATTGAGGAAGGCATCCAGTCTGACCAATTCTGGAGCACCATCTTTGGTGGAGACCCCTTGGTGATCTTACTTGTTATGGAGAGAAGATTAGTACTCCTTAATGTTGGACCTTGGTTTACATTGATATTGAATGGATACTGAAGAAGTATGGTCAAATAATTACTGTAGTGTGCATTCATTAAGTAAAGTGCCCCCATGTGTTTGATATGCCATTTCCTTTAGTAAATATTGATATGGATGTTGTTTTTATTTGTATTCATTCATGTGTTTTAACAAAATGTGATTGTGTTTGCTGTATAGTGCAATAGTGCCAAATATGTGCTCAATAATAATTTTAAAAAAACACTGAACCAGAACACGAAAGACAGCCTACATTAAACCTTCCTTAAAAAATGCAAAATCTAGCCACTACCATCTACTGCCATATCCTCAGTATGTTTCCAGTATCCATCTAGCATCAGCAAATTGATGTTAGGAAAGATTTAATATTTTGTGTAATTTTCCCTCCATGTGGCAACCCCCAAACTTTTGGCTGCTGTATTATACCCTGATCTAGACTTTGCCAGAGAAGCGCAGCCTTCCGCTGCACTCCTCTGGGCTTTCGCTCGATTCTTATGGGGAAACTGACATGCCCTTAAGACAGTCAGTACTGGGAGACTTCGTTTCCCTTAGTCCTTTCCTCATGTTGCAGCTTTTGTGCAACATGAAACAAGAGTGCACTGTAACTTACTTTACCGCACTCTTGGGTCTCTAGTCATTCCAAAGGCCCTAGAAACTCTTGCTGGACTTATTATGAACTGTGCAAGTGTGTCATGGACAGGACTGGTGGCAGCTATCATTTTTCTTGTGTTTTGAACCCTTTTTCGCCATGTTATCCGTACTTACCGTGTTTGCCACAAATGAGTGGCCTGGCTCCAAAATGGCCATGCCATGACGTTCTTTGTCCTGTCCGCTGACCGTCTTGCCCCTTCACCTTCCCCAGGCCGAGCCGACTCGGGTCCCTCCTTATTTGGTCATGCACTTTCCCGGAAAACCTCAAAGCTTTCGCGGGCTTCTGCATGCCTTGTGTGTGCCTCCAGGATGTGGGCTGGGATGTCTGTTCCCAATATACATCCTGGGTGCCAGATAGTCTGGAGTGTCCTGAATGCCTGGGACCACCATGGTCCGTGATAGGTCCACGTATGGTGTGATTGTTTGTGAGCAGATCTCCCATTGGGTCCTCTCCATTTTGACGCAAAGGGAACTTTGGATAAGAGGAGGCTGAAAACACCACTACCATGTCGATCTCCTGAGTTCACACCGAACAAGGGATAAGGAGCCAAGTATCCTGCAACAAGAAGCTGAGTCGAGGAACCGCTGGTGACCCGCTGAATGTTTGGCACCCTGAACCGCTGTCGTCCTGTGAGACCCCTCTGCATCTGATCGTCCTAGAAGGTCTGCAAAGGCGCTTCGACCCTTTATAATCGTGGGATCAACTATTCCCGGCACCTTCATCAAACCCTGCAAGTAAGCCTCTTCGGAAGTGTCCCTGGGCCAAGGAGTGGGCTGACCAGCTTACGCAGGACGCTTTGCTGTGTCACTGCCGCCGTTTCGGGGAAGCCCTCGAAACTTGGTCTACTGCTTGCTCTGCATCCACGGCACCCTCACACCGAAATTCGTATACTTGGCATTCCCAGGTCTGAAGTGAGATGAGTGCGCCCGCCCTAGAGTTAACGCGGTTGCCATGTTGCCCTGCTGCGGTAACAACCTGTGCACATCTGCTGCATTTGGGACACCCTCGTCCCTGTATCCTGCTACACAGAATCTGCACGGTGTCGAGACGTCCTGATCATCGCAGCTGAACATGTTTTGCTCATTTCTTCTGGTTTTCATTCTAACGTCTTTAACTTAGGGCCTTGAAGAGCAGGCATCAATGTCGATAATTTGTTTGTTTACATGCGTTCCTGTCTTCCTCTCTCCTGATTCTCCACGGCTAATTGTGCAAATAGACCATTAAAAGAAGCACAACTCATGCACTGTATTTCTGAAAACCAAAACTACTGAGTCAAAATGTAGACTGACCTTTTAACTAGAAACAACATGAAGATAATAAGCCGCAAGGAATGCTACCTTGTGCTAGGGTATGATGAACACCCACACTCTACTCTGCTCTATTCCCAGACAGTAAATCATCTGAGGAATGACACAGATCGTTGTAACACATGTTGCCATAGCAAAATGCCTACATCTCTCAGGTCATGAACTATTGACAGAAAGGAGCTGGAACCGATTTGAAGTATTTCTGTTTGTGTATAAAACATGTCTGCTCCCCCATACTTGTGTTCCTCTTCCCTATGACTGTCTGTGACTGTGTACAGGCATGGTTGAATGTGGGACCGCATAAGCGACAATAAAAACTGTTATATTTATGTGTGGTGACTGGTATGTCTTCATTCCTTTGCAGTAGCCCATCTTTGAGAGTAACAGATGACGCCCAAATTGTGGCATTTTCCGATGACGACCCATCGTGATTTGCAAGGACGAAGTGAAACGGACCAAGACAAGTGAGTATTGGGGAGCCCTGCACTTAAGAGAAGTGCTTCCCCGCAGACTGCTGTTTGCGTTCTCCGCTCACACTTGCTTTGCCTCAAGAACACTGACCTGAATGCAACAACGAGTTTCATTTTTGGAAACACCACCAACCGTGATGGGGGGTTTGATCGTTTTGATGGGGGAATTTGCATTTGAACTTGAATCAGGAGAGCTTGTTTCAAACTGAAAGCACTTGATATCTGATTTGGAACTCGTAATACACTGTGCACTGTTTATTGGCCAGGTAAATCACAGTTTTTTCTATAAGAATGCCTGGTTGCAGTAAGTTGTCATCCTGTTGGACAACGTTTAGTTGCAGGGGAAGACAACTGAAGGGTTTAGAACATAGTGATCTAAGGTTTGCCGGCCAATGACATGTATGGTTTAGGAACCATCGTATTTAGCAGTAATTGGCATCACCAGGCCAGATATGAGGTTGTACTTCAGTGGCCAGAGTTGCAGAGTTTTCAACTTGCTACAATACAGTATCTAGAGTCTGTGTTTCTGCCAAAGACAGCAATGCCTGCTGCCTTTGACGCTGTTAGGGATTGATGGAAAGAAGCCACCCAATGCCTCAAAAGTAGAGAGAAATATGCACGTAGACACATTACCCAAGCTTGAAAAGCTTTAGCGCATGACCAACAAAAACAAGAAGAAGAAGTTAGGAGCATGGATTGGGGTTTCCAATTAGAAGCGCAGAAAATATACCCTTCATAAGAATTGCATGGCTCTGATGAATTCATAAATAAATTATTGAACAAAAGAAGAACAGATCCTACTGCACTGCCTCTATATGTGCCTTCGCCAACACAAGCACAGCCACCATTATCAGTAGCAGCCACACTCCCGGCAACATTTCCTCTGTCACTTAGTGCACATGATTTACTCCTACTATCGCTACCAACTACTTCTGCCACTCCAGTTTTAGCACTTGCAGACATCACAAGTGATCAGAGAACTGTGACTCGCAGTGCAGTACCTTCCCCACAAAAGAAATAGTTGGGGAATTGGGCTGAAACATATATAGAAAATGGCAATGAAACCACCACTTCGGGTTCTCTAGCAGATCATGGGGGTATTCCTGAGCAAAAGTATTGCTGGAGCAAATGTGATTATACCTAGTTGAGATTTGGGGCGATCTGCCTGACTCCACAAGAATTGCAGGATTTGAATTACTTGTCTTGTACTAGAGACACTTCACTAAAAGTGCACAAACACATGTCAACATTGTTTTTTTTAGATGAGACTTAGACCGCTTGCACCAAAATTATTCAGATAAAGATACACAACCAGCATCATATGTACAAAAGAGATTTGTGCCTGAATCAAAACAAGTTAGTGAAGAACTGTGCATGTTCATGAGAGACACTCTTAGATGGATCTCACATGCCTCCATTTCACCTATTGATATTCATGACACTTTTAGCCAGAATTATCTAGCCATGCAAAGGAAGGTTTTACAGGTAATGGTTGAATATTTACAGGACGATTGTTTGAAGAAGAAATGGTGTTGTCCTGCTGATATTATGGTAATTTATAAATGCACATTTTCTGCTGACACCACGCTGACATCATTGTCTCTTGATCTGGCACCGATCCTAAATAAGCCATCAGAGTTTTCCACTACAGAGCTGCCAATGAGAGAGGATCCCCCGGCACTTGTACCCAAAGTGGAGGTACTTGCTGTCGATGGTACAGTTGTCTCGACTATTCCTGCACACTATATCTCACAGTTTGTTCATGTTCCATTCTCACGACAGGAAAGTTAACACTCTTTAACAATATATCCCTTAATTTAGGAAGAATCTCACTGGCATTTACAAAGAAATAGTCTGTTTTAAATGTGTCCGTTTTCACTCTAGGTGACATCGATGTATGATTCCCTGTGATTTTATCAGCAGATTTATGCAATCAGATTAGGACCATAGCCGATCAGCCAGCTATGGGCGATACTTGGGCTGCACTGGAATTAGCTGACAGGTCTAGAAATGCTGGTGAGATGCCTCCACAGGGCATATTAATGTTACTGAACCACATTGTGACTAAACGTGAGACTTTAGTGCCTGAAAAGAGAATAATTTGGGACAAGCTTACAGCATGCATGCAAGGGAAGATGGAGGGTGCCACAGAATATTTTACCAGGTTTGATCAAGTATTTTGTGTTTTCAGTGGCCAGGATTTGAGTACGGAACCAAGAAAAAGATTGTTGACAAGTTTGTACAAGGGTTATTGCCGGACATTCAGTCTCAGATCAATGACTCTGAAATTGCATGGCAGACTAGGTCTCAGTCTTAAGTTCTCCATATGGCTCAGTACTATGGCAACAGATTTAACAATGAGAAAGAGAAAATTGAAAAGAAAAAGGTAGATTTAAAAATGAGGATGCTTTTGCAGCAGATTGCAAGAGGTCCACGAGGAGGGAATACACATTTGAGAGGACATTTTGTACCACTAATAGGGCCTGTGAATATAAACCAATGTGCCTGTTGTAGACAAAAAGGACACTGGAGGGCACAATGTCTGACCCTCTTTCAGAGATCAAATGGTACGCTCAGTAGAAGATCAAGAGCACACTGTAATAGCATGCCAGGACCTAACAGGAATCAGTTTGTTCAGAACCAGCACTATGATAATAATGTGGGCAATTTGGGGGGGCGACAGAACACCATGAATTTGAATGTTTTTGACAGTGCTGCACCCACTTATTTTTCTGAAGATTTCACATCTGACAATGATTTATTTTTTAAAACAAACCCAAACTAGCGGTACAAACCTCTTGAACCAACTTGACTCTGCTCCCACCATGTTGAGCCATCCCAACTGTATGGCTAGAACAATCAATGCACTCAAAACACACTGTGTGCCCACTCCAAACAGACTAGAAGCCAGATCACTGCTTGACCCAACATGGCATGCACCGCTCCAAACTGTTCAATTCACAACCCAGTGCAGTTTGGAGTCTGGGTCTGCACTGTTAAACCACCAAACATTGTATAACGTACTTTGAACTGACCCAACTCCACTGGCCCACTTCTTGGGGTACTAGAGACTGGCTAAGTACACTTTGAGGATGGCTGTGAGGAGTGAATATATTTACATGTCCGTGTGAAGGTGCCCTCAGAGAGGTAATAGGCCTCTGATTGAGTGCAGTGTCCTTAAAGGCAGGGGAGGGGGCAGGGAGAGGAGAGAGGGATGGTGACCAACACTGAAGAAATGACAAATCGGAGGAGTATCAAGGAGTGGAAGGGAGTGGAAGGGTGTTCAGCAATCACCAGGAGTCATGAGTGGGGATGCCTTATGTGTAGATATTGCTTCTAAAGGTTGATTGCAGTGGGACATGAGTGGCCTTCATGACAGGAGTCAATGCAGCAGGGGAAGCTGTTCGGAGGATTTAAAATTGATGGTTCATTTGTCAGACATAAAAGAGTGAGATTCCTGTGATATGCAGAGCTGATATTTCTTTTGGGGATGACATGTCCACTGGGGCCAAATGAAGCTGAAAGGGTAGTTCACTGGAGAGAGTAGGGAGTAGGAACATGAGGAGACTGACATATATGTCAGACTTTGCAGGGTTAAGTGGTTGATGCTACTACACTATGGGTTACCAGAACATGTAACGGAAGGGGAGGCTGAAACATGTAGGAGAGTCTAAGGGCAGTAGTATGTGGCTAGAATGAGGAGTGGGAGGTGTAGAGGAATTATGAACAATGAGTCACGTCTTCTTGTGCTCTTAGGCTAGGAGTAAAAGTGAAGGACCACAGTTGAGTGAGAAGGGAAGGGATTAGATATGTGTGGCAGGCATGGTAGTTGAGGTTGTCGGAAAATTTGTGCAAGGGCTAGTAGTGGCCAGGGATACATTTGCATGAAGGATGGTTGATAGGTATAGGGTAAGAGGTGGGATGGAGCATGCTTGAGGTCACAGGCCCTCACAAGAAATATACCAAGAGTAAAGAGAGAATGAGCAGGGCATGTGGACCCATGATGATTAGAAGAAAGTGGTCAGTGGGAAGTTGAATGGATGTTTGGATGCAACAGTGGGTCAATGGTTGGATTTGGGATTCAGGCAGTGGGATTCATATGTCCATGGCTTCTGCAATACAACTTTGAGTGGATGATTCCATACCACTGGGGAACATATGTAGCTGTTTTTGGCAGTTTGCATACATTTGCTTGCTAATAATGCAGCAGACTAGATTATGTGATCCCTATGAACATTTGGTAACATTAGAATGCGGATGGGTGTGGCAAATGACCTCTTCGCAAGAACGGAGGCATCATCTGCAGATGTGCAAGTCGTATGTGTGCAAGTATGGTCCCAGCCAGGTCAGGAGCGGCTGCTGGTACATGTCTTGGGGGAACTTATTTCTGGAAATAAACATATTCTCAGCTATGACAGCAAAGTTTGATGTTGTTTTCAGAGCTTTACAAAAGAATGTGCCAAATGTAGCTATACTGCATTGGGGAAAGAGCATTAATTATGAAACAGCAGCTGCCTCTCCTATGGCAGCAGCTCCAGAGATGGTGGTGGTGGTGAGCACAACCCATGGCCAGGCTCTCCCTTCGTTGGATTGAGATCAGACACCGGACCCACCCACGTAGCTTCTGCCAGTTTATAGTCATGTGGTCGAAAACAAAAATGTCGAAAGTCAAAATGTCGAAATAAAAATGTCGAAAAAAAAAATTGAATTTCTTTTTAAATACGTTTTTTTTTCGAAATGGGGGGTTCCCCCAATCACCCTTTTTTCCTATTTTTTTATTTCACCCCTTTTTTTACTTACCGAACCCAAAAAATACATATAAATAAAAAAAGAATACATTCGACTTTTTTTTTTCATATTTTTTTTGTTGACATTTTTGTCATTCGACTTTTTTTCCGACATTTTGACTGACCACCGCTTCTGCCAGTGCTTCTGGATGTGGGATGCTCTGCAAGATGCTGTTGCCACCATGTTGAAAGTCTGAAGGATGGCATTCCAGATCTTATTGTGAGGACCTTCCAGATTGTGGCCATTTTAAGGACGTTTGTGGCCCCGGCATGGGTACCTTTGGATCCACCGCCCCACCGAACTAAATGAATGAAGGGATATGAATATATTGTCGAGCCTCCCTCATCCCGATCATCCACTCATAGCTTGAAATCCTGCCTCACAACGATCAAAATAAACATGGGTGCTCCCTTCCAGTCACATGATGCTCTTCATTCCTTTCTGTAATCAGAATGATAAACAAGTAGCACTTCAGGGCAACATTAGCATTCCACCATTAGGGTACTAGCATAGTCCTGGACACCTTTTCTGAATAGCTGACACCAGGACGTACACCGGCCTAGTATAAATGCGCGACACAGATCGTATACAAAAGGTGCATATTATCCACAATAGACGGACGACTCAGATTAGCTGACTATCCAGAATGCAATGGTGCCCAGGCATGGATACAGGATGCAATTGGAAACAATGAGAAAGCGACACATACCATGGCATAGATATAGGATGAATATGAGAAGCTACCAGGAGGCTGCCCATATCCAGAGTGCAAGAGGCACATGGTTTTCAATTAGTGTTTCCATTAGTGAGCAAAGAAACACATGACTGTGGTGTGCAATATATTGATGATAGCTATGATTATAAAGGAAGCAACATTATAGCCAGTGAAACCATCACTGAGGTTTTTTTAATACCATGCCCTGAGAATGAAATCACTCTAAAGGATGACCATTTTTAAAGGTTTAGCGACTGCACGTTTTTCCAGGTTATGTAATACCAGATTAAATCAGATGACACATTGGTTAAGAGGTTACACTAGGATGTGTGCCCACTCTGCAAATGTTGTGTTACCACTTTCTTTTCCAGTTCTTACTATGAATTAAATAATCATTTTGTAGCACTAACTTGGAAAGCCTGCACATAGCATGACCCAAAACGGCCATTTTTAAAAACAAAATGTTTTAGAAACTTATTATGCAAAATGGAAATGAGTCTAGCTTCAATGTCGTCATCACCAAGGCATGTGAATAAATACCAGTATTGCAGTTGGTGTGATCTTAACATATTTTATCTAGGTGTCAATTTTGTATTTTAAGGCTTTAAATATTGCCAAAACACAGTAATTTGAAATGTGTATTCATAAACATGCAGATAGGCCTTTGAATTGCACAAAAAGCGAATTGGGTTTGTGACAAAATGAGCAGGATTTAAAATATGTTCGCCATAGGCCTGCCATGGCTGGTCTGGTTTCTTCTGTTTAGAACCAATTCCACTAAAATAACCTATACCAAAAGAAAGATCATGCAATGGGCTAAAGAGCAGCAGCAGCTGAGAAGGGAGACCTTTAAACAGAAGACAGCACAGTACTGTCAGTGATATAAAATTATTTGTCCAGGATCACTGTATCGTCAGCTAGCAAAGCCAGGTTACAAGAATGAAAGTGTTGGTTCCACGGTCTTGGATTTAGTTACTAAATCACCTCTCCTGACTAACAATTTATGGTAAGCATTAGGGGGTGGCTGTCTAGGTTTTAAAAAAACTCCCTTCTGAAGAAACTGATTTGTAGACCTACTTGCTTCTGACGAAATGTTTGATTTTATAGCAACAGCTATCTGGTGCAGGTACATTGCTGATAATAGCACACGATGTGCTATTTTATGTTATGTTTTGTTTTATTGTTTTAAGCGCGCACCTAGTTCGAGAACATCGGAGCACTATACTGAGTGGGGGCAGCAAGCCTTTGGACTGGCATCTTTTAACAGTACCACAGTACTGTGAGTTGAGGTCTGAGAGCCATTATGTGGGTCCATTTGAAATTAGTCCTTGGTCAGGTGTTGTTGAAAAAAACATATTTTGAGAGATTTGTGAAATTGCGAGAATTGAGTGGTCATTCCCAGTCGACAACGAGATTGATGGTGTGTGCCTGACAAGAGAAGGATTGTTTGTGGGTCCTCTTTTTCAAAAGAGTTGTGATTCAAACCGGTTGATTGATTTACTGCACGGCGAGCATATGCCACCAGACATGTGAAGCTAAGCTGAGAGGTACACGGTTGTGCTAGTCGTGAATGCTTTATAGGTGGTGAATGCAGATTTGAACAGTATCATCGGCTTGAGAGGGAGACAATATGGCAGTAGGGGGTTAATGGCACCGGTAAGGATGCCGGTGCCGTTAACCCCCAAAGCTGCATTCCGAGGTCCCTTAGCGGGTCCCACTAGGGCCGGGTGGTTTTACCAGCCGCCTTTAGTGGGACCTCTTAAAGGACCATGGAGCTAATAACGGGCCCGCAATTTGCGGGCCCGTTATTAGCTCCTTCCCCATTCCCAATGAGCCCTGTGGGGGCTCAAATGGGAATGGGGTATGGTTTTCAAAATGGGGATTTACCGAGTCTGCATAGGTCGGAATGTCCTGGTAAGTCCCCATTCCGACTACCCGGACCCGGACCCGAGTTTGGAGGCAGCACCTCCAAACTCGGAATGACCCCCAATGTAGTTTGCGTAGAACAGGGGTGATTCAGTCAAATTTCCATACACCCATTTTAAGATATGCTGCAGTTTAGTATACTGTTTTTAAGTGAACCCATCGATGTGGGAGACCACAAGGTGCTGCACTATGGTCCAGAAGTCCTTTGGCTGTATTAAGGGTTTTATTTTGAGAAGGATAGAAATTCTGGACCAGTCTTTTTGTGCATTCTTGACTATGGGCCTCATTACGAGGTGGGCGGTATGACGTTAGCGGTGCCAGTAAGGGTGCTGGTGCCGTTAATCCCTTACCGCCACATTATGCGGTCCTTTAGTGAGTGCCCCTAAGGGCGGCTGGTTTTACCAGGTGCCCTTAGTGGGAGCCGCTAAAGGACCAGCATGCTAACAACGGGCCCGTTATTAACGCGCCCGTTGTTAGCATGATCCCCATTCCCATTGATCCCTATGGGGGCTCGAAGGAGAATGAGGATGGGTTCCCTGAATGGGGAAATATCGGGTCCTCCAAGGTTGGAATGGTCAGGTAATTCCCCATACAGGCAACCCGGACCCTGTATGCAGTAATAGGTAGCCATGGCACTAATAGCACCATGGCTACCTCCAACCTCGGAATGAGGCACTATGTCTTTGTTTCTGGAAGGTCAGGCTTCTGTCAATGTTAAAGCCTAAGGATTTTGCTTAGTCTGAGAGTTGTGATCAAATTCTTCCAGGCACATATCATTCATTTATTCTTGGGCAGTCAAGGAGACAAGTAATGTCCTGAGTGCTATTTTCTCTCATGTACAGCTATCATCCACGTATTAATGGATGGCTATATTGGGATCTTT
Organism: Ambystoma mexicanum; assembly: GCF_040938575.1. Lineage (NCBI taxonomy): Eukaryota > Metazoa > Chordata > Amphibia > Caudata > Ambystomatidae > Ambystoma > Ambystoma mexicanum. Next base: position 84,828,632 of record NC_090925.1, read on the forward strand.
AAAGATGGCTTCCATAAGCTCCATGTAAAGGTAAAATAGGATTTGCGAGTGGATGGTGCTTGGGGGATTAAACTGGAGACTTGGAGTAGATTTCAACACAATGCTATGAAATACTGTGAGAGGTGTGAGGGAGGAGAACCTACCTCTCCAAGCAACCCCTCGGTTAGGTTTCTATACCTTTAATTAACAACCCTTATGCTTATGGGTAGAGCAATGTTTCAGGGGGTTACCGGTCCCTATCAAGTGAAAATCTGCTCTTAATCAGCGTTTAACTTAGGTAGACTAATGTGAAGAATAACTAATCAAGCTCCTAGGGTTTTAGTTTCAAAAGTACATATTTTATTTTTATACAAATGATAAAAAAGGTTTTGTTTGTGCAATGCACACAACAGTACAGAAAGACAGATTTATACAACAGATATTTGTTGTAACACTAATGTTAATAAAGTGTCAAGTGCTTTGCAAAAAGTTTTTTTTTTCTTTTTTAAATAAGACTCACATCAAGCATCCTATTGAAACTCATACTCAATCTTACATTCTTGTTGACCATACTCATACATCCCAACATGTTTCTTTCATTCACATGTAATTAAAATATTGTGGGAAACTCTTCAGGGATAGACTGGGCCTTATTCCGAGTTTGGAGGTAATCATGGCGCTATTAGCGCCATCACTACCTCCAATACCGGTACCAAGTCCACCCTCATTCAATGGGGACTTACCGGTCTATTCCGACCTTTGCGGGACCGTTAAGTCCCCATTGAAAAAGCAATTCCCAATTCCCATTTGAGCCCCCGTAGGGCTCAATGGGAAGAGGGAAGGTGCTAATAACGGTACCGCAAATTATGGTACTGTTAATAGCTCTAAAGTCCCTTAACGGGTCCCGTCCGTAACGCCTGTTAAAACCAGGCATTAAGGAAGGGAGCTGCTAAGGGAACTCGGAATAGGGTGCAAAGGGATTACCGGTGTACTTACTGGTGCCCGATATCCCTTTGTGCCCAACTCGTAATGAGGCCCACTGACTTGTTGGTACAAAATGCCCTGTTTTGTGTAAAAACACAATCACAGGTTTTTTGGGGACAAACTATCACACTTACTATTAGTGGTGATACACTCTTGGAAATGTACCCAGTTTTGTGGTCCTCACTTGGGCGGGAAACCGTGTCCTCACCTGAAACACAATGAATATTGGTGTCAGTTTGCCATATGTTCTGGAGCAATAGTCTATAGAACCCATGCAAATAAACGTAAACTGTGCTAATGCATCAGATTTGCACTGATTTTCTCAGCAGAAACGCATTACAGAAGGTCATTCTGTTACACTCTTTGAAGCTGGTTGCAACTGCCTTGTACTTGAGCTTGTACTTGAGCAGTCAGATCTTTACTTTAAGGTAGTGGGGCAGAAAACACAGGGTTTTAGTCATAGATAACAATTACATAGACGCAACAATGCTCAATTGTGGTCTAGTATTAATTATTGGCTACTGGTCTCTAGATAGGAGATTCATTAAAAGTTGGGAAGTCGCTTTGTCAACTCGGGTGATTAACTTCCAAAAGCCTTAAAGCCCTTGGATGTTTGTCACATACATCAACTCTCTATCTGATGTTGACATTATATAAACCTACGGAACAGTCTGCAGACCTTTGCATATGTCAGGTGGAATTACCCCCATTATTGGGTTTCGCTGCCGTAACTTTTGAGGTTTGTTGGATTAGTGGTTCGAGACAAAGCATTGATGCGTCTTCACTGTCATCTTTTGGTGGTTTTGGGTTTCTAAAAAGTCAGAGTGCACACATTCATTATGTCTCTGTATTGTGCTTCCAATCTGTTAAGCTCGCGATGTACTCTAAAGCGAGTTTGGGAGGACTAAGAAAAATATTCCTACGTGAAAGAGATTAGGTGTAAGCGTACTTTTCTGTGCCCGTCATTCATCGTCAAGGGCTGTACTGGCAGGAGGGCTCAAGAAGCTCCTATTTGCTTTCATTAACTGATGAATAGGTCAAGCTTAGGAAACCTCTTTGCCCGTTTGCTTAAAAAGAATTATGGAAAGCCGTTTAGTAAAGGGGGGAAGCGTTTTAAATCTTACAGCAGGCATATCTCTGTGTGCTTACCGTTAGGAGTCGTGGTTGCCCCTAATGCTGCATCATTGCAGTGAAATGCCGAATGCCGGCGTTCCTTTAGACTTTTAAGTTGGTAGCCGCTTCCATTGATTAAGGGCTTAAATCCCTTTTCTATTGTTGAGGAGTGTAGCAGGGTGACTCATTTCCGGTACAGTGTTGCCAAAATGTAGTCCTCTTTTATTGTCATTCCAAACACTTTTGTATTCTAGGTACGGGTTCTCTGTCTGTCAAGGTTGATTCTGGTTACTATCGGCAGCACCTGCAAACTGTATGTGTTTCCAAAATACATGCTGCCTCAACAGAGGAAAAAGTAAGGGATCATCACGGGTTTGAATGTGACCATGAGCTAATCAGCTCATATTCTTGTGCCATGCTCTATAGTGAAGACACACGTAGTTGAGATGGATCTATGTAGGTTACCAACGTTAAATTTGCACATTTTTCTCATTCTCACGTTGTGCTCCTTTTGGCAAGGATGTATTACTAATCATTCAAGGATTATTTCTGCTGAGGGAGTTTGTTTGGAAAGTTTACGTTTCTCGAACCAGCCAATCCATCTTTTCATTGAGGCCTTCTTCAAAGCTTTTAGTCAGATACATTAACTGCTGTTCTTTTTCAGTAGCGTCCTCTAGTCACAGTTAATGCCCATACCTGTGTTTAATTTGAAAAGAACTGACCATCCTAGTTCATCTGGATGATGTATTAGTGCATTGAGGGTCCAGCTTTTCAGGCAGCTTTTGTGTTCATTGATCCTTAATGTTATTTTTCTTTCAGTCTTCCCAATATAGATTTTGTTACATGGCCAGCAGATGACATATATCATTATTGATTAATTATTTTTTTTAAAACCTTTATTTTTGGTATTTAACACACCATACAAATACACACCCACATTAGGGTGGCCATTAACTTTGCGCCGTCGACTTGAACCCCTCCATTACCCCTCCTCCCCCCCCACAGCAGTACCACCGCTGGAACACAACCCCCCCGGACCCTAACCCGAGGTAAAAAGTCGGACTGGGCTGTGATTACATCAGGAATTGCTGCCCGTCTCCGAAGCACTAGCTGCAGAGGCTTCTGATTCACTCATCAAGAATATTATCAATGGGCCCCAAATGTCCGGCGGGCGGGCGTGTAGGGGTAGAAGTTTTATAAAGTCTGATTCAATATCCTGGTAGTAGAGTAAGTCTTTACGCCAAGCTGCATAAGAAGGAGGGGGACCCCGGCCCCATGCCATGACAACTCTCCTACGAGCCAGTGTCAGTAGAACGCCAGTCAACTTCCTTGATGGAGCGGATATCAGCCGTGTCATACCCAGCAGCGCTGCTGTGTGCCTCGGGTGTATTGCTTCTCCTATGATCGCCGTTGTTCTGTCCAGCACACGGTTCCAGAAGAGGGCTATTTCAGGACATTCCCAGGACAGATGGACAAAGTTCGCGGATAGGATTCCGCACCTCCTGCACTCAGCCCGCATGTCAGGGTGATGTTTGTTGACTTTTTCAGGTGTATGGCAGGTTTGGTGGAGGAAGCTGAAGTGGATAAGTTTAAGACGTGAATTAAGTGCGATTTTCTGAGTCTGCTTCAGGATGTAGCCCCAATCCTCATCTGAAATCGCTGTCTTTAGTGCTCTTTCCCATCTGGTTTTTGCGCCTGTGTTGGCGGGGGTCGTGCCAGAGATTAATGCTTTGTATATTTGCGATACCAATCTGCCGTCACCCTCTGCCTGAATCACGTCATGCAGCAGTTGCCAGGTAGGTGGTTGGCGCGGGAAGTCTGGTAAAAGGGACTGTAGGGTGTAACGAGTCCGGAAATAGAGGAACGCGTCTAGTGCAGTGCTGCCCCCTTTCATTTTTGCTTGATCTGGGGTTAGGAAGCCCTCCTCTATAAAAAGGTCCCCTAGAGTTTGTATATGAAGCTTATCAACCCATTGGTGAAAAACACGCTCTGAAGTTAGGGGGATTCCGGGAATGAACTTGACTGGCAAGAGAGGAGAGTACCTTGTTTGCACCCCAAGCTTCTGGGCTAAAGTCTTCCAGACCTTGTACGTCGTGAGCATCACATTCATCATGGGGCAGGGCACGGGGATCTGGCCAAAGACCACTGCAGTCAGAAAGTTGGGCGTTGCTAGGGCTCGTTCCACTTGTACATGGGGGCGGATTGTTTGCGTTGCATACCAAAGGCTGAGATATTGAGCCTGAGCTGCCCAGAAGTATTTCTCCATGTCAGGGAGGGCTAGCCCCCCGTTGGACACGGGAAGCGTCAATATTGAATGCGCCACTCTGGCTGGTTTGCCCGTCCAAAGCAACTCGAGGACCAGGCTTTTCAGCCTTTTCAGGAAGGATTGCGGTAGTAGCAGAGGAATATTGTTGAAGAGGTACAGTAATTTAGGCAGGACCACCATCTTGACCAGGGAGGCCCTACCCCAAAGCGTTAGTGGAAGCGTCTTCCAGCGTGAAACCTTGTCTTGTAGGGACTTGACCACTTCCTCGTAGTCATCACGAAACACCTTGTGCTGATCCAGCGATAGCTGTATCCCCAGGTACCGAACCCCAGCGGTTTTCCATGTGAGTTTGAATTCGTCTGCAAACTGCTTTGTGGCTCAAGTCAGTGGAAAGACGACGGACTTAGAATGATTGATTTTTAATCCAGAGCCGCTCCGAATTTGATGTCTTCCCTCATGACCGGGTTCAGGTTAACTTCAGGGTTGCGTATGAACAGAGCCACGTCGTCGGCGTATAGCGAGACGATGAGCCTGTGTGGGCCGATGATGAGTCCCCTCTGATGTCGGAGTTCCCTGAGGTTGGAGGCTAATGGCTCCATTACCAGGGCGAAGATTAATGCTGATAGCGGGCAGCCTTGTCTCGTGCCTCTCTGCAGGTTGATTGAAGCTGATTTTGCGGTGCCTACAATGATATTAGCTTGCGGCTTAGTGTACAGGAAGGAGACAAGCTTGATGAAAAGGGCACCCAGTCCCATCCTGGTGAGGACCATGAACGTGAACGGCCACTCCACTTAGTCAAACGCTTTTTCGGCGTCTAGGAGGACCGCAACTGCCTGATTTGTGTGGTCTAGTGCCTCGATGACTCCAAACATTCTCCGGATGCCGAAGGTCTTATTGCGGCCTGGTATAAAACCGGCTTGGTCCGCCAGTACAAGAGCAGGCATCAGGGGCATCAACCTTTTGGCTAGAACCTTGACGATTTTATTTATTTTATTGTCTAGGTTGAGCAGGGAGATAGGGCGGTACGAAGCACATTCTTCTGGTGGTTTGCCTGGTTTATGCAAAAGGTTGACATTGGCTTCACAGGAGGAGTGAGGGGGAGACCCCACCTCTAACGCTTCTTCGTACACAGCTGCCAGGAGAGGGGCCAGGGTGTCCGCAAAGGCTTTATAGAATTCACCCGTTAGGCCGTCGGGGCCTGGTGCCTTGGCAAAGGGTAGGGTCTTTATGGCAGCTCTAATCTCCTCCTGTGAAATCATCTCATTCAGAGGTTCACGCAGATGTTGTTCGACCCAGTAAAGTCCTGTGTCTTCAAGATATTCCAGGGGGACGTTTGAGTCTTTTGGGAGTTTAGCACGGTAAAGATCTTGGTAGAATTGGCAGAATACCTCTGCAATCTTTTCGTCGGTGTGGACCACCTCGCCTTGCTTGGTTCGAATCCTCTCGATTTGGGACTGTTTGTTGTCGGCTCTGATTAGGTTTGCCAGCAGGGCCCCTGGTTTTTGGCCCTCGCCGTATTGACGGACTTGGCTGGTGCGACTTAAGAATTTGACCTCCCGCTCAGCCGCGGCGTTGAATTTTTGCAGTTCCATTTTCAGAGCTGCAGCTGACTCTGGGTCGGCCGTGTTTGTGATCTGGGTCTCAAGAAGCTTTAATTTGTCTTCGCTGGTTTTAAGCTCGCTCCTAATGAGCTTGAGGATACCGTTTTCTTTGGCGTGGCAAACTCCTCTAATGAAACACTTGAATGACTCCCAGATTGTGCATGCTGAGGGGACCGAGCCCAAGTTGGCCTCAAGAAACACGTCCATCTCCTCCCTTAGTTCAGCGGCGAAGACTTCATCGCGTAGCGCGCCCATTTTGAAGCGCCACCGCTGTAATGGTGGCGTGGGGTTGGATGGCTTGAGGTTAAGAAAAAGAGATGAGTGGTCTGAGAGCGTTCTCGGATGAATACAACATCGCCCATATGACAGAGGGCCATTTGTTGAGATGAAGAAATAGTCGATCCGGGAGCTAGTGTTGTGGACTGCAGAGTGAAAGGTGAAATCTCGCAGCTCCCCATTTGATACTCTCCAAAAATATTGAAGATCAAACGCTTTGCAAATTTAATTTATTTGAAGACTAGCCTTAGAGGGCGGCTGCTGTGTGGCCTTTGATCTGTCTCTTATAGGGTCCAGAGTCGTTTTCATGTCCCCGCCCCAAATAATTGTAGCAGGGTCAAGAGTAGAGAGCTGGGACAACACCCACCCGAAATTGTCAGGGCCATCCACATTCGGCGCATATGAATTGATGAAAGTCATTTTCTGGCCTGCTATGATGCCGCACACCAAGATTGCCCTCCCTTCGATGTCTTTTGCTGTATGCAGCAGACGGAAGTTGAGCCTTCTGTGTATGAGAATGGCAACTCCTCTCGACTATGTAGAGTAGGAAGAGAAGTATCTGTGGCATCCCCAGCTCTTGGCCCACTGGTGGTCTTTCCCCAGGGTGAGGTGAGTCTCTTCGATCAAAGCCACGTCCACTTCGTGGCGTCTGAGGTAATGCAAAATGTTTCTGTTTTTCGCTGGGATATTGCCGCCTCTTATATTCCATGTTATGACATTGAATGGGGCGAGTTAGCTTTTATATCGGACCACTTTACTATTCCGGTGGACAGCGGTGGACTGGTTGTGCTTGGACTAGTTCCAGGGGCAGTGCCCAGGGGAGGGGTGCCCGGCCAAGGCGACGGCGCCGACAGCGGGCAGGACGCAGAAGGGGAATAGGAAGGTCGGGGACAAGCGGTGCTGAACATTCCCAATGAACTCTGAGGGCTCGGTCTACGGGCTAACCCCAACAGGCCCAAGACGTTACTCTCCTTAGGGTGGGCAAACCCCAACTGGCCCACCGAGAGGTCCCTCAATAACCAACAGACAACCCAGGTGGTCCATGGAGTTTCCATCCCGAGGAGTGAACCTTCGCCACGGCAGGAAAATCTCCACTTAGGAAGAGAAAGAGGAAAGAGAAAAAGAAAAAGAAAGAAACAACTTAACAGAAGCTGTGCTAGGGGTGCACAGGGCCTCCCAAGTGTCCCTGCCCCGTCTTCGCTAGGTGTGTAGGTTCTGGCATACACTGTGCTGCAAGATAGGTTCAGAGCCGCTGCACTGAATCACCATTTATGGAGGAGCCCTGGGGTTTCTGTCCCTCTGAGGTCTGGGGCGAGCCTGGTTCTGATCTGGGCATCCCAATCGGTCTAAGAATAGATTTGCTTCATCCGGGGTTTTAAAGAACTGGACCTTTCCCTCGTGCTGAACTCTGAGGCACGCTGGATAAAGCATTGAGTACAACAGTTGGCTGTTACAGAGCCTCTGCTTGATGCTGGCAAAAGTTTTCCGTTGTGTTTGCACTGCGGGGGAGAAGTCGGGAAAGAAGTGTATTTTGTCCCCTTCGTGCCTTAGATCGCCTTTTTCTCTGGCAAGCCGGAGGATGGAGTCCCGATCTCTGTAGCCCGGTGCTGGTCTCGACGTGGGAACTCTGTGAGCCCTCTCAATAATGAAAAGGTGGGACAGGGCATCGCGTCCAAATAGGTTGATGCAAAGGGACTTAACAAAGTCTTCCATTTTCTCCTGCGTTTGATGTTCTCTCACTCCCACTATCCGTAGGTTGTTCCTTTCTTGAGCGGCCTTCTAAATCCTCGCATTTGGCCATGGTTGTTTTAATTTGAGATTCCAGTTGAGAGACTTTGTTGGTTAGAATTTTTGAACTGTCATCTAGATTGGACACTCTCTGCTCCAAATCATTCATTCGTTCAGCATGGGAGTCCATACAATGTTGCAGGAGGTCGACTTTAGACGCCAGACCATCCATTTTATTGCTCAGATTGCCAATGCCAGCCTTCAAGTCAAGAAGGATTTCTTTGATTTCGCCGGAGTTGCCAATAGAATCATCTTGTTGAGACACTGAAGCTAGGTCTTCCTGGGAGAGGGGTGCCCTGGGGGTCGAGCCACTTTCAAAGTTTAATTTCCTCTGGGACTTGTCAGCCTTCCCCATCGTGACAGCGGGAGTGGGAGTGCCTATCGTGGGCCGGTTGTGGCTATATCTAGGGCACCTCGAGGGCCTTTCACTGGACTGGACTGGACGTAGCTTAAAGTGGATGGCGGTCTTGCTGGTTTATGAGGGGAGAGGATTCACCAACCAATATTTGTGGGTAGTGGGAGTGGATTCTGTGGTCTTCAATGGGGGTGAGGTGCTCCCTCCAGCGTTGTTGGCTCCCCTAAACCAGGATGAGGCTGCTCACCCCAGTGAGGTGAGACCCAATGTGGCCTATTGAGTGTTCGTCGCAAGGCCCAAGTCACAGATATAGCAGTGTCAGCCTGGACCTCCTTGGGGCTTCTGCACTGTCCTCGTGAAGGAGGGCCTCCCCCGTCACTCAGCCGACTGCCACTCGGCCTGCTTGCGGGAGGCCGGAGGGGGGGGTGGTTGTATGCGGAACCGGCTCTCTGCGGGGAGAGATGTGAACCTCCCCCCCACTCCTTACCTCCACGGTCGCACAGCCTTCCCCTCGCCGAGGCCTGTGTCGCCTTGGGCGCTTATGTGACTTGGAGGGAACTCCCAGCGCCCAGCTCAGCTCCCGCCGCTGGGCCGACGATGTCCCCTGCAGGCTCGGAAGAGTGTGGGTGAGGCCGAGGGGGGAGGTGTCCTTGGCGCCGTTGGAGTCGCCGTCTGTCCACCGGATCGTATGGGCCCTCCACCCGAGAGATGGCCCAGAGCAGGGGGGGGAGAGGTGGGTTGCCCCCCACCGCCGTTGTGCTTCCCGCTCAATGGCCCACAGCCCTGGAGCTGGATGCCGGAGCCGGCACGATGGAAGTGGGCGGAGATGAAGTGAGGGAGCAGCTGATCCTTCCCGGGGCGCCGTCTCCCGGCGGCCGGCGGCGTCTGCCTGGGTAGCTCATGGCCACAGACTCTGCCCGAGCGCCGGCTTCTGAAGGGGGGAGGGAGGAGGAGGCCTGGGTCCTCGCCGAGCCGCTGTCTGCCTGCGGTCACCTCCGATGCTGGTTTGTTGTCTGCCTCAGGGAGGAGGACCAGGTTGCCTCCGGAGAGGGGGGCCGGGCTCAGGATGGCTGTCATTCCGCAGGCCAGCTACGCGGGGCACGGAGGTAGAACCGCGTGGGCCGGATCTTGGCTTAAAAGCACCGATTCGGCTCCAAATTTCACCGATATGTTGCTGTGGAGCCCAGGAAGACAAGGATCTGCAGGATGGCATACAGATTCACCGGGAACTGGAGGATTCTGAAGGATTAATGCGGGGCAAAGCGGGAGCCTTAGACCAAGTTGGCCATCTTGGATGGCCCTCTAGCGCCCTCTTATTGATTAATTATAATTGATTAATTTAGTTTGTTTCCATGTTTGGGTAGGCCAATATCTATTTGTGTACTTTTAGTAGTGAGACAGCAACATACACAATTACTACATGGGTAGTGGCCAATTAGTTCTGCCATACCCCATTGCTCAGTCAGGGTTTTTGGTTTCACAGGGTTCAGACACATATAGTTTTGTGTTCTGTGTTCTTTAAGATCTGTACTTATTTTGAAGGCCACTATTGGTCTGGTCAGTGGATTGGTACCTTTCTCTAAGATGTTCCGATTTCTAATAATAATCATCTAAATTGCATTTGATAAATGGGTGTATGTATTCACAAATACTAATGTGTCTCCTTTGTTTTTATTTTGTGAATTTTTGTAATCCAGGACTGAGTTTCTGTTGTTGTTTTTAGCTCTTTTTGATGCTTGTACGGTGAGGTCTGATGGATAGCCCCAATGTCGTCTTTGTTAGTGCTGTTTCTCTTCAGACGGAAAAATTGCCATAGTGAAAGGTTGTCCCTCACATGGCGGGGGTGAAAACTGTTACAGTGCAGAACAGAATTTATATCCGATGGTTTGATTGATTGATTGATTGTTTATGTATATAGCGCCTACGGACAAAGTGTTTCAAAGCGCTTCAAGGAGGGAGGGAACATAGGAAAATACAGTTACATTCAGTAAAAGTCCTTGAAACAATACAGAATGTGAAAAATAACTATCGTAATAGGCCTGTCGACATTTCTGATAGTGCAAGTGCATAGAACAAGTAAGGCAAGAGGTAATGGAAAAGAAGGAGAACAAAGCAAGCAGTAACATTACTATGTCTGATGACAATTGATGTAGTTCAGGTGGTATACAAGAGGAGGAGTGGGAGGGGGACGAGGGGATGTAGTGGGGAGAAGGAGATGAACAAGGCACGCTACTGAGCAAATTTGTCTGTGACAAATTTAAAAAGCAGGGGTGGGGGGAGGAGGCAGAAGAACAAGGGGGGGAGGAGGGGAGACAGACAAGCTGCTATCAAAAGTCAAGGGAACAGATGATAGGAGTAAGTGCTAGGAGGGGGAAGGCTGAGAGGAGGGAGAAATAAGTAGGATGGGGAGTAGGAAGAAAGTAGAAGAGGAGGGAATTGTGCAGGGGGAAAGGGGTAGAAGGCAGGTAAGGGGGCTCAGGGGGTACACAGACACACACAGGGGGGCACACAGAAACTCACGGGGGGCATGGGGGCACACAGACCCTCACAGGGGGGCATAGGGGCACACAGATACTCACGGGGGCATGGGGGCACACAGACACTCATGGGGGGGCATGGGGGCACACAGACACTCATGGGGGCATGGGGCACACACACACTCACGAGGGAGCCTGGGGGCACACAGACACTCACGGGGGGGCATGGGGGCACACAGACACTCATGGGGGCATGGGGGCACACAGACACTCACGGGGGGGCATGGGGGCACACAGACACTCACGGGGGGCATGGGGGCACACAAACACTCACAGGGGGGCATGGGGGCACACAGAACACTCACAGGGGTCGGCGATCCGGTGTACCGTGGTGGACGGGGTAGACAGGGCCTTTGTTGTGGCCTTAGGTGGATGGCCGGATCCCGCCTCCCGGTTGCTCTCATTGGCTTAACAAGCCACGTGCATCCAATTGGAGGGGGAGCTGGGCCAGACCACGAAGGCTAAAGTTCAAATCACAGAAAAAGTGCAGCCATGTTGGTAAGGCAAAGTCACAATGAGGCAGGGATGCAGGATCATACACGAGGGCACAATTAACACATAAAACATTGATGCGCTCCTCCCAAGAGTCAATCCACGACGTGCACATTATGCATTTCAAATTTAGTTTGTGGAATGGTTTCACGAAGAGGATTTTCTTTTCTTGTTCCACTGTGATTGTAAAGTTCTTCTGTGCTGTGGTTGGACGTACATTTAAGAAATCTTTCCTGGGCGTTGATCCATTGGCAAAACATTTGTAACTCTTCTGTGGTACCGTTCCATATCACCAAGGTATCATTGATAAAGTGTCTCCACGCTCGAATGTGCTTTGCGCATGGGTTATGGTTGTTCAAGATTTTGTTGAGCTCAAATGCTTCCATGTATAAGTTTGCTACACTTGGTACCAGGGTTGCCCCATGGCAGTGCCATGTATCTGTCTAACTAAGCCCCCATTGAAGTGAAAATAACTTTCAGTGAGGGTCATATCTGCACACCAGAGATTATTAAAGAGAATGGTGTTGTGATGACTGTATAGTCCTGGAGTATGTTTTCTTCAAGCTTCTCGGTTAGAACACACGTTCATGTGGACGGTCTGGTGTCTGCCTGAAAGGTAGGAGGTAAACCAATGCAGGATAGTGCCAGAGAATCCCATCCTATTGGCATGGAGGGAGAGGAGGTTGTGGTGGTCAATGGTGTTAAATGCATATGAGAGGTCAAGGATGACGAGGCAGCATTAGTCGCACTTCTCCATGATTTGGAGGGCATCAACCACCACCTGGATGGTGACTGACTCAGTGCTACACTTGGGGTGGAACCCTGATTCAAAGTCATTTAGGAGATTAAGGTGTTTGAGTCTGGCAAGCAGTTGTGTGCCAAGAACATTTTCCATATTATTGCCAATAAATGGGAGGTACATAATAGGCTGATAGTTGTCCAGGACATCTGGATCTGGGGTTGTTTTTTTTTAAAAAGAGGTCACATAAGGACAGACTTGATGGTATCCAGGAATTACGCTTTTGTGAAGGAGGCATTTAATGATGCTGAGGACAGTGTTGAGCACCAGACTCACAAATTGGTTAATGTTGGAGAGCCAGGATGATATCGGCCGAGTAAGAATTAGGTTTGAGGAGACAATCTTTTTTTATGAGATTCCAGGGAGAGAGAGGAGAGAATGTTGTCCAGATGTGCAGTGTGCGTGCTGGGATGCATGGTGTACTAATCCTGTGGAAGGATGTTTCAATGATGTCTTGGATTTTGTCTATTTATTTTACAAGAGATGTCTTTATTATGTTGCATTTGTCCTGTGTTGCTTGTACCTCAGGGTTGGGTTTGTTTCAATGCTTTACTGCTTCAAAGAGAACATTGCTCCTGTTAGAGGATCCTGCAGTTGGAGAGGAGGAGTAAGCAGTTTTAGCCTCTGCAATCTGAATCCTACCATTGTCGTGGAGTGATATGAGGTTGGTATAGTCTCCAGGGTTGTGCTTTATGCAGCAACATTTTTCTAGGGCTTTGTCTGAACATTATTTGGAGGAGAGATTTGAAGTGTATCAAGTGCTGGATGGTTTGGTGTAAGTGTGGCTGGTTTTTAGGGGGGCATAAGTGTCCACTACTTACATTTTAGAGTTGTTGAAAACTCCTAGGATGCTCGAGGAATTTCCTGTGGTGGGAAAGTCCGCAAAGTTTGCTTCTAGCTCATTGCCTGGGGAAGTTTTGAATGAGAGTTGTTGAGTGATGGTGCATTCTAGCTTGCCTTTTCTTGGCCGTAGTCAAGAGGGTGACTGATAGTGGGATGGCGGTATTCTCAGACCAGTCGAGTGGAATGTACTCCGTGCAGGTGAGGAGGGGTTCTAAGTGGGAATGGTACTTTGAGGCACCCAAGTTCCTGCCAAGACTCAGATGTTTCTGTACTGTGTCACTAGAAACAGGGAAAAGCATCCCCCTTTGCGTGTCACTCCTTGTAGTGTCACAGTTAACTAGTAACCGGTGAAGGTAGTCCAGTAACACCAGACCATACTCGCAGGTAAGAGCGTTCTGATGGTCTGAGGAGTTGTCCCGTAAAAATGGTAGGGCTTAGTTGGAGGGGGCACACACTCCCTGCACCATATTGGAGTAATGGTCTCAATTCCAGTAGGGCATCAGTTTGGTAATTATTTTTGATTGATTTATTTAAAAATGTATATAAGCGTGCAAAGACCATGGACATCTAGGCGCTGGTTACATGGAAATACACAGATGCAGAGACAACGCAGGAAAAAGGAAAAATGTGTGGGATATATTGAATCACTCAGCTGTGCTTTACCACATCACTATGCTGCATTTGTGCAAGACAAAGCAAAATGGCTGCACTGGCGGCTCTTGTGCCCACCAGTATCTCAAAACTTTGTTTTTAACAATCAAAAAGATGGCTGCATCATCCTTCCACCCTCATTTCAGGTGGGGTGGAACAGGGGACACACTGCAGGAGAGTGCCAGCGTGCTCTGTGGCATTTAACTGGAATTAAGTGAAAGAGGCAGTATTGCTTTGCTGAAAAACCAATATTCCCTTTCCAAATGTAAACTTGTTCACCATTAAAAATGCTGCATGACATTAATTCATCCATTCCTTATGAAACTAATATGATTGAAACGGCCCTGCTATGTCCAGAAGAAGCCCTTGTGCCTCTATATAACCGGGCATAATTCCTGAATGAAAGGCCCAGTCAAAGTAGCTTGGAAAGAAATCGACAAGGATCTATATTTTTACTAACACGGCAACGCGCGTTCACTTTCTTTACAATGTAGCAAACATCAGCTGTCTTCAAAAGAACTTTAACTATCTGAGCCTGGTCAGTTTAATATACTAGTGTTCAGATAAAACAAATGCATTCAAAGAAAAATGACTTCAGCTGCAAGGACATTATGGAAATCTGAGTGAGCTGCCCAAAACCGAATTAAAGGGAATGTCAGCTTGCAGCACGTGAGAAAATAGGCTGCTTACAAAATAAGGAAAAACGAATGCCTGAGTTTTAAAAGAGTACACTGGTAAATAAAAGGTTTACTTGTCTTTAGAAATATAAAGGGGTTTGTTACTGAGGAGAATATATTACATGTGTTATTTGATGTAACAGGCTTATTTATTCTGGATTTACGATCAAAAGTGAAAGATGTTAAACCCCGGGTGGCTTAAGTTACAAGTTGAAAAACAGGTTTTTTGCCAAAAGGGCAATCTCTCCCAGCAGATCCTGTCAACCCACTGATACATATAGGGTGGAACAGACTTTTGTCTCTGTTGGAACCCAGGACAATGCAGTTCTCAGGGAAGGAAGCCGGAGGTGTGAAAGACCCTAAAACTTCAATCAGGCTGAAGGAACCCCTCATCCTACTTGAAAGGAAATGCCAGTTGGTGTCAGCTCGAAAGAAATAAAAAATGACAGACAGTGACTCCCATTTGTTTTAAAGACTATTCCATAAGGAAACTTTAAAGACTAACTCAGCAACTAAAATTGGTAACAATGTAGAATTTTCACAGTGTAAAAGTAAATTTGTGGCCTTTAGTTTAAAACTTGGTAGAATGTAGTAACACCAAGGGGACAGAAATGGTGACATAAGTGGAATTACAAGAAAACCATCCATGTTGCAAATGTAAAATGTTGTACATATCTTCCTTATGGCAATCCCCACTCATGTGTAAAGTTGTGGAATTTGGAGAAATGTAAATCTCAGTGAAAAGTGTGAAAAACTGATAGAGGAGCAAAACCATGCCTCACGGACTGGGGGTTTGGATTGAAATGTGAGGAAAAAATATGTAACCAGTGTATCTGATTTACTAAAAGGTTGCAATTGAGTAAATATGTGTTTGTGGCAAAATTATATTTTAGTTCCAGTAACTCAAGGAGGTTTCTGGACACTGTAAATATCACCCCATAAACATGACATCAATCTTCTGAGATCTAATCAGCAAGGAGCTAGGCGGAGACTTCTACCTTTGCCCAATCCTATTGTTACAGGCGTGTGTAGTAAAGCCTGCCCCTGTCATATACTGTGATGATGTTACCTAGCATTATAAATAAGAGCCCCTGACAACGCAGAGAAATACACTGATTCCTGATTTCCTACGCTGGCGTCCTGTTCCTGTCTGTTCCTGTCTTCATCTTGCATTTATCCATCTAAACTCCAGATCCCAACCACAAGGCCAAGCATTGCTGGTCCTGCTTCAGCTGGGCCTCAATTCTAAAATAATTTCAATAACCAAGAGAAATACTGTGGTGTTTTGGGAAGCATTCTGAATTAACCTGGCTTGCTGCTCACTAAATGCATGCCTGCTGCAAACCTGCCATCCAGCTGATCTGCAGTATCCAGTGACCAGTCCAGTGCCAGTCCAGTGCCAGTCGAGTGCCATCCGGTAACCAGTCCATCCAGCTGATCATGTCCCGATGTCCCGCTGATTTTGTCCGCCTGTCCTTTGTTAGACCAGATCCATATGGCGACCAGAACCGCTGACTGTCCAAAATCCAAAATCCTAACTAAAGTGGACTGTGAGTATCAATAGGAACCATTGAAAACATAGGATATTGTGCCTTGCGTTGTGCCATCCCAACATCTAAGTCAACCTATACTTATCCAGATAACTTGTAATATTGTCAAAATCTTTCTTGAAACCCTGCCTTTGATTCAATGGGCTCGTGCCAACATCTTTAATAATTTTGTCTTGTAAAATCCTAAATTATTAATCCTGTTTTGAGTGACCGGACTGGGTCCACCAGGGTGGGCGCAGAGGTGCCAGGGTTGAACTAGCGAGTCAACCCTGGAGCTTACTCTGTCTCAATCTGGTAGTGTAGTCTGAATGCCCCAGTATAGAGTAAGACTGTTCTTGTAAAAAAACTGATTTCTTTGCCTTTTTTGCACCTTCATTTTCTCAAAAATGCACCTCACTAAATCTTGTTTAACTCACACAATATACGAGCTAGAAGCCCCATTTCACTTCCATATTGTACCTAGGATTCATAGGTGCACGCCAACTCAAAAACTACAATTTCAGCCATTTTTATTAAAAACCATTTTGGTAAATGTAGGCGGGCATGGCAAAACTTTGCTGATTTTACAACGTATAATTTTAATTATAAACTGTTTTCAATCTTCCATTCCATTTAGAATTGTATGTTTTTGCTCAATCCATTGCTTGTGATTACTAGTATCTTTCCAGTGTTGGTTCAGTAAAGAACAGTTTTTGTTTCAAGAGTTTTATACACATCCATTCATTTATTCATCCATGTCTGAGTGTCATTTTAGCATTGCCAGGGTTTGAAATCCGTGTTTCTCTTTTGTTAGGGGAGGGAAGGTCGGATTTAAATTTTGTTTCTTGTCTGTCATTCCTGATCAACTGCTGATTTTGTTTATTCATTTAACATATTTGTGGGTTGAGGGAATTTTGCAGGGAGAAATTCTAACTCAAGTGCTATCTTACCTAAACTTAAAAAGTGTTTCTTTTCCCTGGTGGTTTGTATCTGTGTTGCTAAAGAGTTAAATTAAGTGCATTTGCTTACATTCCTATTGTTCTTATCACCCCATTGGTGATTGCTGCCCCATATTAAAAATTGTATGAATATTTTAATTTTCAAATAAATAAATAAATATTATATTTTATCAGCCTGGTTCATGGTCCATTGTGACCTGGGGTATTTGAAAAGGGTGTGTGATATGAGTGGTATTTCATCTCAATATTGAATCTAATCTATACCATAAGCATTTCAATTGTGCGCTCTATTCTGTTCCAAGACTGTGAAGACTGACGGTGGGTGTCTGTACTTCTGCTCTTTATATGTCAGAGGAGAGGCACAGAGGACCCTAGCCAAGATTCTCTATTATTGGTATGTGGTCGAGCAATCAAGACTTAGCTTCTCAGGAGGTGATGCAGGCTGGTTCTTATGTACAGTATAGTCCCGAGGTACCCACAAAGGAATGTCCGTACACTGTATCAGTTAAAACACAGTCTTTATGTAATTAATATTCAAGACTATTTACAATATCATGATAACACACTTTGTGCTCAGAAAATCAACAATGGTAAATATATACAGTTCTACAGTGGTACCACAAATATGATCAGATCTCATTAAAATGCATCAACTATACTGTCAAAATGTCACACAGATCAATAAAGATGAATCCACCAGTAGCGAGAGGAAGGAAAGCAAGATGGTTGAACAATTGGCAGAATACTGGTCACTACCGTTAAACACAGCTCTATGTGGAGATCCCCCCATCTGGGCAACCTGTAGAATAAAGATACAAGTCCAGTCCATATATTTTTCATACTAGACTTCCCAATAGTTCTTCAACCCCAAAGTACCTGGCGTTGTAGCGTTCTTCGGCAGGGAATCGATGGCCCTTCTTGAGTGCCCTCCCTTTAAGGCAGGAGTCACGGGTCATCGAACGTCTGAGGGAGTACAGGATGAGCTACAACGGTGAAGTGGCAGCTTCGTTCCTAGCGGTGCTCATTTATGAGGAAGCGTAAATGTCCTGCAAGGAAGAGGCGTGCGGGGCACCTCGGTGTCGATAGTTCTGGACCGTAAAGAGTTTGAAGAACTGGGGCCCAGCAAAGGCATCGAGTCGTCGGCGTCTCTGTGGTCTTTGGGTGGAGGGAAACCCACCGGTGGATGCTTCTCGGCGCGTCGACAGTCAGGCCTTCTCCAGCAGGATATAGCAGTGACGATGTGGATGAGAGCATCCTTGGATTCAAAAGTTCTTAGGCAAACGAGAGCACGGAGGCTTCGGTCGGCGATGGCGGTCGGCGACAGTGGCGGACAGCAGTCCAGGCACTTCTCTTTGTGATTCCGCGGCGGTCCCCGTCTCGGGTCGGCAGCCTATCGAAGGTCTGTCTATCAGGGAGCTTTGGGACCATCTGCTGGTGCACGATGGTCCCTCGTAGCTCGGGAAGAGGGCACCTTACCAGGTCCTCTCTGGGTTAATCCTTGGAGGCACAGCAGCTTTCAGATTGTGAAGGAGAGCAACAGCAATTTTTCTCGTCCAGCAGGGCTTAAAGGTCAAGCTTCAGTTACTCCAGTTACTCGTCATAGTGGACTTCAGCTTATGAACATGATTCCTAGCAGTGAGAGGTCCCCAGTTATACTGTTGATCTCTCATTCATTCCGCTGGGTCATACTCAAGCATCCAATCACAGCGAAGGGCATTCATGCAGGCAGACAGCCAATCAGGCACACAGTGCATTCAGGCCATTCACTTCTCTCCAGACACTCACAACAAGTTATGTGTATCGGGACAAGTACCCAGCCATTCAACACTCCACACTGCATTCATACCGGTTTCGGGCAGGGCTGTTTCAGTCATTGTGTTAAACACCAGATACTAGACACCCACAACATAGAATGCGTATTCGTCACACACTCCATTCACCCAGGTCCCACCCACAGGTGTACCCACAACATACAGTCATTTGGAAGGCTCCAGCCAGTCTGGTCAGCACTTCCCCACACTACCAGATATGGAACTTCCACCCAACAGCCAGTCAGGGAGAAGGGACAGAGTCAGGGCTTCCCGGGAATTCGGGAAGATCAAGGTAACAGACGATGGAAGGCAAGAGGCCATGGGGGCCATTTTGTCTTCATCAGGAACCGATTCCAATGACAGGGCCTGGGCATCCCAAAATGCAGGACGCTCAGGGCACCAGCACAGAGCTGCCACCAGCCCGTGCCCTGCTATGTGGGTCACACACAGGTGCCCAAAAACCTACACTAGGGGCACAGGGTTGCACCCCTACCCATGGGTGCCATAAGGGTATCCCATGGGTCTGTTCACAAAAACAAAAGGAAATAGCTGCACCGCCAGGAGTCCCACACGAACTCCTGCACGGAAAACACTACAGAACACACAATAAAAACAGTAAAGGACAAGGATACAGAGGCCCTGTCCATCCGATGCATTTCCAGCATCACAGTCACCTGATTGAAATCCTTAACAAAAGGGAGGCACATCAATTGAATTGGTGGGTTTTGAGTGTTTTTATGAAAATGTTGTAAGGAGGCGGATTGAGCAACAAGTGGGGTAGATGGTTCCATTAGACAGCTGCCCAGGTGGGCAAGCTGGAGCCCCCAGTCCTTTTGCGATTAAATCTAGGTGTGAGAAAGCAATGCTTATGGGCCATTCTCAGGGGCCGAGTTGAGGTATGCTTCTTGATTTTCTGAGTGAGGTAGTCAGGGGAATCATTCGACAGGCATTGATTGGCAATGGACAGTATCTTTAACTGGATTCTCTCCTTAACTGGAAGCCATTGGGCAGATTTCCTAGCTTCTGAGATGTGGCTGTGTTAGCCAAGGTGGGTGACCTGTTGAGTCATTCTTAGACAAGAAACCAGGTACCCACTCAGTTTTCTAGGAGGTGGCGACATGCTTGTTGTGGCCGTTGATGGTGAAGTTTTGTATGCTTGGCTTAGTTTGGAGAGGTGGGCGGGAGGGCCAATGATGAGAAGCTCTTTTTTTTCATCATTTAGACAGAAGCTGTTTGTGGCCATCCTGGATTGGATATTTGGTCACCTGTGAGAGTGACAAGAAGTTGCATGTCACCACCATAGTTAGCATCAAGATGATTGACAAAGCGGTTTGGTGTACACATTGTACAATGTAGGGAAGACACAAGAGCCTTGGGGCACTCTGTAGGATGTAGGTGTAGGTTGGACAACAGTGTCCCCTGCAAAGATACGGGAGGTTCTGTTAGCTAGGAATGAGGCAACCCATTTGGCGGCATTGAGTGAAATGTACGCAGAGGACGTCAGGCAAAGGCAGCATGTTTGCTGGTCAATGAGGATGAAGGCCGCCGAGATTACAAGCAGTCGGAGAAGGGAGAGGTTGCGATGGTCGTTAGTATCGTCTAACTGATTTTTGAGGACTAGGAGGGCTGTTTCTGTCCCATGTTTGGGGACAGAAACCAGATTGCCGAGTGCCCGGAATGTGGTAGGATTTGAGGAATTCCTGGATTTGAAGGTAGGCGAAGCGTCAATAATTTTCAAAATGAAGGCAACTGATGATTAGTGAGTAGATGGTGGGGATATAACGTAATGACATCCCTGATCCAGATGTAGTCATGGTAGTTACAGTAGCAGAATATCTGAGAGCAGAACAGGCGGAAGCACTTGAGGGCTGGGCTGTGGCTGTAAGGCTTCGTCAGCCAGAGACCGTAAGGAAACAATGTCCCAAGTAACTCCATGTACAAGCTGGAAGTCCTCTGAGGTGCCTACTCCTGTGAGAGAGGATCCAGCGGCCACTGAGGTGACTATGATGTTAGCACCATGTACAGTAATCTCAGGGTAATCCACTGGTATAGAAAAGGGACCTGAGATGGTGGACAGGGTAATTTCTAGCTTGCAGAGTACCCGAGGACTGAATGAGTTGTTACCCGTTACAGTCCTAGATCAGGCTGACTGTTGCCTGGAACAGAAGGGCTGTTCCACTCTAACAGGTTTGTTGAGGCAGACCACAGAGCATGTAGAAGGTGGAAGTCCTGAACTGTTCAAAGAAAGAGAACAGGTGTAGAGCGAATGTCTGAGCCTGTTCTGCAAACAGTAGGTTTCCTCAGGTGGGGAATGCGAGAGACTGGTCTTACCGGTGCCTCCCAATCTAAACCTGAAGTCCTGTGATGCTCCTAATCTTGTGAGAGAGAAATCAGCAGCCAATTAAGTGACTATTGTGTTAGCAGCAGGTTAAGTGCTTTAAGGGTTGCCTACGGCATAGAAAAGAAGCATGAGATGGTGAATAGCAAAGGTTCAAACCTAAATAGCCTGCCAGAACTGAGTGAGTTGTCTTCAGCTGGAGCCATTGGTCTGGACAATTTATGCCAGGTACAGGGTTTCTGTACCACCTTAATGAGGCTGTTTAGGTGGGTAGAGGGGCAGGATGGAGGCCAGAGCCACTCAGAAAAGTGGATGAAGCGCAGCGTGAAAGTCGTGGCCTCTTCCAAAACCCTGAGATGGTGCAAAGGGAAAGCTCTGAGATATTCAACATCAAGGAGCTCAGGATTTTTGGGCAGGGAACAACCAGGAGCTGGTTGTTCACCCTTGCCTCAGTAGTTGCTGCTACTGGACTGGGACATCTGACCTCTTAGATCATTTTTACAAACCCTCTGTGGATTTAAACATAGAACCTGTGCACCCTGTTCAGTCCTGTCTATGCACTGACAAGATACAAAAGGCACACTAGACCTCCTTAAATCCACTACCGTTGGTTGGTTGGGTTTGTGAGAGGAATTATACATTTGTTCAGGTTCGATCCCTCCAAGATGTCATAGCTGATGGCGAACCCCATACCCTATCTCTGGCTGTGCAAACACCACAGAGACATCAGCAGACCTCTGCCTACCAAAAACCCTTCCAGTGCTGGAAGGCTGCTTTCTAAGACTCCCAGAATTTGGGGAGGCAAATTAACACCAGACAGGCACCCACAAATCTGGAATGGGCGTAGACTTAGTGCAGCTGAGCTCAGAAGTGTCTGATCAGCCCATTGCCTCTCTTCAAAGGTGTGTAATGATATTAAGGAAAAATCCAACACTTTTGCATTGGACCATCTCTACACAGAGATTTAATATGGGCGTGCTGCCTAAATCTGGATCTTAACCTGCTAACGCAATGGCATTCAGTTATTTTATCACCTTAAGGATGAGATTGACCCTTAGAAGGGTGGGTCTCAACTTTTTTGGCTGAGGGCTTGTGGGCGTAGGAGCCCTGTTTTTATGCATTTGTATTAAATCATGATTCAGGTAATTTCTTCTTTGAAAGTGTAAACTGCTGATCAGATTCACCTTTCATGAGTTCCATAACAAAAGCAAACAGTGTATATTGGTCCTGCTGCATCAGTATCCTGATTTTCAGCATCTGTTCTACAAGTGGCACAGAGCAGGTTCAGAGGTAACAGCTGCCCATTTGAAGGCAGCAGAGGCAGCCAAAACTATGTAGCACAGGGGCTGCATTTAAGATGCACACCTGTGCACAAAAACTATGGTGATAAGAACTAGCCCATGATGTTCGCAGGGTAAATAAATCTATGCCAGGGTTAGGGCATGCGGCATGGTACTACCTAAGCTCATTACCTTCAAATTCAATTTGTTATCACACATGCATCAGCGCCTATGAGCCAAGTTCAGCTGTGGAGGTTGATGTGTATTCATTCCAGAAAAGGTTCTTCCTGTCCACTGGCAGGTCTGTAGCCTTGAGGGATGGTCTCTCTTGTTTCCCCTGTAAGGGCATGTAGCACCCGTTCCCCAGGAATAGCACCCCACAGGGGGCTGTCCTGGAACAGGAATCACTGTGACAAATTGGATTCTGCCGCACAGGAGTACAAGGATGAGCAATGAAAAAATGGCTTGCTCAACTCTCAAACTTCTACAAACCAAAACACAACACAATCATTAAGGTAAAACAGGAACAGTTAAGACACATGCCTCCTTTGCCTTTGCCTTTTGTGTTAACATGGGCTGAGCACAGGCTATACTCCTAAGACGGGTGTGAAGGTGAACCAGCAGTGAAACAAACAACAGAGTATCACCGTCCAAAATAAAGGGAATTTCCAATCACGGTCCTAGATAAATATAAACATTTTAATAAAACACACCATCTGCAAGAAGAACGAAAAGCGATTACTATACAAAAATCCACCTCAGAGGAAAGACAGAGAAGATGCGACAGACTTTGTAAAGTAGCACTTCTAGCTTAGTTCCAGGGATGGTAGGTAGTTCCAGGAAGGTCTCTAGGTCCCAAATGAACCAGGGGGCAGTTCAGTGTCAGAGTGCCTGAATTCAGTTCTTGGTGGGCTGAGACGTTGATGCTAATGGATAACGCTCAGCATGGCACATAGGATCAGGGAGGCCCTGACTGCAAGTGGGTATCAAGCGGGGGAAAATGTGGGTGCTCGGTGCGGTCTAACAGTGGCGGTTCTAGTGTTGGAGGTTGGGTGTCCCAAGAACTCCTCAACGTTGGCCCGGCCAAGTTGGGCCTTTGGCACTGGCAGAGCTTGCAGAGTGACGCTCCAGCAGCTGAAGTTGGCAAGACTGTGGTCATGAAGTGGTGATCAAGGTTGTGTTGAGGTGCAATCATTGAGGTAGAGGTTCTCAGGCTAGCTCGGCCGAGTCTTGTGTTAACCTCCGGGAAGGACTGGTGAGTGACCCACCAGATATATGGTTTGGTTTCCAAGGTTGAGCAGATGCTTCGGGCCCAGCAGTTGACAATCTCTGTTAGGTCACGTTTCTGTGCAGGCTGATGGAGATAGAGTGAAATCGTTTGGCTGGTTGGAGGAAAGGAGAGACCAGCAACTATGCCTCCCCTCTAATTTAGGATGTATGGTACATGGAAAGACTGGTTTCCTGTGGGTGAACAGGGAGCTTCCGCTTGTCTGGCCTTCCAGGTTGTTGTGAGGCCTTCGCAAAGGGCTCGAGGACAGGGTCTGCTCTAATGGCACAGAGGAATCACTGCAGATTTCTTGATCGGTTTCTGGCTGGTCCATAGCACTGGTCACTTCCGATAGTCGCTGGGAATGGTTAGGGGACAGATCTTACTTCTGTCATGGATGGCTCTATTTTCAAATCCAGCGGAATGCTTTGGTCAGTGCAACTGTCCCAAAGGAAGTCCAGGTCAGAGTGCCCAGAATGTCTCTTTGGCTTTTAAAGGATCCGTGAGGAACTGAAGGTATTCTGTGGAATGGGTGTAAGAATCCTTTTTGTAAGGGCATAGGTCCTAAGGTGCTTGGTCTAAAACTAGACTGCTGTAAGGGACCAAACCCTGCTTCAGGCCGTAGTGTACATTACCCTCTTGATCTTGCACCAAAAGTGCTTTGCTCCAGCGGGAGCAGAGGAGACAGGAAAGGGAAAGAGTGTCGCGGAGAAACAAGATGGTGGAAGGCTTCCTCCATTGCCCAAATTACTTCTGTCTATCCTACTACCATCAATGATACCTCCAACTGACACCAAAAGACCTTTAGACATGCAGCACCCTGATATGAGGCTACTCCTTCTGAATGGATGTGCTCCTTTGGTACATGGGCACAGGACCACTGCCTGTGTGCGGTGGTCTCTGGATGAGAATGTTACCGGCCCTCAGAAAGATAACCAAAGAGAGACTAGGTACTTTGGGTTGTCTGACCTGTTGTGTGACAGCATCGGCACATCTAACCCTCATGCACATTCCCTTCCATAGCAGAGCTGACTCACAGGAGTTGACACATGTGCAGTATCAATTGGTGTGTGGCGGCCACGATCATTAGTATCACCATGAACTATGGCGGATGCTCAAAGAAAATCAGAGTGACCCATGGGAGCTGGTAGGCTATGACGGCCATTCTTAGCGTTCATGTTACATGTTCCATCTTGCCTGGGCCTGTCGGGTTTGTGTACGGACCATGGGGCCATACACTCTATTTGTCCACCTTACCACTGTGCTACTGTTCATATGAATCTCTCTCTTCTTCTGTTGGGACACTTGATCCTCTCATCTCAGAGTCAGGCAAACCCCATTACGGAAGGTAAGTACCTTCATATCCCCATTGTTCATGATATGCTTTTCTTCTTATAAAGCGCTTGTCCTGCCCATGTGGTCCAGCGATCCTGCTTATATCTTCCCGTCAACTCACAGACTTTGCTTCTGACCTTGACTCTCAGCTTCATTGCTCCAGTAAGCTGTCTGTGCCTTACCGGATTTATCTTCATTCTAACTACTTGCTCCCGCTTACTTTGATGTAGCCTCCTGCACCATGAGATGAGGCTTTCCAATGTTGAGGCTTTCCAATGTTGCATTTTACCTAGCTGTACCTGCTTACTTTGATGTAGCCTCCTGCACCATGAGGTGATGCTTTCCAATGTTGCATTTTACCTAGCTGTACCTGCTTACTTTGATGTAGCCTCCTGCACCATGAGGTGAGGCTTTCCAATGTTGCATTTTACCTAGCTGTACCTGCTTACTTTAATGTAACCTCCTGCACCATGAGGTGAGGCTTTCCAATGTTGCATTTTACCTAGCTGTACCTGTTTACTTTGATGTAGCCTCCTGCACCATGAGGTAAGGCTTTCCAATGTTGCATTTAACCTAGCTGTACCTGCTTACTTTGATGCAGCCTCCCTGCACCATGAGGTGAGGCTTTCCAATGTTGCATTTTACCTAGCTGTACCTGCTTACTTTGATGTAGCCTCCTGCACCATGAGGTGAGGCTTTCCAATGTTGCATTTTACCTAGCTGTATCTGCTTACTTTGATGTAGCCTCCTACACCATGAGGTGAGGCTTTCCAATGTTGCAATTTACCTAGCTGTACCTGCTTACTTTGATGTAGCCTCCTGCACCATGAGGTGAGGCTTTCCAATGTTGCATTTTACCTAGCTGTATCTGCTTACTTTGATGTAGCCTCCTACACCATGAGGTGAGGCTTTCCAATGTTGAAATTTACCTAGCTGTACCTGCTTACTTTGATGTAGCCTCATGCAAAATGAGATGAGGCTTTCCAATGTTGCATTTTATATTGGCGCCAACAAAGATATAACCCAAAAAGATCCTGCTTCTTCAAAACAACGCCCTTAGAGCGGCAGTAGGCTTGTCCAAAAGGTCCCACATCTCCGCTATAAGGCGTCAAAACAATTGGCTCTCCACTCTCAACAAAATCAACTTAAAACTGCCTCCTTGACACCACATAAGGCCTTGAACAACGCTGCCCCCAGTTACCTTGTACACAGAGTCCAAAGAAGAATTTCTACGAGACCCACTAGACTTACCAATGCCAACTACATTAACATTCTGAGATTCAGATTATCCAAGATCGGGGGGGAATAGCTTCCAGGTCAAAGCGGCCCAACTCTGGAACTCCCTACCTCACCATCTCAGGGCAGATCAATCCTACCCCAGGTTCAGACTCAGTTACATCAACTGGCTAAAGGCTAATGATAACTAATCAAGAACATACCTGTGTATATTTATCCTTGTATACATGCCATGTCTACCTACTTTTGTAGAGCATACCTATGTAGCCAGTTATGCCTTCTCTATGCATTACTCTGTATTATATTATCTGTGTATAACTTTGTAACCTGTTAATTAAGCTTCGCACTATCTGTACTGCTTGCGCCCTGATACCCCTGGGTCCACTGTGCATCATATAAATGAATGAGCTAAACTAAACTAAACAACCTAGCTGCACCTGCTTACATTGATTTAGCCTCCTGCACCATGAGGTGAGGCTTTCCAATGTTGCATTTTACCTATCTGCACCTGCTTACTTTGATGTAGCCTCCTGCACCATGAGGTGAGGCTTTCCAATGTTGCATTTTACAAAACAGTACCTGCTTACATTGGTGTAGCTCCCTGCAAAATGAGATTAGGCTTTCCAATGTTGCATTTTACCTAGCTGCACCTGCTTACTTTGATGTAGCCTCCTGCAAAATGAGATGGGGCTTTCCAATGGTGCATTTTACCTAGCTGCACCTGCTTAGTTTGATGTAGCCTCCTGCAAAATGAGATGGGGCTTTCCAATTTTACATTTTACCTAGCTGTACCTGCTTACTTTGATGTAGCCTCCTGCACCATGAGGTGAGGCTTTCCAATGTTGCATTTTACAAAACAGTACCTGCTTACATTGATGTAGCCTCCTGCACCATGAGGTGAGGCTTTCAAATGTTGCATTTTACAAAACAGTACCTGCTTACATTGGTGTAGCTCCCTGCAAAATGAGATTAGGCTTTCCAATGTTGCATTTTACCTAACTGTACCTGCTTACTTTGATGTACCCTCCTGCAACATGAGGTGAGGCTTTCCAATGTTGCATTTTACCGAACAGTACCTGCTTACTTTGATGTAGCCTTCTACACCATGAGGTGAGGCTTTCCAATGTTGCATTTTACAGAACAGTACCTGCTTACTTTGATGTAGCCACTTGCACCATAAGGTGAGGCTTTCCAAGTGTGCCCCCACCCCAATGTTGTCTCCTTTCCACCCTTCTGCTGTGTTGTATCAGATCACTTGGAATTATTACAGCCCCCGCTCCCCTTCCTCCTTATCATTGTTCTTTCTTCCCTGACCTTCACTTCCCCTCCTCCACCTCTCCCCTTCTTTTGTGTTACTGCACTTGCACAATCCAAATTGCCTCTTGGCCTAGTGGGAATGTTTTTGTTCGTCTTCCTCACCCCTGTCCCCCCCTTCATTTCTTGTTACTGTACTTGCACTATCTGAATTACCTCTTGCCTAGTAGGAATGTTTTTGTTCGTCTTCCTCACCCTTGTTTCCTCCCCGACCTTCACGTCCCCCTATGACTCCCTCCCCTTCATTTCTTTTTAGTGCACTTTGTGAGAAGCCTGCAGGTGTCTCCCTGGCTAAAACCAGGGGATCTGTTGTCCAGGTGGCCAGGACAAAGCCATTGCTATTGGATCCAGTTCCTGGGGGTGGACCAGTGATGGAGGATCAACTGGATGGGGTCCTTGGGGAGTGGGTGTGGGACACTTAAAGGTGAGATTGCACTTAGCAAGCCCCGCCCACCTGGTGCCTTCCTGCTTGCCACTCCTTTTCACCACTTAGCAAGCCCCGCCCACCTGGTGCCTTCCTGCTTGCCGCTCTTTTCCCTACTTAAGGAGCCCTCCAGCCTCTTTTCCTTTGGAGCTGGGTAGCAGCTGTAAGTGGATCTAGGTCACCTAGCCTAAGCCCTGCCCACCTTCTTAGCCCTGCCTCTTCCTTCCTGCTCTTAACTCTTAGATGAAGGGTGTCTCTCGCCCGGGCGTCCAAAGTGAAGGGCAGTCAAAGAAAAGGGCTATTGCTGTTTGGACCTGTTCGGACCAGGAGGATCCAGGGTCCGACCCCCTGCTAAGACAGTAGGTAAGCATGCACCAACATGTGTTTACACCCTCTGTCCCAACAGGCCATCCCCACCCTCTCTGGTCCCCCCGTGTTGTTCCCTTGTGCACCCCCCCTCGTTCCTGCACACAGGAGTCTGTAATGATACATTCAGGTTTCACCATCACCGTCTTGTGGCCAATGCTGGATTTTACTTTTATGGACTTCATTGATTCATGGTGCGTCACCCTTTCTCAACTCTCATGCTGGACTTCCTTTGCATCTTGTACTCATGGTGGCCCTGAATCATGCTGTTCCATCTTCATCTTGTATCCTGGCTTGTTACTACTGATTTCTGCAATTGTATTCGCTCTCTTCTCTTGCTTCTCCACTCTTTTTGACTGCTTACTCTCTGTTCTCTCCTCCCCTCCCCTCTCCCTTTTTTCATCTCCTCTCCTCCCCCCCTTACTTTCTTCTATGCACTTACTCTATCAGAATTGTCCCTGGACCTACTATGATAGCAACCTCGTCTGTCGCTCCCCTATCCCCTTACTGTTGCCCCCCCTCCTTCCAGCACTATCTGAAAAGTTGTCAGGCCTAGTACGATAGTCACCTGTCTGTTTCCATTTCCTTCCCACTCTCCCCCTCCATTCCTTATCTATGTCTTAGCACTTGCACTATCTGAAATGTCATCAGGCCGAGTATGATAGTTAATTTCACATCCTTACTGTTCATGGCCTGTAAGAATGTTGTTGTATTTTCCGTTCCTTGCCTTGAAGCGCTTTGAAACACATTGTGTACAGGCGCTATATAAATAAACTATCATATCATATCATATCATATCACCTTTCTTTAACACCTTTTCCCCATCCTCTTCCCTAGGACATTCAAGTACACTGACTCCCCCATTCCGATACATACACTTGTGCACAACATGACAGACAATGGACTAACACCAGGGCCGTTTACCTGACATGTCCCAATACAGGGTTCAGGCAAAGTCAGGCAATTGACCAGAATCACACACACCTGATGGCCCTTTCCCTTCCCTACAGAGATAGAAAGTGGAGAACACAGTACGAGCAAGGCAGAACGCACAATGAGACAACTATCCAGGTCCGGCAGTTCACGAGGACGAGAAAGGCAGTGAATATAGAGATGCTGATAAGGAGAGGCACAACCTTGCCCTTTTCGGCGCAGAGCCAGGAAACCTCCAAGGAGGGAATCGTATGACCGAGAACAATAGCCCAGGTGTGCTGCTACAGATGTCAACGGTAGATGGAGAGTGTGGACGCTGATAAGTTGGAGCGTGGGAGTCTCTTGCTTCAGTGGTCCAAACCTTGATTCCAGTTACAAGGAAAGCCAAGAGGTTCATCACAGCTGGTGAGTGGAGGCGACAACCGATAAGGGACGGGCTGTGGTGAATGAATGTCACAAAGTGGCAACTTGAACCAAGTTCAAAGAACTGTAAAAGCGTTAAAGGGGATACCAGCTGCAGAGGGAACCAGCACCATGTGGGTGCTAACTTGAGAGATTCTGGTTGTTCCCTGTCTGAGTGAAACTATAGATACCAGGAGGCTGTGGGAGAGCCGTCATGTTAGGTGAAAGTGGTCAAATAGGCGAATAATACGAGCAAAATCCCCATACAGTCGAAATCTTTGACCTAAGAACTGTAGAGAAAACAAAAGAAGGGGACCCAAGGTGCATCCATCCACTACAAAGAATACATGAAAAAGGAACTTTGTATTTCTTTGTCATAAACATCAGGCCCTCGAATGCAGGGACTTTTTGTAAAGGAGACTTGGCCATTGAAGAACCTGATAGTCGAAGCTGAACTGTTGTCTTGTGCTGTGGAAGCTCGAGCGTGCGCTGTGCGCCAAGGATCCACCATACCCTGTGCGCAAATTGTTGGGAAGGAAGACCAAAGCTACCGCATCCTGACATATTACTAGTGAAACACTTCTTTCTTTTATTGAAAAGTATCCCACACTCTTTTCGTATTAGTTTTAAGGGTTGGAAATAGGTTTCTTAGTGTAGGCCCTTTTTATTTGACAGAACGCCACTAGGACTGCCTTATTTTCATTTGATGGATGATGCTTGCCCCCATCTTAGATTTAGGTTTAGATTAGGCGTATTTCCAACCTACATACAGTTTAATAAACACTGATGAACTGTGATCACTTGTGTCTGTCTTTACTGTTGCCACCATGGGTTCCTTACAACTTGCACAAGCCGAATATCTAAAGGCCGAGTAGAAACATTTCTTTGTTTTGTTCATTCCTTGCTCCCCTTCCTTGTCGTGAAACACCATTTGATGTATAGTTGCATTATAAATACTCAATAAATAAAAAATAAAAATATGCCTAAACTTAGGAATAACTAACCACTCCCAGTGCACATTGCAGGTGAATTTCTCTCGGCACCAGGACCTGTCACTCTGCACCAGAATCTCTAAAGGCAGAGAGAAGCTCCTCCTTAATGACCACTATGATAGCTTCTGTCTGGCTCCACCCATGGCTCATATATACAGCCATCGACCTAATGTTAAATAACTCATGTTTCCATAAGAGCATGCTTTGGGTGCCTTTTTCAGATTGCATTCCCATTTTGTGTCTTTTTTTAAAATCATTTTGCTTGTTATGGGAATGTTCTTATGGTCTGACACCACCTCTTAGAAAGACGTTGTAAATGTTTTTGATTCTCAGTCCCCTCCCCTAACCTTTCCGTCTACATCAAAAAGAGTAAAAATAAAAGACATTCTTTGTGAGATACCTTCAGGAAACCCTGTGTTTGTTTGTTTGATTTTGATTGCCTTTCCCTTACCATTCCTTCAAACCCCAAAAAAGAAAGCAAAATAATGAATACACATATTGTGACAACCTCCGTACTTACCTCTTAAACGTTTCCTGTTTCCACTGGCAATAAACCAAAATTACCTACAAAGACTACCACATTAAAGGACTGAATACCTGAAGCCTCATTTTGAGATTACAAATGGCAGTCAGTGTCCCTGAGGTACAGAGAGTGATCTCTTTAACAGCATGTACAAGATATAATTTCCTACAAAAACATCAGCCTAGGCTACAAGGGCCTCACTGGTACAGCTTCAAGGCACGAACACAAAAGAACACGCAGATACCCAATGAACAAGAAAGATTACATCCTCGACTGCCTCATCACTGCACTGCCTTCCGTCCACTATAGCTCCCCTCTCCTGCTTGATAGGTTCTATCCCTGGCCGTGCCTTTCAACATCCTGCACACCACCCCAGCAGAAACCCATCATCCAAACCTTCAGATCCTTCAAGATCTTTCTGGTAGAAGCCCTCATGGAAGACCTCACCAACTTCCACCTCACATGGACCAAACACGCTCAACCAAACTGCAACTCCCTACTGAAAGCACTCAACGCCACACTCTCAGCCTACATTGACTGACACACACCTCTGAAACAAGGCACCTGCAAACCAAAACCATCAGCAGACTGGTACATGCTAGAACTCAACCTCAGCAAAAGAGTCATCAGTAAACAAGAGAAAACCTGGCTTCACTCGAGGACCACATTCAACCTGGCACTCTTGAAGGAATTAGTGTCATGATGCCTGCCCCCGGAGCACCAGGCCAGGCCCAGTACCCCCGGAAGCACACATCATGCCCTCGGGTAAAAGCCCAGCGGCCCCTTATAGGGGCTCTTTGGACTCAGTCCTGGCGCCTTTGGCGCCAGGCTCATTTTGGACATCAGTCCTGGCGCCATAGGCGCCAGGCTCATAAAGGGAGGTGTTTGGTGCACTTACCTGATGCAGACCATGCTGCATGCTTCAGGCCTCCGTGAGACCTGAAAGGGACAATTTTTTCATAGGGACTATTTTTTCACTCGGGCGTGGCCAGGGAAGGATACATACCTAGTTGGGTAAGGATACGTACCTGGGACTTCTTTGGAGCGCTATTTAAGCCACGCCCAGACAGCAGCTCATGCTTCGCGTTGTTCTGCATTCCAGCAGCTGAACGCTCACCGTGTTTGCTCCTGCTCCTGGACTCCAGCCACGCCCGCCTCGAACCTGGAACTCCTGTTAGGAAAGAAGAGAAGAGAAATGTGAAAACCACAAACTATTTCAAACTTCTTACCTGCATCCGGAATCTTCACTCCAGCATCCCTGAAGAAGGACTTCCATTTAAAAGCATTGCGTTACTCGCTGCAGCGCGCTCTTCACTCACCTGTCCTCGAGACATCTCCCGGCTCCATCGCGGCTGTCAGCACATGTCGCCACATCTCTGCGCCTAGGGGAGAGAAGAAGAGACAAAAGGTGAGCAAAGGGAACACCAGAGGAAAGCCTAATTTACAGCCATAATACTTACAAGCTTTTCTTGGTGTCATCCCATATTTCGGGTCGGCGCCGCTCCTTTGGCAGGTACCGCACCCCGGCCCCTATGGGGAAAGGACAAAAGACATTATTGAGAAATGATAAAGACATTTAGAGGAATCGCCCTCACTAACTCACCTGAGTTTACCACCGGCAATTAACCCCTTCAACGCATCGTCTTCATTCTGCATCTGAAATGAAGGACAGATCACAAGTTAGGAAGACAACATAAAAGGGGGCTCACTCTTGAACTTTTGAATCTTCATACTTATGGCGTTTCGCTCAGAAAAGTCAAGAGGATTTAGCCAGCGCCATTCTGAAAACCAGTGAAGTAACTGGACTAACGTGTGCCCCTGCACCAGACGCAGGATGGAGAGTTCATCCTTCCAAACCATAAGGTGAGCTTAAACCAGGGCTTTGGAGGAGGAAGTTAGAGGAGAACGAAGGGGAACAAGGGGGGAATCAAGCACACTATTCTGCAGACGGTTAATTCCCTTTCTCATCTGCAGAAGGATATTCCTACGGGCCAGTCAAGCAAGATTTGGGGAACCAGTTCAATCGGTGTTCCGGGCTCTGCGCATCACGCTTGAAGAGGCCACAGCAATCCAGACTAGACCTGCGCCTCCGTGGGAACCAGGTGAGCGTTACAATTAGGGGCAACCTGCTGATGACTATGCAGCCAAAGCCTCCAACTATTGGAACACTGTAGCAGAAGCCGACAACAAAAGCAGAGCCAGAGCGGTCAAGCAATGCGTCCACCCGCTAACCGACCCTGCCAAACCACACAGCATCATAAATTCCACCACATCAACACCTTCTTCATTGACAAAAACAGCAAGATTTGCCAGCATATAGACAGCAGCTCTGCATCCATAGACCCGCCTCACATCCATCCTCATGAAATCTCCACAGCTTGGACAACATTCAAGACACTTTTACGGAGGACTTGGTAGAAACCCTGGCTGCCCTCAAAGCCACACCATATACAGACAACAACCAGCTAGCATCCACCTTCAAGACCCTCCCTGCAGACGCTCTTCTACCTGGAGATCATCAACAGCTCCCTAACTCAAGGCACCTTCCCATAGAACCTAAGGACAAATCCTTTCTCTACTAAGAAACTCACTCTGGATCACAACAACCGTTGTGACTAACACCCCATCACCCATCTTCCTTTCCTAGGTAAGATCATTGAGAAAGCGGTAGCCGTGTAACTGCAGCAAAAACGTCGACACCCACAATCTCTTCCAAACCTACCAATCCAGGTGCAGACCCAGGTGCAGCACAGAGACGGCAACCATACAGGTGGTCGACAATGCCCTCAAAATCCTTGGTGATGGCCACTCCTTTCTCCTGGTTCTACTCAACCTCTCATCTGCTTTTGACACAGTAGACCAGCAGGCACTCACAGAGAAGTGTGGGATTTCTTGACCCACTTTTGCTCTGCCATGGGGCATCATTGTGTTCTGATGGTGCCAAAAATGGTAAAATGGCCGCAAAACCCTTGTGCACACCAAAACCTCTGAAAATCATGCTTTGCAAAGCACAGAAAGATGGCTGCCCAATCTGCCACGCATGTTGTCAGTGGTGAAACAGAGATCTCACTCCTGAAACATGTCACTGGGCTCCACAACTAGTGAAAATGGAGTACAGAAAGGAAAAGCAGTGCTTTGCTAAAGGAAACCCTAAATCTTGCTGTAAACACCCTCAAACATCCAAAATTCTTGCTGGGTGCTACAATTCACTTAGTTCAAGAAAACATTGTGAACTTACAATGTCCTGAAAAGCTGAACGCATCAAGGGATTTCCATAGCAAAAGTAGCATGGCTGCGGATGTCAAAATCTGGGCACAGTACCCTCGGCCGCCTGAATGACAGCTGTCAGAAGCCTGCAGGATTAAATTTTAAAACATGTACAAAGTGAAATCAAATGTTGCAATCTAAGTGGCCTGTTGCTGAAAGTAACTTATGTTGTAACAGTTTTTATCCCTTGGTTTAAAATCTTGAATAAGTATTCTAGCTGATAGTTTGTTTTAACCTAAGGATAAATGCAACAGAAATACAATTAAATTTAAGCCTGGCTAAAGCCACCCAAACTGGAATAACAGCGTTCCTCACAAAAGGAGGATACTTCCCTCCAGCTGAAACTCACGGGGAGGTGCAAATTGCTGGTGAGCCCAGGACTAAACAATGGACATCCTCCAGCTAAAGGAAATGCTAGGTTTGAACATTCATAAATGGCCCCTGCCAAGAGCAAACAGGGCAGAGACTCCTTTTGAACTGCTGGGAGACAGAAAGAGGCGGACCCAAACAG